>NC_060122.1:525791444-526991444 GCF_021461395.2 Schistocerca americana
AGAAACAACGGATGAGAAGAAGACACCTGTTTTTATAGATAATTTTGGTGCAGAGGACATACGATTAAGAAAGTGGTCGTTAATAGCTAATGGGGACATCCTGGAGGAAGAAAAATGGAACACGAGGGGTGTGAGCCACAGACAGTAGGTTAAGACCATTGAAACTGCATTACGAGGAAAAGTGAAGCATCTAGAGCGAAACAATCGGAAACAACTGTAAAAATTTCTTTTAGGATTTAAGGATTTTTTCCCAAAAGTATCAGCTACAAATCTTAAACAGCACTGTATACTAATGGGAAATGAATCACCAGTCTACTGCAAACCATACAGAATACCGAGGTACTTAAACCCAATTTCGAAGGAATAGTTGTCATGCCAAAAAAATCGACAGACAGAACATTAAAATATAAGTTTTGTTGTAATTACAGACATCTAAATGCGAAAACCATAACGGATACCTACCCCTTGCCAAACATAACAGAAACTTTGTACCACTGAGGGCAATGCAAATACTTTTAAACAATGGATTTGAAGAGTGGTTATCACCAGATAGAAGTTTCACCACAAGATTGACATGAAACAGCGTTTTCGTCACTCTGGGGACACTACCAGTTCAGCAGAATGGCATTTGGATTAAAAAATGTACCTGTAACGTTTCAGAGAATGTTGGGCAGAGCACTCAGAGATTTAAAACCTTGGGAATGCTTAGTACATCTCCATGGCATAATTGTCTATTGGAGTGATATGGAACAGCGTGTACAGTAATTAAGGGAAATATTCCTACGAGTAAAAACGGCCAAGTTATCACCGAGTGTAATTTTAATTTTGTGAGGGAAGAGGGAGCATACCTACATCATATCATAAGTAAAAATGGGGTTAAGGCAGACCCAAGATTAATTAGAGCAGTATGTGAATTTCCTGTTCCAGAATCTGTAAAGTATTTGTAATCATTCTTAGGATTCGCAAACAATTACCGCTGGCTCGTAAAAGGATTTGTAGATATTGCCAGACAGTTGACACAGTTGTTTAAAAAGTGGTGTAAATTTGTGTGGTCAGAAGAGTGCCAGCATGCTTTTGAAGAGCTAAAAGAACTTTAACGTCGATAGCTATTTCCGGATTTTAATTGAGAATTTGCTTTATCATGTGATCGTGCACTGATCTGTGTGTTGCCACAAGTGGTGGAAGACGTAGAAAATCTGGTAGCTTACGCATAAAGGCAACTAAATTTTGCAGAAAGAAATTATTCCGCAACACAGGAAGAGATGTTACACGTTACGTATGGAATCTCATATTTCAAAAGTTATCTGTAAGGTTTGTTTGGAGTAATAATAGATGATGTGGCTTTAAAATTGTTGTTGAGGTCCTTTCTAGAAGGTTGAAGCCACGTGCAGTAAGGCTAAGTTAATTGGATTTCGAAGTTCCTTATAAACCATGAAAAAAACGGAAATTTGGATGGCTTAAGTAGAAAAGTAGCAGTATTACGTATTGGGGGTAACGAGCATAAGGAAAGGTAAACTGCACAGAAAGCATATGACGAATAAAAGGAGTAATTTTAACAGTCACAGTTTTTTGTGCAAGATTGGTTGCTATGCAGGTAAAGCAAGTTGAGACTGCAGGTAGTTGTACCAGCGAAGCTGAGGAATAGAGAGCTACAAGAAGCTCAAGATGACATATTAGCGGTATTAGCGGGTCATGGAGGTTGCTGGTCTACCAACAGAAGAGTAGTAGGAAGATACTGGAGGAGAATAGGGAAACGGACGTAAACCGGTAAATTTGAAATTTCGTGCAATGCGCACGGAGAGCAGATTTTTGTCGAACAAGAGCACCGCTGCTGAGGTTACCTGAAGCATTACCACCATTCTAATCTCTGGGGAATGATGTTTTAGGTCAATTAAATACAATATCTGCAGGCAATAATAGATTATTTGTCAAGACGTCAAGACATGTAGAAATGGTCATGCTGCCAAACCAGCAGGCAGCAGCAAAGGCACACGCACTTGTGAATAATTGCATACTGAATTTTGGAGTGCCTGAAACAAAAGTAACAGACCAAGGAACGAGCTTTAAGTCAGATCTATTCAAGGAATTGTGTAAGTTACTGAATGTGAAGAAGTTACGGATGAGTGCTCCCATCCACAAGCCAACAGAAAAACTGAAAGAAGACAATCGGTAAGACGCTTGGATACTACGTAGACTCACATCAAACCAACTGGGATGTTTAATTAAAGAATGTCGTCTCCACCCGAAACTCAGAACAGCACACAAATACAAGATTATCGCCTTATGAAGTAGCATATGTTCGTAAAATGCCATCACCATTAAAAACGAGGAAAGGGAAGACTGGAGAGTCTGTTAAGAAATTTCCTAAGTTATTAGGGACGTTTGGAATAGAGTACAGAGGTCACGTACACAAGCACTGGAGAAACAGGAAGAAGGAGTGGGCGGTATGGCAAGAATGCCACAGTATACTTTTGGACAGTGATTGATGCTATCACCTTACATTCGCTGAAGGGAAATACAGAGAAGTTTTTGCAAAGTATTAGGGATCATAGCAAGTGGTAAAGACTACGTCTCCAGTAAATGTCGAGATTCAGCTGCCGACGAGAACGATAAATGTGCACGTAGGGAGGCTGAAACTTTTTCAAGAGAGTCCGGAAATTATTCCAGGTATAAAAGGTGCAGACCAGAAAGGGCATGGAAGGAGAAAGGTATTGGAACATAAACAAGAGGTGGTGAATGATACAGTAACGAAGACCCTCATGGGTTAAGGCCTAGGAGATAGTCATTTAATATTTTTCAGGTTAAATATAGATTTAGTGTGATTAGTATAAACAGCTGTGGAGCAGCAATGAATTTAAGGGGGAGGAAAGTTACAGGTACTCCTGCCTGTAGGTGAGATGCAGAGAAAGAGAGATAATGCGGTTCATAACGGGATTACTGATCTTCCTCAGGGTGGAAGTGTTACGAAACAAGCAACTGGAAGTGCTGTGCTGGGTAATAACAGGTGGTATTCAGTGAGTAGAAGATGCGTATCGAGAAGAGAACTTTTGGCGAAGCATTCAACAGATTACATCAGGCAACTAAAAGGAACTGGATACTCAAAGGAGGTGCTGGGGTGTGTGAGAGAGTACATGGAGAGTACGAGAAATTAAGAAGTGAGATGATTCAAGTACTGGGGGTTATTCCACGTATGAGAAGGAAGAGGAGTCGGATCCACACTGGAGGTCGGCTTACGAAAATAATGTTGGGCATTGCTGATGAGGAAGACATTCGAAAGGTGAATGACACCGTAGAAGAGGTTAATCACTGGGCAAAAGGGAACAAAGCTGTGAGTGATTAGCACACTATGCAGATTGCAAGTTTAGAGAACTTATTGAATAACACACGACTTCTACCACAACTAACGGGAGAGGTAATGCAGTGTGTCAGAGCTACAAAAGGGGCAGTTAATCAGAATGTCATGGAACTAAAAGCCGAAGTACAGGTCTTAAATAGAGAAGTAGTAATGACAAAAAGGTTTGCATTCCGTAGAAGACAGTGTTTCGGAAGCATGAGAGAAAGTAACAGAACTACTGCAGACTAGGCAGGAGGCTGTAAGAGATCAGCTAGGATTAAACTTGTAGTCCCCAGAGCGGTATTTAGAGGGCTAAGGGAAGGACGCAAGGAACTACCGCACCGGGCTGGGGTTGGTTTCAGAACCTGCGTACAAAAGCTGACATTTTTATTATAATGTAGCTGCAGTATCAGTGAGAACTGATGGAGAGGAAGTTTACATTTTCGTTTCTATGCCAGTAAAAGGGGAACAAGGACGTTGCGAGTGCTACACAGTTCATGCTTAGCCTGTCAAGCAGGGGATATTGAAGAAATCTGCAAGAGTAAAGTCGCAACAACTATTATTGATTGCAAAAGACAAGGCAATATACATGACAATGGAGGAAGGAAAGTTACGAAAATGTTACTGAGGGGAAATCACAGACTGTCCGAATATGGTAATAAGAGAAGGACAGGTTTCCAGCGCAATTAAACTACTAATGGGACAACAGGAAATAAGAGACTGCAATAAAGAAGAGATTGGGCCACAATTGTACTTTCAGCAGCTCGAGGGGCATTGATCGCACTCTACTTTTGACAAGATGGTACTAGCGGCTAGTTGTTTCGAGCGGGGGAAGTTTATGTCAACAAAGAGGATGGAATTAAACAAGAGTGGTTTATTATCGAATGGAACAGCGTGCGAGATAATGGGGCCTACTTCCCATCTGCCCGCCACGATTTCAGGCATAACTCACCTGAATATTTCGCAGCGTCGTTGGTATTGGCCAGAGGAGCCCAGGGAAGTGCTACCTGCTTCTAATCTAACCAGCTTAAATCAGACGCTAAGATAGAAACTAATGCAGGCTACAGACACGTTTGTGCACCAGCAGGAGGTACGAGTCTTACTGGAAACCTTAGTGCAGCATGTAAATTTCCATTGGGAAATCAGTACCAGAAAGGGACAATGCGGACTGCTGTCATACCAACCACTGCAGTGACACCTATTCTGTTGAACGTAGTCCTTGTTTCGCTATATAGAAGACGAAGCACAAGACTGAGTTCGGATCCAGCTGTCATTGAGGTACCAGTGGACTGGATAGCCTGAGGATAAAAGCAGCAGAACGAAGATGAACACACAAGAAAGTAGCTTGTGAGTTTGGAATAGAAATTTAGAAACCTAGTAATGAAATATGTTCAATGGTGCTTGTGTTAGGGAGCAGTGCCAGAGACCCTGTGTAAATTTGTTAGATTAGTTGGTGGGGTTAAGGAGACCAATTGTTAGGATAATTCTTAAGAGGTGAAACAGGGCCAGAAGGGCCAGTCGCCAGGAACTCCACAGTAAAAGATAATCTAGTGTGGTCGAACCAAAGGACTGGATCTTGATAAAAAGGAGAGCAATGTTTTCGAATGTACTCGGTCAGAAAGTACGCCAGAACAAAAGTGAGCTGCAACAGAGCCAGTCGCAGACAGGCAAGAGTGTTATGCACTGCAAAGCAAAACATGGCCAACAGGCGCTGCGAAGTAGAGGCAGCTGGGATGTGGTGGAGCAACAGCCTATCTTTCAGTACAGTGGAAGGATGGAAGCTTCCTCACTTGCCATCACAGAAGTGTTTAGAGTGTGTGCTTTAAACCCTACACGAACACAGTCTGGAGATTCTAAGTACTCAACCATTCGTGTACTAAGAAATTCTGGTCTCAGTACCACAGCCTGCACCACGAGCCTGTGGCACCCAGAGCGACATCCCAGCATGCAGTACAGGGGCTGCTGTTCGACCGTGGGATGCGGCAGCCTGCCCTGAGTCCTGAGAGCAGCCTCCGCAGGAGCAGACAGCTGCCCACCCGCTGGAGGGAGGTCATGACCACCCCTGCGGTATCGTCAGCTGCACTGCCACGCTGCCATCTCTGTCACAAAGACGTCGCTGACAGTGGCTTTCGAGTGACACCATGCTCAGCCCCGCTCTTTGCGCTGTCAGCAGTGCTGGGTGTTTATTGTTTCGCATAAGAGGCAACTGGACGCCTCCATCAAGCTGTTTTTGGTACACTATGGCCAAGGGCCAGAATAAAGAATTTAATTCAAAATACTGTCGCCCTGACGCTGATGCCTCATATCACCCTTCATGGGTGAAAGTCTGTAGGTCATCTAGCACCTCAGATTCTAAACCAATTCTTCACTATCCCTCCAACTTTCCAGTAGCAAAAGCTCATGAAGAATATGCAGCTGATGAACAAGTCGAAGAAATCTGTTGTCTGCTAACCGTCTGTCGAAATTCTGCTAAATAGTGCGCAATTTGCAAATTGATACGAGACTTGCACATACAAAAGGCCATGCATCAGTACTTGACTCAAGTCTTCGTTCACGTGGTACAATGACTTCACACTTTCGGCACAAGCACTAAGAATCTCCTTACAATGAATGGCATTATATGCCACTCCACAGATAAGCTGCAAGATGGAAAGCTGAAGGATGGTGATGTCTGAATGGCCTGTTATCACACAACGTAAACTAAAATGCATCAGTTATGGCTGGAGATCATAGTTACTGTACCTATAGTGACTCGAAAATAATCGTTATTCTTGGGGAAGACCAGAGAAGGTACACTATTAGTGCTTTTTTATCTGGGAGCGGCACAGCAGAGGTGAGAAGCACCACAACACAAATCAGATACAACCTTTCGGAATGCAGCCAGGATGCAACAATGTTTTCCACATACTGCTGGTTGGTCATAACAATGTTATCATACCATCATTATGTATAAAGATAAGGCATACAATAATTTGGAGTAGGTACCCATAAATCCATAAATAAAAATGTTGTACGAATCCTGTGCCCCCCTTTTTTGAAACTGGAAATGGTGAAACTTCTTTATTTAAATGAGTGTGACTGTACTTAAATTGCTGAATGACTGAAACCCACAATATCCTATCGCAACGCAATGTGACTGCTCAAAAAAAAAAAAAAAAAAAAAAAAAAAAAAGATAACCTGTCTTCAAATAATTAATTCAAAAGAGTGGCCCTGACTGAAAAGAAATCCTAACAATAACCTATACATTTCATTAAGCACTTACCTCACAAAAATCTTCCTTTGCGCGAACTACTGCATTACAGTGAGCGTCAATACTGCCAGCTAAAATAAAGATTCTAACTACTAAGGCCACCAACTGCTAATAGGCATGTGGTTAGCAAAGGAAGGATTTTGTTGCAATCAAAATAATGTATTGTTTTTACCTTAATAATGCGACATCCAATTCAGACACGAATATAAATCGTCATTGGCATCTAGTACAAAGGTATATAATCATGAATAATATTTAATCTCCAAGTCGAACATGTACAGATCGTTATACTACGCTAATACTTCAGACATGTACCCTCCATGGATGCTAACTTCTCACATGTAACATCCGTCACTGCTGGCTGTTCACCTCCAGCTGCCCATCAGTACTTCCATCACTGGTGGCGACTAACTTCCAACTGCCCAACACTACTGGTGATTAACTTCCAACAACGAGTCCAACCAGCCAGAGAGTCTCTTACAAAGAAAGAGCAGTCAGAGATCATACGCAGAGCGCTACACAGTGCTGCCAACACAGAAGCAGCCCACTTACAATGGTTTTACACATGTCCACAAATAAGGAATATCATTACTGACAACCACTAGGAATAGTTCACTGAGCGATGCTGAAAGACATGCATGGGTGGCACTGAAGTCAGTTGTCGGTGACATCCTTGGAAATTTCATGCTATGTGAATGTTGATGTGGAGTGTATTAGTGCATAAAGACAGCACACATCTGTTCGACATACATCTTAGCTTTTTCCTCGGGAACCTGGGTTCCAGAAGCAAAACACAAGGTAACCATCTTCTTGAGAACATTTTGGTAATGGAGCCTCGCTATCAGAGACAATGAAATTATCTTGCGTGACCACCACTGAACACTTCAGCGTCACGTGCCAAATTTCCAGCACTACCACAAATCTGCAGCTAATAAATTCAAATCCAACTTATATTAATACATATGTTCTATATGTAGTTTTTGTGTTTTATAACTGATGCCGCGTTCATCAGTACTCTTTGTGGTAATGAATTCTCTGTCCAAGCTACTTCCGATGTGGTATTTGCCTTGATTCAGTGTTACACGTGTACAAATTGTTGTTGTCGCACATCTTAAGAACGGTGAGTAATAGAGTCGAATGGTTTGTGTGCTGTGAATCTGCATGTGTCAGTTGTCTTAGAAAGAGTGCCATAGGGTAATACGTGCAAAGATGTTTACCGATATTTTACCATTGTAATCGAGCTGTGTTATGTTCCTCCCACTAGTCGCGGAAGAGAGTAAAATATTTTATGCTATAGCATGGAAGAGACATGAGTTATTTACATTCTTATATTGCTTAAAGTGTATGAACACATATGTGTTAGCTGGTTAACAGCGCACAACCCACAACACATCTGAAAAGTCAAAGGCAAAAACATTAAATAGTCGAGGTACAGTCATGCCTGTCGGATAGATGCTGCCTATTGGCACATTGTATAACTGTGGATATGTGATACACCGATTCCCAGTGCGCCTCAAGTGGTACTATATTGCTTTGAACACGACTGAAGCATGCGAAAACCAATAGGTTCAGTTGTTTGGACATAAAGGAGAATAAAAGAAAATGCGAATCAGTTGTATGTATTGTGTAGTGGAGGCACGCATTTGAGAGTGGTTGCATGTACAAGTTCGGTATGTGAATGACTTTTGGTCTTGGACTGCCTTTCTCTCTTACCACACATTCACGTAATTTTTAACTTATTTGGTACCAAACACATCGAATAAATTTAATCGTGGGTATCTGTGAAAGAATACAATTCGTCGTCCATTTCTGAGTTTTGTAAATACGTCAAATACATTAACATTTAGTATAAGATGGTATAACAAAATGGACTAGTTGAACTATTTGAAGGAAAAAAAGTGAGTTGGCGATGGATGCGTTTGTTGACAAAATGATCGTCTTGTCTCTAATGTTACATTTTAAAAAAATATTAGTTGCGAAATGCCCTCTTAGCGTAACCAAGACAGTATATGACGTTCACGGTTTGCTGTATGTAGACTATCTACACTTTCCAAAGCCAAAACACTTCGGTACTTCTGAAAAAAGAAAACAGCAAAACTTAGAACAAACACTTCACTGACATTGAATTTAGTTAATGGTTAGCCTTCAGGACGACTACTGACAGATAAGGCAATTTCAAATACCAAAAGTACAATTTCGTTTGACCGCACGTTTCCCACATGAACACAAACAAGTGGCGAAGGATTAACGTAGACAGCACCAGTGTTCATCAACTGTCCAGTTTGTTTAGTACACTGTCAGTGGCTCTCCGAAAATCAGAAATAGGGTACACTATGGTAGGTTAACGCATATACTGAGTAATGGTGGACACCAAGTTTCCTCACATCAAATTTGGAAGTAATTATAATACCGAAACTGTAGGTCTGATAACTTTAGAAACAGTCTTAGATACATTAGAAAAGTTGTAATTATAGTTATAGAAATTATCGGGAATGTGAAATGATAGAGAAAGAATATTAAACAAGTGATGGGCATTGTTAGTGATAGGACGACAATGAGTCTACAAATAACTTACGACTTAGTACAACATAAATTTCTCTTAAAATTTGAACACAGAATAGACAGTAGATGCTTTTTTGCCTATAAGAATTTGCTTTTAGTATCAGTTAATTACTTAATACTCTGAATATTTTCTTCGTTTTATCTCGGACTTGATTCCGAAGTGTTGCGACTACAATGGCTAGCGAAAACTCATGTTTGTTGATTACATGCTGAAACTGAAGATTCCTGGTTAATCATTCGTCCTTCTTAGGTGATGTTCCCACCGATATAATCTTCTATCAGTTATTGTCGAAACGCTGATCTAATAGTAATTCAGTATCAGGATGTATGTGGCTTGAAGAAGCTCTACGCAGTTCGTCATTATGCAGAAGGTGGGATCCAGTATCTGTGCCAGTGATTGCCACGATATCGAAATAGTTATTTGGTTTTTCACCCTCAGTTTCAGTTTGCTTAACAGCATTCACTGTTATTCACAGTCCTCGTTCGGTTCATATTCATGTCACGTGCACATTATTTCAACTATAAGTTGGTGCTTAGCGTCTGTAAACTCACAGAAAGGTGTTACGGATTATTGTAAAGACACTGCTGATCAAGTACGTGCCATTGATCAGTGTCGACCGGCTGTATTTATCAATTCGGTTCACACGGTTGGTAGTGTCTACATGTTAGATCGATCGCGTAACGTGTAGAAACGCCAGCAGCCGCACACGCGTTCTCACCATTCTTCGCGCTTTAAACCAACCGTCATCGAGCAAGCTCTCGTTGCAGCGATCCTTGTAGATACCTTGTAGTCTGAATTTACGCAAACATCTGTAATAAGAAAAATATAGAAATACTAATAATCAGACATTTTAAAATATTGTAAAAATAGCTTAGCGGCCGCTGCTTCGCTCGAGTTTACTGTATTTTATCGAATAGTTGTGTTGTTCGCAAATTGCAACACCTTCTAAGCTTTTCATTCTAATGGAGACCACCTAAGCATGAGCTTTCCCAAATGTACTGCTGAACAAAACGCGATTCTGGTAGCTGAAGTCCAAAGGTGTTCACAAATTGCTACGCCTTCTAAGCACTTCACGTTAATTAAGGCCACATATGCATGGTGTTTACCCACTGTACTTCTGACCAAAACGCGCTTCTGGTAGCGGGAGTCCAAAGCATTTGTTAATAATTGCTTTAGTGTTCTCGTGGAGATATTTCTGTAGCAACTTTCATCTCCTAACAAATATTTCCATACGTCTAACCGAGAAGTAAAATAGCGATCTTCATAAATGTGGGACTGAATTTTTTTAATGTAACGAAATATTTTCTTAAAAATTTTCATCCCCTATTGCGCTCCCTTAGGAGTTGAATTTTCAAAAATTCTGAAACACGTATTTGTTTTATTTCTCACTAGTTCTTTGGAAATTATTTATTTTGAAACAAATCTTTCCCCTACTATTTTGCCCCTAGTTTTTATTTTCTGACCGAAGAAAAAGTCAGTTTTCGTAGTAGCTTGAAAATTCACTTAATAGCGACATACTTTCAAATAGCCTCTCTTCCCCACTTAGGAGTGGAATTTCGGACAATCCGTTGTTAAACGATGCCTACAGTACAAGATCCACACCCTCTCCAAACTTCTAGATTCTATCCACAGCGGTTTGACCAGGGCATGATGAGTCAGTGAATCAGTCTGATCCTGTTTCTTCACCTTAAGGGTTGAATTTCCTAAAACAGTGAAACACCAACTCTTAGATCTGTAACGTAGACGCCAAACACCAATTTTCAAAGATTTAGCTTTGAAAACTTTTTCACAATGAAATATTATAAAACGTTTCACCCCCTATTTCAGCCCCTTAGGGGTTGAATTTCTGAAAACAGTGACATGTGTATGTTTTACTTCTAATAGAGAAGCCAAACACAAATTTTCTTAGATGTAGCTTTAAAAATACTTTAGTAATTCTTTCATAGCGATATGTTTTCAAAGAAAGATTTCATCCACAATTTCACCCCCCCCCCCCCCCTGAGGGTTAAATTCCCAAAATTGCTGAAATACATCTTTCTTTATTTCTAGCCCAAAACACTGTCATCGATATCTGTAGGTGTAGTTTCAAAATTGCCATAACTGCGACATTTTTCAAAAATACCTTTCATCCCCTGTTTAGCCCCATTAGGTTTGGAATTTCGAAGATCCCTTCTTAAATGCCGCCTATAGTGTAAGTATATCACCTTCTCCAAATTTCAAGTTTCCATCCTAACTGGTTTGGAGTGGGCAGTGTTGAGCCAGTCAGTCCGTCACTCAGTCAGGACATTGCCTTTCACATATGGAGACAAAATAAGAAAGATTTACGAAAGTTCTTCGTAGCTGTAGCATTACAGTAGGAGTACAAAACAAACATGATGACATAATAGGTCTACTTCACTAAACTGATCCATCACGCCTAATGTGTGATTTGCGTAGGTTACACTGCATCATCACATACCAGAATGACTACGCTACAGATTATGAACAGTGTGGAACTACCTCAGAGCAGGAAATCTATTGCAAGTAAAAAGCTGAATTTTAATTCATTGTCTTTTCCTTGCCGGCCAGTTCTATTAAAGCATACTAATAATGTTCCCAAACTAAAAGAATTGCCACACCATCTAAAATATCATCCTGAATCGTGTCTGTTCACTTGCCAATTTTATTTCTTACCATTATATATGTGGTAGACTGAGAAATTTATCTTTACTATACTTTACGCAATTCTGCTATATTTAGTTTCGATTAATAGCTACAAGAACTGTAGTAGCCTCTTTTTTTTGGTCAGTAATGCAGTTTTACGCCTCTGGAAATCGTTAGCAGATTGCCGGTCAAGTGGTTCTACTTGTTTGTTAGAAAATTCGCCACTCCATTCCACTTTGGTTCAAGTTCTAGTTCTGCTCGCAGTCGAGTTTATGTGCTTCTTATGGGAGCTGGGTTTGAAAAGAAGACTCTGTCTATCTGATGGAGATTCATTCCGTCAAGCTGGTTCTTCCGTGAATGAAGAATCAGGTGAGGCTATTTCAGTTTATTCGCTGTTATGAGGCTTCGTTGTTGTGTCATTGCTAAGTAACGATCACTCTGCACATAGCAATCGGGTTGTGCGTTTATGTGTAGGAAAATAGGAGCTCGTAGGTTGCTGATACTATGGAAACTAATTAAAGTGTGGCAAATATTTTTTCATTTTCTCGTGCCGTAAATTCTTATATGTTATCCCTCCTCAAGCATACAATAGTTTTCATTTGTTTAAAAAAGGTTAGAAAACAGCGTTCCTTTAGTTTTTCGAAAATTCAAGTTTTCTACTTGTTTATTTGAGTGTCCCTGCAGATCGTGAAGATATTTTCTTATATTTAGTGAATATGTATGTGCATATCGACCTAATTCTATTGGATTTTTTTCGGAATATATCATATCATTCTTTGTATTAAGTCACTAGACCATTTCATGTTCCCTGGGCGCCATGTTGTTGAAACCTGTGGCTCGCTTTACAACGTACAACCACTCAACGTGTATCGGAAAACAACCTTCCGAACTCTGATATTATAATACACAGATAGTAAGCGGCTTTTCTTTATATCATCTTAATTTCCAGCCGTTGATAAAGGTAGGTCGATGGGTGCTGTGTTGCTGATGGCTGTTTGTCAAGCATTGTACTCCGTTACCTCGCTCACTGTTACAATGTTATGTGAGAATGAGAGCCAGGATTTAAATGCTCGCTCAGATTATCTAATTATTTCGCATGTAGAATTAATAAAAACAACAGGGAGGAAACATCACTGCTCGACGCTATAAGTAGAAAGCCAACGCATGTCCGACCCAAATCGTTGCCTCTGCATATGTGCAATATAACAGCAGCGATGCGCTGAGGCTCCCGGGGTACACTTGGGGATGTGCCATTTCAACTTTTTGTATCATTAGAGGCAAAAACGCTGCATTTTATTTATATTAAAAATATAGCAAAAGCAAGAAGCAGAAGGAGGAGAAATATGATGGTGCTATTCTGATGACGATTTGGAACATGCTTGGATTAACTAAGTTCATCTGCAAGGTACCACTTTTAATGTTAATTCTAGATATTATATGCAGTTCTGTATTATTTGCTTATTTTAAAATATGTGTTAAAAGTGTGTTATAAATTCTTACAACAATAATTTATAGTCGTTAAACATTAGCAACAAGTCACTAAGTGTACTACTTAACTATTTTCCAGAACATCAGGACTGTGTAAAGGTAGTACATATACAGACCCTATTTATTTCTGTTCCGGTAAGTTTATGAAAGTGTGCGTGTGTGTGACGATTTCTATTAAAATTCACGACTTAGGCAGCGTGTCCAGATGGTTTGCCTGGAGTATTGGAATCATAAAGTTAGCATCCTTTGAAGGCATCAGGCTTTGATTATCATCGCCTTTGGCAGTAGTTTTTGATTTTTGTATCACACCCATGTCTTTCAATTCTGGCGTTCCTTTGCAGGATATGTCTTGCCTGTGAACATTCTAATTTACTGTTATTGCAAGTAATGTCACTAATTGCTGTTACAATTCTGGATTACCTTTACAGACTATCTCTTTCTTGTGGGTTTCTGATTGCATCTTTAACCACAAATTATTCCATTTAATTACAATGATTATCACTCTTTTGATTAGTCTCTCTGTGTCTTGGAACTACTACTTCTGATGACAATACGCAATTTTACACTTACATTGAAATTCGGAAAATAATCTAATGAGAATTTTCACATTTATCTGTATTTTACAGTATGAAATTAGTGTGCTGGCGAAGTTCAGTGAAAGAAAAATAAGTTTCATGTGTGGTTAGAAAAACAAACAAGGAGTTTGTGGCCATTTATTAATGTTATGATGTCTGAGGCAGCAGAGGGAAGAGAGCTGGTAGAATTTGGTGGCATTAGGCTGTAACAGAAAATTTTGCTAAGATTTAACAGGCAGTGGAAAGTTATCTTTCACTGCAAAATACATGGAAATACAGTGTTCAATGAGTAGAAGATGACTGTTAGAGAATTATAGAGGAAACTTTCAAATGAACTAAATTATATTGATGTTATAGTTTTTTGTGGGGTGTAGAATTCTTGTATTTTGAACATAAGATTTATTTCTCAAATGTTGATATCGTTTTTCTTTCATGCATTTGGCAGTCAGGGATTTTTATTTTCACGCCTAATCCTGGTGCATTGTAAATGTATTTTGTTGATTGAAGAAAGTTTGGCACTTTCTGTCTATTTCATTCAGTTTTACAAATCAAATGTTAATCAGGGGAAGCATGTAAGGAACTCAGTGGGTTTCCTCCAGAAATTAATAGTGTTGTAAGTCAGTTTGTAGAGTAATCTTTTCGGTGAATCAATTACTGTGACTCGCAGTATTGGTTTGAAAAAATTCATCCCCCCCCCCCTTTTCCATGTAGTGGCATGTTATGCTGAAGGGTTTGAAGGTACAGAGCTGATGGGGAAAGCTTTTTGTATGATTAAAGTGTGTTAAAAAGACTGAGCAAAGGATAGTTACCTCATTCATTGAATTAATTGTGCATTTTTGAGAAAGGTGCTTCAGACTTAATCAGAATTTTTGGTAGTGTTAAGTATGCTGATGAAATGTTAGGATTATTTACGCTTTTGTCGACATTGAAAGAGTGATTTTGATGAATAGTTCATAGTAAATGCATAAGTATTTCATTTATACCCTGGCACTTTGTTCAGTTACGAGCGGTTTTTCCTATCACGTATTTTTAGTTGACTTTCTGATTCTGATCATAGTCTGTGGTACTGAGAAGAAAGTTTGAGCAGTGATCTTTGTTGCATTGACAAATAGAAGCTTCATAAACAGTAGCTCACGGTTTAGTGGCTGACTGTTAATTTTTGTTCTGAAATGAGAGATTTGTATTCTGAAGTAACCCTTGGAGGTCATATCGGTATTGGTGATTATAGGGTTCAGTATAGGCTGGACCAATGTAAAATATGTCATAGGGAGACGAGAGAAGGACATTCTGGAAAAGACCTGGAGATGAAAGAGAAAGTTTAGGTGATTGGACTTTTTGATATTTACTGCAATGCTGTTAATCAGGGGAACGACTGTGTGACCAATGGTCATTTAGTTAATTAGTCTGTTAGGCAGTTAGAAAGTGTTGGGACCAGTGATGTTAATGTTGTGAATGAAGAGTATAATGACGTTATTAATGAAGCATAAGATGTTTCTGATGTGATTAAGCCACTGAGGTCAACTAGTAGTTGTGGTGTGTCAGCAGATGTTTCTGTAACTTTTATGGCTCAGGGTGGTGAACAGATTATTAATTCAGTTCCAATGTGTATTTATGACTAAGATGTCTCGACGCATTGGTGGCGTCTACAGGTGAAAGTTGTGAGACAAGTAACAGAGCTAGTGAAAAAGGCACTTAGGGAAACTTTTGTGGGTTAGTAATAAATAAATGAGTAAAAATGCGTCAGAGAAAGCAGAGACCACTGAGAAGGGACTTGATGAGAAACTGAGAGAAAGAACTGAGACCCATAAATATATATTTTTGAATATAGATCTTTTTCTGCCACTGGATGAGTGTGAGACAATCTCTGATTAGTGTTATTTTGATGATGCCAGGAGAAGTGGTAAGTTTCTTTCCTCGTCAAGTTCACTGTGAACCTCATCATTTCATTTCTTATGAGACCACTTTATTTTCAACATCCTTTTCCAGCACCACTTACGGAAGGATCTGATTCTAGTCTTTTCCCACTGTCCAAGATTCATTTCCATACAATTTTGTGCCCAAAAAGTACATTTCTAGAAATTTCTGCGTCAAATCCTTATTTCTGATACTATCCCGGTACGAGGGCAAATTTCATTTATTAACATATCAGACCTACTGTGCTGTCATAGTAGTAGGAGAGATGATACTCCTACGTGGCGCTTCCCAGGTGGCGGATAGGGAAGTCCTCATTGGTTTACTGGAGGACTTGAGTGAAATAAAGTAGCTCTCACGGACCAAACACACCCTCTGCAGTTAACAACCGTAGTTGTAAATCGGAGCGTGCTCCAACTAAGGTTGACAACCTTCGAAAGTCAAAAATAGAAAGGTCTTTTTGGAAAAATAATTCCACCATCCTGCTCAAAAAGGCAGGAAAAGGCTACGTCGGATTCGGTGAGTAGTCAACTATAAGACAGCAACGAATCGGAGCGTTTGCAACTATCAAAATGCACACTAAAACAAAAAGAGAAGATCAAAAATGAGCAGATAACTTATATAGCGACACACAACATAAACTCACTACTTCAGACCGGAAAACTCAAGGAGCTCATAGATGAACTAAATAAACAAAAAATTTTAATAGCAGGGATCCAAGAAATGCGAAACACCACAGAGGACCCATACGAATCACAAGGGTACAGAATTTATAATGGGAAACCAGGACCGAGGACAATGAAACAATGTCCCCAGTTCGGAACAGGGATTTTAGTAAACATAAAAATAATAGATTCAGTAACGGATTTCCAACCAGTATCACCAAGAATTGCGACTCTAAGCCTTAAAACAATGAATAAAACCCATAAAATAATAAATGCTGATGCCCCAACAAATGAAAAAAATTGTCTAAAAAAAAACAAAGGAAGAGGTAGATCAATTTTGGGACCTTCTAGAACAAACTGTAAAAAGAGTAAATAAAATGAATGTAAAAATCTTATTGGGAGATTTCAATGCTCAGTTGCGAAAAGAAAGGAAATATAAAGATATAATTGGAAAATGGAGTCCACATAAATTTACGAACAGAAACGGTCAAAGACTTGTATAACTCTGCAGAGAACACAACCTTATATCTAAATCAACATACTTCTAGAGGAATCCAAGTAAACTTAAAACATGGAAACATCCAGACTGGAGGAAGGGGGAGTGGCAGGTAGACCATGTCTGTATGGACAAGAATTTTCATAAGGAGATCCACAATGTTAAAGTACTGAGAGGAATAGACAGAGGCTCAGACCACTATATAGTTAAAATTAAAATCAAATTCACTCCGTTAATGAAGAGGACCGAAAAAACTAATAAAATAAAAAGGTTTGACCCATATCTGCTAATTAAAAATAATAAACACCAACAAATAACATAAACCATCAAATTAACAGATGATTTCGTGGTCATAACAACGAAGCAGAGAATCTAGCTCCCTTGAACCCAGGAACGAAACATGCATGGTGGACATCAAAATGTGACAAATTCCATGAAGATAGACACCAAGTATGGTTTTAAAGTTTCAAACACATGAAACTGAAGAAAATGCCATCAACCTAAAAAATGAAAGACAAAAATTCACACAAAATATTAGAAGAATCAAGTGAGGATTCCATAACGATATTGTAAACTCTATAGAAAGTAATTATCATAAAACCAACTCCAGGATCTACTATAAAATCTTTGGGAAACAACTACAACAATATGAGGCCCCTACGCTAATACTGAAAGATGAAGATGGAAGAATGACACACAGTAACAAAAAAATGCAGAAATCATGGCAAAAGCATTTAACAAACTTCTGAATTGCGAGGAACCCAAAGAACCCTTACAAATCAACATAAATACCCCAATAAAAACCAAACCTAACAAACTAGACACTCCAACTTTCGAAGAAGTAGAAAAAATTTTTAAAGAACAAAAAAATTATAAGGCATGTGGGAAAGACCAGGTTTTCGTTGAAATGTGGAAATATGCAAGTGACACAGTCAAGACCTCCTCACACATGGCTCTAACAAAAATTTGGGTAACAGAACGATTCCCCAAACATTGGACCATAGCTATCATCCACCCATTACACAAAAAGGGAGATAAGAGCAACGCAGACAACTACAGAGGAGTCTCTCTCCTAGATTGCACATACAAAATTCTATCCAAGATCCTATATGAAAGAATCAAGGAGCAATTAGAACAGAAGTTAGGGGAATATCAGGGAGGTTTCAGACCATGGAGAAGCTGTGCAGAGCAAATAATTAGTTTAAAACTGATTATGGCATACTACAAGAAACGGAACAAACCTCTGGCAATTACATTTGTAGATTTTAAGAAGGCATATGACTGTCTGCACAGACCTTCCATATTAAAATTTTTAAGAAATCTAGGACTCCATCCAAAACTAATTAAAATAATACAACTCACTCTAACCAACGCCAAATCAAAAGTGAAGTGTAGAGGAGAAATTTCGGAACCATTCCTCATAAAAACAGGCTTAAGACAAGGTGACTACCTATCACCATTACTGTCCAACTGTGCACTGGAATACATAATGAAAGAATGGTACAAGGACAATCCAAAGATGATAAGAATTGGAAGTGCAAAAGATGATATTAGCTTAAACTGCTTGGGATTCGTTGTTGATCTTGCTCTCCTAGCCAACACCGTTCAAGAAGCCAGGCAACAAGTGAAATCACTACAAGAAATAGGAGGGAAAGTAAGCTTTAGAATATCATTTGAAAAAATGGAGATTATGCTAACTGATCCAACACTTGCAAACAAAATTACAATAGCAGAACAGCAAATCAAATTGTTGATAAATTTAAATACTTAGGCGAAATAATAACATACAATCTAAATGAGAAGGCATCATGGCAGAATAGAATAAAAAAAACTGAACTACGCAAATTAACTACATACAACAAGAAAAGCCAATCTATACATGCAAAATTAAAACACTATAAAACAGTTAGACATCCAGAAATAACGTATGCAGCTGAAACTATGTTCAAAACAAATAATACAGCAGAAATTGACAGAATACTAAAAACAGAATGAAGAATAATTAGGACATGTATAAATAAACAGTATAAAATAAATGGACTTTGGAGAATAGCAGCAAATGAAACAGTATATAAGAAAATAGAACCAGTCATAAGCACGATCAGGAAGAAACGCATCTCATTCTTTGGATATCTGATGAGACCTCCAGAAAACAGAAATTGTAAAAAAATAATGCAAAAATTGAGCAATAGCAAGAGCGACATTAAATGGATCACAGAAATTAAGGAAGATATAAAAGAATTCCAAATTACAGTAGATGACCTAAAAAACAAGACAGAGAAAACCAGAATACTGCAAGACCCGCAAACCAGACTACAAATGAAAATCAATAAAAGGAGTACAGGAAGAGTGGTCTCAGATGAAGAAAGAAAGAAAATATGTGAAAGAATGAAGAAATATTGGGCAGACAGAAGAGCAAAACACCTTTCATATAAGAATAGACTCTAATAATTATATTACCTAAGTATCATATTAAGTTATTGTTGAGCCAAATTGGATCCCTGTGTAACAACTTGTTTACAACTTTGTATTATTGACTAGAGTGGTCCAATGAAGGCCATAAAATAAATAATAATAATAAAAAACATATGAGAAAAATAATTTTAGCGTCAATATCTAAGTATAAATGAGAACAGTGTTGCAAAACAGGAAAAAAGGTCAATTACAAAGTGATAGCCTCTCAATCAGGCTAAAATTCAAAAAGATGTAGAAGAGCCAAGTAAGGTTAATGAAATTGTAGAGGATTTCGAGCTAAAGTACGTACAATTAAAGATATATTAAAAAAACATAAGAGACTAGACTAGAGCACCATTTACAAGCTTGCTATAACCATTGGAACCCTTATAAGAAAACTTGCTCCAAATAAGGGTGAACACAATCTGGCGCATTAAGTTCCAATTGATTGGCAATATTAGGGGCATAAGAAACATCAAGATTGTTTGAAGTCACAACAAATTTAGCAAATGCTTTCAGAAAACTTCTCAGAATACGTATTTTAAACCTTGAATTCAAAGAGAAGTAATGGCAATTATATTGACCAGAAAAGCAAAACTTCCGCACAATGACTGTAAAGGAAACCACAGCAGTAACACATGAAAGCTATAAGAAAATATGAGAAGTGCCCAGATTACCTGGCAACAGGTAAAGTAGCATACTCGGTTCGCGGCACAGATGCTCTGAGTAAGTAACACGCCGTACTCAGAAACATGGATAATTCAATAAGAGGACTGAGGAAGGACGCAATAATTATGAAACGCTGGAGCACAGACTTCAATCGTATGTAGACAGAAATAAATCTGCTCTCTCCTGTGAGCGCAGCACCGATCACTTCAAGGAGATAATTATCAACAACCTGCTCCAAGAGCTTAGGGAAGCATTGATACCAACGCAAACTCACACAGCTCAAGGCGCTGACCAAGCATTGCCTTCCACGAAGTGACAGAACAGACAGCTGTATAGCAAACAGAACCGCGCTATCCGCAACTCCACTGCTCGGTTAGAACGCTCTTGTTTTCGGCCGCCGAGTATACAACGGCTACACACACGTTCCGTCAAATCCGTCCTGCTGGCTCGTTCGATAGCACTACCTGATTCTCTCTGATACGCGTTTTCCTGCGGTGATCTACGTTCTGCCTTCCCGCCCACCGTGGCCACTAACCTTGGCTCTGGAGGGCGCTGGTGTCGTGTCCCGCCGGTACAAGCGTCAACACGTTGGGCACGGCTCCAGTCGCGAGGCCTTTCAACATGCGGACGATCACATCTAGTGATGGCACAATACTAGATGATTTATTTTAGTGAAGGAATCCCTCTTTGCTTAGCAGTAGCGCATTATTATTATTATTATTATTATTATTATTATTAGTGGTAGTAGTTTTATTCATCCGTATATCACTTTTAGAGGGATGTGGTACTGGACATCTCTCGATCTACATGTACACCCACTCACATACTCTGCAAATAATAATACGGTGTATACCGGAGGGTGCCTTATAACACTACTATCATTTCCTGTCTAAAAGACTCCACACGGTTCCTAACTCTAAATTCTTGCAACGTATCTTCGGGGTCCTTACGTGAAATGTACAGTCGTGCTCAAAAGTATCCGAACGACCTGAATTGCATTTCGCCTGATTCACATGCAACCCACATAACGCAGCTGTCTAGCAGGTCCTCTAATCGCTCCTTGGTACAGTCGTTTGACTATTGAAAGTGGTTCCAACAAGTCACCACTAGAAAACACTACTCTGTATCGCAATAACTCAAGATGTAAAGTAATACTACAATACTATAAATATCAGGGAACACCTTATCACAGTAAGACTGTCCTTAAGGCTTGTAAGCTCACATTTATTACAATAAATGACATACCTGAAATATTACCACTCTCATTATTACGTCAGATAGGTAATGCACGTAGTAAGTTCGTCGTATTCATGATTTCCTCTTCAAAGTAACATACCGTACTTATTATTTAACACAAAATGACATTAAAAATTTAAGTTATTAACGAGCAGCTAGTTGAGAATATGTATGAACTTCAAATGACACGACGAACCGTCTCGTTCTGCACATGGATTCAAACCCAGGTCATGCAGACTAAGCAAAGATTTCGTGACTGACGGAAACTAACAGTCATTCCTGATTAGGCATACAGAGAGTGATATACCTCGATTTTAGACAGTATCAGTTAGCAAATATCAACTTTAAATTACATAACGCAAACGTTTTTAACGGACGCGAATTCCTACCCAGCACCTATTGTCCCTGTTAACGAACTACGAGAGATGTTAAATATTGCTTCTTAACAAGTAACTTACTTGAAATGCCGTGAGGTAAAGCTTTGTGTTGGACAGGGATTCGAACCCAGAACCTAATCAGATAGATATCGAAGCACGATCAACTGTGACATATCGCAATTTCTCGGCAGTAGATACATGTTTTAACTGAAATGACGAGACGAAACGTTAATCTTTTCCTTCCCAGGACTCCAACCCAGCACCTATCGCTGTTTTATTCTAGAGAAAATGAACATTAAATATGGGTTTGTTGCACCAGCAGCGACATGTGAGAATGTTTGAACTAGAAATAATATGACGAAGAGTTCAATGCTGACCGGAAATAGAGCCCCATACATATCGTTGTTGACTACACACAAAGAGACGTCAGCTAACGAATTTTTCTTCACCAGCAGCTCGGAATAACGTCTTGAACTTACAGCGATCTCGCAAATAGTTATGTGTCTCACTGGGAGTCAAAAATGTCAAATATCGTTAGTGTTGACAACGAATGAAAATACATTAAAAATCGAAATTATTATCCACCAGCAGATAGGTGTTATCATGCTAGATCTTGATAATACATAATGAAATCTGTAGTGCCGGGCCAGGATTCGAACCCATTCACGCGCAATATGTGGAGATGTTGAGGAATCTGCAGTTTTGAACAAACAACAAATTGTAGTCGAGCTGTATTGTTACGAAGGGATCAAATTCCGAGTGAAGGGCGGTCTGATCTGCGTTCCCAGTTCAGAAACAATTTTATCGACATACAGAAGCTCATATAAAAGATTGAATAAGTGTCCTGTGACCTTACAAAGTGTTTGTTTCGTCACTAGAAACAAATAACTAGTATAAGAAAGGTTACTGGTGATAGAGTTTCTGTAAGTCGCCACTCCAGACTTTATTGTGGCTCAACCTAACGTCTACTTGGTAGAGAAGGAATATCATTTTTAATGTGAATTTCAGACCACAATGCCATTATATCTTCTTCACTTGGTGTAGCCAGAAGAGAATGGAATCTGTCTCCATCTAAAATCACTGACCGAAGTTGGAACCGAACCCAGACCAGAGATATATAAACCTGTCATCATCCCAACAAACTACCAAATCCTCGTCTCAGTGGCTCATTTTTCTACCACAACGCCGTTGTGCCACACTGGCTGAGAATTCTGACACACAAGCTCCCTGCATCAATTTACAGTATGTTCAGTAAATTCATTTACTTGATTGACCGAATCACCATGAACCTATTGCCTCGGCTACCCAGTGCATACATTCAGCTTTATTTTGTAATCACCGAAATAAAATCACGTAACTGTCACCTACACAGAACTGCCAACAGTGTAGGATGCAGAAATTTAAATAGGAAGTGTTCCTTTCCACTTGAGCTACTCTATTGCGCTATCTGTTTGTTGAAAACGTCGTGCAGTGCAAAAGAAAAGGTATAACTGTTTGTCTCTCATAAGTATTGACCTGGCCATATGCATTATCCCACAGCGCTGTGGTATGCAGAAGTTCTGGAGGAATTGTTATTGACTTCTGGAGCTGTTGTAGCTATGTGTCAACTAGTAACATAGTGGTAAGTATCGCGCATAGTAAGTAGGATGTCGCGAGTTCGGGCACATTCACTGCTATATTTTTTAAAACGCAATTCTGCTGTCTGCTAAAGTTATCAATGTAATGGAACTTGTAACATAATTCCCTTCACTTCTCAACCCAAAATAGTCGTATGTGCAAAAAGGGCTAATTTCTCTGCGACATTTTGTTTATTTCATGTTTAACAGACAACCAGACAGTAGATGCACCTCCAAACTTTTGTATTATTTATGGGTAGAGCGCATCGTGCCAAAATACGTCGGAAAAGTATTTTCTACATTAGCTGTCATCTGGTAGTGGCATTTTATTCTTCTTCAAACTTTGTTTGACAGCTTTAACTCAGAACAAGTTTTCTACATGCATGTTATCAATAAAGTGCATGTGCATTTTCAGACTGTTATAGATAGCATCAGAGAATTCGCATATATCATTGATGATTAATTTCTCTCTCATGTTTACTATTGTTTTAACAACATTAAAGGAAACCTTACGAAAATTGTGAACTGTATTATAAAAGAATGAAATAAAACTACCCACGATAACCTTACGACGAAAGTCTGTTTTAATAAAACTGAGTATCTGTACACAAGCGTGCCTCTATCGTCACGAATTGGTAAAATGCTACTCACTTGGATTTTGATTGGGGATGTGTTTAATTGGTATGCTGTGTTATACTCAAGAAGCATCCAAATGTGGCATTTCATAAATAAAGTTATGTATTCCTAGAAACCCAAAATTTGCTTGTCAGCAGCGGAAAGAGGCGTTACCTGTTGTACAGCATTGTAAGTTTTTCACCATGAGCAGAAAGTATTTTCTTGAGATTTCCTTAGCGATGTTTGATCTGACTGCTTGTAGCTCTTTCACAGAAGGGATAAAAACGCTACACTCAGTGAGCCTGGAACTGCGGACCATAACATACGCTTTTCACGGGTCAGCACGTTACCACAGTGCTGGCGAAGAAGTATGTATCTCAGCTTCCTCTTACGAGACCAATAGTGGCTAGAATTCGTGAACCGCTATTTAAAAGACAAGATTAGTTGCGATTTCCACGTGCAACGACTTTCCTGGGCTGAAAACCGTAAAGTTACAATCTTTTGTTACACCTCAAGCGATAATAACTTAGATTATTCAATGGAAATGACAGGTAAAATCAAGTGAACTTTGAGGCTTAATTCCGTGCACACCAGGAAGTAACTCGTCAATCACAGAGTTGCCAAACACGCATTGCCTTGTTGACAAATCTCAGTTACAACACCAGCAGGAAGAAGACGAACCGATGTGATCTTACAGTGGGCTGGAAAGTGGCCATAGCTGGTGTCTCCAAGTCGGGGCTGCAACGGCTTGGAATACGTAATGCGTCTGATTCGCATTTCTGTAACTAGGTTTAGGGACTGGATCGTAGTTACTAATAATTCTCAGAACTGACTGCAAACTAAGCATCATAAATCAGTACTTCTCGTAGTTGTTTTAATGTCTCTTTCGTAAGTGTACTCAAAACTAAGAAATTCATTCACAGACATTTTCGTGCCTCGCCGATAGTCGAGCACAACAAACAAATAATAATAAAAAAAAGAATGTGTGTTGTGTGTGTGTGTGTGTGTGTGTGTGTGTGTGTGTGTGTGTGAGTGAGTGACAGAGAGAGAGAGAGAGAGAGAGAGAGAGAGAGAGAGAGAAATCAAAAAGAATGAGAGACAGAGAGAGAGTAAAAAATTGCAAAGAAACTGAATCATGGTATGTATTAAGTCATTCATTAAAATGAAACATTCCTCATCATTACGAAATATCGTGTTCATGATCTATGAAACAGGGTTTAATCTAATGTAATCTAATCTAATCATATCATATTGATGAGTAGCCATGAAGAGTCATGAATTACCGAGTGTTTTGTTAATACCAGTAACTAAATCTAAACTTGAAAATAGAAAACCACATTTTTTGTAATCAACCGGGACTTCTGTCAAGATCCTTTCGTCCTTGTTAATTAACCACGAAAGATGTCTGATATACCTCTATTCTGAAGTAACAAAGTGTGCCTGCATTTAAAGATGAAGAGCATGATGTGAAGTTCTGTAACATAGATACGAATCCCACACGGTTCTTTCCCTGTCCAGGGAATTCTTTTCATGTTAATATCAAACATCAGCTATTACTCGTAGATTACATTAAAACTAAAGTAATTGATGAAGACGTTACTTGATAGCAAAAACGCGCTGCGTTTCTTCATTTACTTGCGCCGAGAAATAGCTATCGAGTACTGCCAATCCAGAAGGCAAGAGATCTTACTGCCTTCCGATATACGTCCATATGATTTTGTCGACATGACCTGTTTCAAATTGCGTATGACAGACAATGTTTTAGAAAATCAATTGTTTTCCTTTGCAATAAACATAAAGATATTCTCAACTAGCTGCTCATGAATAACTTAAATTTTTAGTGTCATTTTGTGTTAAATAATAATTACGGTATGTTACCTTGAAGAGGAAATCATGAATACGACGAACTTACTTCGTGCACTACCTATCTGACGTAATAATGAGAGTGGTAACATTTCAGGTATGTAATTTATTGTAATAAATGTGAGCTTACAAGCTTTAAGGACAGTCTTACCTGTGATAAGGTGTTCCCTGATATATGTAGTATCGTAGTATTACTTTACATCTTGAGTTATTGCGATACAGAGTAGTGTTTTCTAGTGGTGACTTGTTGGAACCATTTTCAATAGTCAAACGACTGTACCAAGGAGCGATTAGAGGACCTAGCTGCGTTATGTGGGTTGCATGCGAATCAGGCGAAATGCAATTCAGGTAGTTCGGATACTTTTGAGCATGACTGTACATTGGCGGCAGTAGAATCCTTCTGCATCCGGCTTCAAATGCTGCTTCTCTAAGCGTGCGCAGCAGTGCCTTGCGGAAAGAGCATCGTCTTCCCTCGAGGGATTGTCATATGAGCTCACGAAACATCCCCGTAATACTTTCTTGCTGATAAAACATACCAGTAACAAGTCTAGCAGCCCGTCTCTGAATTTCTCCGATGTCCACCTTTAATCCGACCTGGTGAGGATTCCAAACGCTTATACAGTACTCAAGAAATGGTAACACTACCTGTCTTCACACCGTCTCCTTTATGGATGAACTACATTTCCCTAAAATTCTGCAAATAAAACAAAGTCGTGCGATCGCCTTCCCTGCTACCAGCATGAGGTGCTAATTCCATTTCATATCCCTTTTCAACGTTACGCCTAGATATTTGATCGAAGTGGTTGTATCAAGTTGTACCGTACCAATTCTGTGTTCGGAGATTACAGGAATGTTTTTCCTAATAACCCATATCAACTTACATTGTTCTACATTTAGAGCATGCTGCCATTACTCACGTAAAGTCTTCTTGTGCAGTCCTACAATCACGCAACGGTGACACCTTCCTGTACACCACAACATCGTCATCAAACGACCGTAAACTGGTGCTCATTGTGTCCGTCAGGTCATTTACGTATATGAAGAATGTGTACGATCCTGTCACATTTCCATGGGGCGCTCCTTACGATACCCTTGCCTGTGATGAACACTTACCGTCGAGCGCCAGTTGCTGGGCCGGCCGTTGTGGCCGAGCAGTTCTAGGCGCTTCAGTCTGGAACCGCGCTGCTGCTACGGTCTAAGGTTCGACTCCTGCCTCGAGCATGGATGTGTGTGATGTCCTTAGGTTAGGTTTAAGTAGTTCTATGTCTGTGGGACTGATGATCTCAGATGTTAAGTCCCATAGTGCTCAGAGCCATTTGAACCATTTTTGAACCAGTTGCTGGGTTCTGTTACTTAAAATTTCTTCCAGCCACTCACATATCTGGCAACCTAAACCGTAAAACCTACATGAGGATGGCCAGATTAAGATTGAAGCCTCCGTGTTCCCAAAGACAAAATCAGCCTGCATAAAAATGTACAACCTCATTCGGTTTAGCCGTAGAGAATAATATTATTTTTCAGAGAAGTCAGTATTGTTAAAAAGTAGTGCAATCCTGTTCATTCATTTCACAATGTCCATCCTCGCACACACTATACTCACATTATTTCATAATGTTCGTACGCTACACACACTAACAGCAGGTATCAGGACAATGCCAGCTATGACTGGTTTTCATTTTTGGTATCGCAACTTTCCATTTGTTTTGCTGAAAAATTGAGTCAGCGTACCTCCATGAAGAGAGAAATGTTTAGCTCCGTAAGGGGATGAGATATTAGTATTATCCGTTAAAGAGTGAGGATTCTCAGAGAGTAAAAGAAGAAAACATCAGAGAACAGACATGTGGTGTGGAATGACAGAGATGGTATCTAAGTAATCCTTCACAGTACAGTACGTACTGCTGAACAACTATTTTCAATTGTATTTCTGCATAAGTTCGTTTCCTGTCTTAGCTGGTCGTTGGGGCTCATTTCGAAGCGGGACTCATCGCTGAAGACGGTTCTACTCAAGTCAGTGAGATTCCAGGCCGAAGGCGTGTTTGGAAACGCCCCTGGCAGTGCTCGGGGGTGCCATTTCTTCTCATAGTAGGAATCCCTTGGCTGTCATCCATGACGACTTTACAGGACAGTGATGCGTCGACGACATTCGACTCGCCGCCCTCTCGTTATGTTGTCCATTACGGCAAGCTATCATGGGCTTTCATTTTTGCAAGATAGTGCCTGCCCGCACATGACGAGAGTTTCTACTACTTTTCTTCGTGTTTGCCAAACCCTACCTTGACCAGCAAGGTTGCCAGACCTCTCTCCACTTGAGAATGTTTTGAGCGTTATGGACGAGGTACCCCAACCATTTCGGGATTTTGACGACCTAACCCGTTAATTAGACAGGCTATCTTTCCGGAGGACATCCAACACCTCCGTCAATCAATGTCCACTAACAGCTTGCATAAGGGCCACAATTGGACCACAGCGTTATTGACTTTCTGAGTTTCTGAAGCTCTTTCCCTTGAATAAGTTACCCAATTTTTTAAAAAGTGTAATCACTTCCTTGTCTGTACATGTACATCACACCTACCGATTGCCGTCCCATACGGATAGTTCCTTCGTGGTGTAGCGGCGTGAGGTAACAGAGCGGTCTAAAGCGCCTTATGGTTCCCGCGGCTTCCTCCGTCGGAGGTTCGAGTCCTCCCTCGCGTAAGTTAGTTTAAGTTAGATTAGGTAGTGTGTAAGCCTATGGACCGATGACCTCAGCAGTTTAGTCCCATAGAACTTACCACCACCTTCGTAGTGAGCCAATTTTTTCTTAGAGTATAATACGTGCAACACGTCGGTAATCTAATACGGCATTCATTGGAAAAATTTTGGTCTTTCTCTACAGTGATTCCCAAGCTACGGAGGATTAAGCACAGATGGGGGACTAAAATGTTCTGAACGATAAAAACAAAAAGGATATGACTAAGGATTCCTCATTATTCTTCAGATATTTCTTTTAAATCTCTGTTATCACTATTTTGCTACACTCTTAGTACAGTATGGAGCATCACCTCCATCCTCGTAGTAGTTAATCATTTCGCATCCATTGCTACGTGTAAAATCTCCTCCAGACCTCTCCATGGACTATGGTATTGTGAATTATGTATTCAAATTACAAATTTTATAGTGTGCTCCACTTTCCGTTAATTTGATGTCTCGATCTCTTTTTATATCTTCCAATCTAGCAAAGAACAACTTTGGTACTCCCACTATCTGTTAGGTATGTATCACACCTGCCTCCACTTCGATTTCATTGCATACTTCCTTTCCAGTCTGTCTCCTGATACATGTGTTTTGTTTTGCCACCATCTCCCCACAATGGCCCCACAACCTGCAGCTAGGTGAGCCGCCAGGCTGACTTCCAAATTCCGCTGCCAGAGCCGGAACAGTACTGAGTCAGCAGGGAGAAACCCTCCGCTCAGTCACTGTGGCGACTGTGATTACCAAACGCCGGCTCTGATGCTTGCCGCCTTGACTCCATAAATGACTGTAAGCAGTGTCTTTCCAAAAACAATGCCAAGGCGGGCAAGTATAAACACTAGGTATCCAGATCAAATAGTATCTATTGTTGTTGGAGCCCACACAGGGCTAGGTATAATATTACCGCTTTGGTGGTCACTGGAATTCACGGCATGAGGAAAATATTGACTCCCAAATAGATAAACAACAGGCTTTACAGATAATGGTACAATGAACACTTTACATTGTGTTATCAGAAGAAAATTCTTGGCCAGTAACTGTCTGTCTGTCGCTTTCTTTTCTAATTTACAAGAAGAGGTACTTCGAAAGTACCAAAATTATGTAGTCAGGTAAAAGAAGAGCCAGTAATGTGGATACTGTAAGGTCAGCATTTGGTCCGTTGGGTGGGCCGCTGGATGGGGCTGCCATACTGCCAGGAACATTCGCTGGCAAGAGCTCAATGTGTGTGATCCTTAGGAAGGGCCACTGGGTGTGGCCGGAGTGAAGCCCAGGGAATATGCTGCGCGAGTGCTGAGCAGCGAGCAAGTGCTCCATCTGATGTGCTATTTGGTGTGACCAGCACATAGCTCAGAGTGTACAGTAGGTGAATACTTGTGCTCTAAAGGATGGGACACTGGGTATGGTCGGCATAAAGCACGGAATGTAAGTGAATGCTAGGTGTCGAGCGTGTATTCTGAACGCCCGATACGTTTTTCCTTCAT
Organism: Schistocerca americana; assembly: GCF_021461395.2. Taxonomy (NCBI): domain Eukaryota; kingdom Metazoa; phylum Arthropoda; class Insecta; order Orthoptera; family Acrididae; genus Schistocerca; species Schistocerca americana. The sequence goes on from NC_060122.1 coordinate 525,821,412, forward strand.
TGTTACTTCATTCCACTCGCCGCATATGGACGGGGAGGTGGAGGTTGTCAGCGCTGCAATTATCTGCTCTTCAGCTAAGATAATTAAAAAAGATTTATAATGAGAAATAGAGGCAAAATTTTGGTCTGTTTTCGATTTTAAATTAAAAATCATAGATAATTAAAAAACAAAAATATATATGTTTTAAAAACACTTTGCAAGAAGGCGAAATTCTTCTGGTAAAAGCACTGAACATTTCACTTCCACTCAAAATCTGTAGGACCTGCACCACGGTATCACCAGAGAAGAGAGTATGTTCCATGGAGTTGAGGGGTGTGGACGGAAAGATAGGGGTCTCTTAGATAGGAAAACTTTGAAGATGAGAGGTAGGAGTTGAGCTGTATGGTGGGAAATTGGGAAATACAGTCAGTGGTTGCAAGAGAAAAGTGAAGATGATGGATGGAGAGGGAAAAGGAGAGAGGAGCTCTGATGTTGAGTGTGATTGGTGGGGAGGAGTTAAAGTTGGTATGTGGGATAAACATCAGCGCTGATCTATTTGACTTGGGGATGGATATGGAGTGTGTGTAGGTGTAGGTACAGAAGAATGTGTACGTGAAGGCATGGCAGCATACGAGTGATGGTGATCAGAGGTGATTGGAGCCCAGTTTGCTGGTAGTATAGAAGAGGTAAAGGTGTTCTATGTGAGTGTGGAGAGAGGGTACATGATCCACGTGAGGGAAGGTAAACGTATGCAGAAAGCGAGATGGTGCACGTAGCTTTCGAGGGTTTGGAGGGACTGGTGATAGTTGAGTAGGGTCCTGAATAGACAGACGGAAGGATTTCTATGCAGAGTATGTGACCTGACTGCAGCACCATGGTCGTACAAGGAGCGCCCTTCTGGCAGCTAGATTGGTGCCTTATGTGACCATCGCAGGAGGTACTGAAGACACAAGCCACCATGTTTTGGTCACTGTCCAGGAATTTTATATACAGGTGGAGATAGAGCTGGCTGGTACTGACTTGCAGGCGGGTAGGCTGGTTCTGGTATCCGGGTGACCTATCAGTTACAGCGGTACACCTAGTTTCAGCAGTAATTGGCCAACGACCAAAGACGCAGCATTTGTAAACTGCTGAATTCACTGAGAACGCCTCAATGCCAGCTATTGATCCCATATTGGTCATCTAGTTTCATCTACAACCTGCCACTGTCTCTGGCAAACGCTGGTCTACAGGCCACGCCTAGACCCGATGCTGCTGGGTTATGAACGGACGCCTTCTAGCTGAAGACTACCGCAGACTGAAATCAGCCGACCCCTGGGGGCTGGAAAGGGCTCCACGGTTCCTCACTCGCGCTTCGGTGCCTCTTGCACGTCACCTACAGTGGCCAGTGTGACGTAGTAGCACGCTCGCCTAGGCGCTGACACCGCTCCTTTGCTGTGGCTGTCTTTCGGCCTGCCGTCCTTTTGGAGACTGACTACGTCGACTGTATGAATTATGTTGAATAGACGTCGCTGTTACCATTGCACTTTTTACCCCGCAACGGCCGAGGAACTGGTTCTTCATACCTGCTGCCCAGTCAACCATCCTGCAACGTCATCTTTATATGTCGTGACTCGGTAACTGTCGGACCATACTGATCCGTTATTAATTTATTTTCCTGTCACTCCTAACAAATCTCGAACGTGATTCAAATTTCAGTGGCCCATTACGAACCATCAGTTCCGTATTGTTAATTTCATATCTCGCTGCAGTAAGGTAAATCTAGTAATATACATTGATTTTTAACTTCCAGTTCCACACATACTTGTTGCTTTGTTTTAAAAACTGTACAACGATTTTTCAGAAACAATTCATATCACAAATATTTTTACATTTATTTCTTTCACTACCAGTCGTACTTTTAGTACTCAGCTCATATTTGTAAAACTGAATACTAAATGTCTGCAGCGTACCATTAGAATGGACATCGGCATTAATATGTTCAATAGCTAAAAATGAAACAAAACATGAAGCTATCAGTTATAGAGGAATCTTCATCTTGCCAGTTTTGCAGTTTTGCAGACAGCTGAGGGAATAATCGACCTACAACTAGAAGACTTGTGCAGGGTAAAATCAGAAACTAGGAATATGTCGTAAGTTCTACAAATTTTAAATCGATCTAAAACTAATTCTACAGAAATACACTCCTGGAAATGGAAAAAAGAACACATTGACACCGGTGTGTCAGAGCCACCATACTTGCTCCGGACACTGCAAGAGGGCTGTACAAGCAATGATCACACGCACGGCACAGCGGACACACCAGGAACCGCGGTGTTGGCCGTCGAATGGCGCTAGCTGCGCAGCATTTGTCCACCGCCGCCGTCAGTGTCAGCCAGTTTGCCGTGGCATACGGAGCTCCATCGCAGTCTTTAACACTGGTAGCATGCCGCGACAGCGTGGACGTGAACCGTATGTGCAGTTGACGGACTTTGAGCGAGGGCGTATAGTGGGCATGCGGGAGGCCGGGTGGACGTACCGCCGAATTGCTCAACACGTGGGGCGTGAGGTCTCCACAGTACATCGATGTTGTCGCCAGTGGTCGGCGGAAGGTGCACGTGCCCGTCGACCTGGGACCGGACCGCAGCGACGCACGGATGCACGCCAAGACCGTAGGATCCTACGCAGTGCCGTAGGGGACCGCACCGCCACTTCCCAGCAAATTAGGGACACTGTTGCTCCTGGGGTATCGGCGAGGACCATTCGCAACCGTCTCCATGAAGCTGGGCTACGGTCCCGCACACCGTTAGGCCGTCTTCCGCTCACGCCCCAACATCGTGCAGCCCGCCTCCAGTGGTGTCGCGACAGGCGTGAATGGAGGGACGAATGGAGACGTGTCGTCTTCAGGGATGAGAGTCGCTTCTGCCTTGGTGCCAATGATGGTCGTATGCGTGTTTGGCGCCGCGCAGGTGAGCGCCACAATCAGGACTGCATACGACCGAGGCACACAGGGCCAACACCCGGCATCATGGTGTGGGGAGCGATCTCCTACACTGGCCGTACACCACTGGAGATCGTCGAGGGGACACTGAATAGTGCACGGTACATCCAAACCGTCATCGAACCCTCGTTCTACCATTCCTAGACCGGCAAGGGAACTTGCTGTTCCAACAGGACAATGCACGTCCGCATGTATCCCGTGCCACCCAACGTGCTCTAGAAGGTGTAAGTCAACTACCCTGGCCAGCAAGATCTCCGGATCTGTCCCCCATTGAGCATCTTTGGGACTGGATGAAGCGTCGTCTCACGCGGTCTGCATGTCCAGCACGAACGCTGGTCCAACTGAGGCGCCAGGTGGAAATGGCATGGCAAGCCGTTCCACAGGACTACATCCAGCATCTCTACGATCGTCTCCATGGGAGAATAGCAGCCTGCATTGCTGCGAAAGGTGGATATACACTGTACTAGTGCCGACATTGTGCATGCTCTGTTGCCTGTGTCTATGTGCCTGTGGTTCTGTCAGTGTGATCATGTGATGTATCTGACCCCAGGAATGTGTCAATAAAGTTTCCCCTTCCTGGGACAATGAATTCACGGTGTTCGTATTTCAATTTCCAGGAGTGTTGACTAATCGCCATTGATCCATAATAATTCGGGCGTGCAGCCGCATAAGTTTGACTTCTTCTTCTAATATTTCGGCTGAATATCGTCCAGCCATCTTCAGAGTGAGCCGAGGTGACTGACGCTCCAGCACTTGCTCCTTCCTTGTCATGGATCGCATCACTACGCATGCGGCCACAGATACACAAGGCACCAGAGACGTTAATCGGCGGCAAAAACGTATGGCATACCCATGGAAATAGATCTATGGCTGCGCAGTCGATGCACACGGTGATATCGATGTATCACTGCGAGCTGCACCGTCGCGACGTCTTTGTTATTTTATTACAGAAATTGCCGGATTCCAAGATTTGTCGAAGCTGAAGCCGCTTTCTCTGTTAATTAAATTCGTCGCCAAGCGAATTTCAATTACTTCCTTCACTACTGAGTCCCACAAGCATCAAGTCAAGGCTAAAATTTCGACGTTATCGTACACCATAGAGTGCCCAGTGTCAATACAGTGCTCGTCCACCGCAGATTTATTAGGTTGTAAGAGCCGGGTGTACCTGCGGTGCTCTGTGCATCTCTCCTGCACTGTACGTGTCGTCTGTCCGATGTATGAACGGCCGCACTCTCAGGGGATCTTGTAAACCCCAGGCTCCCGAAGCACCAAATTATCCTTAACGGAACCCAGGAGTGCTGCTGTCTATGGTGGAAGGCGAAAAATCACTTTCACTTCATTCTTACTGAGAATCGGTCCTATTTTTGACGATAGGCCTCCCAAGTATGGCAGAAATGCCATCGATTTAAAACTTTCCTTGTCTTCTTCTGATTTTCTTATACCCACAGTTGGTTTCATTGGGAGCGCTTATGTATCTGCTGTTGTGAGTACCCGTTGGCTTCAAAAACTCTTCTAAGGTGTAAAAGTTTGTCCTCCAGACTACTCTCGTCAGCAATAACATGTGCTCTGTGCACTAGAGTTCTGAGTACACTCATCGTCTGTGAAGGATGGTGGCAGCTATTTGCGTGTAAATGTAAATCCGTATGGGTCGGTTTTCGATAAACCGCGTGTCCCAAGGTGCCATCATCTTTAAGCCTCACCAGACAATCGAAAAATGGAAGGCAGCCATCTTTTTCGATTTCCATTGTGAACTGAATTTGTCTGTAGATGGAGTTAAGGTGATCTAAAAATCCTTTTAACTTGTTTTCACCATTGAGCTACAATACAAACGTGTCGTCAACATTCCTCAAAAACACTGTGGGGCTTCAAGTTTGCAGATTCCAGCGCCTTCGCCTAGAAGTGCTCCATAAAAAAGTTGGCCACCAAAGGAGACAAAGGACTACCCATGGCGACACCGTCAGTCTGTTCACAAAATTCGTTATTAAATAAAAATATGTAGAGGTCAAAACATGTTCAAACAAAGCTGAAATCTCTTCATCAAAACATTTTCCAATGAGAAAGAATGATTCCGAAAGAGGAACCTTTGTCAACAACGACACTACATCAAAACTGACTAACATATCAGAATTGCTCAGTTTGAGTAATTTCAGTTTGCCAATGAAGTCCACAGAGTTACGTGTATGATGAGCGATTTTCCTACCAGGTCTTAATAACAATGCTAAGTGTTTGGCACAATCATAGGTTGGAAGAAGAAGTCGATTTCATACGGCTGCACGCCCGAAATTTTGTGGATCAGTATTTGCACCGCGAAAATATGAATAATCGCCATTATTTGTACTGGATGGTAAAACAACGGATGTAATTAAAGATATCTGAACAAACACAGCATCGGAAGCAAAATTTTAGGCAACTGTAAAAACCTTTTGAAATAAAGTCATCAGTAAGACAGAAAGATGGTTTGTCAGCCCTGCTTTTCAACTGAGCATTAGAGAAGGCAGTGAGAGACTGGAGGAAATCCATCAATTCTAAGGGTGTTCAGCTAGAACGAAACCAAAATGTAATCACCATTAATGTCTAGCTTTCTAGTTTTGTCAGAGAACTTGACTAATTAATGACTCAACAGATTGTACCGAAGAGCAAATTACAGAACTATGTAAACAAGCAAATAAAATAGCACTAAAATATCATTTTGAAATATATAACAACAAAATAACAAAAACAAACTGTTTTAAATAATCAGGAGAATGGATAACGAGAAATAGAAAGAGAACAGAAAATATTGTTCAAAAACGGAAAGGACATTCCATATGTCGAAAAACAAATATTAATAAAAAAGGTTCGTCCTGCACCATCAAACAGCGGTGACGCCTGAAACACTGTATATTATAGAAACCCTTCAACTAGCATGGTTTTTGCATCTTGAAACACTGGAAAAACTTGAGAGAAGAAATGTAAGAAAAGTATTGGCGCCTAAAAGTATAGTAATGTTCAAACAAATTAGATCAGACAGAGAGCTCTGTTTGAATATGGAAAAACTAAATGATGTAATGACGAAAAGAAGGCTACAGTTTTATGGACACTTGGACACCGAATGGATAGTAACACACTAACCAAGCAGATCTTCAATTTAGTAAGCAGGCAGAAATCCAAACCCACAAAGTTCACTGAAATTAACAGTGATATGAAAATCTCCGGAATTAGAATGTACACAATAGAAAACGGAATACATTTTAAAGAAGCAGCTCAAAAGGCAGGATATCGGGAAAGACAGATGTCTCGAAGGAAGTGGACTAAGAGAAAAGGGAACGACACTTTCGAAGGATAAAGTCTGGCAGGAACGAAAATTATACACTAAGAAGCAAAAGAGAAACTTACTTATCATGCTCTGCAAAAGGGTTCTTCGAAAAAATAAATAAATGTCTGGGTTATAAGACCATTTTCAGTGAGTAAATGTATATTTTTAGATCTAAAGCACAATTTCTTTAACTCACGAAGCCAATACCCTGACTGGAAAACTTTGTGGGTAATTGATATCGAGTGAACATTATCATCAATATTACAAACAAGGTTCCAGTTCCAGCCACCATAAGTTGTGAATATTGTGAAAGTTTTCAACTGTGATAGCAAGGAAAGAAATAGCCAACAAGCGGAGAGCTTTGATCTTGACTTACAATTTGCATTGATTTTCATCAGACAGAATATACAAGCAGTAGTTGCAAACTAGCAGCCTCATTGATGTTCCTTGTAATAAAAAAAAATACAAAACGTCATAAGGTTTATGGAAACAACCCCTATCGTCAATTTAAAAATAGAAATATTAATACCTTCCCCATTCCCTTAAGTCTAATTTTGCGATGTGGTTGGCTGATATATCTAGTCTGAGGAAGCTTGTGAACTAATGGTCTAGCAAAAAAAGTTACAAAATTTTTAAAGTCCCTAGTTTTTGCCTAAAACTCTATTTGAAAATAATTCCCCTTTACATCCTGGCAGATTTGACTCACCATACAACAACGCTTAGAATATATAAGAATAACATCCCCTACGTATCAACGTATGTCAGATTGTTACGTGTTTCGGCAAACGAAAATATAGTAACAGAACACGGAACTGCGGATCCATTTAATGCACGTGTGAGGGGTCTGATTTTTGAGCTACAAGGTGCATATTTAAGTGGATTAGCGTGTCCATGTTCCGATTGTTATTTTGTGGCACCATACACGTCACAACGTATTACCGGGATTACCTCTCTATCATAACATTCGCAACGACAACTCGCATGAAAATAAATGAGTGCGTCAGTACCAATACTGATTCCACTGTCACAGAGATTTTGTTAATGTCTGGCGCGTGTATGCTAATGAAAAAAATCCACCTGCATTCCGAACGGGTCGGCTTACAGGATTTAGCAACTTTTGTACGGTATTTTTTGTTTATGAGTAACGACTTTGACAGTGTATAGTTAATTAATAAAAGAAGCAGGCAGGAAGTGTCGAAACAAAGTTTTAAAATACTGTAATTTAGTTCACACGACTTGATAATTCCTCTAGAACAACCTTTATTAACTAATACAAAAAGGTCGTGTGAAAATTAACGGAACAAAATGACTGTTCATACAGCAATAGAAAACCAGCCCTCAATGAACGGACGCACGATAGAAAACCTGAATGCTACAACAATAAGAGCATAATGACATGGCAAGAAACTCACGCTTGGGAGCAATTCCGTAAAGTATACGCCCACCCTAGAAAAACCCATTTACAAAATATCGATGTCAGAAGTTTAGACATCGATGTTTCAGTATCGATACTAAGGGCTCTGAATCTGGTAAGATTTGTATTAAAGGGCAGAAAATATCGATATCGATGTTGGAAAGGAAGCAGACTACTTGTTTGGCTACCATAAGTAATTTTTCGTAATTTAAACAAATCTTTCCCTTAATATGCCTCATAATGATATCTGGACAGTGGTTAAAGGAGTAGAAATAGCATTTGCAACAAAAATGGATGAATCGAGTTTGGTAGTAAATAAATATACTAAAAAGACTGACAGTCTGGCTGAGGTGACTACTTCTGTGAAAAGGACTGTAGTGTAGTTTAAACAAAGTGCAGTAACAAGTTAATATATAAGAAAAGGACGCGGCACACTAATTTAAGAGGAATATACTACTTGTAACTCAACGTTCTACTTGAATCAAAGGCTTTTACAGCTGCGTCCACTGATCAGTAATGTCGTTAGTTTGCCATCCTAGTGCAACAACCATGCTTTCAGTCGCAGTTACTGTAGATATGGGCGATGGTTGTCACATTCTGCGACCTATAGAAGTAGCTGCCGGTGAAATTTGCGAAGGAAAGAACTTTGCAACCAGTGAAGTAGTCGCAATATCGAGAACGTTGAATATCAGTGTCTGGCATCCAAACTCTGCAGACTATTAGACAAAATCTGAAAAGTAGATTATTAATAGAAACCAAAAAGCGCTTACGGTCAACTGAACAGCTTAATACAGCAGTCATACCAACGTCATTCTATCCTAGATTCAAGAACATACACTTTCAAGATGCTTTAGCAGCCTCGAAGACAATCGGAATCATCAAGGATTTTCACAGCTGTTGAAATGACTGCCAATCAAAATGGGCAACTCGTTTATAAGTTACAGAAAACAGAGATATTTTTTCTTTTCCATTAGGCAGTCTTGTCAGTTAAGTTATGGTGTGAATATTATAAAACAGCACAAGAAAAGCGTAATTTGCAAATCGGAACAGAAATTTACCTACGACCACAGTTCAGATACTAACTGAAAGGTCATCATCTGGATCTTAAACAGGACACTTTAATGAAATCGGGTCGTCGGTACAACCTACGAAAGGTACAAAAGACTTCACTGAAGCATTTGTGCTGTATATTCACATCGTCAGTTTCTGAAAGCCTGTTTCTCTGCCAACAACGTAACAGACTGAAAGGGAAACTGCTCTCAAAAATATTATTTTTACAGGCTGTAGACAAAAAGTTATGGGATATGAGATATTATGTACGTTTGCGAGGAGGGGGGGGGGTTTTCAGTCGCCAAATAATTGTTAAGATTCACTGTGAAAAAAAAGGAAAAGAAGAAAAAAATTTGGAAATTCATCAGAAAGTTCAGCGACGACATCATTGCTCGGTCCTAGGTTCAACAACAAATTCTTTCAAGAGTTTTTATCACACCCATAGGCAACCAAAAATATCGACCTAGAGCTATTGGAATGGCTGTCAGAGAAAATGGGCAACACCGTGGTACATTACAGGCAACCAGAGAAATCATATTTAATTTCTTCTTCTTCTTTTCCATTAGGCATTCTTGTACATTGACTTAGGGATCGAATATTATAAAATAGCACAACGAAAGAGTAATTTGCGAATCGGAACAGAAACGTACCTACGAACACGGTTCAGCTACTATCTGAAAGGTCGCCTTCTACATATAAACAGGACACTTTAATGGAATCATGTCATCGGTAGTACCTATGTAAGGGGAACAAAGGATTCAGTGAAGCATTTGAGTTGTACAGCCATATCGTCAGTTTCTGAAAGTCAGGTTTGTTCTCAAAAGTGCCGGCCGGAGTGGCCGAGCGGTTCGATGCGCTACAGTAGGGAACCGCGCGACCGCTACAGTCGCAGGTTCGAATCCTGCCTCTGCCATGGATGTGTGCGATGTCCTTAGGTTAGTTAGGTTTAAGTAGTTCTACGTTCTAGGGGACTGATGACCTCAGAAGTTAAGTCCTATAGTGCTCAGAGCCATTTTTTCCCAGAATTAATATATGCTCTTTGTCAACAACGTAATAGACTGAAGGGGAAACTGCTCTTAAATACGTTATTTTTACAGACAGTAGAAAAACAGTTATGGTATATTAAATATTGATAATTGCTATGTTTATTGATTAATAAATATGATATTAGATGTATTTGTACGTTGCTTTTTACATCATTTTATAAATTCACAAAATTAACATTTGTTTCCCTGTCCACTGCTATTGGTGATCAATGTCCAGATACAGTCCAGTTACCGTCCAAATACCGTCTAGATAACGTCCAAATAGCGTTCAGGTACCGTCCAGATAGTTTTCATCAAATAGTTTATAGTAGGGAGCACTGAGACATGGATACTAGGAATGGGGAAAATTTGTGATAAGATCGCAGTGTGTGTGTGTGTGTGTGTGTGTGTGTGTGTGTGTGCGACCACCAAGTGATGTGTAGTTTTCAAATATTGCCATGTCTCTTTCTTATGCTGCTGTGGTAATGATCACAGGGGTAGGCATACATCGTCGTCTTTTTGAAGGAACAATATCTGCAGATACTGAAACTTGCGAAATGCAATCGGCATGAGCAACACAAGGTATAACTCTCTCACCCAAAATGCGAGTGCAGTGACAAAAAATGTGTGTGTGAAATCTTATGGGACTTAACTGCTAAGGTCGGCCGGGGTGGCCGAGCGGTTCTAGGAACAGCGCGACCACTACGGTCACAGGTTCGAATCCTTCCTCGGGCATGGATGTTTGTGATGTCCTTAGGTTAGTTAGTTTTAAGTAGTTCTAAGTTCTAGGAGACTGATGACCTCAGAAGTTAAGTCCCATAGTGCTCAGAGCCATTTGAACCATTTAACTGCTAAAGTCATCAGTCCCTAAGCTTACACACTACTTAACCTAAATTATCCTAAGAAAAAATACACACACCCATGCCCGAGGGAGGACTCGAACCTCCGCCGGGACTAGTCGCACAGTCCATGACTGTAGCGCACAGACCACTCGGCCAATCCCGCGCGGCGTGAGTGCAGTGACATTACAAATCTGCACTCGTACGTGACACGACAGCACAACAGCTGATAGAAAATTTGAAAAACATCTGATCACGTGGCACACGCAATAATGTCAATAGAGTTAATCTCTTTTTTTTCTCTATTTTTTGCTGTGTACATCATAACTCCGTGCTGTGAGCACATATTCAAACCGAAAAAAGCGCAAATAGTTATCACGCTACAAGGTACAGTAGTTACTGCTCGACTGAACACGGTGGCATCAGCGGAATACCACCACAGTAGCCTCTATCGTATCGTTTGCAAACACGAGGCGGCCTGGCTCTCCGTCGGAAGCGTTGCTCAATAAATACGTAGGCCGCATCCACACGCAGTACTCTGCCGGTTTTTGTCGCCGGCGTCCAGCCAATGCGAGACTGTCGGAAGTGGGCAGCTTGCGGCCGCTGGTTATTTTATTGAACGTGCTGGCACTGAGGGCGACTCGCTGGCTGTGGAGCCGGCAGGGCCGGCTGAGACAGAAATACAGGACTGTGCCGCGGCGTGGCGCTGGCAGCGGACAAGCGCGCCAGTCCGACTCTCTTTTTTTTTCCTTCTTTTTTTTTTTGCCGCTTCTTTTTCCCCGAACGGCTTTATCAACTTAATTGCGGTCTGCGTCCACAGCGTCGTCTGGGTGTGCCATCAGCATTTCACTGCAGACTTTGTGTGCCGACAAAGCGCGTGCGCTCTGTCCGGAGGAGGAGTCGGCCGCCGTGCGGGAGAAAGGAAACAGCCAGGGTATTGCCAGCCGGGAACGAATGGACTGCTTTTGGCACTTCCGCTGCCCGCTGCCTTTGTGGACGGCCACCGGGCTTCATTTGGGCAGCTGGCGGCTTTCCGATCTGTTCCGTGTTGTTTGCATATCCCCGATGCTCCTTTGCAGAAATTAGTAAAGGCTGCATCCACAGCCAAAAGCTGCGGGTGTCGCTTCCTGCTAAAAGAGCTGTCCAGACTTCCTTACATCGATACCTGCCTTACAGAATACAAATGACTAAGGCATACACTTTCCCATTTTTAATTATATTGCACTCTTTTTTTTCGCTCACGTCAACCATTTCGCACAAAACAATAAAGAAAAGGAAGACAGTTTCAACAGATTTTAAATACCATCGGCGACGAAGTCACTGAAGATGGAATTCAATGTCAGAATTTACAAGGAGGTTATAAAAATAGTTCATGGCCATCCAACACATAAAAATGAATATTTATTTGTTTCTCTTGTTTGGATTTCTATAATATTCACCGGTTTATAGCGTGCTCACTGGAAAGGGGGGGGGGGGGGATTAAGAACCACTTACCTCCAAGTAGGGAGTGAGGGGAGGAAGGGGGGTGAGTGTCAGGAGGGGATGGGGATATACACTACTGGCCATTAAAATTGCTACACCAAGAAGAAATGCAGATGATAAACGGGAATTCATTGTACAAATATATTATACTAGAACTGACATGTGATTACATTTTCATGCAGTTTCGGTGCATAGATCCTGAGAAATCCGTACCCAGAACAACCACCTCTGGCCGTAATAACGGCTTTGATACGCTGGGCATTGAGTCAAACAGAGCTTGGATGGTGTGTACAGTTACAGCTGCCTATACAGTTGCAACACGATACCACTGTTCATCAAGAGTAGTGACTGGCGTATTGTGACGAGCCAGTTGCTCCCCTACCATTGGCCAGACGTTTTCAGTTGGTGAGAGATCTGGAGAATGTGCTGGCCAGGGCAGCAGTCGAACGTTTTCTGTATCCAGAAAGGCCCGTACAGGACCTGCAACATGCGGTCGTGCATTATCCTGCTGAAATGTAGAGTTTCGCAGGGATCTAATGAACGGTAGAGCCACGGGTCGTAACACGTCTGAAATGTAACGTCCACTGTTCAAAGTGCCGTCGATGCGAACAAGGGGTGACCGAGACGTGTAACCAATGACACCCCATACCATCACGCCGGGTGATACGCCATCACGAATACACGCTTCCAATGTGCGTTCACCGTGATGTCGCCAAACACGGATGCGAACATCTTGATGCTGTAAACAGAACCTGGATTCATCCGAAAAAATGACGTTTTGAGATTAGTGCACCCAGGTTCGTCGTTGAGTACACCATCGCAGGCGCTCCTGTCTGTGATGCAGCGTCAAGGGTAACCGCAGCCATGGTCTCCGAGCTAATAGTACATGCTGCTGCAAACGTCGTCGAACTGTTCGTGCAGATGGTTGTTGTCTTGTAAACGTCCCTATCAATTGACTAAGGGATCGAGACGCGGCTGCACGATCCGTTACAGCCATGCGGATAAGATGCCTTTCATCTTGACTGCTAGTGATACGAGGCCGCTGGGATCCAACACGGCATTCAGTATTACCCTCCTGAACCCACCGATTCCATATTCTACTAACAGTCATTGGATCTCGACCAACTGGAGCAGCAATGTCGTGATACGATAAACCGCAATTGCGATAGGCTACAATCCGACTTTTATCAAAGTCGGAAACGTGATGGCACGCATTTCTCCTCCTTACGCGAGGCATCACAACAACGTTTCACCAGGCAACGCCGGTCAACTGCTGTTTGTGTATGGGAAATCGATTTTGAAACTTTCCTCATGTCAGCGCGTTGTAGGTGTCGCCACCGGCGCCAACCTTGTGTGAATGCCCTGAAAAGCTAATCATTTGCATATCACAGCATCTTCTTCCTGTTGGTTAAATTTCGCGTCTGTAGCACGTCATCGTCGTGGTGTAGCAATTATAATGGGCAGTAGTGTAGAATAATAGCTCAGGAACATCTGTAGAAATTTTAATTAAATTTCGAATATACATGAATCATTACGTCTAGAATTATATACAAAAAATATTGTGGGAGCAATAGACTCAACAAACCGCTAGGCGTGCGAGTAGGAGTGACATGTAAAAATATTGAATAAAGACTGACATTAATATAAAATTCTTAGTTTTCGGGATCGCTAGACTTATTCGCGACAACCACGGTGATGGTCGCTCCTGCAGTTGGGGAAAGGGCAGTAGAGTGCACAAAGAGTGCCATATGAGGTTATCTCTGGAAGTCCTAAAGGAATTTCTGCCAAGTCTTGCACACCTATCATTTGTTGTCTGCAAAAATTTTCTGCGACAGTAAGACACCGCTAGCAACCATATGGCTGAAAATCTGGCGTGGAAAGTCGTAACATAAAAGTATAACTCAGAAATGCCTGGAGCAATTTCACCAAAATTTTTCAACATACACAGGTTGGAGAAAAATATGGAAACACCAAGAAAACAGTACATTACCACGTCAAATATGATGCAGCAAAACCGTTAGCATTCAAAACAGCTTCCAGTCGTCTTGAAATGTGTACATGCTGGTCATTTATGGTTTTAGAGGGAATCTTATACCACTGTCCCCGTGAAATAGTGGCAGGTTCAGATACGATCACGTACCCCTCTCTTCAAAGTAGACGACAAAGGCTTATTAGTATTGAGATTTGGTGACTGTCGTGGCCATCTTCGTGCTGACAAAAGGTAAGCAGTCCTGTACGATGCTAGCTGTGTGAACAGGTGCCCTGTACTCGTAGAACACACCATCGCCAGTGAGGAACAAACATTGTGCACTGGGACGCACCTGATCTGCAAAAATGGTCGCATAATCTTTGGTAGTAAAGCGACCTTGAAGAGTACTCGTGGAGAGCCCATGGAATACCACGATATGGATGCCACGACTATCACAGAACCGCGGCCATATTTCACTCCTGAGTCGTAAACTCGACCAGGGGTCGGAAACAGTGTGCAACGATACTCACCCGACGGAATGACTTTCTTCCATTACTCCATAGTTCATTTTTTATGGCTTCGGAACTGCGTTTTCCTGTTACAGGCATTTGCTGAGTTGTTTACTTTCGTCGCAATCTTCTTGAGTGACTGTCTGCTACGATTACTCAACACACACCTTCGCCTACGTTGCGACTTACAAGACGACGTCTTTCCGCTTTCCGTATATGCGACACAAATCTTCTAAATGGTGCCTCCTGAAACGCCAAATACTTCAGCTACCTTTGTTACAGTCACCAACAGCTTGCCCATGTTCGAAATCAGTAACCTCCAAAATAATGCACTCACAATACACACAACACTTTGCTGATCACGGTTGACAATTGCAAGGTATTGAGGACATTGCATAGGTGTCGTTCGTGGCCAAATATACCAGCGCAACTTCCAGGTTTTGTTAGTATCTTCATTTATGTGTTTCCGGATTTTTGACGAACACCTGCAGATGCCTCATTATTAATAACAATATAGGAGTAGGATAGACCAATTACGCTAGAGGCGGGAGTGATGTTGAGAAGGGACGAAATGTAGAAACGTCCGACGACGAGCTGTTGGTATTTCCTTCCTGTAATTCGTTGACTTTGATTAGTTCAAAAGTATTTAATGCAATCTGTCTTCTGTTTGCATTGTTTAATGCATCGGCCGCATCGTATTTCGGGGAAACAAGTGTGGGCTCATCCACCATCCCTTCAAGGTGGTGGGCTGTGACCTGTGCTTTGACGTTGTTCACTATTGTACATTGTTCAGGTGAACAAGGCATCGTAGAGCAGTCCCTCAACACTTGGTAATAAAAGTTCAGGCATTGCCTCCTCCAGGCTGCCGAGTCTCTGTCATAAGCCGTAATGGTCCGGCGGAGGGCAGGTTTGTCAAAGGTCAGCCAACACGACAATGGAGACGTGTAAGCGCCAGGGCGACGGCGACAAGAATCCCAGCTCACCACAACATGCTACCGACATTTGGGAGACTCCAGAACGGCCAGCCGGGTGGCCGAGGCCTTTAAGGATATCATGCGACGAAACTTAGCCGCGATGTTAAACAATGACACTACGGCGAGGCCTCCTTTACTAGCCGTCTTTTTGCCAGAGGCCGTCTTCCCGCCGATTCCGGTCAGTAGCATCATGCCCGCGTTTGCTCACATAGCGGAATTCATTGCGTAACTAAGTTATTCTCGACCCGAAGTCCGACGAACGCGCTGGCAGCGGTCAAAGCATTTCTATATTCTTTACCTGCGTGGACTGTGTTTCGGCGGCACATTCGTCACAGTTTCTTTCCGACGCATATCAGACAGAACTGGCGTTATGCGACCTGCGTCAAGTATCCAACTAATCATCGGTTCCATGTAAGACTGGCAGACTCTCTCTGGCTCTGAGCACTATAGGAGTTAACTTCTGATGTCATCAGTCCCCTAGAACTTAAAACTACTTAAACCTAACTAACCTAAGGACATCACACACGTCCATGCCCGAAGCAGGATTCGAACCTGCGACCGTAGCGGTCGCGCGCTTCGAGACTGTAGCACCTAGTACCGCTCGGCCACCCTGCCGCCGGCAGACTCACTCCTCTGTGCCATTTGTCGTAGCATCGACGATGATCATCACTACGCTGGCGTACGCCTTCGCCAGCACGCCGGTCGGCGCTAGGAAACGCTTTATAGCAGGCGCAGACCTAGGCGCGCCTATGAAAAGGGAAGCCCAAGATACGCCCCCAGGCTACGCACCGATAACGCCCCCTGGGCAGTGTGCCTACAGGCCGCCGCTGACGACCGAGCTGTCTCAATCTCTGTCTCAGTGCCTTAGTACGTTGCATTGCACCTCAACATGTCGCACTGTGTCCTAGTCTTACACAGATATAGTCTTCGCCTCGCACTTTATCTAGCTGTGGGGGAATATTAGTCATTGTGTACATTTACGATATGGACACGGACAAGATTCAAGAATTAGTATATGTTATTTGATTCTTGTTAACCGCTGAAGTTCAGACTGGACATCACTGAAGTTATGTACTCATCTGGTTCGTGTAATAAAGTGTATTTTAACCACGTGTGCATTTTGTACTGTAGTGACAGGAAACCGGTCACCCACATATCATACCACCGTCTCCTCATCCATCCAGGAACCATAAAACTGTAGGGGTCTACGGGTTTGCACGTAGCTGTACAGTACGTAACACGCGCTCACCAGCCGACCTATCTTGGAATACTGACAATTTGCTTGGTCAGTAGACGTGCGTCCGGCCACAGTGCGCCACAAGAGAGTAAGCCACGGGCTGTCGTCCGCAACGCGCCGTGTAACTAGCGCGGCCTGGCGCGCGAATTTGTCTCTTTTCTTAGCTCCCCATGGAGCCTTTCGATACGACCATAATTAGCCGGTGTTAGGATGTCAGACACAGTGATGGTGGGTGCGAGTAGCGTGCTTGTTTTATAATCAGACTTTTGTTAATAAACTGTTTAAACTTACTTCTCGGTGTTCGCGTATTCTGTACCTCAGGGACCCACTGCTTGTGAATCCTGTCAAATATTTCGTGTAATTATCATCCGTGGGTAACAACACAAACAAACACGTTATAAAACATTACAAGAGGACTCAGCTACAACAACCGCCCGTTCAATTGTGTAGCCGTTGCGAATTCCTGGTTGTTAGGGAGACAATTGGTCGCGTATTTTCGGCGAATGCCACCCGGACAGAGGGCTGGATCTTGGTATATCCATATTGGAGTTTTGGCAGTACTTACAGACAGCCCATGCGGACGTTGCGTCGTGCTCCAGTTATTGCGCGTATCTTGCCAATTATCTGAACAGCGTTTTTACCAAGCCACGACAAAGTTGGCGTGTTCCCAGTGTGGCAGGTGTTCACCCGATTCAGAACGAAAGATGACGTGCCTGCCCCTTGGACTCAGTCATTCTTTATCAACTTGCAGAATTTTTCCGGAAGGGTGGATTAGTTTTAATTTGTTTCTCCCATGTATATAAGTGAAAAAAGAGAGTGTGAGGATGCAGCTCGACGATGGGAACAGAGAGGCATCGTGGCCAAACCTCGGGATTCGACCCCTGACCAGCCTGGAGCTGACTGTGATCCTAAAAATAAAATAAAAAAGTCCACCGCTCGAGTCCCAGTCCAGCAAAACTTTTTTCACTTGTCACCGTTGAATTTATTCCAGTGCCAAACTACGGCCAAAGTCTTCGTCTCTCTTAAAATATTGCATATTTATATACGACTTCTGTATCACAAAAGTGTTGTCCGACAGAAAGTTTCAGGTTCAAATCGTTGGAGAGAGAGAACTAGACCTGATAATCTCATCAAATACGAATAGCATGTTATTGACACATGGGGTCATGTCACGGAAAATGAAGGAAATTTGACCAACAGATGGCGCTGAACGCGTCAGAATACGCTCACCGACAAACGTGCGCACTCTGCTGTTCCTCAGTCCGTGTCCGAGACGCCCATCTCAACTGTCTCCACGAAGTATCGCGCGATGCTCGTAAATCTCTTCTACAAGAACGATGTCTGTGCAAGCCCTGCAGAAGTTCCGGACAGTTAAGGTTATGAAAATAAGCGTTGTTCAGGTGTATGCTAAGGCTCTAGAGAAATGATTACAAAATTCTAAAAGAAAGGTTCTTCAAGAAATGCAATATGGCAGAGGGAGGAAAGCATTTCATCCGACGTCTATCGAAGATGTGGCCTCAGCACTGCAGGAGGAGTCAAGAGGTAGTGTGCAGATATGCAGTGCATGGGGAATTGCCCGTACCTGCAAAGGCGGTGCATTAAATCCTGTGCAACGTCCTCCGTTGCTATCCACAAAAAATAATCCAAGCTCAGGAGTTGCTTGCTGCTGACTTGCCAGCAACAGAAACGTTCACTCTGGAATTTACTACTCGCATGGAAGTGGATAACTAAAGGAAATGGAATATTCTGTGGTCGGACGAAGCCTGTTTCCATCACCAACTGCATGTCAATACGCAGAATTGCGGAACATCAACGGAAAATCTGCAGGCACATAAACCGCGCCACTTCATTCGGCAAAGGTGAGATGTGAGTTTATCATAGGACCATATTTTTTCGTGGAGGTGAGTCCTGAGGGTGCTGTTACCTGTACCGCCTTTGTATACACTATGAGAGCCTCTTGCGCACCAAAGTCTGCGATCTCCGGCAGGCAAAGCATTCTCGGTTATGCGTTGTCCAGATAATCCGGTAACAGTGCAATCGCGCGGCCAATCGGAGGGCGTGGCGCCGAGTTTCCGCAGTTTAAAAATTGTACGTTGTCGACCTACACAATACAAGTAATTTTGGTTCCTACTGGCATCAGCTGTCCAAGGTTAAAATTTCGTGACACAATTTTTCTCCACTTTGTATAGTTATCATAATCACAGAGATCGACTTGCGTTAGATTAGCTTTCTCACGACATTGTGTGAAGCCGAATTTTTGATGGCTGCTATTCATCGTTGAAAACCGGGCACCACAGTCATAAATATTACCGTAGTGCAACGGGGAGCGTGTTATCTTGGTATGACTATGGTAATCGGTTCGAAATAGGTCTAATATATCGAATTCTTTTAATTTCTAAATCCAGCTAAATGAGTCTGATTATAATTTTGATTCGATTTATAAGCTTAATTATATTGTTTTCGTTTCTAATTCTTTGCCTCGTCATTTTTATCATCGTCTTGACTTTTTTTATTTCCTCTTACTTTTCTTCCCATCATTCCGTTTTCGTCTGTGATATGCCTTTGTCGCAAGCAAGTGGCAACGAGGACTGCTCATCGGTTGGTAACGTGGCAGCTCGTGTAGCCAATGTGAGGATAGTTCAGCTAACGCGCGATAGCGATCAATTACAGTTTGCTTCTAGCACCGAAACTGAATTTTTTCTGTCTTGAGTTTGATATAATAGTTGGCTTCAATCGCCGTGAACAAGCGACCGTGATTTTAATTCTTCCGCAAATTAATGAGCACCTTTTCCACCGTTGTTTTAGTTACATTTCACAACACGAGTTTGCGCTTAGCTTAGGACCAGAGGTTAAATTCAGGGCTAAAAAGCACGTTGTATGCCGCAGTTCACCTCGCCGGCCATTTAAAAGCACCTGTCGACAGAGCGTCTCGCATTTCAGGAATACCTCGCGGCGGTCACTTGCAATATTGCCCCGGGCTATATGTTAACAGCATTTTCTGAAGTGACCCGCCATGTTTGTGTGTCGCCTATAACACAGCGGTAGACGACAGCCAAAGAGGCAACACTGCAGCTGTAAGTGACAGACGTCAACTATCAAGTAATTTTGAAACGTCCCCCTTTGAAAAATTATACATGACTGTCCTTAAACTGACACACAATATTTTTAGTGCAACGCAATCTGATTTCAACAATCCCTACAAAAGAATGGCCCTGACTAACATTAACCTGTACCTTTCACAAATCACTTACCTCACAAGAACAAACAATGTATTTACCTTAATAGTGTTGAAAAATCATAATATACATAGCAGTTCATGACATCCAGTCTTACAAATTTCAAAACTCCGCCATTTCTCTCCCCACATCCACCACTGCTGGTGGCTGACCTCCAACTGCGCAACGCTATGCGCTGTTCACATCCAGCTGCCCAAAACTACAATGGCAGACAACAATGCAAACTAGCCACAGACTGCACACAGCACAGCCAGTGATTTTCATACAAAGCGCTACGTGGCGTTACCAATATAAGAACCTAAGCAGCCTACTTACATAGCCCCCATGCTCCCTACAAAAAATTTTACAAATTGTTTTGTGCAGTGGCCAATACAGATTTGAAAAAATTTTTCATAATTACAATAACAAAGATATCAAATGCACACACATATTGATACAATGTTGGTCAAAAGCTAAAATTTTCTCACAGTCCATAAAGACAGTCCTGATCATTCATCACAGTAAAATTGCAGTGTTTTTCTCAAAGTATGAGCAGTAAAAGAAAATGCACACGGAAGTAGAGGATTTCCAAGTAGTCTTGAAGAAGTAGTGTTGTCCTTCCAACGGAAAGACAGTGCTGACTCTCGACATGCAGACAGGTAATGGGCCACAACAGAGCAAACCCACCGCAGAGTCAGTCGAAGTATTGAAGAATATTGGTAGGTAGGTCACCACAGAGTTGACCCACTGTAGTCCTGGTAGAGACTATGGTATTGGTGGGCCATCAAAAATGCAGACCCACTATAGTCCTTGTGGAGATAATGGTATTGATGGATCATCAAAGGCGTAGACCCACTGTAGTCCTTGTAGAGATGGCCAGCAGCCATCTGCTGCGACTGTGCAGGTGCACAATCACCATCGAAGAGTCTTGCGGACATTATAGCAAGTCCATAACCACCACTTGTGCACTCACAAAGTTTTTGGAATTGTCCTTAGAACCAGCAATGCTGTTATCCAGTCCCTTGCTGAATTATTAACACACGTGCAAACACTGACAGTCCCTACTTCTCACATATTGTCCATATACTATGACCAACAGAAACGTGTGCAGTGAAATGGAACTTACAAGTTAATAATATGATGAACTGGTGTAAATTTCAATTTTATAACATAGGAATACAATTACAAAGGTACAAAATACATCATTAAAGAACATAACAATACAGATAACATTTGTAGTACAGGCTTTACAAAAGAATCGAAATAACATATACATCAGTGTTACAGGAATTATGAAATGAGTACATACATAAAAGATCAGAATAACTTTCGAAACATTAGCTTCACCCATGAGCATTAAAACCGAACAGAATAAATAATGTCTAAACATCTTTACAAAGAAAATAACATATTATCAGAAAAATTCTACAGCATAACTCTTATTAGCTAAACACATTGAGACAGGAAAAATACAAATTCACATGGGGTAATAACACAAAACTACAGGACAGGGTTTGTTTTCAGTGTGACATTTCGTACTGCAGTCCACCCCAAAACTTCATTCCATATATCTTTCCTCTTATTTCAACAATTGTTTCCACCAAAAAGATTCTATCCAAGCTTGCTTTCTGTATTTATATGTTCACACATTCATTACCTCATTATTTATTTTCCATTATCTTACCTCATCATTTATTTCCAAGAAAATCCTACCTAAACCTATTGTCGCTAAACCCAACTTTCTTGGTTCATATCCTCATTCAAAATACTTTTTTGGCCAAACCATTTTTTTATAGCTTCTCAATGCATTTCTTCCAATTCATCACAACTTGTTCTCTTATATAGCCTACCCCATCTTAAGCTAACTTAAATCTACTGAGCTCAGATGCTAAACTAAGGGACGAGGCAATGCAGCAGCACAAAACAATTAACACAAACAGCAATGACAAAAAAATGCAAATTGGCAAAGCAAGCAGCAATATTACAACTAATACAAGGCAATGAGCAGCAAACAAGAAAAATAAATCAGTAGTAAAACTGGCATAACAGAGTAATGTAAAGTGAAATTTAGTAGCAGTATGCCTGGCAAACAGCAGCAGCAAATGAAATAACTTATACCTACACATGACAAAGCTCAAGCAGAAAAAATATTACACTAAGAATGGCCATGTTTAATACCTATGTCACATCTTAACACTAGAGTGATGCATCACAAAAACTTACTCTGCAGCAAAGTCACCAAGTCATTAAAAAAATTATTTATGCAATTCCTGTGAAGGAAAAAGTCTATTTGTGCTCTCTTTTCTAAGAAAGTATATCATAAACGTATTCTTTACTGGGTCTGTAGACAGAAAATAGTGATATTAGTACATCTATTAAGTTTTATGATAACCAATCCTGCAGTGCAGCTAGAAACTAGATATTAAGGAAAACGAGCAAATATGTACAAAGGAAAGCATGAAACATCATTCATTAGCCATATAGCATTTCATAAGGTAGTAAAAAAAATCTCTCAACTAGAAAGACAGTAGTCATAATCAGGTGTATAGACATAAAAATATTTCTCGTCATTTCATTAGGCATTTCAGTAAATATCATAAATTAAGACCTCCACAGTGTTATCATATGTTTTGAAGTTTGAGCGTGTCGTATTTGCAATGCTTTCTACAAAGGAATGTCAATAGCGAGGATAATGGCCTCTTTTTTTTCTGCCTGTGCCTCTGAAAGGCACACACTAATGGCTTTTTTCCAGGCGACTATTGCGCAGCTGTGTGCCCACGACGCATTACGCGAAGGTGGTCACTTAACTTTCTTACCGAAATATTTACGACACCAGTTTGCACTACAGTGACAGTCTCATATAAAAATTTAACAGGTCGAGAATTTGCATTGCAAATCTGTAGAAACAAAATCCTGTAAACATAACAGTGTCCAAAAAATTTTGCCGGCATTGTGATACATTCACACATTTACACACATTTCATAACTCTCAAAGTACGATTCTTGGTTTCCAACATCCATTTCACAAGTC
The DNA here is from genome assembly GCF_021461395.2 of Schistocerca americana. Lineage (NCBI taxonomy): Eukaryota > Metazoa > Arthropoda > Insecta > Orthoptera > Acrididae > Schistocerca > Schistocerca americana. Next base: position 525,844,411 of record NC_060122.1, read on the forward strand.
AGAGTCCCTAACCACTACTTATTATTCATTACCTTATTACACATATACATATTCGTCGACACTTCTTCAATATTTCATCATAATAAATACAAAGCACAAGCAAATTCCTCATATAGCATCAGCTTATTGATCATAAACATACCTCAACAGCGTAATACACGTTGTCTTCACAATAATAACATCATAACAGATGAATCACATCTCAAAATCGTCACAGATTCTTTCAATAATTTCAAGACTTTCAATAAAGTCATCTACCTCAAACGTACTTTAAAAGTCATGATCCCATACCAAATACACCACTCAAAGCTCTCATAGTATCACAATGGTTCTGAAAAAATATGAACAGTTCACAAAGTACAGACAAAATACAGTTTCATAAGTGTGAAATTATCCAACTGTGTAGTTACGTAAACATCTGTCACTGATGTAGTAAAATAAATATTTGTCTCTCTCAGTTAAATGATCGGATAGCTGTGTAATTCTGTGTTAGAGAAATATGGTACCGATGTGTAAAGTTGTATAAGCAAATACCATATTACCTAGGGCTCCTTGTGCTTGCCACACACATGGTACACAAAGTATGCGTGTACCCCCTGAGGATTAATGTAATTATACCCTCAGGTGTTGCAGATTTCAGCAATTGAATGAAATGTATCACGGAAAACCTTTGATTCATTGTACTTCAAATATCTTTAAAAATAAATGTTTTAAGTACAAAATTAATCACTCAAATACGTGTACTGTAGCGCTAAACTGTGCGTCTTGTTGTAAGATAATATCTGTGGAAGTGTCGTAGTTATCGTCCTCCAAAAGCTAAGTTTTGCAGAAGTCAATGTACTTACTTCATGATAAACAAAAGTGAAATGCTTTGCGTATAGATATCTTAATTATTACGCTTATTGCCGTGATGAAGATAGTACTGTGCTGTAACGTATTGTTGTGCTACAGAAAAGGCTGTCTCGTTGTAGCTATACCACAAAAGTTACTACTAAAACATGTTTTACTTTCCAGAAGAATTCAGAAAACTGTGCAGATAAAAAACAGATACACCGCAAAAGCAACATTGTAAATTGTCACACATTAGTAGCGTCGTGATAAAATCGTGTAGCTGTCACATAAACTAACCACTGTGTCATCTGGTATCTCACAGAAAGTACTTTAAATCCAGAATGTATTTTCAGGTAAACCAAAATGTTGCATTGAAATCTCATTAGCAGTACTGGTAAATGTTCTAAATATGTGAGCATTATAGTCGTTACGTAATCGTGCAACTAACAAGCAAGAATGTACACACATAATAACACTGTGTCGTCTGTTGATAATAACAATGCTAGAGGAGCGGCTACAAACAGCGTCTGTTCTTCATGTTAGGAGCTGCTGAACACACACTCTGGAACTTACAATCCCAGTTTTAACCTCGGAATGGCCCAAAAAGCCATCTCCCCCCTGAATTTCAAACAACTATGCATCATGTCAATTTCTCTAGATAGAACTACTCCAGGAGGTAACCAATCCTCCACCGCTAACAGCAGCGCAGTCAGGCCTAAGGATTCTGGAGAGCCTGAAGCACCATGTCGTTCGAGAAATTCAAAATCCTCTAAACTGAAGAAAAACAACATACATTTCTTTGGAACCCTAAATATTAACTCGCTCTTGAAGCCGGGAAAACTGAAGCAGCTCACCAAAGTCTTGAAGGTATATAAAATCCAAATATGTGCGCTGCAGGAAACCAGATTTACAGATGAAGATTTAATGGATTATGAAGGATACAGGATATTTAAAGGAAAGAAAGGCTGGAACCCATGTGGAAGAGGCCTTCCCCACCTTGGAACAGGCTTCATCGTGAAATCTAGCTGGATAAACTCAATAACCGACTTCCAGTCACCTAATGAACGCTTGACTTTTCTCACATTCCGCGCCCTAAATAAAACCTATACACTTATTAATTGCCACGCACCCATCAACAATGACAATAAGAAAAACCCTCAGAAAGTAGATACATATTGGGAATCTCTAGACCACGAACTTTCTAAAATCCCATCATCAACTGCGAAAATACTGTTTGGGGACTTCAATGCACAAATAGGCCAAGAAAAAAAAATACAAAAAAACTGTAGGAAACTACCTGGCTCACAAAAGGACAAACAGAAATGGAGAAAGATTAATAGAACTATGCAAGGGTCATAACTTAAAATTAATGTCTATAAATTTCAAAAAACCTCCTAAGAAACAGAAAACATGGAAATCACCAAACACAAGTATTGGAGAGTTCCAGATAGATCACATAGCCATCACACACTATAATCAAAAGAAATAATGAATGTGAGAGTTCGGAAAGGGGCAAACATTGTAACTGACCACTACTTATCGACAATCAAATTAAATTTCATACCACAAAGAAAGAAACAAATACAAAACAGGAAAACTCAAAAGATAGACGCAAACATCTTGAAAGAGAAAAGAGAAGAATTCTGTCAAAACATAGTTATACGTTCGGATAAATGGGAAGATATAAAAGAAGGAATGATAAGAACTGCTCAAGAAGTCGCAAAAATGAAAAAGAGAAAGAAACACGAATGGTGGGATGAGATATGTGAGGAAGCAATAGAACAAAGGATGAAGGCATGGAAGAAATGGCACTCAACCAAAAGTGATAAGGACTACCTGGAGTTCAAACAGCAAAGATCTTCTACAGCAAAACTCATTAGATCAGTAAAAAGACTATTTGAAAAGAACCAACTTACACAAATGGATAAAGATTTTAAGAGAAACAATAACAGATCCTTTTACAGCACATTCAGACAGAAACTACAAAAATATGTAGCACCAAATCTGTGTTTTAAAGATACCAGTGGAAAACTGGCAATCAATAATGAAGAAAATTGTGAAATATTAGCAAAATATTTTGAACAACTCCTCAACTGTCAGGGACCTATTGAAAAATTACCAGCCAACACCCCAAATACAGTAAACAATAATTCTGAACCCCCATGCCTCATAGAAATCAGAGAAATCATTAAAAACCTTAAGAACAATAAAGCGCCAGGGGAAGACATGATAATTGCAGAAATGTGGAAAAGTGTGGATAATACAACTCAAGAAAAACTACTGGTAATAATCAATGAGATTAGGAGAACGGAACATATACCGGAAGAATGGAAAACTGCATTAATCCACCCCATCTTCAAGAAAGGGGATAAAACCGATGCAAGTAACTACAGAGGGTTATTTTTACTTCCGGTAACGTATAAAATTCTATCTAAGGCCCTACAAAACAGATTGGAGAAACAACTTGATCAAGAAATTGGTGAATACCAAGCAGGCTTTAGGAAGGGAAGATCTTGTGTGGAGCAAATTTTAAACTTGAAGTTAATTATTAGATATAGACGATTAAGAGGAAAAGACATCTTTATCACGTTTGTTGACTTCAAGAAGGCGTACGACTCCGTTGACAGAACAACCTTGGTTAACATTCTTAGTGAGTTTGGAGCAGCCAAGAAAACAGTTGCAATCGTCAAAGAAACACTTACGGATACCTATGCAAAAGTAAAGTTCCGTGTTGAGGTATCCAGACCATTCAAAATCAGAACAGGGTTAAGACAAGGAGATGGGTTGTCACCTACCCTATTCAACTGTGTGTTAGAAAAAGTTATTAGAGAGTGGAGGAAGAAAACGACTGAAGAAGGAATACAAAAAATCAGATTAGGAAGAATAAAGGATGGATTAGAAGTAGATTGCCTCGCTTTTGCTGATGACTTAGCGATTCTGGCAGGAAGTTTGGAAGAAGCAGTCAAACAGATCAATATTATGAATGAAACAGCAGAAAAAGCAGGACTGAAAATCTCCTTTGAAAAGACAGAGTACCTAACCAATGTAAAAGAGGCACCGAACAATATGATTACAGAGTATGGCCAGATAAAGAAGGTTTCTAATTTCAAATATTTAGGGGAAATCATCCAGCCCAGTGCTTCAGATAAAGAAGGAAATAAAACAAGAACAAGAAAAATGGAAATGGCATTCCAGCTAACAAAGAGTGTGTACAACAAGAAGTCAGTATTAATTAACGCAAAAATAAGGCACTACAACACTGTGATTAAGCCAGAGTGTCTGTATGCATCTGAATGTTTAGCAATGAACACTAACAAGGAAATGGAAGCCATAGAAAAAAAGGAGCGAAACATCATTAGAAGAGTACTTGGGCCGAGGTTTGAGAATGGGACTTGGAAGCTTAGAAGTAATAGAGAAGTGTATGACAAAAATTGAGAAAGTGGGAGATACTATGAGGAAGAGAAGAGTAAGCTTTTACGCCCCTTTGAAAAGAATGAGTGATGAAAGGCTGACAAAGAAAATATTCATGTTTTTTGACAAGAACCCCAGAACCCAAATTACCTGGTTCAAAGAAGTCAAAGCAGACTTAGAGGAGATGGGTATAGGTGAAGATGATATAACCAACAGAGACTTAATGAGAGACAAAATTCAACATTTTGAAGGATTTGAAGTGAAGAAGAGAAGAACTGGAGGAACAGTGTGGACAGAAGACCGAAGGGAGCAGCACAGAGAGAGGATGAAGACATATTGGCAGAAGAGAAAAGAAGAGGAGCGCAATAGGAGAAATGTACATTGAAAAATAGTTGTTTAACGCGGTCCCCAGACGGCCAAAATCGGAATAAAAAAAATGTGTTCGTAATTTCTGTTTAAATAAGTTCTCTTGGTTCTTGACTGGATATTAACTTCAAACATTGTTCGATGTTAACAGATTCTAAGTCTGACAAAGCATACTAGCAATGTAAAGTGAAAAGTTATAAGGCAAAGACAAAGTTAAAAAGCAGATTATCTTTCAATAAACGGTTTTACATGTGAAATGTGGTGTAAACCTTTACTCTTCCTAGTACGCAGAGTTTCAACTTCAACACAATTATCATGTGGTATATGTCGGATTCTGTAAGGTCCATTGTAAACTAGAAAGAATTTGTGACTCAAGTGTTTCTTCTTACGTGACAATGAATGAGCTTTAATGAGAACTTTCTGTCCAATATATAATTTCTTTGCATTTGCTTTACCGTGTAGTTTTCTCCTTTTGTCTGCTGCAGATTTTATATTTATAATAGCCAAATCAATTATGTATTTGTGTCGAAGTTTACGTGTATTCAGGAAAGGTACAAGCTCTCTGATTCTGTTCGGTGGTTCTTCATTCTTCAGTACAAGAGTAGGTGGTAAAGCAGTGGAGTCATGAGGCATTTCATTCAGCACATTTTGAAATAAGTGTAAATATCTGTCCCAATGCTAATGCTTTCTGTGGCAATAAATTCTGCAAAGCTTACTGATTTCTTTCATAATCCGTTCGGTGGGGTTACAATGTGGTGAGTACAGTGAAATAAAAAACGTTTGATTTTATGATTCCGAAGCATGAGTGACCAAACAGCAGATCTGAATTGCGGTCCGTTATCTGAAATGACTTTACTAACATGTCCAACTTCACGTAAGAAATTTTTAACAAAGGCGTTGGATACAGACCGTCCAGTGGCTTTACGTAACGGTGTGAAAGAAACAAATTTTGAAGTAAGTTCAACAGCGACTAGAACGTACGAAAATCCATTAGATGTTCTGACAAGCGGTCCCAAGAGATCAACAGCAGCAAATTCTTTTAATTTAGAAGGAATGATAGGAAACAGCGGAGCACGATGGGAGATAGTAGATGGTTTCGCCTTTTGACGAAGTTTACAAATAGACAAGACTCTTCGAATTCTCTTTTCCATATTGTTAAACTAACAAGTCGTTCGAAGAATATAATAACATTTTCGTGGGCCAAAATGTGCATAGCTGAAATGAATGTACCAAATGAGCTTATTAACAAAATCGTCAGGAATGCAAAGTACCCATAGCTTGTCATCAACAGTGCAGCGTTTGAAGAGTATGTTGTTTCTAACCAGATAATAATGCAGAATCTGTGTGTGTGTCTTTTCATACCATTTGCTCTTGATGTCTTTCCAAATCGGATCTTTATCTTGTTCATGAGCAATGTCCTTTAAAGACGTGGTGATGAAGTTTTCAAAGGCGACTTTCTCAATGTAAAGAATACTGAAATTTTTCTCGAGGTTGCCTTCTGTGTTACTTTTCTCAAGCCCAGCCGGTGCGCGTGACTGTGCGTCCGCAACAATGTGCTCCTTGCTGGGAATGTAGACTATTGTGAAGTGGAATTCTTGCAGAAACAATGCCCAACGTTTTAACCTGTCATGATTTAATTTTGAAGACATAAGAAATTGTAATGCACGATGATCACTGTATACTTTTACGTGCTTACCAGAAAGAAAGAAACGGAAATTGTTAAATGCCCAAACGATAGCTAAAGCTTCTGATTCAGTAACGGAATAATTTTTTTCGGATTTTGTTAGCACTCGGCTAGCAAAAGCAATGGTTTTCTGAACGGTAGTGTCATTTTCTATGGCTTCTTGAAATAAATGGGCACCAAGACCGACTTTAGAAGAATCCGTGCTAAGGCAGAAATCATGTGACAGATCTGGATTAGCTAGTATTGGCGCGCTAAGTAGCGATTCCTTCAAAGAATTGAATTCCAACTGTGCTTGCTCGTCCCAGTTCCAAATAGTATATTTTCCAGTGAGAGAACAAAGTTTTGGTGTAACAAGAATTTGCATATTCAGAAAACGACGGTAAAAATTTTCGAGACCCAGAAAACTGCGGACTTGTTTTTTTGTGGATGGAACTGGAATGGCTCTGATTGCTTCTAACTTTTCAGGATCCGGCTGAAAGCCTTCAGAAGAAATAATATGTCCCAAAAACTTCACCTTTGTCCTACCGAATTCAGACTTTTCCAAGTTAACTGTAATTCCAGATTCTGCAAAAATATCTAACACGCTGTTGAGAATGCGATTGTGTTGTTCCCATGAGGCTTCTGCTATCAGAATATCGTCCACATATAAGGTGATGTGATGTTTTAAGAACTCAGGTAATATGGAATTTAGCCCGCGAATGAATGCTGCCGAAGAAATGGTCAAACCAAAAGGAAGTTTCCGAAACTGATAACAAACGCCGAAAAACTGCATTCTGGATGAAGTTCGATCTGATAAAAGCTGGATCTGAGATCAATAGCAGACAACACCTCTACACCATTAAAATTTTGAAGAAGTTCTTCTAACGTTTGCGGCCTGTCTGTTTTAGGAATGATGATAGTATTGATTTGTGTCTAATCTAAGACAAGCCTGATCGATCCATTTTTCTTCTCAACAACATGCAATGGATTGTTGTATGAGCTTACTGCAGGCTCAATAATGCCCTCGTCAAGCATAGATTGTATTTCTGTTCTAACACGGTCCCTATAATGTGCTGGAATTACGTATGGTCTAACACAAAATTTAGTATGCTCACGAACACGAAATTGGTATTGGAATCCCTTGATTGTTCCTGTTTTGTGAGTAAAAACTGTGGAATGTGCTTGTAAAATCTCAAAAATGTCTTGCCTGTCAGCGTCATTACAATTCTCAATTGTTTGAATTTTATTCTGAATTAACTCATTAGTATCAAATGCGCCATCGATATCATCCCTGTCAGTACTTGAAGAGTGATTATTAGTGTCAAGTTCCGTCAAAAATTCCATACTGTTGTCTAACAGGAGGTTAATCCGATTAATTTCCTCGTCATGGTTTGAGAGCCAATCTTCAGATTTCAAAGCTATTGACTTACCTTCTTTCTCTAAACTTATTTCAGCATCGTGAAAGTTTAAGTTTGCTTTGTATTCATTCAAAAAGTCTACTCCCAGTATAGTTTCCGTCGACAATAATGGAACAATAAGACAGTTCATAGAGAAGCTGTGGCTTTGACCAAAGAATTCTACTCGTAAGTTGGTTTCCAAATCATTGGAAAAGAGCACTGGTAGTCCCAGTCTTCAAGCAGGGTCGTCGAGCAAATGCGCAAAACTATAGACCTATATCTCTGACGTCGATCTGTTGTAGAATTTTAGAACATGTTTTTTGCTCGAGTATCATGTCGTTTTTGGAAACCCAGAATCTACTATGTAGGAATCAACATGGATTCCGGAAACAGCGATCGTGTGCGACCCAACTCGCTTTATTTGTTCATGAGACCCAGAAAATATTAGATACAGGCTCCAAGGTAGATGCTATTTTTTTTTACTTCCGGAAGGCGTTCGATACAGTTCCGCACTGTCGCCTGATAAACAAACTAAGAGCCTACGGAATATCAGACCAGCTGTGTGGCTGGATTGAAGAGTTTTTAGCAAACAGAACACAGCATGTTGTTGTCAATGGAGAGACGTCTACAGACGTTAAAGTAACCTCTGGCGTGCCACAGTGGAGTGTTATGGGACCATTGCTTTTCACAATATATATAAATGACCTAGTAGATAGTGTTGGAAGTCCCATGCGGCTTTTCGCGGATGATGCTGTAGTATACAGAGAAGTTGCAGCATTAGAAAATTGTAGCGAAATGCAGGAAGATCTGCAGCGGATAGGCACTTGGTGCAGGGAGTGGCAACTGACCCTTAACATAGACAAATGTAATGTATTGCGAATACATAGAAAGAAGGATCCTTTATTGTATGAGTATATGATAGCGGAACAAACACTGGTAGCAGTAACTTCTGTAAAATATCTGGGAGTATGCGTGCGGAACGATTTGAAGTGGAATGATCATATAAAATTAATTGTTGGTAAGGCGGGTACCAGGATGAGATTCATTGGGAGAGTCCTTAGAAAATGTAGTCCATCAACAAAGGAGGTGGGTTACAAAACACTCGTTAGACCTATACTTGAGTATTGCTCATCAGTGTGGGATCCATACCAGATCGGGTTGACGGAGGAGATAGAGAAGATCCAAAGAAGAGCGGCGCGTTTCGTCACAGGGTTATTTGGTAACCGTGATAGCGTTACAGAGATGTTTAACAAACTGAATTGGCAGACTCTACAAGAGAGGCGCTCTGCATCGTGGTGTAGCTTGCTCGCCAGGTTTCGAGAGGGTGCGTTTCTGGATGAGGTATCGAATATATTGCTTCCCTCTACTTATACCTCCCGAGGAGATCACGAATGTAAAATTAGAGAGATTCGAGCGCGCACGGAGGCTTTCAGACAGTCGTTCTTCCCGCGAACCATACGTGACTGGAACAGGAAAGGGAGGTAATGACAGTGGCACGTAAAGTGCCCTCCACCACACACCGTTGGGTGGCTTGCGGAGAATAAATGTAGATGAATGTAGATGTACAAGTTATTCTGTCTCCATTGATAATAATTATTTTGGTTCCCATATTGTCTGTTTCTCTGATTGTCTCTGTGATAGTCATTACCGCGGAGAGGTGACCTTTCCCTGTAATTATTACTACTCTGCCAACGGTTGTCATATGGGTGGTGTCTGTTTTGGTCACGATTTACGTTGTAAGAATAGCCTTGTCGTCTATTACTTCTGTCATTGCGGAATTGTGACAGATGTGACCTGTAATTGTTGTGCTCCTGTTTTCGCATTCCGCTATTGTCAGTGTCAATTTCCAGTTCTTGTAACAGTCCCTGAAAAGCTTCAATGTCGTCTTTGCAACGTCCTGCTAAGATAATATGTCGTAAATTTTCAGGCAGTTTGATTAAGCAAATGCGGATCAGTTCTGAGGGGCTGTATGGGTTTGAAAGATACTGATTCTTATGCAACATGTCTTCAAAATATTTCATAAGACTAGAAAATTCAGGTTGTTCGAAACGCTTCATCATTATGATGCTATGTTTTACTCGGTCTTGTGTAGCTTGAGACCAATATGCTGAGAGGAAGGCATGATAAAATTCTCCTTCACTGTGACAATCGTGAATGACCGATCGCATTCTTACAGCTGGTTCATTCTCCAAGTAGCCACACATAAATTCTAACCTGTGCTCCAATGACCAGTTGGGAGGAAAACAATGAGAGAATTGATGAAGCCACGCTTGTGGATGAATGTCTTTCTCGGAATTCTTAAATGTTTTGAATTTACGTGTAGTAATAAACAGCTTATAGTCAAAATCATCATGTCGACGAGTCGCATATCGGTCATTGTTAGTTCGTGTCGGCGGTTCCATCTCAAAATTCGGTGCACCTTGCCAATTTCTTTCATAATTTCCGAAATGCCCTGTGTTATTATTTTGTAGCTGTTCCATATTTCTATGTCGCTGTTCCAGTATTGGAGCGCGAGTGTCCCCTGAAATATGTAATTTTAGTATTACTTGTGCCAACTGATCTTGTACTTCCCGGATTTCTCTTTTGTACTTTGTATTGATTTGATTTTGATTTTGTTTGAAATTTCTAATTTCTTCATACTCTTCAGTGTCCGTGAAGGCTACAGGTCTTGTGTCATTCAGCTCATCATCTACCTTTGTAGATAAGTTAGTGAACTGATCTGAAAGTTCAGCTACTTTATCCGATAGTGAAATTATTTCCTCTGTCTGTTTTTCTGAACCAAGTTTCAGAGTGTCCATTTGTGTTGAAATCGTATCTACTGTGTCCTTTAAGTTTTCCTGAGTTTTAGCAAGTTGCGTAACCGAATCGGTAGATGCAACTGAGTCAATTTTAGCTTGCAAAGTATCGTGATTTTCATGAACAATAGTTTGCAGTTCTTTTATGGCTGCTTCGTGATTCTGTAATGCACTTTCATGACGCGAAAAAATAGGTTGGAAATGCTCACAAATTTGTGTTTTTACGTCATTACAGACTTTTTGAGATTTCCGTTCAATTTTATGTAACTCGGTAGTTAAATCTTCACGTGTTTGTTCAAGTGTCTAACTTCCGAAGATTTTGTTCCATTGTGTCTAACTGTTGCTGTGTTTGTCTCTGGTGTTGTTCCATTGCGTCTAACGTTTGAAGATTTTGTTCCATTGTGTCTAACTTTTGAAGATTTTGTCCCATTTGTTTCTGATTTTGTTCAAGTGTTGTGTCTAACTTTTGTAGCCTTTGTCCCATTTGTTGCATTAACTGTAATAACAGTGCACTAGTGTCTGAAACATGTTCCTCGGTGCTATTCGGCAGTGCATTTGAACTGACAATATTCGCATTTTGAAAAGCAGAAAATGTATCTTGATTTATTTGAGAAAACGGCGACGCAAAACCTGAATCTACAGTATTTGCAAGATTGTGTCCTGTCATTTCAGAATCCTGAGGCGAGCTGTTGCCGACCGATCGATCGATAATGCTTCCCTGTTCACTAATTGTTTCACTGCAGCCCGCTCCATTTCCCTGTGCACAATTACCAAATTACTACTTTGAACATTAGTTAATTCATTACATGGTGGCGCTAACACACTGCTTTCATCTTCACTGTCATTTCTCAGTTTACTTTGGAGCCTAGTATTACGTTTTTCACACGCCATTATTGTCACAATATTTCACACGACAACACTGAAAAGCATAATTTGAAGAGCAAAAATAAGAGAACACATTAACATAGCACTGAAAATAAAGTCTAGTTACTTACAAGGGCAGCTGCGAAATAATTGGTACAAATCTACATGCATGTCACAACTGTTTTACTGTACAACAATGAAAAACTACAATTACAAAGGAAATTCTCTCTATGATTACGCGCTAGCAATAAACAAAGGCTACACTAATTACACAAACTACAAGAAAAAAATCAGAAGATTCCAGTGAGGTACCCTCGGCTAAGGGTCGACATATGAAACGTCCCCTTTTGAAAAATTATACATGACTGTCCTTAAACTGACACACAATATTTTCAGCGCAACGCAATCTGACTTCCAATAATCCCTACAAAAGAATGGCCCTGACTAACATTAACCATACCTCTCACAAATCACTTACCTCACAAAAATCTTCGTTACTCGAACTACTGAAATACAGCGAGCGCCACTACTGCCAGCTAAATAAAAGATTCAAACTACGGAAGGCACTAACTACTGATAGGCATAGTTAGCAAATGAAAGATTTTAATAGAGAACAAACAATGTATTTACCTTAATAGTGTTGAAAAATCATAATATACACAGCAGTTCATGACATCCAGTCTTACAAATTTCAAAACTCCCCCATTTCTCTCCCCACATCCACCACTGCTGGCGGCTCACCTCCAACTGCGCAACGCTACGCGCTGTTCACATCCAGCTGCCCAACATTACAATGGCAGACAACAATGCAAACTAGCCACAGACTGCACACAGCACAGCCAGTGATTTTCAAACAAAGCGTGGCGTTACCAATATAAAAACCTAAGGAGCCTACTTACAATTTTAATCGGACTGTAGTTGTACGTTTTGCCGAAGCTACAGCCATTATCCGTAAAACACCGTGTTGTAAACGTGTTCGTCAGTCGTTAGCCAGTTGTCCATTAATGTAAACGAACGACATTTTTAGCAACATCTCAAACAACATTCGTCACACGACAGTTCGAACACCGCTTCTGAACATCAATAGCGTCAAAAACGTCTGGGATCCCTAACGGGGACACACAGCACGTGTGACATTTTGTGTCGCGTAAAATGGTTTTTCGTTTTGTCCCATTTAAACACTCTAAAATTTTGTGTACACAATTTTGTATACACCTTGTATAAATAGACTGTTATTGCGTAGTCATAATCTTAAGTCAAGTTATGCCCTACCATCTCTTTAAGAGTTTGTTACGCTGTAGATTTAGGGAACAACGTTTCAATTACCGTTGTTAATTTTCCTCCGCACCTGCGCTGGGCTATAAGTGTATTACAGCGGAGGTGCTTTGTATGGAGGAGGACTATTAATCACACGGGAAGCTGTGCCTTGAGAGCCCCTCCGCTATCACATCCACGCTCAGTAAGTGATTTCCTTTGGGAGTTCTCAGACAGCAGGTAGCGGGCTCATGATCCATCTTCACGCCACCCCTCAGAGTCAGCCTCTGGAACCGTTAGACAGGGCGGTACAACGAAAGTGCGTCTTAGTAGTGGAGGGGAAAATTACTGTCATGGAAACACTATCCCAGTAAAGTTAGCCATCTGGCACAAGCGCTGACCGACGTTATATTATTTTTTTCTTAATAGCAAACCGCTTAGAAATTTTACGTCCAAAGTGCAAGTAAAACACTGGAAACGGAAAGAAATGGATATAAGTAATTAGCCATTTGTTTGTCACTACAGTCAGATCTCAGATTATGTTGAATATTTATTTACGCTGGACAAAATTGTTTCAGGAAGTCCATTTATTTCCAAAGAGAAATGTCAGAGGATGTAATTCTATTGGCAGCGTATTCACTTTATTTGCAACACAACTCAGAGTTTACAGGAGATATCTTGTAAATATGGTTAGCGCATTGGAGGATACTTAAATAGTATAAAACTGTGCCTCCACTGTCATTCATTCTGGCAGGGAGGCATTGTAGATGACTACAAGTAATTTCTAAGCTACTAAGGTGAGTGAGAATTGCGGCGAACAGCTGGGATGTATGTTGCTGTACTTACTCGGTTGTCCATAAGAGTGATATAAAGGTGGGCTGAAATTTACCATCATAGTTAGCATATAAATAATTCATAAGCGTTCTATACAGTAAAAGAGCGTAATATTTATCACACACCCGGGTTCCCGGGTTCGATTCCCGGCGGGGTCAGGGATTTTCTCTGCCTCGTGATGACTTGGTGTTGTGTGCTGTCCTTAGGTTAGTTAGGTTTAAGTAGTTCTAAGTTCTAGGGGACTGATGACCATAGATGTTAAGTCCCATAGTGCTCAGAGCCATTTGAACCAATATTTATCATAATTTTACATGTACAGTCACCATGAGATAACACAGATTCCAAACCAAAGAAGTCAGAGGCGTCGATGTCAACATTACATAGTACACGCATTGCAAAACGTCAAGTGTGAATTTGCCGACCGTTGTGGCCGAGCGGTTCTAGGCGCTTCAGTCTGGAACCGCGCGACCGCTACGGTTGCAGGTTCGAATCCTGCCTCGGGCATGGATGTGTGTGATTTCTTATGTTAGTTAGGTTTAAGTAGTTCTAAGTTCTAGGAAACTGATGACCTCAGATGTTAAGTCGCATTCTGCTCCGAGCCATTGGAACCATTTTCTCAAGTGTGAATTTCAGCTGTTAGAGAATATAGATTATTTCAGAAATATTACTCCAATTTCAGAAGATCAAAACTTCTGCATTTAGATCTATGTCTACATGATAACTATGTAATTCACAATTAAATGCCTGTTATAGGGTTCATCGAACCACTTTGAAGCAACTTCTCTACCGTTTCAGCGCGCGGGAAACATGAACACTTAAGTCTTTCTGTTATATTATGATGATGATGATCCTTTCTCCCTATGTAGGTAGGTGCCAACAAAATATTTTCAACTGTGAAGAGAAAGTTGGCGACTGAAATTTCAGAGAAGGTCTTACTGCAGCGAAGAAAGCCTTTGTTTTACTGGCTTGAACCACAATTCGTGTGTCATATCCGTCGTACTCTCCCTTATTTCGAGATAATACAAAACGAATTTTCCATCTTTTAACTGTTTCCATGTCCTCCGTCAATTCTGATGCGGATCCCACAATACGCAGTAATACTCCAGAAAAGGGCAGACAAGTGTAGTGTTAGCAGTTTCTTTAGTACATCTGTTACATTTTCTACGTGTTCTGTCAGTAAATCGCAGTACATGGACATTACCTCTGTGATCATTCTAGTTTCATATATTCCTAATTAGAAGTCCTTGTGTGAGGAACGGTGTCGAAAGCCTTCTGGGAAGCAAAAAATATGGAATCAATTTGACGTTCCCTATCGACAGCACGCATTACTTCGTGAGAATAAAGAGCTAGTGGTGTTTCACAAGAACAACATAATTCGAGAATAATCGCAGGAAGCAGTTACCACGAGCTCGAAGTTGCCCAATCGTCATGAGATATTGAAAAGCAGGTTTGTGTGTCCGTGGGCCTTGGGAAGATCCCATGACTGTTCTGAAACCTTGGGGAAAAACATGATGCAGATTCCCAGTCGGGATATTAAATAACAAGTTAGGCATGGTAATGAGGTGCCAGGTCATTCTCTCAGGAAGAGCTTGCCCTGTTTACCACACTCACTCTGATGGGAAAGATATGTCTCCTGAGACTGGTGATTCCTTCTGTTTTCAGTTTCTTCCAGCATTCATTATGCGAGGGACATTTAGGGCATTATGGGACAGTCATGAATATTAATGAACACTAGAATGACTATGTAAGGAAGCTAGCAAGGCAATGTCATGTCTGTAGGATGGCCAAGTCCAGTCCCAGTACCTGCAAAGTTACTGGGACTTAATTCCAGTAGGGCGAGGGCCCGCATGTTCAAAACTGTTATCAATTATTTGGTGCTTGCACCGCGTGCCAAGCGGGGAAATTTGTACTTACTGGTGGTGGTCGAAGCCTTTACGTATTTTAGGTGGCTGCTTCCAAAGCAAGTTCACCACTGGCGGGGTTATGATTGAGTATTTAAGGGGAATGTCTTCAGTTTTTGGAGTACCTAAGGTGTTGGTGAGCGACGACGTTCCAGTATTTATGTCGAGAATTTAGAAAGTTCTGCTTGAGTAAGGCTATATCCGCCTCCTGTCAGTCACAGTTGTCTTTTGCGGAACGAATGAATTGATACCTGAAATCAGCCCTGGTCATTTCCCTGCGAAGTATCAGACCACGTGGGCTCAATCAATCAGATGGCTTACTGTTGCTGTTAGTACCGTTACGCATGAAACTCTCAGTACCCATTACCATCTCCCCCCCCCCCCCCCCACTCTGCTGTTCGCGCTCCCTGTTAACATTAGCTTGTAGCGTTTTCGTTTTGCATGTTGGTAGTTCGGTTACTGTGCTTTTATTTATGGATTGACATTTTTATTTGTTGTTCACTGATGCTCTTTGAGTTTACATATCGTCATTTTGGCATTTGGAGATAGTGAGTGGAGCTGTGGACGCTAGAAAATGGAGTGCAAAGTTGAGAAATCGGAACATTTCGAACATATTCTTCTGAATGAGTTCAGTTGAGAGTAAGAGCAGCGGAGGCAGCAAGAATTATTTCCGCTGTGTGTGGGAAAAATGCCGTTGGATAGAGCATGAAAGAAAATGGTTTTCTCGTTTTAAAGAGGATCGTTAACATTAGTTAGTCACCACATTCCGGAAAACCTTCAAGGTTTGATGAAGATCGTTTAAACGCATTGATTCACAATGATGCACGTCATTAGACTCGATAATAGGTGAATGTGATAATGAAATTAGCTTATGGCATTGCTGTCCGGGCCGTCCCGTCCGGAGAAGTTCGAAAGTGCAAGTCTTATTTCAGTCGACGCCACATTGGGCGCCTTGTGTTCCTGTGATGAGCATAAAATGATGATGAGGACAACGCAACAACAAGTTTACGGGCGAAGAAAATCTCCAACCCGGTCGGGAATCGAACCCAGGCCCGCTGCATGGGAGGGAAGTACGTTACCACTTTTTTTTTTAATCTCATTTTGTTCACTTTTTTTGGTTGCATCTGCTCGGGGCGGACGTCGTAAGACATCCGTTTAAGTTCGTTGTCGATCGATTAACTCAGCTTTTTTTATTACAGAGGGCAACTAACCCTCTGACCGCGCACTCAGCTAGGCAGGCGGACGGAAAAAGTGGTGAACAGTGATCACTCCTCCGTCATGCTATGTTTGTATGCAATGAAGAAGGTTCAAAAATCGAGTGTATGGGTACTGCATGCTCTAAGCGAAAATCACAAAAATCACTCGGTGACATATGTGCATCTCTGCTTGCTCTTTATCAGTTATCTCGTGAACAACATCGATTATTCATATACTGTACCGTTAGGGGGCGAGAAATAATGGCTTTATGCTAACATAACGAAAAGAAAGGAATGGTTGGGCCCAAAAAGAGCAGTAAATCAACATGCAAAGCCCTGCGCTCATTCACAAGAGATAATATGATACATTACGTGATCAAAAGTGTACGGACACCCTGAAAAACATACGTTTTTCATATTAGGTGCACTGTGCTGCCACCTACTGCCAGATATTCCATATCAGCGTCCTCAATAGTCATTAGACATCGTGAGAGAGCAGAATGGGGCGCTCTACGGAACTCACGGACTTCCAACGTGGTCAGGTGATTCGTTGTCACTTGTCTCATACGTCTGTAAGCGAGATTTCCACACTCCTAAACATCCCAAGGTCCAATGTTTCCGATATGATAGTGAAGTGTAAATGTGAAGGGGCATGTACAGCACAAAAGCGTACAGGCTGACTTCGCCTTTTGACTGACAGAGAGCGCCGACAGTTAAAGAAGATCGTAATGTGTAATAGGCAGACATCTATCCAGACCGTCACACAGGAATTCCAAACTGCACCTTGATCCACTGCTACTAGTATGACAGTTAGGCGGGAGGTGAGAAAACTTGGATTTAATGCTCGGGCGGCTGCTCATACGCCACTCATCACGCCGGTAAATGCCAAACGACGTCTCGCTTTGGACAAGGAGCGTAAATTTTGGACGACTGAACAGTGGAAACACTTTGCGTTGAGTGGCGAGTCACGGCACACAATGTGGCAACCCGATGGCAGGATGTGGGTATGGCGAATGCCCACTGAACGCCAGCGTGTCTAGTGCGAACAATGAAGTTCGGAGCCGGTGATGTTATGGTGAGGTCGTGTTCTTCATGGAGAGGGCTTGCACCCTTTGTTGTTTTGCGTGGCACTATCACAGCAGAGGCTTCAATTGATGTTTTAAGCACTTCTTACTTCCCACTGTTGAAGAGCAATTCGGGGATGGCGATTGCATCTTTCAACACAATCGAGCACCTTTTCATAATGCACGGTCTGTGGAGGAGTGGCTTCACGACAATAACATCCCTGTAGTAGACTGGCGTGCACAGAGTCCTGATCTGATTCCTATAGACACCTTTGCGTTGTTTCGTAAAGCCGACTTCGTGCCAGGCCTCCCCGTCCGACAAGGATAGCTCTCCTCAGTGCAGCACTCCGTTAAGAAAGGGCTACCATTCCCAAAGAATCCTTGCAGCACCTAATTGAACGTATGCCTGAGAAAGTGGAAGCTGTCATCAAGGCTAAGGGCGGGCTAACACCACATTCAATTCCAGCATTACCGATGGAGGGCGCCTCGAACTTCTACGTCATTTTCAGCCAGGTATCCCGAAACTTTTGATCACAAAGAGTACATCTGGTGGAACATTGACGGTGTGGTGTACTAAGAATTGGTTCCCCGGGGTGTAATCTCTTTGCTGACATTTATTGTTAACCACTGTGAAGTCTTGCACTCACAGTCCAGGAAGATTGTGTGAAGTGATGGTACGACACTCCTGCCTGCATTCTACTTGATTGACTAAAAACACTATACAGGAGTTGGATTGGGAGTCATTTCGTACCGACCGTGTCCACCTGTTCTTGTACCCTCATATTTTCACCTTTTCCACTCTCTGTCGAACAACTGTCAAGGAAGTTCCTTGAAAACGTGCTCCGAACAAGGCTCGACGAATTATTCTCCTCAAAACCATGATTTCTGCAGTGGCCGAATCGAAAAGTTATGCTAGCGTTGGCAATCCTTTGTAAATAGTGAAGGAGAATACATTATTGATGACTTAAGTCTCTGTTATGTGTACCATTTGTGTTTAATATGGAGAAACTCATCGAACTTATGCACCAACGCAATAGGTATAAACTGTGGTCGATCAATTATTGCCGGCCGCTGTGACCGAGCGGTTCTAGCCACTTCAGTCCGGAACCGCGCTGCTGCTACGTCGCAGGTTCAAATCCTGCCTCGGGTATGGATGAGTGTGATTTCCTTAGGTTAGTTAGGTTTTCTAAGTCTAGGGGACTCATGATTTCATATGTTAAGTCCCGTAGTGCATAGAACCATTTTTTGATCAATGATCTCCTCCCCGCCCTGGGAGGCGGCCTGGAACAACACCGTCTCGGACACCGGCGGGTGCGCAGTCTCGTTGTGGACTTGTGACTTCTTTTTTCTCAAGAACGTCAGGACCTCGACTAATGGTAGCCAGAAAGTGAGTGCCAAAGCGCTCCGTTCCTTTGTAGGGCCATACGAAGTGATCAAGATGATCTCCTCAGTGAGCTTCCGTGTCCGGAACTGAGCCATGAAGAAACACAATACAGCACACTCCAGTCAGCTTGAAGTTGCGCCTGGTGTCCAGGATGCCTGGAGGTCGGTTGTCTCCTGAGTTTAGGATTTTCAAAGGCCTCGTATTCTCCGCCCCCCCCCCTTTCATCCCTCTCTGTTTCACGTTAACAGGCTTAGAACTGTGCCGTGGTGCCGCTCTAACGTAACATCTTTGACCCGTTGCGTGGTATCTACAGCTCAGTGCATCGCGTGGTAACCGCTCGGTCTTGGGCACCTTGCCACGATTCGCGCAGCACCCCCCTCCCCACCCCCCGCCCGCATCGGAGTGTGTGTGTTGTCCTTAGCGTAAGTTAGTTTAAGCTACATTAAGTAGCGAGTAAGCCTAGGGACCGATGACCTCAGCAGTTTGGCCCCATAGCGACATACCACATACCACAGATTTCCAAATTGAAACTCGAGGGTCCCATTAGACTAAGGGGTAGTATCATAGTGCTTCTCGAGGATAAAAGCTCGCACATGAGCTGCGGCTACGGTGTTGATTGAAGCTCTACTGCAGTAGTGCGACTTGTGGACGACATTTTGCTGACGGCTTCGTCTGAAGACCGAGGTCTGGCTTCGGCAATGGGTCCGCTTGCAGTATCGAGGCGGACGTGTTGGTCCTAACAGCGGGGCGGTCACGCTGTTGGAACTGGCTGTTTGCTTCATGTTAAGGCAGCTGCGAGCAGCTTGTTTCCGCCAGAGTACCTGAATACGCTGCCTTGCCTGACGGACGTCCGCTCCTGGTGGGCGAGTGGTCAGAGCGACAGAGTGTCACACCTAACGGCCCCGGTTCGATTCCCGGCTGGGTCGGAGATTTTCTCCGCTCATGGACTGGGTGTTGAGTTGTCCTTATCATCATCATTTCATCCTCATCGACACGCAAGTCGCCGAAGTGATTTGCACCAGGGGACCGGTCTACCCGACGGGAGGCCCTAGTCACACGGCATTTCCGACTGGTGGAGAGTGAGCCTGTGGCCGTTTCAATTGCATCCAGAAACAACGTGGAAACAGCGGTGAACATCTGCTTTACTGCCATCGTCGTCGGGAAGTGGAAGTTCACAGAATTCATGTATTTTGCCGTAAGGTTCCACCATACTGGTTATCGAGACACATTGCGCTGTAATATTGTGCGGTTCTGGCATGTGAGGGTGCATTGGTTATATTCTGTACTTGTAGTAAGCAAGTGTGTTCCCTCCTGTTAAATTTTTATAAAGTTCAGTCTTACATTTGGTGTAGGAATGCCTTGTCAGTATACACGCAGTAAGCTGGCGAGCGGACGTTATCTAATTTATTTTATTGGTGCTTGCGTTGTGTGTAAAAAATCCGTGAGGTGGGTGGCATTTGTGGAAGTAATGCTCACGTTTATTATTATCTGGCTTTTAATTTGCTCTGCGCAACTCTGGCGTTAGCTGGTATTACAGTTTGATCCTCGTGGCCTCTTGCTGGTGGCCTTCTGGTTATTGCCCTTTGGGGTATTCTCTATTTTTTGCTTTAGTAAAACAAAGCAGGGAGGGCTACTACTGCAGGTATTTAACGGATGGCTCGATTTCGTTGGTCTGTTTTTTGTTTAAAATTAAAAAAAATGCATTTGGCAGTCAGCAGTGACAGCAGTCAGATTATGTTACCAAAAACAAGAACAGAATTTAACTATCAGCTATTAAGTAGCCAACTACCTTAAAGATGAGTTACCCAAATTAGAAAACAGCTCTTGGACGGAAACCTTTAGGAAACGAGGCCTCTCACTGGGCTGTCTTTTAAGATTTTAAATTCCTTACACTCTCAAGGCCCATAAACAATAATAGGCTCCCTGAAGCAAACCAAAAGTCTTTACGCTTTTAAATACTTGTACCGAGAAAATATCACAAGAGCAGCCAACTTTCCGATCAGATCTGAGCTAAAAGACCTTGCGCAGAAGACAGACCAGCAAATGTCATCCAGTCGCTAAATCCAATAGTAGCCCTCCCTTTCTTGTCCCCATTGGTTTCACTTGAATTATGGCTATCATTCTAAACATACACGATTTAGTTACAAGTAAACCATGAAAAAAGCGCCTTCTTGCACTGGTCACCAACGCAGGTTTTGTCGTTTAGTTATCGCTATTAAAAAATGAAATCGATAACCGTGTGTTTAGGACAGTAAATAGCTAGACATACTGTAAAGTTAGTGTCCAGTTTACCTGACGAATAAATAATGTCTTAAAGTGGACTTTCTAACCGTGCACAAAGATAACAAGCTCATCACAGAATTCACTGTGATGAAGCAAAAGAATAATCACATCTGTTTAATAACGTTTTGGTCTATATCTGAAACATAAAACAGCAGTAATTCTGCGTGGCATGATTTCGGGTAGTCCTCAATTAGTTTTTGGGAGGTATGCGACTATCTGCCAACTCATGGAATACTGAGTTCATGGAAAGTATGGGCCGGTGGTTTAAAAGCGCGTCCTGGGTGTTAGAAAAGGTTCACATGAAGAGAATTTGGCGTCCGTGTCGTTAGCACCAGTGCTGTCTCACACTCCACAAACATCGGCGCCCAGGTTGACGCTGTGTTCCTCGACGTCGGGAAGGCGTCTGACTCTGCCTCGCACTGCCGTTTAATGAAGAAACGAGCCTACAGAGAACTGGACCATATGTGCGATTGTATTCAAAACTTCCTTGCAGATAGAGCTCAACACGCCGCTATTACCGGAACAAAATCGACAGCTGCAAAGGTAATTTTGGTGGTACTCCAAGAAGTGTGATAGGACCTTTACTGTTTACAGTGTACATAAATGGTCTAGTAGAACGCGTCGGAGGCTCTCTAAGTCCGTTCACAACTGTTGCGATTCTCTGTATGAAGATAGCAACGTCGTAAGACAGTAACGACCTGCAGAAGCACCTACAGAAGACTGAAGGATGATGCACGGACAGGGAGTTAATCCCGTATGTAAATAAATGAAACATGTTGCGAATACTTAGAAAAAGAAATCCACTACTGATACGTACACACCTTGTGACAAACTACTGGAAACGGTAACCGCCGTAAAATATACTACCGGAAAAAAATTTGTACACAATTTTAGAGGTTTCCCGTTCATTCAAGATGTATTGTTGCGCCAGTGCGTTAGCGGTAGATGAAATGATTATATTTACAGATCAATAGCACAACTGGTTCCGAGGTACCAGGTAACTGAAACACAGGCGAAAATGCAGGCGCTGACGCTTGCATCCGGTCGATCGTACAGAAGGCGAATACTGTTCTGGTTTACATTAAGCCACGCTTGCTCAAGCTATTCACGTAGTTGGTTGGTTGGTTGGTTGGTTTGGGGAAGGAGACCAGACAGCGTGGTCATCGGTCTCATCGGATTAGGGAAGGATGGGGAAGGAAGTCGGCCGTGCCCTTTCAGAGGAACCATCCCGGCATTTGCCTGGAGTGATTTAGGGAAATCACGGAAGACCTAAATCAGGATGGCCGGACGCGGGATTGAACCGTCGTCCTCCCAAATGCGAGTCCAGTGTCTAACCACTGCGCCACCTCGCTCGGTATTCACGTAGTTCTGAAAGAATTGTTAAGTGACGAGTCACACGAGTAACTTCTCGTCCCACCATATTCCACACGTACTCGACGGGAGACAAGTCAGATCGTATTGCCCAGAGTAGCTACAGAAAGTTTTGCAAGAACGAGAGTTGTAGCTTATCACGCCTCAGACCATAAGGCCTGAGGTGGGACCAGTGTGTCTCACTCAAAGAGACACCACTCACTAGGCCTACGTCGTACGCCCATACGACCGTCACTTGTGTGCAGGCACTATCTATTTTCATCGCTGAAAAGCCCGGCGCTCCATTTCATCTTCCAAGTAATCATCTGATTGCGCCAGTCGAGCTGCGCACGTCGTTGCTGTGGCGTGAGGTGTGCGTGCCCGTTCTCCCACTGCTAATAATAGGTTCGCAACAGTTCCTGTTGACCCACAAGCCCTCTTTCCTGTGCTGTTGTAGCAGTACGATTTGCTATTGCTGCCCTAACAATACGACAATCGTAACGGAAGTCTGGGTTGCGTGGACGCCCGGAACCTCGTCTACGGGCGTGAGAATGTTAACTTGATCACTGGTACCAGCATCATTGCCCGACTGACACAGCGCGTCTAAGTTGTGTGAAAAGACTGCGAGAGGACCATCCCGCCACTCGGAAGGGCGCAAACTGACCGCTTTCAAACTCGCTCAGCAGGCTGTAGGAAACACGAGTGCAACTCTATGGCCTGCCTGCCTCACACGTCTGCATCACACTGAACCTTCTGGCTATGATCATTCCCTTTTGAAGTGTAGACACAAATGTGGACGGAGGTGGCACTCTGGTATCCATGCCGCTACGCAGTCTGTTGGTGGACTACGTTGAAAGCATTATCAGTAAGTCCTGTGTCTCCCAGATGGCATAGTATATAGTCATCGGATTAAAATCAACTTCATATTTCTAGCTGTGCAATTTTTTTTTCCCAAAAGTATATCTAGGAGTAACTATCTGGAGCGACCTTAAGTGGGAACGACCACATAAAGTAAATAGTATGAAAAGCAGAGGCCAGACTGAGATTCATAGGAAACATCTCAACGAAATGTTATTCATCGACCAAGGAAGTGGGTTGCGAGGCTCGTGTACAACCGATTCTTGAGTGCTGTTCATCAGTCTTCAACCCTTACTGGGAGAGACTTACAGCAGAGACATAGAAGATCGAACGAAGTGCAGCGAGTATCGTCATGGAATCGTTTAGCCGGCGCTAGGGCGTTAGAGATATGCTCAACAAGTTCCCGTGGCACACGATAGAAGAGTGGTGTTACCCATCATGGAGAGTCCTATCGTGAAATTTCTAGGGAGTGCTTTCCGGTAAGAGTGGGACGACATATTACTTCCTCCAGGATATGTCTTGTGAAATGACCACGACGAGAAATTAGAGCTAGTGCGAAGAATTACCGGCAATCATTCTACCCACGTGCAATTTGCGAGTGGAGCAGAAGTACTCTCCGGCCTGCGGACCACTGATGTGCATGTGGATAAACTAGGGAGTGAGGAGATACTCCACAGAATGGACTAAGCAAGCAAGAAACGGAAGACACTGACCAATCGGGAGAATAATGACTTAAAGAAAAGGTAGAAGAAGAAGCACAGCCGAATCATAACTGCTAGTTTTGAATTTCTGTCGAATTTTGTTAATTATGATATTAATTAACTAATATAATTTCAAGTAACGGGGGAATAGGATGATAGAGGCATCTAGGAAATACACACTTCTATCAACATTATATGTGCATACAATGCCTCACAAAACACGTTAGCTGTATTTAGTGTTGTTATTAGGACAGGTACGATATGCGAAGGAACTGAACAGCGTTAAATGGTGAGCTATCACTGTGAGGGACACGGAGACACCTCATACTCTTATGGGACAGCGTCTTCAGCGCCTGACACAATGTGGAAGGGGCCTCAGTGAGGGTTTCCATTTGGCCAGTTGGTTGACTCGTGTTAAATAGCGTCTTCAGCGACTGAAAACGTGTGAAAGGGACCGCGCTCTGAGTCTCCTTTTGGTCGGTTGGTCGAATAGTGCAATATCCAGATACAAAGGGAACGTGCGGGCAGATGTACTCGTCGCCACTTCTGACAACCACGTGGGAGGATAACCATATTGCGTACCAAGGACTTCGTAATGCCTCCAACGCTTATCTGAGAACAAGTGACAGACTCCCTGTCACCCTGTACCATTCATCGAATGCTAGGAGCAACCGGATTAGGTAATTACCGTCCCAAGTTTAGGGTGCAGTTAACGCCTCAACAGAAACGGCTGTGTTTCGAGTGGTGCTATGACCAGGAAGACTGGACTGTATGTGAATGACATCGTATTGTGTTCAGCAAAGAATCGCGTCTTTGAAGTATCCTGGAAGACCATCGTTGGCTAGTATGGTGGCGCCTTGGGAGAAGTCCCATTCCCAACGCTTTGGAATGGCATAGCGGTGTTACTTCTGCCATCATGGTGTGAGGAACCGTCGAGCACGACTGGCTGTGACTGAGAGACGAGCGTCTGTAGTTGATGAAACTGTGGCGGGACAACGATACATCATTGAGATTCTGCACCATCTGTTACCTGTCATTCGACAATATCGTGATGCCTGACTTCCTGGCAGTCTTTCCAGGCGGTTCTCGTCCGTTTTTAACGGTCTTTCTCCGCCCACTCGACCTCGGTCACGTCAGTCATTCGCCGACTCGCCTCATCATCTGACTGCTGAAAGTGTGTTTGTACTTACAGTACGTCCTAACATCTGTTGTCCATTACGCTGCTGTAAATGCAAGCATTCTGACCATAACACATTGCCACGTAACAATCACGCTATTTGAGAAAAATATGTAATTTCAGTACTTGAACCTCGAAAGGCTGTAGCTCACCGATATGAAGAGGGTTTTTCTTCTTCAACATCAGTCTTCTGAATCGTTTAATGCGGCTTGTCACGAATTTCTCTCCCTTGGCAGTCTCTTCATCTTCGAGCAAAATGTCCTCATTTGCATGTTGTATGTATCTCTGTCGTCGTCTACAGTTTTTGCCCTCTACGGCTCTCCCATATATTTTTGAAGTCGTTTCGTGATGTCTTAACAAATGTCCCATCACGCTTTCCCTTCTAATCAGTGTTTTCCACATAGTCTTTTACTTGCTGATCCTGCAGAGAACTTCCTCATTTACTGTCTTCTTAGATTACCTAATTTTCAGCGTGTTTCAATTTTTTTTCTTTATCGGTTTCCGACAAACCATCATTCACATTCATGGAAATCCGTTTTCGAGAAGTTCGTTCTTAGAAATTCTTTTAAAAAGGCTGTTTTTGACCCTAATAGCCGTCTTTTAGCAGTGAATGCTCTTTCACCTGTGATAGTCCGCTTCTTGTATGGTTCAAATGGCTCTGAGCACTATGGGACTTAACATCTGAGGTCATCAGTCCCCTAGACTTAGAACTACTTAAACCTAACTAACCTAACGACATCACACACATCCATACCCGAGGCAGGATTCGAACCTGCGACCGTAGCATCAGCGCGGTTCTAGACCGAAGCGCCTAGAACCGCTCGGCCACAACAGCCGGCACTTCTTGTATCCTCAGTGCTTCGTTCATCTTGAATTATTTTGCTTCCAGAGTAATACCAGCACTTGGACAACTACGTAGTTTCCAACTTTGATATCACATTTATCGCTAATCTCACCTCTGTTAAACTCGTCACTATTTAGTTTTCTCTGAATGTGTGCCCATTAAATTGCTCGTTCACAGGCCATTTTCTCTTAACTGCTCAAATAACCATCTGGTCAGAGATTGCCTTGTGTATGTCAAGGAGTAGAAGATAGATGAAAAAACAATTATGCATTCGCTACAGCAGGCAAAGACGGAGAATCTGTTTGAGGGGCATCTGCTTATATCCTTATTTTCATCATTCACTTCTTTAGTTAAGTACTTTGGCTCCGCAGTCAATTTAAATAAAACTTATTGTATTGAAAGGAATACTAATGGCTACTCATTCACTTACGAAAGAATACCTATTGAATAAAGCACAAACACTTCTAAGAGAAAGTAATATAAATTAAAGGAAGTTAGTACGTCGCCTCATTCAGTATTAGACAACGAAACCAAAGACAAGGGTTGCTCGTTTAAAACTACATAACTGTCTATTTAAGTATTGTCGAAATGAAAATGAAATGTCGTGTGGCGAGGGCCTCCCGCCGGGTAAACCCGATCGCCTGGTGCAAGTCTTTTGAGGTGACGCCACTTCGGCGACTTGCGCGTCGATGAGGATAATATGATGATTCAGAATACGACACAAACACCCAGTCCTTGAGCGGAGAAAATCTCCAACCTAGCCGGTCATCGAACACTGGCACCCCGACATGACAAGCGGGCGCGGACATTGTCGAAATGCTGGACCAGTAGTAAACCAGCGGTTATCAGACGGTTTACTCTATTACATGATGAGTACAGTCGACCATATACCACTGGACTGGAGGTAGATATCTTACAGTGATTACAGAAAATTCGCCTCCTATCATCTGTCGCAGGGACACTCCAAGATACTCTGCACCAATAAACCTGGCCGAGCACTACAGTAAGACTGAACATTTATCAGAATCCAAATAGTCTCATGATTCACATAGAAGAACTAAGGCCCCTGGTATATGCAGGGTTCCTTTGATATTGCAGAACTTGCAGTAACAAGAAGGATAACGTCACCGATTCTCTGAACTTTTTATCAGTTTCGAATATCATGTCTCACCTGTCGCTTTCATCACATGTTTGCCAGCAGTTTCGGTCAGAGCCTATAGCAAAGAAGAATCTGAAGACTCTCACAGAGGAACGCCTTTGATCGTCACAGCTTTAGTGGAATTTTATGTACATTATGTTCTTTGGAGAGCTGCTCTTGTGAAAGAGTACTTGAGAGCCTTTTTTTGTGAAAAGTTATACATTCTCTATAGTGCAGACATAACTCATTTAGGCATGGACTCAGGATCTTTCCTCGATACTGAATCGCCAGTAAGCTTTCCATTCCTTACTGACGCTGCTCAGTTCACTCAGGCGCGAATTTTCCAATCTAGGTTGGCATGTAACACATAACAGTGACCAAAAGGAGGCTCCTGTAACTGGTGCTGAGCGGAGCTTATTTAACGCTGTCTATGTATTTGAATGTCCTGACAGGGACAAAGATTTCATGAATCGGATCGCAAGAACGATCCACTAGGGCTGCGTTAGTCAACCTATTTTTTGCCCTGGGGCAGACCAAAGGGCGTTTCAAACTTTCGCGATACCCGTACGTGTGATTTTTTCCCTGGATGCGAAAAAACAAACATATAAGTTACAAACAATGTACTGTTCTTGATATACATTAATGACTTACCATTCCACATTGATGAAGATGTAAAGTTAGTTCTTTTTGCTGATGATACAAGTATAGTAATAACATCCAAAAACCAAGAACTAAGTGATGTAATTGTAAATGATATTTTTCACAAAATTATTAAGTGGTTCTCAGCAAACGGACTCTCTTTAAATTTTGATAAAACACAGTATATAGAGTTCCGTACAGTAAATGGCACAACTCCAGTAATAAATATAGACTTTGAACAGAAGTCTGTAACTAAGGTAGAATTTTAAAAAATTTTAGGTGTGTCCATTGATGAGAGGTTAAACTGGAAGCAACATATTGATGGTCTGCTGAAACGTCTGAGTTCAGCTACGTATGCTATTAGGGTTATTCCAAATTTTGGTAATAAGAATCTCAGTAAATTAGCTTACTATGTCTTCTTTCATTCACTGCTTTCGTATGGCATCATATTCTGGGGTAATTCATCGTTGAGTAGAAAAGTATTCATTGCTCAAAAACGTGTAATCAGAATAATTGCTGGAGCTCACCCACGGTCATCCTGTAGACATCTATTTAAGGATCTAGGGATCATCACAGTACCCTCACAGTATATATATTCACTTACGAAATTTTTTGTTAATAATCCAACCCAGTTCAAAAGTAATAGCAGTGTGCATAGCTATAACACCAGGAGATAGGATGATCTTCACTATGCAGGGTTAAATCTGAGTTTGGCACAGAAAGCGGTAAATTATGCTACCACAAAAGTCTTTGGTCACCCACCAAACAGCATCAAAAGCCTGACAGATAGCCAAATAACATTTGAAAATAAATTAAAAGAATTTCTAGATGACAACTCCTTCTACTCATTGGCTGAATTTGTAGATATAAATTAAAGAAAAAAATATTAGTGTCATGCAATATTTTATGTAATGTAATATCTTGTACAGACATCTTTTATTAACCTGACACGTTCCACATCATTACGATGTGTCGTATTCATGATCTATGGAACAAGTATTAATCATATCTAATCTAATCTATGATAAACCAATTTTCCAAATTTATTACGCAAGACTCTTGAAAAGGAACAAATTTTTTATGAGCTGTGGAAGCTTAGAGCACATTAAAAAGTCGCGCCACACCCGACATGCATTGGTGTCAGTTGAAAAACGCTGCGCTAGACCTCTGATGCATGCTGTCCGAAATTTGCAGGGTGCTTCTTGGTGGAACCGCGACACCCGCTGTGCGATCAACGACAGGTATCCTGTTGAAGTGCGATCGACCACCGAGACACTAGCAGCTTTTCGGGTTGTAGGGGCACAGGCAAGACGATTCCTTATCGAAGTTCGTGAGCTCTATAAATTGAGTGAAATGAACAAGTTCCACTCAAACACTGGGAGAAATTTGGAGAATTGCACAGATTCTAGGTCGCCAATTTTATATTCAGCCACACGGTATGACCTACCCGCCTGCGGAACAGGCATTGCACCAGCAACACCGTGGCGTTGTGGTAATATGATCGAGCTTCGCTGTGGTAATATGATCGAGCTTCGCTGTGGCAAAGACATCGTGGAGGAGTGAGTTTTTCTCTCATATCCGTCTATAATGAAGAGTACATCTGTCCATTCTACACACGAAACATAGAGACTGTTGTGGAGACTGGTTTCTTAACACATCAGATCCTATACAGCATACTGTAGTAGCTTAGGAGCCCGTCAAATGCGATCAAGGGAAGTTTTGACTGACGAGAGTATTTCCGCCAGGTACTAAACACGTCTAGTAAGAACAATGTCTCATGGATGAGAATTGTTATATTATTGCTCTGTGTACAATTGCAGGCGATAATCTTCCGCATTGAAATGATGCCATAATGTCTTAAAACAAGTTAAATAAGTAAAGACTTACAGTAGAAGCATGGTGGACTTTCGGTTACTTATACAGCTAGAGATCGTAGTTCTGCGCTCAGCGGATTTATGGACTACGATGTGGGAAGACTTCCCGGTACTGCTGTCACTTTAGAGATACGCTTTACCTCTTTGACACTGGTTGCTTCATATAAGGGGAAAAATGTTACTGGATATTAGAGAAATTTCTGGCCACAAATGTGCCATAAAATACTCACCTAGAAAATGAGAGACGAGGAAAATCATTACATAAACGCAAGACATGAACGTGGTTCGCGAGTGGATACTGCAGATATCTTGCAGTCGCCATTATTTTGAAAATGAAGCTCATTCGTTGTTCAGGAGATGAAATCAGCGTCTTGGATTAAACTACTCCGGCCGCACAGAGATAGGTAGCTATGTTTTGATGCAGTACAAGGACTACAGCTGCCATACTATAATAATTGGCTAAGCATTGCTGAAAAGGCTTCTAGACAATGGGGCCCTTGGCAGATTTAACAAAACAATTATTAATATCTGAAAACAAATAAATTGATCTGAACTGTTTTATGCTGGAAAGTTTTAACAGCTTAAATTCGAATACGAATTCAGTGCCTAAACCATCGTACTGTCTCTCTAGGTCCTGATAGGAAATTTTAACAAATTCCATGAGTCACTAAATATTGCCGCTGCAAATATCAATATATAGTCTACAGTTTCTCAGTCACTTCATGCAATCAGTCTTGTTACACCCGGTATAACTTCTGAACTTCTATTAATGAATGCACGCATAAATTCTTCAGTTTCTGTTGAACTGTTCGTCAACAAATAATTTGTGATACTAGGCTATATTCACATGAAAAGCTCTTAATGTACCAACAATAAATATTTGATTCTCTGGATGAAATAGGAAGGAACGAAAGTTTAGAGCCAAATAGACTGGTGGAAGGAATAACTAAAACATTTATCAGTTTTTCGGTGGATTTAATGAGAATGCTGCCGTCATTTTACGTGAAATGTGCTGTCAGAGCTTAAAGCTGACAGCTCTTCGTAATGTTGCCGCAGAAGAAAAAAACTGAATTCATTGCTAAGTGAATCAGCAGCCTTAAGGAAATAAAACAGCTTGTTCTCAGTATTTAAAAAGGATTAAGAAACGTAAGAAGCAGACAGTTGCGTTTCCAGGCTCACTTCCGTTTCTTATTAAGGTTTCGAGAGGCTATAGGTGTTAGATGAAAATGATTGAATTCAGCAGTTTCAGAATTGCCTTTGGTATAGATAGATGAATCTTTGTAACGTGGAAGCACCAAGGAAACTGCTTTTGTGAAAATATTGTGTGTGAATGACTAGACAATTAGAGACACTGATTTTTTATATTCCGTTGGAACTTATTCTGTACTTACTTTTAATTGTTGTAAGAGAGAGAGATACAGTAAAATATTTTCAGTATCGTGTTCTTCGAACGTTATGCTCGTACAAAGTTTCATAACACACATGTGGCTAGTTTTATACTTCCCACATGTTCTGTCCCTCACTTTTTACAGTGTCGAGGAGACGGACAGTGAGTCTGCTGCAGAATATATCCTGCAGACAATAGACAAGCACCTCTCTTACCAAAATAGACTATCATTTTTTAACGTGCGGATTCGATGGCTAGATATGATTTCTCCCACTGTGCAAAAATCTCAAAATGACTATGGGAATTTAAGACTACATCTCTTACTGAAAATCCTTCACAAAAAGTTACACTATACATCTAGCTGTTCTCTAGTTTCCTTGTCGACGATATGGGAAGGGACTGTGGAAGTAATAGTGCTTCTGATTGACAGCGTCGAACCACTGTGGAATCTGGAGAGAGAAATCAAGACTCTCAGGACCCACAGGGCGTGGAACGGGCGAGAAACGGGCATTGTTGTCTTCGCTCAAGGTATGCCAGTCAAGATCGCTGTGAGAATGTTGTGGCACGCACGCACCCTGAATGCCTTCGTCGTTGTCCCCAGAAACAATAACTGGAAGTCTCTTGCAACCTACGCTTGGGAGGGTTCAGTGGTCCCTGACGAATGTTGTGTCCAGCCTCAGGTAGTCCTTTACAGCGTGTGGGACTCGACATTGCGGCTGTCCGTATATAACGGCAGTGATAAGGTACACTCCAAGCAAAGGGCTGTGACCAGGGGCTGCTGCCATCTGACGGCGTCCACGTTCCACTGGCCACCTTTCGTCATTGCTGCTGCGCCGGCCAGTCTGTCGCGACTTCCGTACTTCAGAGCAGGCCCAGACTTCTTCGCCGGCGGCCTCGAGGTCCGCATGTTTCGCCTGGTGGCGGAGCGGCTCGGCTGCTCTGTGCGCTACCGCGTGCAGACCGGCCCATTCCTCTGGGACGACACGCGAGACGCGGTCGGCTACGGCGCGGCCGACGTCGGCTTCGGAGAGTTCCTCAGTGGCTGGAGGGGGGACCCCAACATCGAACCGACCACCACGTACCACATGTCCGTCGTGGCGTGGTACGTCCCCGACGGCAGGCTTCTGCCCCCCTGGAAGATACTGGCGCAGTCGTTTGACGCCGTGTCGTGGTTGCTGGTGAGTGCTGTGGTCTGATCTCTCAACAGTTGTGTCTACCTACTAACATGAGTCACAAAATCAGTTTCCCGAATGCTATAGGTAGAAAGAAAGAAGACTCACGCGTAAAAAATTTTTAAGCAAGCACAGTGATTGTAGTTCTACTACTCAACGAATTCATGAATGAATTTGACACCTGCGTAATACTCTGAAATGGTCATCTATTTTAGTAATTCTTTCTCACTTATTAATTTATTTTTGGTTCTGGCGTTGCCTGGTATTGTATTAGCCCATCTCCTGCGTCCTCCTCTTCCTGTCCACCGCCCCTCTCTCTCCATATCCTTCATCCCCTCTCTCTGTCTGCCTTCTTCACCCCTCACTCTCCGTCCACCTGTCCATCTTCTCCGCTCCATCCCACTCTTTTCATTTCCTTTTCTCCCTCTCTCTCTATCCCTCTCCTCCAATCCACTCTGTGTCTCCAACTCCTCCCCCTCTCTCTGTCTATCTTAACCTTCCGCTTCTCCGTGTTCATTTTCCCTGCTTTGCTGTCTCTGCCCATTTACTCCTCTCACCTCTCTCCTTCCATTTAATCGTCTTCCCTTTATCTGCCCATTTCCTCCTCCCTCACTTGGGGAGGATTTCCTTCTCTACCACTCTTTACCTATCTCTTCCTCACCTTGTATCTGTCCACTTGCTCCTCTCACCACTCTCCATCCGTTTAATCGTCTTCCCTTTATCTTACCATTTCCTTCTTCCCTCTCTGGGGGGGGGGGGGGGGGGTATTTCCTCCTCTACCCCTCATTGCCTATCTCTTCCTCACCTTGACTCTCTGTCCATCTCATCCTCTTCCCTTTCATTGTCCATTTCCTCCTGTCCCCTCCCTCTGTCCACTTCCTCCTCTTTCCTTAATCTGTCATTTCCTCCTCCCCCTCAAAAATGATTCAAATGGCTCTGAGCACTATGGGACTTAACATCTATGGTCATCAGTCCCATAGAACGTAGAACTACTTAAACCTAACTAACCTAAGGACATCACACAACAGCCAGTCCTCCCCCTCTGTCCATATCATCGTTCCCCCTATTCCACGTTATCATGCTCATCCCAATAGGACACTGGTACTTCTTACCCCCACAGTATTTCTTTCCAAACTGTAGCTAACATGAGCATCGAATTTGGTTGAAATCGTTTGAGGGGTTTGGGATGAGCTTTTTAACCGGAGCTTTGCCCGTATACAGATATATAAAATATATTTCGCATATATTTATTGTATGTCAGACGTATTTGTACGTATATTTCACCTGATCTCTAGCGAATGTTCTCTGCAGTTTAATTTTCACGCAGCTCAATATTTATTTCGCAGTGTCTCCAGAAATATGGGCTGTGCAATAATATAATTTTGCAGGTTCAACCAGTAGCCTACTGTCTGCGAAATGTGTTGTGAACAGAGTTGGTAGTAAAGATGTACAAAATTGAATGTCATGTATGATACGGCATCTTTTCATGGATCTCAGTATTTGACGCCGTATATCGTGAAGTATGTATAGTACAATGATATAATTATTTTAGTACATTGAGTTATATATGTGAATATTATCTGAAAAATGTCTCGTGAATGCAGACAATACTTAAGAAATAATAAATGAAAAGGTCAGGTTTCATGTGCCAGTTCTACTCCATCGTTCCATGGAGATCGTCGGGGAGAAAAAGTATCGTAAAGGTGTATAAACACATATCCCGTGTGAGAGTACGCAGATGTGCGTCCATCATATATAAATATATAGTTGCTGTTGTAGTAGACTTATGCGAGAAGATCGTTCCATCTCGTCAACGATTTAGTGTTGAATGTTGTTCTCACTCGATTGTTCTATGACAGTCACCATATAATTGTATGACAAATGCACATTTGTATACACTTACACGGTGTGACCCTGCAAAACTGCGGCGACAGGAAAATGGCACAGCGTCGAATTCCCAGGATCGTGTGAGATGAATGATTTTGTAGCACCCAAGGGGGAGGGGGGGGGAATGGTACTCTTTCTTAATGAACTTGTAGTTGTGGCATCCGATACGAAAAAACTAATTAATGGATGTCAAGGAATAGGGAAAATGGGGCCGTACTTATTATTATGGATCATACCTGAAAAGATTTGCAAAAATATATGGAAAATCCAAAACAGTATCACTGGATCTGTAAACAAACGTGAACCTAAATTACGTAAATAACTTTTCCCATAATTCAATCACTTACAGTAAATTACAGCTACTAACAAAGATTAGAGATCCTACACTATAAATATATAAAAGAAGCTGACTGCTTCATTTATTCGAGTATTCCCGTAACGAAATTACATGCGGTTCGGTGGCTAAGTAAGTAATTATTTGCAAACAAATCTGAAGGTCCATAGTTGAATCCTCGATCAGTAATTCGAAGTTTTCCCGTAACATTTCTCTTCTTTCATCTCTGGGAATGATTTGTTAATTCGTAAAATCCTGAGCTGCACCCTTATTCAAAGTCTACGTTAAAGCGTAGGCCAACTCAACTAGATAGTAAGTACGAGGGTTGCAGGGAAGAAAGGATATACCGCCACCATTAGAACATTGCCCGGTAAAGTTCTCCGGTATTCGTACCAAACTGCATGCTAAAGGACACCTCCTTCAAGTATGTGAACTTAAATGGTTGCTGTGTCACAGAGTTCTAGAGATACAGTCAGCGAGTGATAATTGTCCACATAGTGCCATCATTACGAAAATTTCTATGGTGATGAAGAGTCGGGTAGCTGTGAGAAAAGTTGGGAGAAGATCGGAGAAACATATACAGGGTGATTCAAAAAGAATACCACAACTTTAAAAATGTGTATTTAATGAAAGAAACATAATATAACCTTCTGTTATACATCATTACAAAGAGTATTTAAAAAGGTTTTTTTTCACTCAAAAACAAGTTCAGAGATGTTCAATATGGCCCCCTCCAGACACACGAGCAATATCAACCCGATACTCCAACTCGTTCCACACTCTCTGTAGCATATCAGGCGTAACAGTTTGGATAGCTGCTGTTATTTCTCGTTTCAAATCATCAATGGTGGCTGGGAGAGGTGGCCGAAACACCATATCCTTAACATACCCCCACAAGAAAAAATCGCAGGTGGTAAGATCAGGGCTTCTTGGAGGCCAGTGATGAAGTGCTCTGTCACAGGCTGCCTGGGGGCCGATCCATCGCCTCGGGTAGTTGACGCTCAGGTTTCATAACTAACCTTTTTCATACGACTCTCCATGTGGATCTGCAGCTCTCTGCTAGCTCTGCGAGTCGATTTTCCTGGGCTGCGAACAAATGCTTGCTGGATGCGTGCTACATTTTCATCACTCGTTCTCGGCCGTCCAGAACTTTTCCCTTTGCACAAACACCCATTCTCTGTAAACTGTTTATACCAACGTTTAATACACCACCTATCAGGAGGTTTAACACCATACTTCGTTCGAAATGCACGATGAACAATTGTCGTCGATTCACTTCTGCCGTACTCAATAACACAAAAAGCTTTCAGTTGAGCGGTCGCCATCTTAGCATCAACTGACGCTGACGCCTAATCAACAGCGCCTCAAGCGAACAAATGTACAACTAAATGAAACTTTATAGCTCCCTTAATTCGCCGACAGATAGTGCTTAGCTTTGCCTTTTGTCGTTGCAGAGTTTTAAATTCCTAAAGTTGTGGTATTCTTTTTGAATCACCCTGTATAATAACTACATGCGTAACACGTTGAAAATGACGACTAACTCGTATACTGGCGAACATTTTTATAGATGGCAACAAAAATCCTGAGCATTCTGTGCTTCATGTTTTGAATAAACAACCGAAATTTCCATCGTCAGGGTACGTGTGCAAAACGGCTACTTAGTTTTGTAACGATAAAGTGATTTGGCTGCATTATGTGTTACGGCACGTATTCCACAAGGTCAAGACATAAGGAATGGCCGCCTACTGCATTCTCTATTACAGTCATTTTATTAATGATGGGAATGTTGTCTGTACCATCCGTGATCTATCTGCTAGAGAGCACAGCCCCTACTCAGGCACGGATCGAGGGCTTAGTTTTGGGGAGGGGATCATCGTTTATTACAGTCTCTCTCTCTTCCCCCCCTCTCCCCTCCCATCCCCCATAATATAAATGGGCGTCATAAAACATTTTTAACGTGTAACAGATGTTCATTATTTTAATAAATCTAACAATAAAGTATATATTTGGTTGGTGCGTAAGTTAATAGCGTTTTAGTTTTGCATTTTGATATTCCGGTTGCTATGGGTTTATTTATCACCCACCATCACTTCTAAACGGGTTTTCTTTTTCTTTTTAGTTCCAAGCAGTAGCAAGGGAAAACTGTAGCTTCCACCGCACGCAGTTCCTATTGGTGAAGATGTTGGGACATCACAGGGGAGGCTGTCATGTCCCCCACCTTTACCAGAAGATTAAAACTAAGTGTTCTATTGGATAAGACTCTCTTTTCTTTTAGCACTAAGGTGACTCTCACGGTGCTCAGGAATGTGAACGGAAAGGACTAGTAGAACGAATAGAAACGAAGTGGGTGTACGAGTTTTCGTAATTTCCAGTGGGAGACATACGCATTACTTTACATTCTTCTCTCGATGGGTGAAGTCACGCTGTCTTTCGACTCAACAGATCAAACAGTTGTATAATTCACCCGAAGTTACTGCAGGAAAAATTCTGTCTTGGCGTGCGGGACTGCTGTCATGGACAATTTCTACTTAGTACTGTGCAATTGGAGAATAATCTTATCCCTTGGCTTTCAGCCAGGTAGATAAATTTATTTTTAACCTCCTGCTATGTCACATTAAAATTTATTATTAGATATGAAATTTTATGGACGTCTGGTTCAGGTTTCTGCAAGTGTAGGGTACTTGGCATTTTGCAACCCAAGGAGAAGAGCTGCACTCTAAGTGGGGGTTCAACATGAGCATCACTCAGGGTAACTTATTTTTGTGAATTAAGTCCTGTCGACTTTATTCGTACCGAAACAACACTCCTTAACTTTATGATTTCGTTGTTTGAAAGTTGAAAGATAGGTTTTGCATTGGAACGGAAACTCACAGTCTTCCTCACTAACGTAAATTTTAACAGGCATTTTTCGGTACTTCTTTCAGTGTAGGGCGGCGTTAGTCGCATTTCCGCCACCGATTATTACACTTTTCTGTAAAAACAGACCCGCCTTCACACCAACAGTCGCCGTCACGACGGCGCAGCCCACGTGCTCGATACGATAAAGTACAGATCAGCTCTGGCAGTTTGGGGAATCTCGATGTCGACTTCGTGTTCAGCTTTGGTCATGATTCAGCTGATCTTTTGACTTGTGAGCCAACTTTAATTTTATAATATACATTCATTGTTGATTAGGAAGGGCATATTGCTTCTCGAATTAGTAGTAAAAATACTGTTACGTCAATCCATTCCTTTTCTCTTAGTTTAAAAACATTCGTCATCCACTTAATTAAGTTCATTTTGATTTTTTAATCACTTTTGTTTATATTAAGCAGTTAATCAGCAGTGTTGCTGAAGCTTTCTCAGTGCGCTTTTCTTTGTTTGTTCAAAAAATAAATGAAATTCGTTAAGTGTTAAACCTTTGTTTCAAGTTTCTAGTTCCAGTCGTTCTTGTACCTATTTATGATTCTAAAGAATGAGAGGAGCATTGACTGAATTTTACCCACGTACTCTGCTGAGATGAGAAATTTTTCATTAAGTTTGTACAACGAGACTATCTATATGTCAAGATTCTGAACTGTCGGTTGAATGTCACGTGGTTAATTAATTTGTCCCGTAATTTTGTTAGGCATTTAACATTATGGGAGTAATGTGGTATTTCATAGACAAGCACGAAATTACAAAAAAAAAAAAAAAAAAAAAAAAAGACACGTATAAATGAACACATTAGAAGTGGGTCTTACAACGGTTCAGGAATGATATGACCTGCGAACTACAGGGAATGGATTAAGTGAAGACAGAAAGAAAAAGTCCCATCACTATGAAGGAAAAAAAAGAAGTATTGATCTTCCTCTTCCGAATGTAGCCAGAAACAAGTGAATGATCCGCACTCCCCTTTTTTTAAATGCTCCTGTAGATAAAGGCTGCGGACCAGTGTTCACAGTCGTAGCGATTTGTGAAATATTGATAATTGTGAGAGCACATTTCAGTTTCAAACTGTGCAAATTATGACAGCGTCAAAGTTGTGAGAATTTGCTGCTACTGAAGCTCTCAAATTAACTGTATGCCAAATTTATTTCTCAAATTTTTCGGACTTACGTTTTATAAGGCTGTATTTTTATTTAGAAGGGTGTGAGACAAGGATGCCTTCTTTCGTCCCTTTTGTTTAATCTACCTATAGAAGAAACAATGACCGAAACAGAAGAACAGTTCAGAAGTGAGATTAAAGTTCAAGGTGAGACGATATCAATGATAAGACTTGCTGTTTACAGAGCCATCCTCAGTGAAAGCGAAGAATATCTATAGAAACTATTAAATGGAACGAACAACTACGTACAGAGTATGGATTGAGACTACCACGAAGAAAAACGAAATTAATTAGGAGTGACACCAATGAGATCAGCGATAAAGCAGGAACCACAAAAAAGACCAAATTAGGGTATTCCGCTAGCTTCGATGCAAAACACCACGTGACGAAAGAGGCCAGGAAGACATAAAAAGCAGACTAGCGCAAGCAAAGAGAGAATTCCAGGGCGAAAGGTGTCTACTAGTATCAAACGCAGGGCTTAATTTGATGAAGAAAGTTTTAAAGTTTCGAGAACGTACGTTTATATTACAGAATTGTGTGTTAGTGAGTCACGGACTGTGAGAAAACGGAAAAAGAAGAGATTCGAAGCTTTTGAGACGTGGTGCTATAGAAGGATGTCGAAAATAAGCGAAGTGATAAAATAAGGAATGAGAGGAGTTTCTGAAGGATCGGTGAAGAAAGGAACATATGGAAAACACTGATGAGAAGAAGGGACAGAATCAAAGTAAATGCGTTAATACTTCGGAGTGTAACTTCCTCGTTACTAGAAGTGGCTGTGGAAAGTAGAAACTGTAGGGGAAGACGGATATCACGATAAACCCCACAAGAAAGGAGGATATTGCGTGCAAGTGCCACTCTCATATTAAGAGGTTGACAGTAGGCAGGAAGTCGTCCTCGACATCATTAATCAATTCAGAACACAAATGGCAAACAAAATTGGCATTTTTTGAATCGCAGTTTCTTGGTTAATACGCTAAATCGATGTACTACTCCCTGAGGTAAACATGTTATTAATTCGCTAAGATATTTTATTTATTTTACAGCAGTTGAACAAATTATTATTATTGTATTACAGCACTGTATTAAGTTGGCGCATAAGTTCCCAGAGTTTTTCCATAAGTTTAATAAACTGGTCGAACGGTGTTTGGGACGCATTGTCAACCGGAAAGAAAATTCCGTGAAGGCTATTCGACAGAGAGGTGGGTGCGGAATGACTTTCCAACCCATCTCCTGTATAGTGTTCTTTGTCGGTCCAGCAGAATGCGGGCTGGCGTTATCGTGGACTAGCATCACTTCACGCAGACTTCCTGGTCGTTGTTCCCGGACTGCGCCTGAAAGACATCTCAGTTGTTGACAATAAATGGCAGCAATGATTGTTACACCTAGTGTAAGCAATTCGCAGTACACTACATCCCTGCTGTTTCATCAGATTCATAATATTATCTGTAATGGATGCGCGCAGATCTTTGTGTGGGGTGTTGCTGGCTTGTTTCGGCTCCACCATTCCTTTCCTTTCCTTGTGTTAACATATGAATAGCAAGTAGAGATGGACATATGGCTACCTACTGATTTTTGTGGTTTTAGCTTAGAGCTCATACACCTGATTTTTAACCCTCCCCAATGCATGCAAATGTCGTACGATGACGGAATTGTCACAGTGCATCAGGTCTGTCAGTTTTCGAGTACGCTGACGTGACTCATAGTGGATTAACGCGTTTGAACAATCTTCATCAAGCCCCGAAGGTCTTCCTGAACGTGGGGAGTTACTAAAGTCAAGGGGATCCTTCTTAAAGCGTGCTCTGTCCCATGGTATTATCCTCATACATGGCGGAAACATTTGGGGCTACCTTCGCTGCTGTCACCCTTCCATTTAACTCAAGCTTAAGAGAACGTCATAAATGTTCCGATTTCCCCATTTCTAGCGTCCACAACTTCTGTTATTATCTCCAGATGACAAAATGACAATATGTAAGCTCAAATAGCAACAGTGAAGCCAATTGTAAGTTATGGAACTCCGTACTGTGTAGATATGGCAGGTCCCGTCCTGGGACCCCGCTGGGTGGGTGGTGGTGACCTGTCACAAATTCATAAATCTGGAACCATCAGAACAGCTTTCCCTGCTTTCTGTGTCCATCGTGAAGATTTCATGTGTCATCCTCTACCACTCAACTCTGATAAGAACTGTCAATGGTTATAAGCTACACCAAGTACACCGCTATGGCAAGCTGCAATTGTAATCAGATTTTTTTTAATTTACTAACATATACATAAAAGGAAATTTATATAAACTGAATAGTGAATCGACAAAAATCTCCATATCTCATCGTTTATGCAGCCAAATAGGTTATATAATGGTAATCCAAAACGAATTAAACATGAGCAATGTCACGATAAGTGCATGACGTTTTCCATCGCGTCGGGTTTGTTGTTGTCATCAGCAGGCTTATAAACTAAGATTCGTTGCCATTTTTAAGGCTCTAGTTTTGAAGCTACTTCATTGTCTGAAAGAGAGCTGTGATACCTGAAATATGATATGCATAAAAATACAAACAAATCTATTAATATGTTTTGATGGTGTAGAGGGGTAATGACCTTATTTTTCACCACTTCTTTCTTACCCTTGGATCAACAGCTGCAAACAAACAAACAAATGATTACAATTTCATAAAAATTGAATGATTTACTCAAGAGAAGGAACTCTACAAATTCAGGTCTATAACACACTAGACCCCCCCCCCCCCCTCCCCGACCCTTATGCAAGCAGTCATTCGGCTTGGCATCGACTATGTTGTCGTACGTCCTCGTGAGAGATATCAAGCAAGATTCTGTCCAATTGGTGCATTACATCGTTAAATTACAGAGCTGGTTTCTTTATGCCCCATGTTCTCAATTGGGAAGAGATCTGGCGACCATGCTGGTCAAGCTATGGTTTGGCAAGCATATAGAAAAATAATGTGTGGGTGGGATTTTTGTTGCTGAAATGTAAGCTGAGGATCGCTTGCTGTGAAACGAAATGGCATTCCAGACCATCACTCTTGGTTGTCTGGCCCTATGGCGGTCGACAGTTAGGTTGCTGTTTGATCGCTGTTCGGGGCCTATCGAGACGTTTTCACTGGTCATCGGAGTCCATTTCGAGGTCGGTCTTATCACTGGAGACAGTTCTATTACAGTCAGTGAGATTCCAGGCTGAATGTGCCCGACACCACTGCAAATGGGCTTACGAAACGACGCATGCTGAAGCAATGAATTAAAATTTGTATCACTGCCGGAATTCAAACCCGGGCCTCCTGCTTATTAAGCACGTGCGCTAACTTCTGCGCCACACTAGCTGCTACACTAGCCACACTAGCAGCTACTACCACAGCTTCTCGGATTACCCTAGTACGTCTTCCTCCCCGACAAAAATTCCAAGTCACGCGTCTGCCCATTGCTATTCCCCTTCTGAATTCGCATCAGTATTGCAGAAGCTCTCCAATATTGGGATCGAATTCTGGCGCTGGCTTCAGCCTATTGATTGAGACTCAATATATCTCAGGATAATCAACTGTATACGACTAAAATATCGCAAACGAGCTTGTTGAAGTTTGTGCAACGGCCGCCATGAGCTCCCCCCGACCCCCCTTTCTGTCAGCCCCCTATTAATGGTCATTGTGGTCACTGAAGCAGCAGTAACACGTCGGATGAATGCGCGGATTTGAGTGTCTCTCTTGAGCGCCCATAAACCCCAACACACACACACTGAGTGTCTCTCTGACAGTTGTTCAGCCCCCACATTCAGTCGTCTCTCTTGGTTGACCGCTTCCTTCTTGACGCTGTGTTCTGCCATGGTTCACCCAATCCTGCCAACATCATCGAATAGTGGCATCGCTTCTATTCAAGTGTGGAGCGATTCCACGATTACTTCAATTGGCTTCCGCGAGCCCAACTACACGCGTCTGTCTCTAATACTATAACCATCGAGTATTTTTCATATGCCTGTCTGCGAGGCATAGTTACTGTCCAACTGTGTACACTGAATGAAATTCGCAAAGACTTCACGTCCTGGTACCGACTGACAAGTCCCACGTTTACTGTCCTTGACAGCTGCGCGGTGAAATTCCCGGTAAGGCGTCTCACATGCATCACACATCCGCCAAAGTTTATTATTTTACATTTTTTCTTAGATACCTGTCTGAATATCAATGTTTGACCGATTTGAATTACTTCTCCTTTGTACGTCTTTCTTTTTGTCTTAGAGCGTATATTGCAAACCTCTTATACATGGCGTTTCTCTCCGTCTGGAGGTTCCACTCCTTTCTAGTGTCTATGGTGTACTCGTTCTACTGCTATGATTTTAAAGGAGGGTTCATTATGTTGTGACGAGAGAATGGTTGTATATGTAGGCGCTAACTCATAAATTCTGTAAGGTGAAACGTTAAAAAAATTTTATGGTTCTTTTTACGTATTTATGCAACTTAAATAATAAATCTGTTCTCTGCTTCATCTGACAATGAGGTGAGTGTGGTACTCGTTTTTATATCTGAATATTCTCCGGATTGTAGGTTGTAGATTACAGTATGTTACAGAGAGTGTGGTTTGTTTTTTTTCCGTTTCTGATGACTAGTCAACCACAAGTTTTACTGTAGTCTCATTTTAAGTTTTCACTATTGAGAATTACACTTATTTTCTCACACGCGTTAATAATTTTACACCCTTTGTGGTTCTGTGCTTGTATGCGTGTATGTATATATTCCAGCGAGCCGTGGTGCATGCTGGGTGGTGTTGTGGTTACCGTCACAGGCTGGCGTGTTGTCGGTCCCCAGTTACTTCGTATTTTTTATTTATCATTTCTGGATTGTTCTTGAAATATCTTGTGTTTGCAATGTTTGTACAGCCTTGAATAATCGATTTTTGTATAAATGCCAGCGTTCTTGAATATTCAGTATTTGTATAACTAGCTCACTACCCGTCCCAGAGGCCAGTTCTGTTGTCTGTACTTTCGTGTCAGTAATAAACGAGCTTTCAGTGTTAAATATTGCGCTTCACTGGCGACCCTCCCTTCAATCGGGACCTGCTTTTGGTTTCGTCGTAACATTGTTCGGCGGAGATGCGGGGTACTTCAAAACATCTTCATCATGGTGGCTCCAAGTAGGAAACTTAAAAGCCGTCGCCTATACGTACAAGAATCGGAGTACGAGCAGTACATCGTGCCCACAGTCCGTATATTCAGGAGACCAACACTAAGTCAGCTGCCTATAAGGTATCCATGAGTGTTATCTGGAGATGTTGGTCAGGACCCGACGAAACAGCGGCCGAGTCGCTAAGTACAACAGGGATGATAAGATACCTTGAGAAACGAAGGTTGGACGAAAATATGGAAACACCAAAAACACAACACACTGCCGTGCCTAACGCGGTATAGGAAACCTACTGACATTGAGAACAGCTTCCAGTCGTCTCAGAATCGATTAATACAGGGCATGTAAGGTTGACAAGGGAATCTTGTACCAATCGAAGTCAGCTAACGATGATGAGGGTGGACAGCGGTCACGCATCCTTCTCTGCAAAGTAGGCCACAAAGGCTCAGTAACATGGAGATCTGGTGACTAGTGACCAGGGGAGATGTGACAATTCGCCCTCCTGCTCACAAAATCTGTTCTGGGCAATGCCAGCTGTGTGAGCCGGGGCCATGCCGTCTTGGAACGCCAATGGCGAACTAACTTTGTACCATGAGAGGGATCTGATTGTCAAAATGGTAACATAATCCTTACCAGTGGTTTGATCGTGTAGTGTAATCATGGGGCCCACGGAATACCACGAAATGCATTCTCAAAGTGCCAGTGAACCCCCACCATGTTTTGCTCTTGGGACCTACGATCTGCCAGAAGTTGGAAATAATGT
This sequence comes from Schistocerca americana, assembly GCF_021461395.2. Taxonomy (NCBI): domain Eukaryota; kingdom Metazoa; phylum Arthropoda; class Insecta; order Orthoptera; family Acrididae; genus Schistocerca; species Schistocerca americana. Next base: position 525,888,961 of record NC_060122.1, read on the forward strand.
GCCATAATGCGCATCACGCCAAATGACATTCTTCAGTAGCTTGTTTTCCTGTTATGAGCCTTTTCACCAATGCTGAGTTGCTTTCAAATGAAAGCCCACCCTACAAATCCCTGCTTATGGAGCTCCCTTTGTGTCGTTTTGGTGCTGACAGGGTTCACGTGTGCGACATTCAGTTCTGATATGACCTTTACAGCTGTCGTCCTCTTACCTTTCGTTACAATCCTCTTCAGTGGCCGTCTGTGACGATCACTCAACACAAACTTGAGTTCGCCTTGTAACTTAGCGGGTGACTTTTCTCGCTTTCCCTGTAGGCGCTATAAATCTTCGATAAGGAGCTCCTTGAAGCTGCAAACACTTCTGCTCCCTTGGAACCCACAATACAAGCACCAACAATCCGTCCACGTTCGAATTCACGTAGCTCCTGCGTAATGTACTCGGAATTACACAGAACACTGTTCTGTCATGGCTGAAATTTGCAACATTTTGAGGACATTGGACAGGCGCCATTCGTGGTCAAATACAACAGCGAAGGCTTGGCTAACATCTGCATTTATGTTCAAGAATCCATAAATCTATAAATAAGACACCAGATATAGTTATTTTTCAGTTTATTATTTTTAACCTTTCTCAGTTTAACTCAAACTTGATTGCCTAATCTTGCGATCCGATTCCAGTGTGGACGGCCCTACTTGCCCCCCCCCCGCCCCCCCCCCCCCACACCAAATCACGAGCAGGGCGACGTCGGTAGCAACGACCGCTCGCGCCCCCCATCTGATGAGAGTAGCCGACCAGCGTAAAGAGGACGAGCAGGAACATACATCTGCCTAGCTAAAAGTGGTCTCAGACCGCCGGCCGAGCACATTCAGTAAGATCATGCGGAAAAATATCCGTTCGAACAATATTCAACTTGAACAAATATACTGAAAAATCGTTTAATCAAGACTTCAAAATCTCGAGCTTCATCAAATTTTAGTCGAAAAGGCGCGACGATCACGAAAACACTATGACCTCAACATAGCCACACAGACAGTCGATACTTGATGTACTCAGAATTACAATTGGCTGCACATTAATAAACAATAGGGGCCACTTTAAATTAAACCCAACTATACGGGTGTCCAAAATCAAAGCAACAAACGGAAATCTTGCCGAATTGTGTTTATTTTACCGCAGAACAATACAAACAAGTAATGGTAAAGTAGAAACAATGTAAACTACACAGAACTTAAATAACTGCAACGTGCATAACGGTAGACAAAAATGTTCTTCCTTTTCTCCAAACTTAACGAATTTGCACACACATTCTGACAACTGGATAATGTGCTCAGTATGGGGTGCGACCACCTCTGGCACCGATACAGGCCTGACAACGACGGGACATACTGTCATCAACCTCATGTTGAGGCAATAACGCCCATTCTTCCAGCAGAGCTGCTCGCAAGTCTTGGAGAGTGGTTGATGGATTCTGACGTGACGCAACCCGTCTTCTTAATGCATCCCAGACATGCTCTATGGGGTTCAAATCGGGAGAGCGAGCAAGTCACGCCATACGTGCAATATCTTCCGTTTCGAAAAAAAAAAGAAAAAATCAACCACATGTGCTCTATGAGGTCGAGCGTTGTCGTCCATCAGAACGAAGTATGGGCCCACAGCATCACACAACAACCTCACATGAGATCTCAATATTTCCTCACGCTACGTGACAGCAGTTCGATCTTGCTGAATGACCCGTACAATTTCATGAAGAGGTGTTCGACTGGTCAACATAATCCGTGCCTACACCATTAGGGATCGGTCTCTTTCCTCCATAATGTTTGGGTTCCGAAATCGTGTTCGACGTGCTCTCCAGATGCGGATCCGTTGAGAATCACTCTCCATTTGTGAAAAGAACACTGGCCCACAGTTCGACCGTCCAGATGGAATGTTGACGGCTCCACTCTAGTCATTCCCTTCAGAGGTAAAGAGACAGCAGGTATCCAGCAATAAAACCACTCTGCTGAAACCTTTTGTACACCGTTTGCTGCGCGGTCAGATGCCAGTTCCAATGCAGTACTAAGGCGGTACCTTCGTGCCCTTATGGCCAAATAACTGTAGACTCTTTCTGACCTCACACGTGGTCGGCCCTGTCCTGGTCTCTGGGATACAGTTTTGATTTCATAAACTGTCGCCTCATCCAACAAACAACAGAACGATTTCCATTAAGCCATCAGGCCACATAAATTTGCGACTCTCCTGCTTCCATTCTTTCTATTGTCCTCTACAGAAAAGCCTGTAGGCGTCTTCCCTGTGCGTACTGCACCGTCTGTGACTGTGTGCACAATGATTGTGGATGTGGGACTAACCTGCAGACGCTACCCCTATTTATAGCTGCCCTGATGTCATTGCTGGCGTGGTTGTCTGTTGATCGAAATGCCATCTTCCTTGCAGAACACGATCGTAACCGAATTTGTTGACAATTTGTATGACTATCGTGAATTAGACACAGGACGGGGAAACGGAAGTTTGTTGCTTTAATTTTAGATACCAGTGTACTTAATTAGAGCGCCCACTAATAACTTAGGGTCACTTACACTATGCCAGTAGCCATCTGTTATAAAATATTACAGTGGGCTGGGAAGCCTCTTATGCTCATTTGCACTAGCCGCAGTTTTAGATGAATTCCTAGACTGTAGCAGGGAGTGTACCACAAATATACGACTGAATCCCTCATAATAGTCAATGCCCTAAGCTACCCATCGGTAAGATACCTGAAACCATTCACATTTTGATTTTGCTGTGCCAGCTTAGAACAGCCGCTGACGACAGCACACAAACTGATAATGAACATACAACTGCTGTTCCATACACACCACGAAGAAACATCATAATAAAATACGGGGACGCGCACACAATACATGGAACCAAGTTTACGAAAAGTAAACGTCGTTGTCTAAGCGAAGAAATACGCAACATTAAACTCATAGCAAACTGATCAGTACACTGTTTCGACTCAACATAATTGGACAGCCGTGTGTTCCATACCCAATTGATACCACAGCAACATAATAACCCACAAGGCAAGAGACAGCAGCACAAATCAACAACATGGCCAGCTGCACAGACACAGTCGTCGAATAGATCGGCAATCAACAACGTAAACGCTTGAATTCCACTCAGACTGCGGAAATTAACTCTCTCTTGTACATAGCCTTTGTCTAGCACCCGTACATAAGTTAAAAAGTGGTGTAACAGCCGAGAGAAAAAATGAAAAGATACGCACTTTCCCCTTCCAGGAGCGCCGGCCGCGGTGGCGGAACGGTTCTAGGCGCTTCAGTCTGGAACCACGCGACTGCTACGGTCGCAGGTTCGAATCCTGCCTCGCGCGTAGATGCGTGTGATGTCCTTAGGTTAGTTAGGTTCAAGTAGTTCTAAGTTATAGGGGAATGATGACCTCAAATGTTAGGTCCCATAGTGCTCAGAGCCATTTGAACCTTCCAGGAGCAGACTGCATAATACCCAACTGGGGGCAGATTTCATTGCACATCACTGACTACAGCAATGTGCAATCACTACTTCAGAAAGTAGTATACTAGAACCATAACGACACTGCAATCACAAAAAGATTTATAAAGTACAATTGACTACGAAGCAACGGCAAATAAGTATGGAGGTCCATATGCACCCACACGTCACTGACGAAACTTCACAAAGCGGACCACAATAAATTTCCCAATACCTGTTGCCTAAACCAACCGGAATACACGCATTAATTGCTGGACAACGTCCGACAGACGAATACTAGCTGACCGTGTAACCCTGCACACGGTTCGCATACGACACAAACGTACCTGCGCTAATCCACAACTACATAATGTTAGGGAAACGCAAAGAAGGCCAAAACAATTTTACGAATGCGTGATACATAACTGACTCAGAACAAACAAACCAACACTAAGCCGCTACGAAACCAAGCAAGAATCTGCATTCTGGGGACTACAACGTGAGTAGTAGGGCTAGGTTCGTACCACCCCAAGGTTCGTACCACCCCACTCTCCAATGTTGCCAAATTTATTCAAGATGGCGGCAATGACGTCATCCAAGATGGCGGTATGTAGACTTGGCAACAGTGCATGACGTCATCCAAGAAGGCGGACTTTTGCGGGAAAATAGACCAATTGTGCTAAGAACACTAACCTAACCTCCAGAAAAAATGGCGGCAATTTTGAATTTTTGGTGGGAAAATAGCCCAATTGTGCGATGTCCACTAACCTAAGCCCCTAGAGGAAAAAATGGAGGGGAACTTATAATTCCAACAGGATAATGCATGCAAAAACCGTACTTATCTTTATTACTATTATTGATTATCATTCATTAACATTCATTATCATTATTATTGTTATTATTATACAAATCTGGCCGTTAAAGACCGTGAAAACAGTTATTTCTTGCGCTTCTGGGAAGTCTTCTTTCTCTCAGTCCACACTTCTTTCATTCTTGCGCTGAAGGCGGCTTTTCTCTCTTCAGACCATTTAGCTCCACAAGTCTTCTTAATTTTCACACCGAAACCCGTGAATGAATTCAGTTTTTTTCTAAAACGGTTTCTGTTAAATATTGTTTCCCGATCTATGTCCATTTCTTTTAGATCTCTTTCTGTGTTGATAAACCATAAATTTTTATTTTTTAGATTTGCGGTGTACGAAAATATTTGTTTTGTAAGCCTATTCGGGTTCATCCTCATGATGTGAGCATAAAAGGAGCATCTTCTTTTTCTAATTTCGTCTGTAATTTTGCTGCACTTCGTATATACTTCTTTGTTGCTTTTTAGTCTGTATACAGGCTTGCCTTGATCATCTGTTATTTTCCTGTGTCCAAGAATTGTACTCACAATTCTTCTTTCACGATTTTCTATCTGTTCTGCGTATGTAAAATTTGCCAGTGTTTCTGATGCATATAGTATCTGCAGTCTAATGACAGTCTGGTAGTGTCTGAGTTTAATGTTTTTGGATATACATTTTTTTGAATACATTTGTCTGCAGTAGTGAGTTGCTGTATCTAGTTTTTGTATTCTAGTCCTGCAGGCTGGATGACCTTTTGCCACAGGCTGAATTAGTTCACCAAGATATTTAAAATGTTTAGATACCTGTATTTTCCCGTATTTCGTAGTTATTTTCTTTGGTGGATTTTTGATATTTGTAATGATTTCTGTCTTTTCAAATGAAATTTTCAAGCCTGCTTTTTCAGCAGTTTCTTTAAGTAATTCTATTTGTTTTATTGTGTCTTTTTGTGTGTAAGCTAAACAGGCGAGATCGTCAGCGAAGGCAAAACAGTTGGTTTCAATGGCTTTGTAGCACTTCCCTCCAATTTGGACTTTCTCAACTCCATGTTTTTGCGTGAGTTTTCTCCATTCTGCTATGACTTTATCCAGAACACAGTTGAAGAGTACCGGGGACAGCGCATCTCCTTGTCTGACGCCGGTTTTGACATCGAAATGCCGTGAAATTTCTATTTGGAATTTTACTTTTGATGTTGTATTTGTTAATGTTTCTTTGATTATGGTGATTGTTGTTTCATCTATTTCATATTCTCGAAGTGTTTTGATGAGTGTGTCCCTATCGATTGAGTCATAAGCTTTTTTGAAATCAATGAATATTATGATATATTTCTTGCTCCTTGTAGATAAATAGTTCATTGTTGTTTTGAGGTTAAAAATTTGTTCGGTGCAGGATCTTCCTGGTCTGAAGCCAGCTTGATATTCTCCAAGTTTTCCCTCTATAATTGGTGATACACGATTGAGCAGGGCTTTTGATAGAATTTTGTATGGGACTGGGAGGAGCGATATTCCACGATCGTTGTTAACATCCCTTTTGTCACCTTTTTTAAACAAAGGGTTAATTAGGGCAGTTTTCCAGTGACTTGGGATTTTCTTGGTTTCCCATACTCGTTCAAGTTCTTTGTGTAGTGCTTCTACTGATGTTTCTCCCCCAAGCTTGAGCATTTCTGCTGTAATTGTGTCTTCTCCACATGCTTTCCTGTTTTTGAGATTTTTGGTTATGTTTGTGATTTCCTCTCGTGTCGGAGATGTTGAATGTGTTGGTAATGTTTCTGGTTGCGTAAAACTGAGAGTTTGGATGGGTGTTTGGCAGTTTAGGAGCGTCTCAAAATATTCAGCCAGGATTTAACAGTTTTCAGTATTGTTGGTGGCGAGAGTCTCATTATTTCTCATAAGGTTTAGGCAAGGGGACTGGTATCCTCGGAGTTTCTGGTTGAATGTTTTGTACCGAGCTGCCGTGTTGCATTTCTTGAAATTCTCTTCGATTGAGTCCAGTTGTTGTTTTTCATATTGTCTCTTGGTGTTGCGAATAGTTTTCGAGGCATTCTTTCTGACTTGCTTAAATTCATCAAAGTTGTTTTCAGTTTTATGTGAGTTCCACTTTTTCCAGGCTTTAAGTCTTTCATGCAGAACTTCATTACAGTTGCTGTCCCACCACGAGTGTCTCGGTTTGCTCTTTTTTGGAAAGGTTGTTTCTGTTGCCTCAATCAAGTTGTTCTGAAATTCTTGGAGGTTTTGTGAAGGGGAGAATGTCTTTAGTTTTTTCTGAAAATCCTTGAGGTTAGAGTTGGACTTAAGGTTGTAATTTCTCATGGTTGTAAGATCAAAATTTATTTTATTTCTGTTTTTATATTCACCGTTTCTGCTTTTCTGTTTGTTTTGTGGGATCAGTTTAGTTTTTATTTTCGTGAGATAGTGATCGGAGTCGAGGTTTAGAGATTTTCGGACACGTGTGTTCAATATTTCTTTTTCACATTTGGAGGAGATGGCAACGTGATCTATTTGAAATTCTCCGATACTCTTTATCGGAGATACCCAGGTTTTTTGTTTTCTGGGAAGATGTTTAAAACGTGTTGACATTAGCTTGAGTTTAAACTGCTTACAGAGCATAATTAACCTTTCTCCATTTTTGTTGGTTCGTTTGTGTGCTGGAAAGTTGCCGACAATATCGCGGAATTTCTTTTCTTTTCCAATCTGAGCGGTAAAATCTCCTAGAAGTATTTTTAGATTGTTTTCTGGGATCCTTAAGGTTTTCCCAGAATTCATTTGTTTCTTCCCTATTTTTAGCATTATTTTTGTCATTTGTGGGAGCATGAACATTGATTAATGTGTATTTTTTATTTGCACATCGAAAAGTGAGGAAAGATGTTCTCGATGATGTTGACCAAAAATGTTCGACAGAGTTCAGAATTTTTGTGTTTACAGCAAAAGCTGTGCCAAGCTGAGGGCATTTCTTCATTACAATTTTACCAGGTTTTCCTTTAAATATTCTGAATTTGTTTGATTCAAATGTGTTTTCATCAGTGAAGCGAGTTTCTTGTAGCGCCGCAATTTGTATGTCTTCCGTGTGTAAGTGGTCTGTAAGGTGCTTAAGTTTTCCCACTTTGAGAAGGGAGTTTATGTTGAGAGTTGCTATGTTGAAGATTTTTCTGGGTTTAATCTTGTTGAACATGCATGGTGTTGCAGACTCCCCAGAATCCATGGGTCTGCTTGCGTCGTTGCCGACGGGGGATTGGCCACCTGGGGTTATTGAAAGACATTTCTATCATGCGTTAAGATTGTAACCGTTGAAATTCTTCAAAGTTGGGGTGATTACTTGCGTAACCTACCAGGAATACGACTAACGTTGTTAGCTTTAGAAGGTTTTCTTGAAACAGCCGCCTCTAACATGAGGAACAGACGCTGCCCACAAGCCGCCCAATCTGGGTACAGACGCTTGCAGTTATAGATTTTTGGTTCCTCCGCTCTCTCAGCCGTTGGGAGTTACAAATTCCTCATCCGCCTATGAGACCGTTGACCGGTTTTCACCCGTAACCCCAGGCAGGGGCCCTCACAGGGTGCTACCATCCGGAGCCAGATGGACCCAGGTTTTTTTACGAGGTTGTTACTCCTCCCCCTCCTTTACTATCTTTTATTATTATTTATTATCATTTATTATTATTTATTATTATTGACCTGCCTCCACTAGAAAATTTCCTCCACAATCAAATTCCAACAGGATAATGGCTGCAATACCTTACTTTTGTTTATTATTATTCATTATCATTGATTATCATTTATTAACATTCCTTACCATTCATTGTCATTTATTATAATTCATTATCATTCATTGTCATTTATTATCTTTCATTATCATTTATTATCATTCATTATCATTTATTATTACTATTATTTATTATTATAGGTCTACCGCCACTAGAAAATTGCACCAAATTCAAATTCCAACACGATAATGTCTCGAAAACTGTACTTCTATTTATTATTATCATTTATTATTAATTCAAGATGTCCGATTTTCTCGGCAAGAAAGCCATTTTCCTTACATCCATAGCAAAAATCTATCACAAGTTCAAATCCCAACACCCTAATTGATCACACGTACGAACTTTCTGCGTCACGTATCTTTTTCCGCTGGTAGCCTATCATAATCGCATCAAATAATAAACTGCTCTTATAGTAACGTAAGTCACGTCCTTTGATTTTGCAGGGGGGAAGGGACTGAAGACTTTGTTTCAAGCAGTGCGGTCATCACTTGTTCTCCAACACAGTCAGCACACACATCTTTGATATTGCAGTGCAGTTACCACGACGTCCGCACTCCAACTGAATTAGTTCAAATCTTCGCCACCCCCAGGACAGTGCGCGGAGACACTGCCGACGCCTGTCACGTGAGGCGGCCGCCAGCGCTAGACTGCTGGTGCGCTGAGGGTGAGCCCAGCGATCGCTCCCACGTCGTAAACATGTTTTCGCTGGACACGCTGGAACTTGCCGAGTTTGAAGTCACAGCGGTCCCTTGTCCGCTCACCACGTGTATTCGTCACCTCCGCACGTTTCAGCCTAAAATTGTTTGCCTCTTAGCTGAATAACACAACGGTCGGCTGCTCACTGCTACAGTTTTGGCGCCAAAGTTGTTTTCCAGGGCACGATCAAACCTGACGATGCCGACCGCTCACCGTCCACCACGTGTCCATGTGCGATCAAGAATGCAGTGCTACACTTTTGGTGGCTAGGTTTTCTCGACAGTGGAATCCGCCATGAATATATAACAGCACATTTGGACCGCACTAGAGTGCTCGCTAATTGACTCTCTCTCGCGCATGCGTAATAATTGTACAATCGCTGCGCCGCCGCCCCGCTTACGTCACACACCCTCCATACACGCGACTTCGACAGACCTAGTCTTCTGTAAATAACTAAGTACTTAATTCCATTTCGTTTTTAATCATATTAAGTAACTCAATTTACAATTTCATATACGTATGCAAAGGTGTTCAACTATTTTTCGAGGACCAGACAGCCACCTCTTCCTAGGAACCAGCGCCGGTTTGAAATCAGCCAGTAAACAAAGCTCACTTGCGCTCCCGCCACCAACCTAAGAAAATTGTTACAAACGGAGCTCATCACCACTAAACTAAGCCACCAGCACTCAACCTCTTCCTACACGTTTCGGCTAAAAGGGCTCACCCTGCACTAGGCCCATGGATGGGGGAACCAATTTACTTTATTTAGGAATGGAGTGTATGTATCACACCTACATGTTCCACACCATACAGACCTGCAAAACACTCCTACATAACTCATTTATAATGCTCTAGACACACGCTTGCTAATTGTAAACAGTTAAAAATAACTCGTAGCACAGCCTACAGACATGCGAACCGCTCGTAAATAATGCAAAACATTTACGTCCAAATAGCCGAACAACTGCTAATTTTCCGCAGTAATTTCAGTGCATAGGCTGATGGAAGGAGGAACGAGTGTACTTTATTTACTTGGGACATATCTTTTTGAAACTTTTGCATCTCATAGGTTTCGATATGTAAGGCTGACATAAGGCAGTTTCTGAACTCCAGTAGTGCGCTACACCCTAACCTGCAGAAAAAATGATGGCAATTTTTAATTTCGGCGGGAAAATAGCCCAATTGGGCTATGTCCACTAACCTAAGCCTCCAGAAGAAAAATAGGCGGGAAGTTTGAATTCCAACAGGATAATGCATGCAAAACCGTACATGTCCTTATTATTATTCATTATTATTGATTATCATTTATTGTCATTCATTATCATTCATTAACATATATTATTATTTATTATTATTGGCCTACATCCATTATTTACTATCATTATTTATTATCATTTGTTATTTATTATTAGTTTTTATCATTTATTATTATTCGCCTACCTCCCGTAACATAGAAAATCGTGCCATATTCAAATTCACACTCCATAATCTCTGGAAAACCGTACTTCTATTTATTATTATTACCATTTACTATTATTTATTAGCATTAATTATAATTTATTCAAGATGGTCGATTTTTGCAGCAAGAAAGCCAATTCCCTTACTTCCATAACAAAAAATCCCTCACAAATTCAAATTCAAACATGATAATCTCTCACACTTACGGAAAAAAAAGAGACCAACTGGGCCATGTGCACTAACCTAAGTCCACCTCATCCTACGATGTTTGAATTTTTCGCTGTCACTTATTGTTTAACTCCTAAGCTATGAAAATCGCGTCAAATAATAATAAAGTGTACGTAAGTCACCTCCTGTGAATTCGTGGGAGAAGGACTGAAGTCTTTATTTCAAACAGTACCATCATCACTTGTTCGCCAACAGAGTTAGTACACATTCAAGAGGTCGCAGTCCAGCCGCCACGAGGTCCCCATTCCAACTGTATTAGTTCATACGGTCGCCGCCGACTCGCATCGGACCGCACGCCACGGGAAAGCGTGCGTTCGCCTCACGTGTCGGTCGTCGGATGCGTCTTTGCCCGCTGCCGGTCCAGCAGCCACTCACGTCAAAGCCTACTGCCTCCGGCTCGCTTCGCAGGCCCCCGTTGGTCCAGCGATGTAAACATGTTTTCGTGGACAGTGGAGTCCGCCGCCACCGACCAGTTGGCGCCAAAGCTGTCGCTGGACCGGTTGGAACCTGCCGATGCAGCCTTGATAGCGGTCGGTCGGTTTATCCAGCACCTGGTTGACAAAAAATGCCCTGCCGCACGTTTGGCGCCACAGTTTGCTCGAGAGTGGAATCCTCCATGATGTCACAACAAGTGGTCCAGCACATACGCTCGCCACGACGTCCCTCGGTAAGTTAATTGATCAACCCACTCTCAATATTCAATCCACATTCTGCACATACCTAATCGAAGAGCATCGCGAAAACACACGCCCGTACACGTGAGCCTTCGCGCTCGCCGAGCTTAGTACCTCTACAAGTGAAGGTAACAAAGCTCCCATGACTACTTAATTAAATTGATCAATTAATTAACCACTCTGATGCGGAAAACTTACACGTCCACCTTGACCGGGAATCAGTTTTCACCAGTGCCCCCCCCCCCCCCCCCCCCACCTGTTCTATCTGGAAGCTTTAGTCACGTGATATAGCCTGCGTTCTAGTCGTATGCAGCTACAATACTTCACACATGATACATTGGATGATTTAAGTAAAAATGTGTCGAACTAAGTTGCGTATAAGTATCACTCCATTCTTGTTCTTCTTAACTGTATGGTATTAAATTAAGGCACCTTGAAATCTGTTACTATAGATCGATATGGTGTGCTAAGCTCCAAGACTTGGTTACATCTCGAGTAATGTGGTGCACTAGGAGGGGTTAGGACTACGCAAGCTCTGTTTGGTCAAGAGAGGTGAAGCGTAGGTATATCCGTCTGCTCGGCATCTTGAATAATGGTAATTGCGTAATCATCTGACGTGATGACAGAGCGCTCTGGTGCTTGTGATAGGAGCTAAACACAGTTGAACTTGGAGCCATTTTTGTTAGGTAAACGAATTGTATGATCTTCCGCCAAAATTCAAACTCCCTTCCAAAATCGGACATCTTGAATGAGGCCTTCTGCTGGTGGCGATGTGTACTAACCCAGTTGGACTCCGGACCTCGTCGCGAACACACGCGCATGATATAAATAATAATAAATAGTAAATTATAATAAATAATAATAAATGATCATAAATGATAATAAATAACTGGAGCAGCTGTCCGAATGCAGAGACCTGTGGGAGTGTATCGATCTGTAAGAGTCTTCTAGACGACCGAATAGCGAAGTAACAGTATGTGCTGAGCGGCTTTGGTGATCAAGTCAGAATTTGAGAAGATGATTGATTTGGGTTGGAGTGTTATTCGATGGGATGTAGATTGTTCGGTTGACTACTTCTGCACATTTGCTTCCTTTATTTAGTTGAGTGAAGATCGATTGTGGTGTGTTGGATACACGCTTGTCTGTTCTCTAGACCTGGGACAGACCTTAATTGACTTGTAAATTATAGCCAAGATCTCGAATATGTTACATGACTGGGACCGGTATTCGAGAGTGGAAATATCATTTACGTTATGTTTGTTTCTAGTTAGTCAGTGGTTTACAGCATGCTGCATATAGATGAAGTTCGGCGTTTGTAGAGAATTAATTTGAAGTCTGTATCTTGGGAATTATGACGAACTAGTGATAGGTAGGGTGTAGCCTAGTGCATGATATTGAGAAGTACAGCTAAAATCATGTAATATTATGGGGAACGTACATGTGTTCTTGCAGTCTATGAGTCTGAGGTTGTTTGTAGAAAAGCGAACAGACAAGGAAGGAGAGACAGTACGGTGCTTGCGCTGAGGGAGGGGATGATACTGAACTTGTAAAAAGAGATCTGAGGGTGACTTAGGTCCGTTGATGTAAGAGGGAAGATTAGCTCTGAGTGTCGGGTCTGTAGAGAGAAAGAGGAGGTTGACGGTGCTTTCCTAAGATTGGAGAGCATTGGGGTATATAGACACTGTAGGAATAGGAAATTTTTTTCGCATGCTGTAGAGATGTACTGGATAAGTGCACTGTTTTGTGTCAAATGTGGATATACTGTATTGTAAAGTTATGTGGTATACATTGTATAGCGCCTCTATATATGGTATTGTAAAGTTAATATTGTTTATGTTATGTGATGAGTAGAGAGAAAGTCGTAAGGACGGTAGACATATTTCCAGAGTAACAGGGGTCAAGAGAGTGTATATCCGATACTTAGCTCATTGTCGAATGCCAGTCAATTGAGACCGCAATCGTAACATTTACTGTAAGTATAATGACATCAACGACTTCGGCACTCGAGAGTGAGAATATCATTTTTTGGTCTGTCTGTTTCTAGATACTCTGTGGTTTACAGGATGCTGTACTTCGAAAAAGTTTGGTGTGTTCTTGCAGTCTGAGTGTGGAGAGAAGGCAAGGAAGAAGAGAAAGTGACGCATTTGAGGGAAGCGGTCGCCGAAATTGTGGACCAATTATGAGAGGGACTTCTGTCCGTTGATGTAGAAGGGCTGATTACCTCTGAGTGTCACGTGTGTAGAAAGAAAGCAGGTTCACAGCGCTTCCTTAGGAATGGAGAGCATTGGGGCATATAGTCGGTATTGTAAAGTTACTGTGGCTTACATTGTGTAGGGTTTGTATATAGTGGATTGTAAAATTAGTATTGCTTATGTTATGGGATGAGTAGAGAGGATGACCGTGTGTGTGTGTGTGTGTGTGTCTGCGTGTGTGTGTATAATTGAGGCGGCTGTGGAGGTAATTTAAGGATTTATGTAAAAGTAAGCACAGAGAGCCTCAGAAAGAAAAGCAGGATGGTACTTCGATAACGGGTCTTTAGGACCGCTCGCGGTCCGCTGCGGATCGGCAGCGACCATATGAACTAATTCAGTTGGATTGGGGACCTCGTGGCGGCTGGACTGCGACCTTTGAATGTGTACTAACTCTGTTCGAGAACAACTGATGATGGTACTGTTTGAAATAAAGACTTCAGTCCTTTTCGCACGAATTCACAGGAGGTGACTTACGTGCACTTTATTATTATTTGACGCGATTTTCATAGCTTAGGAGTGAAATAATAAGTGACAGCGAAAAATTCAAACATCGTAGGATGAGGTGGACTTAGGTTAGTGCACATGGCCCAGTTGGTCTCTTTTTTTTTTCGTAGGTGTGAGAGATTGTCGTGTTTGAATTTGATATTGTGAGGGATTTTTTGTTATGGAAGTAAGGGAATAGGCTTTCTTGCAGCAAAAATCGACCATCTTGAATAAATAATAATAAATGCTAATAAATAATAGTAAATGGTAATAATAATAAATAGAAGTACGGTTTTCCAGAGATTATGGAGTGTGAATTTGAACATGGCACGATTTTCTATGTTACGGGAGGTAGGCGAATAATAATAAATAATAATAAATGATAATAACTAATAATAAATAACAAATGATAATAAATAATGATAATGAATAATAATAATAAAGACAAGTATGATTTTGAAGCTATTACTGTATTGGAATTGGAATTTGTGGTGAATTTTCTCGTGGATGTAGGCCAATAATAATAAATAATAATATATGTTAATGAATGATAATAAATGATAATCAATAATAATTAATAATAATAAGGACATGTACGGTTTTGCATGCATTATCCTGTTGGAATTCATACTTCCCGCCTATTTTTCTACTGGAGGCTTAGGTTAGTGGACATAGCCCAATTGGACTATTTTCCCGCCAAAATTAAAAATTGCCATCATTTTTTCTGCAGGTTAGGGAGTAGTGCACTACTGGAGTTCAGAAACTACCTTATGTCAGCCTTACATATCGAAACCTATGAGATGCAAAAGTTTCAAAAAGATATGTCCCAAGTAAATAAAGTACACTCGTTCCTCCTTCCATCAGCCTATGCACTGAAATTACTGCGGAAAATTAGCAGTTGTTCGGCTATTTGGACGTAAATGTTTTGCATTATTTACGAGCGGTTCGCATGTCTGTAGGCTGTGCTACGAGTTATTTTTAACTGTTTACAATTAGCAAGCGTGTGTCTAGAGCATTATAAATGAGTTATGTAGGAGTGTTTTGCAGGTCTGTATGGTGTGGAACTTGTCGGTGTGATACATACACTCCATTCCTAAATTAAGTAAATTGGTTCCCCATCCATGGGCCGAGTGCAGGGTGAGCCCTTTTAGCCGAAACGTGTAGGAAGAGGTTGAGTGCTGGTGGCTTAGTTTAGTGGTGATGAGCTCCGTTTGTAACAATTTTCTTAGGTTGGTGGCGGGAGCGCAAGTGAGCTTTGTTTACTGGCAGATTTCAAACCGGCGCTGGTTCCTAGGAAGAGGTGGCTGTCTGGTTCTCGAAAAGTAGTTGAACACCTTTGCATACGTATATGAAATTGTAAATTGAATTACTTAATATGATTAAAAACGAAATGGAATTAAGTACTTAGGTATTTACAGAAGACTAGGTCTGTCGAAGTCGCGTGTATGGAGGGTGTGTGACGTAAGCAGGGCGGCGGGGCAGCGATTGTACAATTATTACACGTGCACGAGAGAGAGTCAATTAGCGAGCATTCTAGTACGGTCCAAACGTGCTGTTATATATTCATGGTGGATTCCACTGTCGAGCAAACTTTGCCGCCAAAAGTGTAGCACTGCGTTCTCGCTCGCACAGGGACACGTGGTGGACGGTGAGCGGTCGGCATCGACAGGTTTGAACGTGGCGCCGAAAGTGTTGCAGGGAAACGGCCGACGGTTGTGTTATTCAGCTCTGAGGCAAACAATTTTGGCGGGACACGTGCACAGGCGACGAATACACGTGGTGAACGAACAGGGGACTGCTGTGACGTCAAACTCGGCAAGTTCCAGCGTGTCCAGCGAAAACACGTTTACGACGTGGGAGCTATCGCTGGGCTCGCTCCCAGCGTACCGGCAGTCCAGCACGGGCGGCCGTCTCACGTGACAGACATCGGCAGTGTCTCCGCGCACTGGCCAGGGGGTGGCGAGGATTTGAACTAATTCAGTTGGAGTGCGGACGTCGTGGTGACTGCACTGCGGATTCAAAGATGTGTGTGCTGACTGGGTTGGAGAACAAGTGGTGACCGCACTGCTTGAAATAAAGTCTTCAGTCCCTTCCCCCCCGCAAAACCAAAGGATGTGACTTACGTTACTATAAGAGCAGTTTATCATTTGACGTAATTATGATAGGCTACCAGTGGAAACAGATAAGTGATGGAGAAAGTTCGTACATGTGATCAATTATGGTGTTGGGATTTGAAGTTATGATAGATTTTTGTTATGGATGTAAGGAAAATGGCTTTCTTGCCGAGAAAATCGGACATCTTGAATAAATAATAAATGATAATAATAAATAGAAGTACAGTTTACGAGACATTATCGTGTTGGAATTTGAATTTGGCGCAATTTTCTAGTGGAGGTAGACCTATAATAATAAATAATAATAATAATAAATGATAATGAATGATAATAAATGTTAATGAATGATAATAAATGACAATGAATGATAATGACTGTTAATAAATGATAATGAATAATAATGAATAATAATAAACAAAAGTAAGGTTTTGCAGCCATTATCGTGTTGGAATTTGATTTTGGAGGGAATTTTCTAGTGGAGGCAAGTCAATAATAATAAATAGCAATAAATGATAATAAATAATAATAAATGATAATGGATGTTAATGAATGATAATCGAGAATAATAATAAAGATAAGCACGGTTTTTGCGCGCATTATCTTGTTGGAATTCAAACTTCCCGCTATCTTTTCTTCTGGAGGCTTATGTTAGTGGACATCACACAATTGGGCTGTTTTCCCTCCAAAATTCAAAATTGCCGCCATTTTTTCTGGAGTTTAGGTTAGTGGACGTAGCACATTTGGCATATTTTCCCGCCAAAATCCGCCATATTGGATGACGTCATCGCCGCCATCTTGAATAAATAAGGCAACAATGGAGAGTGGGGTGGTACGAACCTTGGGGTGGTACGAACTTTGCCCTACTACTAACGTGGACTACTTACTGTAGCTGGTAGATTACAACAGCTCTGACCGATGCTGAGTCGATTCGCAGCTTAGTAGCGAAACAACGAAAACAATGAGGAAAATACTTGAAGCGCTTCCGTTCGTTAAAGCACATTGAACAGTATGGAACTGGACTCTACTGGCTCTAACAGCATGATCAAAAACCTCTCACAATGACATCTACGTCCGTGACTTCGCGCCTCCGCGACACAACGCGGAAAACTACCACACAGCCGCTAGGATGGCCCACACTGCTGGCTAGTTCCACGTTGCACTGCTCGCTGTCACGAGAGACAAGATCTCTTCTCTGGCCGCTGCATACCACCGGAGAGCGTCACTTTGACAGCAGCGGCGTGCACGGAACGTGACGGGATTTAAAAATCGCCAGACGGCATGAACACTCGGCTTAGTATGGTGGGTACATCTGCCGAATTGTATGTAGGACGTTTAGTGAATCAGAGCTGACGAGCACCTTTACAACTACACAGTGCATTGCGTCAAAGAAAGACTGTAAACTCATGTGGAAATGGAAGGAAATGAGCGTACGGCAGTGTGGGCCGGGGGACCCCAATTCGGGGAAGTTCGGTCGCCGAGGGCAAGTACTTATTGCATTCGACGCCACAAAGGGCGACTTGCGCGTTGGAGATGGGAATGAAATGATGATGAGGACAACACAATATCCACTCCTTGAACGGAGAAAACCTCCTGCCCCTGCCGGGAATCGAATCCGGACCCCTTGGCGTGCAATTTCTCTGCTCTGACCACTCAGCTAACAGGGACTGGAAGCCCAATCGTAAAGACACCATCACAAAAAAATGAGCCACAGACATTGTTAGCCCGTTTAGACCCATGAGTGTAAATAGTTGTTAAATTTCGGTGTTCATCTAAAAAGAGTGCAGTTTAAAAATAAAAAGTTATCTACAACATTTCTTGCCCTTGGTCAAGCTGTTTGTTATTGTTGCTCGTTGTTGTGTGCGTGCATGGTAGCGCATTGGCTATTAAAAATGAATTGTCTTTTCCAATAACGTCAAACTTCATTGATCCGATTTCATGGAATGAACAGTATACTACGTGCAGAATATTGATTGGGTGTAAAGCAAAGAAAGTACTGATGAGTGGGATAAACGAGATGCAGTAAAAATGCAACATCGTAACTGATGACAACGTATAGATGAAGGGAATCTGCAACCTTGGAAGGAAAATACAGTATGTTGGAGAAGACAGGAGATAATAAGAAGCAGATTTTAGCAGACGCTATGCAGTTTGTTCGGAAATTCCCGTTACAAACTTGTTAGACTTGCAGAGTGGAGTGAGTACATAGGCTAATATTTTGAATAGGAACCAATGTCCGGAACCGTTCCGTCTCCGTTCTACGACGGTTTCAGCACAGACGTTTAACTGATACAGCTCAGCTTGAGGAACTGAATTAGGCGTGACGCAGTACAATTGTTTGGTAACAATTCGAAAGTAAACGTAACGAAAGATCTATTTATCACTTAAGCACATGTGTTTGCATTAATACTTAAACGTTAGGCGTTTACATTATTCCAAAAGAAAAAAAAAACAGCATACTGTACCTGAAGAACAGTACTGATGCGCTACAATAACGGCTCGATGTGGTGCTACCAATTTTGTTACACACATTGTCTTTACGAAAGATAAAATGGCTCTGAGCATTATGGGACTCAACTGCTGAGGTCATTAGTCCCCTAGAACTTAGAACTAGTTAAACCGAACTAACCTAAGGACATCACAAACATCCATGCCCGAGGCAGGATTCGAACCTACGACCGTAGCGGTCTTGCGGTTCCAGACTGCAGCGCCTTTAACCGCACGGCCACTTCGGCCGGCTTTACGAAAGATATTCTGGTACACACCCTCCATCCCACCTGGTGTGTTTTCAGTTTCTAGTACAATGACCATAACTCGGGCTAGCAGATCATCCACTGTCTTTACTTTGCATACGTCCCCAGAAGGAGGAGTTGGCTTCATCCTGTCTACCCCATTGCACACCAGGACATGCAACTCTGAGACTTTTCTCCTTCCATCAACAGACGTGGGCGCATTACACATATGGAATGAAACCGTCGCAGAAGGGAAACAGTATGCTCTCGGAAATGAGTTCCTAATCAAAAGCCGGCAGGAGTGGCCAAGCAGTTCTAGGCGCTTCAGTCTGGAACCGCGTGACCACTACGGTCGCAGGTACGAATCCTGCCTCGGGCATGGATGTCTGTGATATCCTTAGGTTAGTTAGGTTTAAGTAGTTCTAAGTTCTAGGTGACTGATGACCTCAGAGGTAAAGTCCCATAGTGCTCAGAGCCATTTTGAACCTAATCAAAGTATTATGTACTCATTCCCCTCTACAAGTCCTAGTAGTTTCACAGCTTTAAACATGACTGTTTGTCAGCAACCGCGCTTCATTTTTTGACTTGACCGTATCTCTTCTTAACTCTGTCAATTGCCTTCTCGCAATTTACGTTCACGGTTTCTCAAAATTTCATTCTGATGAACACATCCTTAGAGGTGTCGAAACGCAGGCCAATGCACCAAACAGTTATTTGCAATCGGTTGGCTGTGAGTTGAAAAAGTCCTATGAGTTTGTATTGGAAATTTCTGAACACCCTGTATACCCGACTACGCCGGGTAACAAAACTAAACACGAAGGACACCTGCCACAGAGAATTGCAACTTTGATCATTTACGTACTCGCCAAACTTGTGTTCGTTTACGAAGATATATTGACAACCTACCATGTCATCAAGATGTTTCATTTTTTTGTCATTCATATCATATTATACAGTTCAGCTACATACACAACTGGCTATTAAAATTGCTACACCACGAAGATGCCTTGCTACAGACGCGAAATTTAACCGATAGGAAGAAGATGCTGTGGTATGCAAATGATTAGCTTTTCAGAGCATTCACACAAGGTCGGCGCCGGTGGCGACACCTACAACGTGCTGACATTAGGAAAATTTCCAACCGATTTCTCATACACAAACAGCAGTTGGCCGGCGTTGCCCCGTGGAACGTTGTTGTGATGCCTCGTGTAGGAGGAGAAATGCGTACCATCACGTTTCCGACTTTGATTAAGGTCGGATTGTAGCCTATCGCGAATACGGTTTATCGTATCGCGATATTGCTGCTCGCGTAGTTTGAGATCCAATGACTGTTAGCAGAATATGGAATCGGTGGGTTCAGGAGGGTAATACGAAACGCCGTGCTGGATCCCAACGGCCTCGTATCAGTAACAGTCGAGATGACAGCCATCTTATCCGCATGGCTGTAGCGGATCGTGCAGTCACGTCTCGATCCCTGAGTCAACAGATGGGGACGTTTGCAAGACAACAACCATCTGCACGAACAGTTAGACGACGTTGGCAGGAGCATGAACTATCAGCTCGGAGACCATGGCTGTGGGTACCCTTGACACTGCATCACAGACAGGTGCGCCTGCGATGGTGTACTCAACGACGAACCTGGCTGCACGAATGGCAAAACGTCATTTTTTGGATGACTCCAGGTTCTGTTTACAGCATCATGATGGTCGCATCTGTGTTTGGCAACATCGCGGTGAACGCATATTGGAAGCGTGTATTCGACATCGCCAAACTGGCGTATCACGCGGTGTGATGGTATAGAGTGCCATTGGTTACACGTCTCGGTCACCTCTAGTTCGCATTGACGGCACTGTACAGTGGACGTTACATTTCAGATGTCTTACGACCCGTAGCTCTACCCTTCATTAGATCCCTGCGAAACCCTACATTTCAGCAGGATAATCCACTACCGCATGTTGCAGGTTCTGTACGGGCCTTTCTGGATACAGAAAATGTTCGACTACTGCCCTGGCCAGCACACTCTCCAGACTCTCACCAATTGAAAACGTCTGGTCAATGGTGGTCGAGCAACTGGCTCGTCACAATACGCCAGTCACTGCTCTTGATGAACTGTAGTATCGTGTTGAAGCTGCATGGGCAGCTGTACATGTGCACGCCATCCAAGCTCTGTTTGACTCAATGCCCAGGCGTATCAAGGCCGTTATTACGGCGAGAGGTGGTTGTTTTGGATACTGATTTCTCAGGATCTATGCACCCAAATAGGGCGAAAATGTAACCACATGTCAGTTCTAGTATAACATATGTGTCCAGTGAATGCCCGTATATCATCTGCATTTCTTCTTGGTGTAGCAATTTTAACGGCCTGTAGTGTATCTTCTATTAATCATTTTTCTGGAGTGTAACTAGCTGACAAATCTGCAACAATTATGAACTGGTCCGTGGAGCTTCGTGTGTTGTTTGTGTGTCGGCAATGTGTGTGCGGCAGGTGGCGGCGGCCACGGCGCTGGCGGCGGTGCTGCTGTGGCGGCTGTGGAGGCGCGCGGAGCCCTCCTCCGCTCTGTCCTCCGGCCTGCTGGTGGCGAGCGCGTTGCTGCTGGGCAGCCCCTGGACCAGGATGCCAAGGGCCGGCCCGCTGCGCTGCTTCCTCCTGCTCTACGCCTCCTACTGCTTCCTGGTCAGTCGACTTACTGTAATTTAACTGTGGTAGATGATTGGACATAATACTGGACACGTGTAAAGTTCTACAGGTATCCGCCTTCATACTAGTACCAACTTGCAAAATACGTTATTTGCTGAAACCAATTATTACTCGCATATCAGAAAATTGTTTTAATCCCTATCTTCTTTATTCTAATACCAGTGAACCTGGTAGTGATTCGAAACTGTATATTTCGCATATGTATGGGAAATAGGTACCCATCACAACTCCTTCGGCCTTGCTCTCTGCCCATCTCCTTCTTCCCCCATCTCTTTGTTCATCTCCTTCCCACTCCCCTTCTCTCTGTGTATCACCTCTTCCCCCCTCTGTCCATCTCTATCCTCCCTCCATTCTACTTCCATTTTCTCCTCCCCTCTCTCAGTCCTCTTATGCCTGCCGCTGACCTTGAGCCATCTTTTCTGTTGCTGGAAGCAGTACCTGCACTGGGAACTGAAAATGAGTGGGTAAAATGGCGGGGATCATTCGCATACAGTGTATAGAGAGACCTATTCAGCTATCGTATCTGTTAGGACAGTAGTTTCATTCACAAGATTTCGCGTAGTTTTAATCTGCAAATGGGTAATATTACAAACTTTCGGAAGATTCAAACTCTCTAGTAGTATCATAATTTCAAGCCGATAAGCCATAAATAAAGCATTTTACTTAAAAATATACGTAATCTATGTCAATATGAATGTTTATTAGTCTATTATGAAAAACTTTCAAAGTAAATCGGTCAAAAGCTTTCCGAGAATTTTGGTAACAACGTTCCCCTTTATATGTTACAAATATGTTTATATATGACAAATATTAAAAATGCATAAGATATATCGGTCCGAATGTTCATTGGAGTATCGTGTAAAAATCTGAAGTAAGCCAGCCAAGTACTTCCTAACATTTTTCGTAAAAAATTTGAACAGCATCCGTCTTCATACAGTAGTATAAACTAACCTCTTTAGACTGTTTACTAGTCAAATGTAAATGGCGGATGCGTTGATTATTTTCTGTTAACGCCTTATCCGTGTTTTCCTAATAAGGTTAAAATAGAACTACTGGGTGAAAATGAAACATAGAAGTTAACAAAGGCGCCAAGTCCCACACAGCTTTCTAAATCGTACTTCCAGTGATCTGCGAGTGAATTCCTGCATGATCCATTTGATGAAAAGAAAAAAAAATCATAATTTTTTGAGCCAGAATGTTTGCTCCTAAATTATATGACCTGCCAACTCTATAAGAATTTTAAAAAATCCTGAAGCTTCATGCTGTCTACAAAGTATGATTCTACGTGATATTTAACTTTAATAAACCATTGCTAGCTATGGAATAGGCGATAAGCGGCAGAAAACACCTGGGACCATCTATTTGAGAACCTTATGCAAGAAGTCTTCGAATATGTTAAACGTTCTGAAATGCGTCACCATTTAACATGCAGGCACGTTTCATAACTTAATCTGTACTACATTAGCACACGCTGTTAATATAAGATACACTGGTGTCCAAAATTGAAGCAACTATCGGATATTTATCGGTCCTGTGTCTAATTCACAATACAGTCATACAGACTGTTAACCAGATGTCAGGTACGATCGTGTTCTGCACGGAAGACGGCATTCTGGTCAACAGACAACCATGCCAACGCTGACGTCAGGGCACCTATGAAACGGGGTAGTTTTGGCCGGGTGGCCCCACATCCACAATCGCTTTGTACGCAGTCACAGACGGTGCAGTATGGCACAGAGAAGGTGCCTACCACACTCCCTGCTGTGGAGGGACATAGAAAGAAAGGAAGCAGGACAGTCGCAAACTGATGTGACCCGATGGCTTAATGCGAATCGTCCTGTAGTTTCTCGGATGTGGTGATAGTTTATAGAGAAACAGTACCCCGAGACCAGGCCAGGGCGGACCACGTGTGACTTCAGAAAAGAAGACCGTTATTTGACTCTGAGGGCACGACAGTACCGTGTTAGTACTGCAGAGAAACTTGCATCTGACCTTGCAACAGCCACTGCACGCGTTGTAGCGAGTCAAACAGTGTACAGAAGTCTTTGGCAGAGTGGCCTTGATTGTCGGGGGCTTGCTGTACGTCTACCTCTGTCCTGGAACGTCTAGAGTGGAGTCATCAACATGTTGTGATGTTACAAAATAGAAGTGATGTTGCTATTCAATGGAAAGTTGGAAATTGAGATTTAACTAACTGTTTTATCAATCACAATTGGCGTAAGAATCATGGATTGACCATTGTCATAAAATATTGCATTATGAGATGTGAATAGTTTTTACTTGCGGTTTCGCGTGGCTTGAGGCAATCACAACTAGCGTGCTATTGATTAAGAAGTTGCGTTATCGTCTTTCTAATTACTTCATGATCGTAGATACGATCATACCCGGTTGTGAAGTTATTGTTATGACAAAAAAATTTCCTAAGGGACCAGAAAGTTCTTAAGGGCGCAAAAACAACTGTAACATCACGCAAAAGGGAAATTCGATATTAAAGCTGATGCAAGAAGACGATAAAACAGTTTTCTTTTTATCAAGGTAACACGCACATTGGACTGCTGATCTTGGAGTCTTAAGCTTAGTACTACAATGACGGTAGATTTTTATGTCCGTATCATGTCCATTGAGCGCTCTTTTATATAGCCATTGTCCTCTTGAGTCGCTCGTGCTTCGTCACGGTAAGTTACAACAGTTCTTCTTCCTACACTTCACTCAAAACTTAGACGGAACACGTTTTTATTTATTTAGTAAAAATAATTAGATCAGACCGCCACAAATCTGCGTCCGTCTTACTCGAGAAAAACAGTACAAGTCTTCTTAGCGCTCCAGGCTTCATTTGTTCTCCAGCGAACAAAATAGTGAAGGATCGCACATCTATCCGTATTTCTGTTTATATTGCCGCCCAAAGACGACAAATTATATCACTAGAAAATTCCACCGTCGCTATGCGACGCCTTATTATATATTAATCATTCTTTATAAACAAGTATTTGCCTTCTGGCTGAATTTGCTGTTTTAATTAAGCCAAAAATAGCGAATATCACATTGCCTCCCATGAGGAGAGAGGGAATGCCGAAGGATTACCTCGATCCTCATGTCCTCACGAGATATTCGTGATTTTTGGTGTGACATTTACATAACGTTACTGGCGTACAAAGTACATAAATTGAAATCACATTTATAAACATATATCAGATATTTATCATTTTTCAAAATAAAGTTTTTCATTCTTTGTTCATCAGTCACTTCATTCCATAATACCAAGATTAACATTTATGTGTATATTTAAGTTTGGTCCATATTTGCTTATAACAATAAGTGAACGTTCATTTCGCACTTCAGGGGATAGAATTCAGGAATTACTTTCTCTTGAGCTTAACAACTAATACATGAGTACAGTGAGTGCTTATTTTCACTAAACTAGAGTGGACAATGTTCGAGCATCTGTTGACTCCTTGTGGTTCAATTACAGTTTAATAACGTAGCACTACACTTCGTGATGCTTTCACTTTCTGTGTTAGCTGTCTACGGCGTTCATCATGCAGTACATCTGTCCTTTCCACTGTGGTGCCAGGAATTCAAGTGGCTTCCCGGGTTTTTATTTACAATATGAAACAGAAGAAGTGGAAAATTATTAGTATGACTTACAAGCTACTGGATACATTTGTTAAGGATCGGGACTGGTCTGGAGTTTAGGGTCTTCCTATAGTGCACATTCATTTTCTTTGTCCAGCAAGAGACAGGATTATAATTCATTTTAGCAGTGTTCAGGAGTGCCGGTATTAATGGCTTTAAGGTCTGAGTAATCTAACAATCTACTTCTCACTCATCTTAACTTTAACTCAAGAAAATTGCTTAATTTACGTATGAAAATGTAGTCACACAAGTGTACAAATGTCTTTCCTCCAGTATGTACGATTGAAGTCATGGCGGTTAGCAGTTTAAAGTTTGGATTGTTTCGTCACCCACACGTCAGCCACTCACAGCGGCTGCACAGTGTTGCGTGAGCTCCAACACTCAGTATCCGTTCGCACTCAGGCTGTAACAGAGCTGCTGGTCGTCGATTGCTCCCTTTTTTTTTTTTTTTTTTTTTTTTTGTGAACTTCGTATCACACAAGTGCATCTGTACAAACACCTCGCGCGCGTTTCCCATCGGAGGAGCCGGACACTGAAGTTGCCTCCATACTTCTCTGTCAACTGCCTCCCATGAGGCTCACAGGTAAGTGACGACGAATGTTTTAGCTGTCGCTGCACTTAGAACAACACTGAACTTTGCGTTGCACCTGTTGTCGTAGCCTTGACTTCTTTTTTTTACACTTGCAGTACAACACTACCACTAGTATACAGTGAACAGTTATTTTTATTATGCACGTCGCACTTTAGTGTGCATCTTCACACAACATTCGTGCTTAGTTCCTTCGCCGATGGAGTTCATTTACAAAACAATCAATTTTGCACGTTTCCTCCACTGGTATAGAAAGACTTATATTCTACTATTTACAAAATATCACTTACGAGCTAATATTTACAATTAATGGTCCCTCCTTTTGTTAAGTCCAGTGAACAACTGCTTTATGAATGGACTCTTTATATCTCAAGATTTGCTTTCACTAGTGAACCTAAAAATATTCTTTCAAACTTTCTTTTAAGTGCTCATCTCCTCATTATGAAAACTACAGGTTTCGCAACACTCGTTGCATTTATTCTTTAGTGCACCCAAGATCATTTTCTACTGCCACGCAGTATATCTACTACTTAACGAGTACACATTTAACGCTGAATCTTTTTTTTTCTTTTTGTGCTTTCCTTTGTGCTTGCCAAATTTTTTTTATATTTGAGGGCAGACTGGATAATAATAGTTCTCCCTCTTCGCTTCATGTACTCAGCAATCGTTCTCTGTTAAAAAAAAAAATAGGGTAACGCGTGTCTACTATTTTTTTGCATGAATGGAATTACCGACAGTTCACTGGGTTTACGCAACCGGTCCATAACAAACATTACCAAAGCTAGCGAAGTTCATCACGCTACGTGTCTCATTTCTCATAAGCACTGCTTTGCTTCGAAGCACACGTGCCTTTTACAAGTCGACCCTTGGTCTGGGTTAATGAACCAGGATCAAAAGGAACGGGCACAAGGAAAATGGATTTCATAAGAGGAGTGTCTTAGGAGACATTTTTGCAATAAAATCTGCATGTAAATAAAATTATCTTAATAAACATAGGCACATATATAAACTTCAACCTCCTTCCTTACAGCATGCTTTGCTACTTCTACGTCTTACTCAGGTTATAGTCAATATTAAGTTTAAATATCACTGCATTGCTTGTTCTTTAGATTAGCCTTCAATTAGGGTATTGAATGGTCGCTAGATTACACTACAAATCTTCTGAAGATCTTTACTTGGACTTATTTATGATACAGGGGGCTTGCTGTGTGGTTATTTAGTACCTCGATTCTACTGAAATCAATTCGTCAGCTAACATTCCTCATATACTCTTTACATTGGGCTCAGATCACAGGGAAATAGTTTACTTTCATAGCAATTAGTGGCCTCGTGGAGTACTTACGCTACATTATTGATGCTTCATGGTTTGCCTCTATTTGTACTGTATTTCACCTAACTTAGTTTACTACAGCTTATTGTCTCCTTGCGTGAACACATGTGGGTTACCACTTGTTTTTCCATTTAACAGCACGCTTTAACTGAACTTTAAGCTATTTCTTCTACTCCTGTCCACGGTCTGGACTGTTTGAACATGTACCCCTTTTTTTTTTAAGCAGGTAATTTGGGCTTTTACTACAGAACTTCAAGTACTTACATTACTAAAAATAAATCTATAAATATTCTTGTACCTTGAGAGAAGTGCTTATTTACGCATCCTCCTCCATTTCTCACCTTTACATATTTTATTTAGCTCCGGGCAATCACCTCGCAAGCACTTTTTTTCTTATTACTAACTTAAAATTAAATTGAAATTCTTGGTGCAACCTCAATTTCCTGCTTCAGCTTGTTGAAGAAATATCAGTTCAATGTCCATTACTATAAACAATTTTTCCATACTTAACATTTAATACTTTAAAGTTTACATGTAGTAGCCGTTACCATGTAGTCAGTGCGCTGTTCAACACAATACTTATCATTAACAGTTCACACAAGGAAATTTCCAGTACGCAAGAGGTAAGAAACCA
The DNA here is from genome assembly GCF_021461395.2 of Schistocerca americana. NCBI lineage: Eukaryota > Metazoa > Arthropoda > Insecta > Orthoptera > Acrididae > Schistocerca > Schistocerca americana. The sequence continues at coordinate 525,916,552 of NC_060122.1, forward strand.
AAACAGATGCTATCTGCAGTTGAGGCTGTGTCTGTAAACTAACTCTCTGTTTCAATGGACCAATCACTCCCGATATGGAGCAGCCCTGAATCGGCAATGATAAAACTTTTGAAACAGAAGACACCTGTCTGAAGAGACATGGTGACATGACATTGATGTTTGCTCCTGTATCAACAACTGCTGTGAAAGGAATGTTGGCAATAGAAATCTTAATCGAAGCCTGGACCTGTTCGTCATAAATGTCATTAATGTCTTGAGCTTCTAGGTCAGGTGCAAGGTCATCTCGTAAGTCGGTCTCATGGTCGTACCGTATCGCATTAACATACTCAGAATCAGAGTATTCGTTAGTACCCCCACTGGAACCGGCAGCGACCTCTAGGAGGCTGAAAGGCGCTGCCTCTAATTTTCCGCATGATGTTTAACCTGTTTGTCATTCATGGCCTTAAGTGTTTGTTCCGTTTCATATTGGTGCTGGTTATGTGGTACAAATGCCGGTGTAAAGGGGTCAAATCCACTGGGTGCATTCACTTGTGAATAGAATACTTGAGAAGGCTGATGTCGCCCGATCTTTTGGTTGCCGGCAAAACCATTTCCTTGTGAAGGAAAGTTCGCATTTGGTGCCATTTGAAAATTGTTCCGCGGTCCTCTATCCTGTGAATAGTTGTTCTTATGTTGTGCTGGGTGGCCTCCGCCTTGCCCATGCCACTTGCTATATTTCGACCTATAACTTTGATTGTACACTGGTCCATTTGAAAAATTACCAATCGTTTGTGGAGAATTTCCATACTGCTCAGGCGCAGAATTAAAGGGTGGGTTTCCGTACTGATGTTGTTCCTGGTGGTTGTAAATTGGGTGGTATCTCTGCTGATTACTGTAATTGGTTTTCTGCTTCCATTTAAAGTTATTGCCATTTGCGTTTTCATAACGGCTGGCAGGTTGGTAACAGCGGTCGCAGTAGCTCGCTCTCTCCTTGGGCGCATTGTTGTCCGCGTGCGATGCATTCTGCTGGCTGCCAGGGAAGAATTTGCCGCTGCCAACCTTGGAGCGCACATCCTCGCTAATTAAATCTAAGGAATCCAGCACAGAAAGGAATACATCCGTGTCTTCTTCGGACACATTTACTAATTTCTTTCTAATAGACACAGGGAGTTTGCTTTTGAGAATCATAATTACGTCCTTGGAAGAAATCGGAGAATCCCAGAATTTAATTTTTGCTAGATACTTCTCAAAGTATCGCCGGAGACTTCCATGCTTCTCATTGAAAATTTCCGCACCATACACCTCCTTCCTTAATCTTTGCTGTACCCCATTACTCCAAAATTTTGCCAAGAACATTTTCTCAAACTCTTCATAATTCCTACACGTGTCTACCATTTCCGTTCCCCATAATGCTGCATCACCAGAAATAAAGCCAGTGACGAACTGAATACGCTGTCTGTCTGTCCAGCTCCTGGGAAATATGCCGGAAAAATTCTTTAGGAACACGATGGGGTGTATTTCTCGCTTCTGCGGATGAAAAACAGGAAAAGTGCGATGCTTAATCACACTTTCCTCTTGCATTAAACTCACAATTGTGGGCGGATCATTTAGTTTCCCTACTCGGGACTCAACAGGACTGTTGTTTTGCATGTAATCAGGCGGTGAACGATAAGGAGTTGACTGACATTCGTCACCGTCTAAAGAGTTGTTCCCTATAGTTTGCGTATGTGTGTGCGGATTTTCTACCCAGTTTCTCAGCATTCTGACTTCGTCCACTACTTGCTGCTTCCACTCGGGAAGATCCCGTGTAAGTGTCCTCCGAATCTGTCCCAATTCAGAAACTACTGTGTCTCCCGACTTACCAGGAGCAGCTAAGATTTCATAAGTTACATCCTTGACAGTCTCCCTAAGCTCCTCCCTGACCTTCTTTTCGATAAAAATATCTTTACCCTTTATCCATTCACTGTAGTGTTCCGACAATGCCTCCGCGTGTGCTTTCACGGTGCTCTTAACCTGTTCTTCGATATTGATTGAGTCTATCTGCCTCGACAGATCCTCTACTACACCTTCAATGTCAGATACTGCATTTCTAACTGAGTTTATTTCTTTGGTAGCTGCCTGAATTTTTGTGTTTAATGTTCCAGATACTTCAGCTATTTCACTTTTCACCTGTTTCTGCATTTTCTGAATTTGATCACTGATCTTAGTTTGCACCTCACCCAAATGGGTATTTAATTCAGCCGTAATTTCTTTATGCAGATCTGTTTTGATTGTGCCTAGCTCTGTTTTTAATGATTCGCTTACAGCGTCTAGTCGGGCGTTAACAGTCTCATTTTGTGGTTTTATAGTCTCATTTTGTGTTTTTATATTCTCATTTACTGCGTCAAACTGTTGTTTCAGCATTTCCATTAACGCACCGAGGTCATTTGTAGCTGCAGCGGGACGAGTTTGGACTTCAGGGTCACTTTCCCCTGTTACAGACATGGTTAGTTCAGTTTCCACACGGGAACCTACCGTTCGCGATCGTAAAGGGTATGGAATACTATCAACGTCTTCACTCCCGTCTCCTGTTGTCACCTGTCTCTGTTTACTATCTGCCATTTTCGTCAGTAAATCAGGTGCTACGCAAGGCTTTCGTCGTTTGTCAGTGACGTGGTGAGTCCGCTAAGAGCACCACTCTCGCGTGAGCAACAAATGAAATTCTATCTGGCAAGAAGACAAGATGGAACCTAACCGTTTCAGACAAATGAATGAAGATGCTCTTCACTGCAAATTGCGCACACTATCCACCATGTTGAAAATGCAATACAGGTATACTAACAATGGGGAGAAATAATTTCTATTATCAGACTACGAAGAATTTTACTTTGAAAGATAAAATAAAGCAGATTTTCTATAGCGGGAAGGAGATAGAAAGGATGTGGATCGACTTGGAAAAGCAACGTTGCTACTGAAGCACTACACTGCGTATGCAAAATTCTGACTTACTTTTTGATGGCTTGAATACCGCTATGTTGTCTCAGCAATTTCACGTCTCTTTTCTTTTCTTTTCTCTCGGTAATTAAACTGCATTATTGACCGTTATTCTCACAGAGAGACGATGTGTACATGAAACGACAGAACATTTATTAACACAAGCACATAGAAAATTTTCCAAGAACTAATTTTTGGTCAAGTCCCTGTTCGGGCGCCAAGTGTGATGTTACAAAATAGAAGTGATGTTGCTATTCAATGGAAAGTTGGAAATTGAGATTTAACTAACTGTTTTATCAATCACAATTGGCGTAAGAATCATGGATTGACCATTGTCATAAAATATTGCATTATGAGATGTGAATAGTTTTTACTTGCGGTTTCGCGTGGCTTGAGGCAATCACAACTAGCGTGCTATTGATTAAGAAGTTGCGTTATCGTCTTTCTAATTACTTCATGATCGTAGATACGATCATACCCGGTTGTGAAGTTATTGTTATGACAAAAAAATTTCCTAAGGGACCAGAAAGTTCTTAAGGGCGCAAAAACAACTGTAACATCACACAAAAGGGAAATTCGATATTAAAGCTGATGCAAGAAGACGATAAAACAGTTTTCTTTTTATCAAGGTAACACGCACATTGGACTGCTGATCTTGGAGTCTTAAGCTTAGTACTACAATGACGGTAGATTTTTATGTCCGTATCATGTCCATTGAGCGCTCTTTTATATAGCCATTGTCCTCTTGAGTCGCTCGTGCTTCGTCACGGTAAGTTACAACAGTTCTTCTTCCTACACTTCACTCAAAACTTAGACGGAACACGTTTTTATTTATTTAGTAAAAATAATTAGATCAGACCGCCACAAATCTGCGTCCGTCTTACTCGAGAAAAACAGTACAAGTCTTCTTAGCGCTCCAGGCTTCATTTGTTCTCCAGCGAACAAAATAGTGAAGGATCGCACATCTATCCGTATTTCTGTTTATATTGCCGCCCAAAGACGACAAATTACATCACTAGAAAATTCCACCGTCGCTATGCGACGCCTTATTATATATTAATCATTCTTTATAAACAAGTATTTGCCTTCTGGCTGAATTTGCTGTTTTAATTAAGCCAAAAATAGCGAATATCACAATGTCATCTGGAAGGTCGAACGTTGGGCCCATGTTGTATTCACAGATGAGTTCCGATTTAGTGTCGAAAGTGACTGTCAGTGGATTTGCATCCGTAGGAAACGTGGAACTCGATTTCGGGACCCAAACATTGTGGGAAGAGACCGATATCGAGGAGAATCCCTGATAATGTCGGCATGGATTACGTTTACCCCTCGAAACCCTTCCCATGAAATGGTACGGGTTAATCGGCACGGCTTAACTGCTGTCAGGTATTGTGACGAGATCTTGAGACCTCATGTGCGGTTATTACGAGGTGCTGTGGGCCCAGACTTTGTATTGATAGATGAAAATGCTCGACCTCATAGAATACGGGTGGTTCAAGTTTTCTTGGAAGCGCATGATACTGCACGCGTAGCGTGGCTTGCTCTCTCTCCCGATTTGAATCCAATAGAGTATGCCTGGGATGCACTAGGGAGACTATTTGCATCACGTCAGCATCCACAAACCACTCTCCCAGTCTGCGAGCAACTCTGCAGGAAGAATTGGTGTTACTGCCTCAACATGGTACTGTTGGCATCATTCACAGCATGCCGCGTCGTTGTCAGGACTGTATTGCTGCCAGAGGTGGTCACACTCCATACTGAGCACATAAAACAGTTGTCGGAAAGTGAGTGTAAATCCGTTACGTTCTTTTTCTTTAGACTGTTTCTACTTTACTATAACATGTTTATACTTTTTGTGGCAGAATAAACACAGCAAAATCTCAGTTTGTTGCCTTGATTTTGGACACCAGTGTGGATGAATTCGATGGGAGAAATGATCGAAGTTTTGCGGAATTTAATGCATACCTGACCTAGTTTCCTTGCATCCAGATAGTAACAATAGCTTAGATCCCCTAGTTATCGTTAGAAAAATCCCACTGGTACTTTCAAAGTATCTGGTATGGTGTTTCCGGCTCTACTTTACATACAATCGCTCTGCAGAGACGTCGTGGTGGGTTTTTTGGGTAAAGTTGGCAGTAACTATTTACTGGGTGGCACACTCTGGAGGAAACAAATACCATTATGGAACAAGGGCTGAGTTGGGACACGCAAACTGTTGAAGGAGTCGCGGGGGAAACGGGCCCATTGAACGCACTAACACGGAATCACAAAAGATTTCTAAAAACATCAAAAAAGTTTTGCATCACCCTGGTTCCCAGAACTCCTGAAGACAGACCTTGACTGTGGGTGTTTTATCACAGATACAGTACCTTTGACTGTTCAGAGATGTCACTAAACGTGCCCCAAGATGTAAACAACCACTCATGAGTAGTGCGTATTGGACGGAGGGGGTCCAAAAGCCATTCAGTTCCTGTCATTTCACCAGGAAGGAGGTACGCAGCTCGTGTTGTCAGTAGTCCAACCATGCCCAGACGGTCAATACCGCGGTTCGATCGCGTCTGCATTGTTACTTTGTGTGTGTCCAGGCGTCTCGGAGTGAACCAAAGCGATGTTGTTCGAAAACGGAGGAGATAAAGAGGGACTGTCGATGCCTCGCTCAGGTCGCCTAAGGGCAAGTACTGTAGTGGATGACCGCTACCTACGGATTATGGATCGGAGGAACCCTGACAGCAACGCCACCATGTTGAATTATGCTTTTCGTGCAGCCACAGGACATCGTGTTACGAGTCAATGTGTGCGCAATAGGCTGCATGATGCGCTACTTCACTCTCGATGTCCGTGGTGAGATCCATCTTTGCAACCACGACATCATGCAGCGCGGTACAGATGAGCCCAACAACATGCTGAATGTACCGCTCAGGATTGGCATCACGTTCTATTCGCCGATGAGTGTCGCATATGCCTTCAACCAGACAACCGTCGGAGACGTGTTTGCAGGCAACCCAGTCAGGCTGAGCGCCTTAGACTCACTGTCCAGTGAGTGCATCAAGGTGGAGGTTCGCTGCTGTTTTGGGGTGGTGTTATGTGGGGCCGACGTACGCCGCTGGTAGTCATGTAAGGCGCCGTAACGGCTTAGGACACGTGAATGTCATCCTCCGACTGATAGTGCAACCATATCGGCAGCATATTGGCTAGGCACTCGTCTTAATGGATGACAGCTCGCGCCCCATCGCGCACATCTTGCGAACGACTTCTTTCAGGATAACGACATCGCTCGACTAGAGCGGCCAGTGTCTTCTGCAGACATGAATCCTATGGAACAGGCCTGGGACGGATTGAAAAGGGCTGTTTATGGACGACGTGACCCACCAACCATTCTGAGGGATATACGCCGAATCGCCGTTGAGGAGTGGGACAATCTGGACCAACAGTGCCTTGATAAACTTGCAGATAGTTTGCCACGACGAATAAAGGCATGCATCAATGCAAGAGGACGTGCTACTGGATATTAGAGGTACCGGTGTGTACAGTAATCTGGACCACTACCTCTGAAGATCTCTCTGTATGGTGGTACAACATGCAATGTGTGCTTTTCATGAGCAATAAAATGGGCTGAAATGATATTTATGTTGATCTTCATTCCAATTTTTGGTACAGGTTCCGGAAGTCTCGGAACTGAGATGATGCAAAACTTTCTTTGATGTGTGTATCTGAAATCATCCATAAAGGAGTGTTGAGTTACTTTTGCGTTCCTTTTGTTGCTGATTATGACGGTGGCCTATCAGGTAATGTGTTGATTACCTCGGTTGTTACTATTCAAATTAATGGAACGTTTGCCTCACTAACATTGACTGACGTTGATTCAATAATCTGGGAAGCTAATTGTGTAAAGATAAGACATACATTTGTTTTAGGAGGGGAGCGCAGAAGTTGGTCTGGTTCTATACGGCCAGCAACGAATTCCTCTCTTACGCCAACCACTTCATGTCACAGTAGCACGTGCACCATCCGTTCACAATTACTTGTTGGACGTAATCCAGCCCACCTAATTTTCAACGTCCTACTACAGCACCACATCTCAAACGCAACGATTCTCGTCTTTTCCGGTTTCCCTCTGACTAAGATCCACTAGAATACAATTTTTGCATCCAAACGTGCATTATCAGATTATAGTAGCTATCTCAGACCACCAGACTTTTCTTGGTTATGAATGGCCATTGTGCCTTTCTTACTCTGCTTTTCATGTCCTCTTTAATTCGTCCATCGTGTGTTACTTTGCTTCCAAGCTAGAAAAATTTCTTAACTTTTTCTTTTTCGTGGTCTCTAATTTTAATGTGAAGTTTATTAGTGATTTCACCTCATCTCTGCTACTCCTCATTATTTTCGTATTCGTTTGATTTAATCTCAGTCCATTTCTGAACTGATTGGACTGTTCATTCCATTCAACAGAACTTGAAAACCTTCTTCACTTCCTCTGAGGGTAGCGAATCTTATCACTGATATCCTTCCACAATGCATTGTAATTACACTCTCTTACCGTTCATTTATTTTTATAATTGCTTCTTCGACGTACAGACTTAAAAGTAGTGGCGAAAGCTTAGATCCCTGTCTTACACCCTTTTTAACCGATACTTCATTCTTTCACTCATATTGTACCATCTCTGCTCTTGTACGTACAGTATGTTACCCGTCCTTAGCTGGAGGTTACTCCTATTTTCTCATAATTTCAAACATCTTGCTCCATTTTACAAATTCGAATGCTTTTTCCATAACTTTTTTTCATTCATGTATATATTATTCTTGTCTGCGATTTGGATGCATGGATGCGTAAGCTGGGCGATAGTTCTCGCAATTGTCTGCACATTCTACATTCAGCTTAATGTGGTAGATATCTTTCCAGAATTATGAAGGTAGGGTATGCAATAGTTGCTCGGTTTACACTATCACCAATGATTTCCGAAATACTGGCAGGAAGTTATACACTGATAAGTCAAAACATTATGGCCACTGCCTATCGTGACGTTGCATGCCGCCTGGTGGCGATGCGGCCACGCGATGACGTAACAAAAGTATGTAAGCGGAGCAGACACGGATAGGGGATCAACCTAACGAAGATATGGGCTGCAGATGGAAAAATCCATTAAGATAAATGAATCTGACAAAGGGCATTTTATTATTACACAGAGCCTATGAACGAGTATCTCGAAAACGGCGAAGCTGATGGAATGTTCACGTGCTACTGTCGTGAGAATCTGCGGACAGATGTAGTAGGACAGTGAATCTACCACCAGACGCTAAATGGTTGGACGTCCGCGACTCTTCAGAAAACGTGCGGCTTGGAGGCTTGTCTGGTGTGTAGAGGAAGATAAATGGTGATCTGTGGCATCTCTGCCGAAAGAGCTCAGTGCTGGTGCACGCACAACTGTTTTGGAGCATACTGTTCGTCGTATATTTTTGAACATGAAGCTCCCATACGTGTTCACATGGTGATCTGTGGCACTATCAGTTATGATATCAGTGGGCACGGAACCCTTGGGATTCGAGCGTCTATTAGTGGAAACGTGTTGGCTCTTCGGGTGAACCACATTTTTATCACGCCAGGTCGATGGTCGTCTCCACTGATGCTATCATCGAGGTGAAAGGCAGCTCGAAACAAGGAGGGCACCATGGACTCAGGCTGGTGGGAGCTGTATTATACCGCGGGAGATGTTCTTCTGCCCTTACTTGGTACCTGTGGTAGTAATCGATGACACGCTGACAGCTGCGAACGACCTGCATCGCTTGATGCTTGATGTCTTCCCCGACGGCGATGTCATCTTTCAGTAGTACAATTGTCCGTGTCTCGGAGCCATAACCGTGCTACAGTGGTTTGAGGAGCATTATAGTGAACTCGCATTGATGCCTCAGCGACCAAATTTGTCTGATGTAAATCCTATGGAACCGATTTACTGAAAGTTGTTTTGATTTTTCTATTCGGACCACAGTCCTTCACCGAGCGAGGTGGCGCAGTGGTTAGACACTGGACTCGCATTCGGGAGGACGACGGTTCAATCCCGCATCCGGCCATCCTGATTTAGGTTTTCCGTGATTTCCCTAACTCGCTCCAGGCAAATGCCGGGATGGTTCCTTTCAAAGGGCACGGCCGACTTCCTTCCCCATCCTTCCCTAATCTGATGAGACCGATGACCTCACTGTCTAGTCTCCTTCCCCCAACAAACCAACCAACCAACCACAGTCCTTCCGATGACCATTTCTTTTTCGGTTTCTTCGCATTTTTCCTCATGCTATTTCCCCTTATCTTTTAGCTGTGGATCCTCTCAAAAACGTTACCTTCTAAATCATTCACAGAAATATCTGCTAAAGTACCAGTATTCTATTTTCGGGAGAGTGTTCAATTCGTGACCATGTCGCAGCTTATGAATCTTTATTCTAATTCCATCACAGTTGCGTTCTAAGCTGGCAATTAGTTTCAAAATTGCAAGTTCATTCTCAGGCCAGTCCTGTTAAACTTAATATACAAAACATTTATAAGAACAAACAAAAAAAATTAGAATACATACATATACAGTTCTTAAAATTTCAGTACTTCTTCACTGAACTACAACAGACCTGCACTAACAGTGCTTCTTTAGGCGACAATCAATTCACACCTTGGTAATGTGCACATGATATATAATCACAGGGAATGTCAGACCAAGTTCACAAAGATATACCACGCGATTATGTATCATGTGTAGATTATCTATGTGTAAATTTATTGCCACTTAAGTAATAAGTCTTAGTGCAGGTATGTCACAGTTTAGTGAACAATCACCGAATTTTGAGAACTGTATTTTTATGAAACTTCCTGTCAGATTAAAACTGTGTGCTGGATCGAGAACTTGGGAGCTTTGCCTTTCATGGGCTTCGGCTCCACCAACAGAGTTACCCAAGTACGACTCACGACCTGCGCTCACACCTCTGCTTCCGCCAGTACGTGGAAACATCCCCCAGGCTGTGGCTAAGCCATGTCTCTGCAATATGCTTTCTTCCATGAGTGCTAGTTCTGCAAGGTTCTCAAGAGAGCTTGTTTGAAGTCTGAAAGGTATAATCCGTTCATCATAAGAATAAACCTGATGTAAACAAACGCCAACGCGATGATTGGTCAGAAACTGACGTCCAACGTGTAGCTCAGTCGGTAGTGTAGTGCAGTGAGTTCCGTACGTGGGTTATTCACACGTTGCTTCCAATCTCCCCAGTATCACTTTATTTCTCTCGTGCAATTTGAAGTGCTTACATCTCGTAATTATGAAACTCATCATCATTTCTTATGAATAATGCACGTCTTCTTGTTTCTAATTACATATTGGACGCGAAATTCCTGTTTCCATTTCAAATACAAATTCTTAACTATCGATGTTTTATGAAAGACTGTTCATAAAAGATGTTTCAATTAATAAAACATGACAATTTAAGTTTCAATCCAAAAATGAAAAACCAAATCCTGTTAAATTGTACTATGTCCATCGTATTATACCATATGTAAGTATCGCAGACACATGAAAAACAATCATTTTCACACCACCGAGCACATCATACAAATGCTGCAATTTTACATTTGCTACTGTACCATTACAATATCAACCCATCAGAACTGATCTGCTGGATTTGGCCCGAGAAGTAACGAGACTGTTAAGCTGCCAGACGTACTGGAACTAACGCACACAGCTTTTTCACCCATCACTGCCGAACGCTGGCTGGATAACGACCGGCTCGCCATAGAAGAAGAAGAACAAGAGAAAATGCTGCGCCTGGTTGACTTCGTGGATTCTGTTGCTGACAGGCTATTTGACAACGTAGCAGGTGACACTTCCAAAACTGATATCTATTTCTTGGATTCGGGTAAGGAAGGAGCTAAGAGATTACCAGACGACTGACTGTAATATTTATCTATACGGTGAAATCCTTCAATACTCTTACGTTACACACAGTTTATGCAGAAAAATTACCCTGTGGTTAAGTCAGGAATTTTTATCATTCTTCTTTTCAATTACAATAGTACGTTAGCTAAAAACGATAACGTGTTGCGGTTTTCCTCTAGTCGTCTAAGGAGCGTATTGTGGGAGATTTGCAGTGTATTATTTCATTCTGCTTAAAAAATTAAATGGCATTTGAAGCTGTATTGCTCCTCTGCTCGTCGCTTTCTACGTGCGAACTGCAGCTGGCCACGTCACTGCAGGTTAGCTGTAACAGCTGTTCAAGTTAAATGCGCCGGTAAAGCTGTTGTCCTGTATTCTCGCCAAGTGGATGTGCGCGTAACGCACGGCAAAAAAGTACCCTTATTGTTGTACTTGACCGTACTCGAGACAGCTTGGCTGCAGTCCCGCGTGAAACGGAAATCCAGTGAGGTTCCAGCAAATGCGGAAGAATACATAATGCGATGTTTACATCAGGTTTATTCTTATGATGAACAGACTATAAGGAGACGAGGTACTTGCGGAAGTAGAGCTGTGAGAATGGCTCGTCAGTCGTGCTGGGGTACTTCAGTTGGCTCTGAGCACTATGGGACTTAACTACTGTGGTCATCAGTCCCTTAGAACTTAGAACTACTTAAACCTAACTAACCTAAGGACATCACACACATCCATGCCCGAGGCAGGATTCGAACCTGCGACCGTAGCAGTCGCGCAGCTCCGGACTGCGCGGCTAGAACCGCTAGACCACCGCGGCCGGCGTACTTCAGTTGGTAGAGCATTTACCCGCATAAAGCAAAGCTCACAAGTTTGAATCTCGGTCTGGCACACAGTTTCAATTTGCCAGGAAGTTTCATATCAGTGCACACTCCGATGCAGAGTGAAAATTTCACTGTGTGTTTTTATGTTTGACACTTTTATTTTTATTTATTCTTCCAAATTTAGGCTTTAACAGGCCTGACTCGAAAAGGAACTTGGTAGTTAAAGTAGCCACCAGCGTAATAAAACACAACTGCAACTGTATTATAATAAGGAATTCATGTTATCCAAGTTTGTGGTACTGACCTGCCTTCATGTTTGAAATCGTCGATAAATTTATGTTAGAATCGAAGCCATGTTTTTTCACCATCAAGATGTTTGTACACAATTGTTCAAAAGAAATTCAGTTTCTTACAACGTGCACGGTAATGTGGTGGTTGTTGTTGTGGTCTTCAGTCCTGAGACTGGTTTGATGCAGCTCTCCATGCTGCTCTATCTTGTGCAAGCTGCTTCATCTCCCAGTGCGTGCTGCAGCCAACATCCTTCTGAATTTGCGTAGTGTATTCATCTCTTGGTCTCCCTCAACGATTTTTACCCTCCACGCTGCCCTCAAATGCTAAATTGGTGATCCCTTGATGCCTCACAACATGTCCTACCAACCGATCCCTTCTTCTAGTCAAGTTGTGCCACAAACTCCTCTTCTCTGCATTTCTATTCAATAGCTCCTCATTACTTATGTGATCTACCCATTTAATCTTCAGCATTCTTCTGTAGCACCACATTTCAAAAGCTTCTATTCTCTTCTTGTCCAATCTATTTATCGTCCATGTTTCACTTCCATACATGGCTACACTCCATACAAATACTTACAGAAAAGACGTCCTGATACTTAAATCTATACTCGATGTTAACAAATGTCTCTTCTTCAGAAACGGTTTCCTTGCCATTGCCAGTCTACATTTTATATCCTCTCTACTTCGACCATCATCAGTTATTTTGCACCCCAAATAGCAAAACTCATTTACTACGGTAATATATCCTGTGGAATTTTTGTGTAGGTGAACAATGCCTTCCGGACTTCGTTGGTGAGCCACCTGGCACAGCCGGGCTTCGAACGCCCCCTGCACTCGCTGGAGGAGCTGGTGCACTCCGACCTGGAGCTGCAGACGTACACTCGCTGGGTGGACTTCCTGGGGAGCCTGGAGGACGACGACTGGCGATACGCGCACATCCGGCAGCGCGTGCGCGCCTGCGACGACAGCGCCACGTGCCTGGAGCGCGTCGCACTGCAGGCCGACGCGGCGTTCGCGTGCTCGCGCTCCTACGCCGAGTACGTGGCGGCCCGCAGGTTCGCCGTCGGCGAACGGCGGCTCGTGCGAGCGCTCGAGCACGTCGTGTGGAGAGCGGGCGTGGTGGCGGTGGTGCCGCGCGGCTCGGCGCTGCTGCCGTTGCTCGACCGCCTCATCGCCGGCATGATGGAGGCGGGGCTGATGGCCAAGTGGTGGGACGACCTGATGCATGCCGACGCCTGCTGCGCCACCACGCGCCCGAAGGGCAGGCCGGAGGCGTTCTCGCTTCTCCGCCTGCGGCTCGCGTTCGTCCTGCTCGCAGCCGGATACCTGCTGGCGTCAGCTGCGCTGCTCGCCGAACTCGCCTGGCGCCGACGCAACCGGCGCAACCGGCGCTACACACATCCACGTCGTACCACGTGGCTGCCAACACGCCGAGAGCTAATGCACTGACTGCTATGTCACTCGTAACTAACACATCTTGCACTTGCTGTTTCCTCTGCATCCTCAAATAAATATGGAATATTTGAAACACGTGTTGATTACCCACTAACTTACAGAATACTCTGTTGTTATTATTATTATCGATTGTCCCCCTTAAGGAGATAATGGTGATGTTTGGTTTGTGGCCGGCCGGAGTGGCCGTGCGGTTCTAGGCGCTACAGTCCGGAACCGAGTGACCGCTACGGTCGCAGATTCGAATCCTGCCTCGGGCATGGATGTGTGTGATGTCCTTAGGTTAGTTAGGTTTAATTAGTTCTAAGTTCTAGGCGACTGATGACCTCAGAAGTTAAGTCGCATAGTGCTCAGAGCCATTTGAACCATTTGGTTTGTGGGGCGCTCAACTGCGCAATCAACGGAGTCCATACAAAGTCCTTATTTTAACGCTATCCATTTTTTACACAGTCGAATCTAGCCACTGTCACGAATGATGATGATGAGGATGAAATGATGAGGACAACACAAACACCAAGTCCGTGAGCAGAGAAAACTCAGCTGCGAATTGAACCTGGGACCCTGTGCTCCAGAGGCAGCAATGCTAGCCACAAGACCATGAGCTGTGGACCACTTTAGGAGAGTGTATGAACATGATATAATCACGGCTGCACTTCCTTTTCTTCCCAAAACCTCTTTATTAATTCAGTATGTTTTTTTCTTTCTCTGTCCATTTTTTCCCTGTCGCTTTATTTTGGTTCAAACTTGCTCAAGTTTCCTTTTTTATTTTATTTCTAAACTGTTCTCTGTCTTCAATTACTTCTTCCAAAATTTTAAATTGTTGCAGTCTTCTTGTGTTTCTGTTATCCAATTGGTCTTTAGTTTGCATGCATTAATATTCTTTGTTAGACTGTTTCCCTCCACCGTACATAGGTGTCCACAGACCTTTAGGTATGTTTTCCTAAATTACCTGTGACATTATCTTTGTTTCTATACAGTTCGTTTATAGGTCATCTCACTCATGTTTCGTCTCCAGCAATAACGCTGTAGATTTTTCTGAGAATTTTCCGTTCTTGTTTCTCTGAGTCATGAATTTTTGTCATAGCTGTGATTTCTGCCATACACAAGGCTTCTGGTAAAACAGTGGTGCTGAGGTGCTATAATTCTGAATTGTGAGATGTTGTTATTTTGTTGTAGTGACTCCATGTCAGTTTTTACACCTTTAGCAGTTTGAATATTCTTCTTTTTTGGAGTGCAGTCCTGTGGATTGGATAGTTTCTCTTGAGTATTTGAAGTGAATTATCTGAGATTTTTCCATACTGTATTTTCACTGGGAATTTTCCAGAAGATTTGGTGTCCATATAGTGAGTATTTTTAGAGGAAATATGGACTCCCATTTTACTGGGGATTTCAAGTAGTTTACTTAGCGCTAGTTTGGCTTCATCTGTATTGTTTGTTAATGTAGCTAACTCATCAACAAATTCGAGGCATTTCATAGAAACGCGTTCTCTTTTCCAATTTGGGTACCTTTGAGACGCTTTTCCCACTCTCTGACATTTTTTCCAGTACGGTACAATACTGAATGAGAGTGGCTATAAGCTGTCTTCTTGTCAGACTCATGTGTGCGTATCGAAAGAGCTCTAGATTTATCCTAGGAATTTCGCTTTTGATGAGGTTTGTGATAAATTTTGCTGAATGATGGCCCTGTTGATTCTACGGACTCCTAATTATTCTAGGTTATTAAACAGCGTTTATCTGTCAAAAGAATAGTGAGCAGTTTAGAAACCCACAAATGTGACTGTAGTAAGTGTAGTACACTTTTGAGGTTCCAGATCTGTTCAGTACAGAATCTCACTTTCCTGAATCCTGATTGACTCTACTCTATCTTTTGGTCTGCTCATGGTTCATGTCGGTTCAGCAAAGCCTTACAGAGGATTTTATAAGTTTCTGAAAAACGTGAGATTCCTCTTTATTTGTACAGATGTGATATGTTTCCTTTTGTGTGGATTGCCTGTATCTAGGTGCTTTTTCATTCTTTTCGTATTTTCTCTCTCTTCCAGACTTTTAATGTCATTTTGTGGATTTTTGGTGTTACGTTTTTGTGATCCATTTGCCACAGGTCTGCAATAATCCCATTTTTTCTAACGATTTGATCATTTTCACTAAATCATCATGTGAAGGTGTAAGAATCAGGATTTGTGCTGGTTTTACAGAGTTGTTCAGAAGGCTCTTCACAGCTGAGGAGTGCATTGAAATATTTTTCTAGAATTTCACAATTATTCTTCATATTTATTTCCATGGATCAATCAGGTCGTTGGAAGCATGGGCTAGGAAGATGGTAGCCAGTTAAATTTTCTCTGAAGGCCTTGTCAAAATAGGGGATCTTGTTACTGATAGCTTCGTCTTCTATTTCAATCAACCTCTTCTGATCATACTTGCAATTTCCATATGAATTATTTTAGAGGAGTTTCCCTGTACCTCTATGAAAACCTACCAAATTTCATTTGTTTTATGTCTATTGAAATCATTCCATCCTCTAATTTTATTGTTTGCTTAACTTTTTGCACGAGTTCAGACCACTTTGTGGTAGCCATTGTACAGTTTTCTTCGCCGATTTTTTTTCTTGTTGAGTTCTCTGTATTCAGAATCTGTCCAGAAACTGTGTTACCTTGCCCATTTTCTGTTGGGCTGATATTTTGATTTTGGGTGAATGGTGATCTGATTCCAGGATGCCTCTCCTGAGGATTTCTTTAGTGATCCTTCAGGAGATAACAGTGTGGCCCATCTGGAATTCTTTGAGTGTTTTATTCAGGGATTTCTGTGTCATTAGTTTATTTTTGGGTTTTGTGAATTGTATCGACATAATTTTGTGATTAAAGTTTTGGCAGAAGTTTATGAGGTGTTTGCCATTTTTAATAATCCTGTTATGAATGGTATACAATCCAGAGATGTTTCTATGTTATTTTTCTTTCCCTGCCCACTAAAGTCACCTGGCAGAATCTTGATGTGACATTTAGGAATATTGTTCATGATTTCTTCCAGAAGTTCCCAGAAGTATACCAGTTCGCATGAGTCTCATCTATTGTAGTCACTTGTTATTGTGTGCATGTTAATCAGTGAGGATGTTTTGTTTCCTGATTTTATTGACAGCATGGACAGTTTTCTTGAGGGTGACTCCCAACCGCCATCCCTTTCCTTCTTTCCCTTCCCCTGTCCACATCCTTTTCCACCTACTTGTAGCCATCTCCTTCTACCCCCTCTCTGTCTATCTCCTCCTGTCGACCTTCTCTCACCATCACCAAGTTATCATCGCACCTCAATCGCAGGACCGAACTGTGTGGTGCAGTGCAGTGGTTAGCATACTGGACTCGCATTCGAGTGGACAAATCCGCATCCAGCCATCCAGATTTAGGTTTTCCATGATTTCCCTAAACCGCTCCAGCTAAATGTCGGTGTGGTTCCTTTGAAAGAGCACAGCCAGTTTCCTTCCCCATCACTGACGTAATACGAGCTTGTGCTCCGTCTCTAATGACCTCGATGTCGACCCAGTCTTCCATCCTTCCAATTGCAGTCTGGAAGTTCTTACCATAACAGTATTTCTTTCCAGACACTAAGTAATATGTGTACCAAGTTTTATTGAAATCTATCCAGGGGTATAGAAGGAGCTTTTCACCTATGGCTTTCACAAAGTATGCGCACGTTACATATATTTTACATATTTCACACATATTTGTATACAAATATCAACTGTGTCTGTAGGAAATTTCTTCCTGCAGTTTCATTTTCACACAGTTCAATGTTTATGACGTTATATCCGCTAAACGATATGCCATACCATGATATAATTTTGAAGAACATTCAGTGGTGTATTTACATACTGTACGCCAAATGTGTTGCGAACAGATTCAGCACTAACGACGTAATGAACTGAAACGTCGTGCATGATGCAGCAGTTTTTCCTGCAACTCAGTGTACGGCGCATTATCTCCTTAAATAAATTACGTTCAATGATTCAACGGTATGTGTGAGTATTGTTTGCAAAACGTGTCGCGAATACAGTTATAAGTAAAGCAGTAATTAAATAAAACGTCATGCTTGATGCGTCATGGAGTAAGCGATTCTTTCCCGACAGTGAGTGATATGTAAACATGTTTGGTTGAAATCAGTTGACGTGTTTAGCAGGAGATGAATAACACACATACATACATTGTTATAGTATGTATGGATTTACTGAATTTTAAAAAAAAGAAATAGGAGCTGTCTCTTTCTTGCATCAAACAAATTTGTTTTGTGAATATGATGCAAAATGTATAAACAAGTGATTAAAGAACAACAAGTTCAAATGGTTCAAATGGCTCTGAGCACTATGGGACTTAACTTCTAAGGTCATCAGTCCCCTAGAACTTAGAACTAATTAAACCTAACTAACCTAAGGACATCACACACATCCATGCCCGAGGCAGGATTCGAACCTGCGACCGTAGCGGTCGCGCGGTTCCAGACTGTAGCGCCTAGAACCGCTCGGCCATCACGGCCGGCTAAAGAACAACAAGTATTAGCGCTACAGGTTACTGAATATTATGGTGAGTTTCCACTCCTTCCGAACATACCTCAGAAGCTCCAATGGGACGGAAAGACCACCGTGTCGTTTTCTACCGATAGGAGTCACTTGATTCGTGTATGCAGGGGCTTGGGGTGAGCACACCGCTCTCCTGGGCGTTGTCAGTTTTCGTAGCTGGATGGTGAATCTGTGGGTTACAAAAAAGGGCTTTCCAAATAAAAGCCATAGCTGTGGAAAGTTAATAACTTCATTGTGCTTCTCCTTCTGATGAAATGGATGTAGTATCGGTCACAGTTCTGTCACAGATCATTTTATTATAAATTTTTATTTCTCAGCCTTAACTGGCAGAGGCACTTCATAAAGTTTTCCTCAAAGAAATTCAATTTAATTAGCGAAGAACTCCGCCTTATGCTAGACAATCTTGTAGTTTTGTTTTCACCTAGATATTTTCTGCACTTTTTTGTGCCATCTGCTGTAGGTTGTCTATTTTCCTTCTGCAAAATTGTTACATATTAACCTCAATAGAAATTTTTGGCTGTGGCCGAGCGGTTCTAGGCGCTTCAGTCCGGAACCGCCTTGCTGCTACGGTTGCAGGTTCGAGCCCTGCCTCGGGCATGGATGTGTGTGATGTCCTTAGGTTAGTTTGGTTTAAGTAGTTCTAAGTTCTAGGGGACTGACGACCTCAGATGTTAAGTCTCATAGTGCTCAGAGCCATTTGAACCATTTGGACCAACAAGCTTATTTCTTTCGTTTTTGTCGTTAAACATTCATTTTATATGATTTCTGGACAAGCACAGCGTTTTCGCCGTCTTTGCGTATTCTTGTGACTGTGTGGTATTCATTTACTTCGTGTAATGTTTGATTGGGATTTGGCGCGCATATTTCAATGTGTTGTTGTTCACAATTTTGGTGTTTAGTGTGTGTGTGTGTGTTTTTCAAGCAGAGAGAAGGAGGCGGATAGAGTGAGGGAGCTATGGATAGGCAACTAGAGTGAATGGTGCGCAGTGTGGGCAGACAGAAATTCAATTTTAGAGGTTTATCGTCTACATAGTTTTGGGGAAGGTGTTATTCGTGTAGTTCAACTATTGCGGCTTAGAGAGCTTTATGGGACAGTGATGTATATTCGTTTAGTACTTTCTTTCCCTGGACTATTGATTCTTGGATATCATAGTTTTCTTCTGTTGTTCATTTCTGCTATAGACTATTACTAGTTTTAAGGATTTTTGAAGTCGGTTTCTGTGTTGGTTAGGTGGTGATTCTGTGCTTTTAGGTGATCTGCAAATAGTGAGCGTGATCTTCTGGCTTTCAGTACACTGAGATGTTCTGTATGCCACGTTCTGCCATTCCTGCATGCTTGTGCCACACATACAGATCAATAGCAGCGGCAAGTTAGTTGGTGTATTTTAGGCTGGCTGTATTTGACAGTGTTAGTGGCATTTTTCCAGATATATTCTGTCTTTTGTTGTTGGCTTTGTATGCTATGTTGAGCCCTTGTCTCTTTAATATATTCTCACCCTGTGCGTGACTTTGTTATTGTAAGTCATTATATGACATTTACTGCTTACTGTCTGCTAATTTGCTGAGTCGGTTTGCATCTGTGTGTGTGTGTGTGTGTGTGTGTGTGTGTGTGTGTGTGTGTGTTTCATGACTATGCGTATCCTGTTTTTGTAGTTTGTGGTTTATTGTATCTACAGTCTTTGTATCATACCCATTCCCCTGTGCAATTTGTTCTGTTGCGTTCAGTTCTTCTGTGAAATCATGTTCGTTCATGGGTGTTTTCTTCAGTTTGTGTAGTAAATATCCGAAGCTGCAGTCTTTATGTGTTACGGGGTGACTGGACTGGTTGTGAAAAATGGTGCTGATGATTATAGATTTTGTATAAATTGTGGTCTCATGTTTGTTGTTTCTCTTCTGTATGTCGAAGCTTTCTGAAGGACGAAATCATGATAGCGAAATTGTGATAATGATGCACAACAGTGAATTGCTTGCTTGCATTCAGTGGAGTATTAAAAGAACCTGTATTTTTAAACAGTAAACCTTCCATTATCAGCACTCTTAATGTTAAACCGAATCGGCCTCGTCTTTAGGTGCCACGAGAATAAAAAGAAATCTTGTGTAACCAGTCACAGTGCACTTCCTTGGCGTACTTTCGACGATTTTTGTTCCATTCGCTTGATAAGTATAGATGCTCATGTTCTTTCCTCATCAACTAACCCAGAGTTACTTTGAACTCTTATGTCTATAGATATCACATTCTGCGATTTTTGTTTCGAGCACTGGAGTTATCAGAAAATTCATACAAATGTTCTACATTTTATTATTTATGTTTTTAACCAAATTGTGTGGGCAATTTATCACTTCACTTGGCACTTTCCTTTCAAAAGGTTCATTGTACAGGTAGAAATAACAGATACCACTGCTTGATACAGTTTGAATGTTGCTATGTTACATAAATCCAATAAAATAAAATATTACAAATTACAATACTGGCCATTAAAATTGCTACACCAAGAAGGAATGCAGATGGTAAATGGGTATTCACTGGACAAATATATTATGCTAGAACTGACATGTGATTATATTTTCACGCAATTTGGGTACAGAGATCGTGAGAAATCAGTACCCAGAACAACCACCTCTGGCCGTAATAACGGCCTTGATACGCCTGGGCATTGAGTCAAACAGAGATTGGATGGCGCGTACAGGTACAGCTGCCCATGCAGCTTCAACAGTTCATCAAGAGTAGTGACTGGCGTATTGTGACGAGCCAGTTGCTCGGCCACCATTGACCCGACGTTTTCAGTTGGTGAGAGATCTGGAGAATGTGCTGGCCAGGGCAGCAGTCGAACATTTTCTGTATCCAGAAAGGCCCGTACAGGACCTGCAACATACGGTCGTGCATTATCCTGCTGAAATGTAGGGTTTCGCAGGGGTCGAATGAAGAGTAGAGCCACGGGTCATAACACATCTTAAATATAACATCCACTGTTCAAAGTGCCGTCAAGGCGAACAAAAAATGGCCGAGACGTGTAACCAATGGCACCCACACCATCACACTGGGTGATACGCCAGTATGGCGATGATGAACACACGCTTCCAATGTGCGTTCACCGCGATGTCGCCAAACACGGATGCGACCATCACGATGCTGTAAACATTAGCTAAATTCATCCGAAAAAATGACGTTTTGTCATTCGTGCACCCAGGTCCGTCGTTGAGTACACCATCGCAGGCGCTCCTGTCTGTGATGCAGTGTCAAGGGTAACCGCAGCCATGGTCTCCGAGCTGATAGTCCATGCTGCTGCAAACGTCGTCTAACTGTTCGTGCAGATGGTTGTTGTCTTGCAAACGTCCTCATCTGTTGACTCAGGGATCGAGACGTGGGTGCACGATGCGTTACTGCCATGCGGATAAGATACCTGTCATCTCGTCTGCTAGTGATACGAGGCCGTTGGGATCAAGCACGGCGTTCCGTATTACCCTCCCGAAGCCACCGATTCCATATTCTGCTAACAGTCATTGGATATCGATCAACTGGAGCAGCAATGTCACGATACGATAAACCGCAATCACGATAGGCTACAATCCGACCTTTATCAAAGTCGGAAACGTGATGGTACGCATTTCTCCTCCTTACTCGAGGCATCACAACAACGTTTCAGCAGGCAAAGCAGGTCAACTGCTGTTTGTGTATGAGAAATCGACTGGAAACTTTCCTCATGCCATTACGTTGTAGGTGTCTTCACCGGCGCCAACCTTGTGTAAGTGCTCTGAAAAGCTAATTATATGCATATCACAGCATCTTCTTCCGGTCAGTTAAATTTCGCGTCTGTAGCACGTCAACTTCGTGGTGTAGCAATTTTAATGGCCAGTAGTGTAGAACAACAAATTTAGTTACATTTAAGATACGCGGAGCTGAACATGTCAATTTTAATTCACACTCCTGCTGCTGTTCACAGATTCCGGTAAATCGAAATTAGCTTCCCTGTCCCTCGCCATAGGCTGAGACACCACGACATGTTTCCATTAATGTCAAAATTCTATTGACGAAAGATGTTTTGTCCCGACTTCATTACCTTCACTTTTTTGGCAGTACCAAGCGATGAAAGTCACGAAATGGTATCGTAATTTGTCGATTTAACTACTATTTTTTACGATACTGCCACAGGTACTACAATACATGCTGCCACCGTCGTAAATAAAAAGTTATTGACCAGAGCTACAGTAGAATTATTCTGTGTTCTGTTAGGGCATTTCAATCTTTCCAGCCGCTGTCGTCGCTCAGTGTTAAACCTCTAGCATAAAAAGGAAAACCTCCATTACCAACTGCGAGCGGACCGATGCCACTCGCGATTTGACAACCTTAGCTCTCCACTGTGTGGAGAAGAGTTCTCAAAGGTAACTCCTAAAACCCTCAGGTATAGGGGTGGTTTATAAAATGGAATCGTCGAAATAGTAATTTTTCATGTAGTTGTCCCACTACTCCACTGAAGATTATGGAACTTGAGTTTTTCCCAGCCTATAAAATGCTCAAGCAGCCTACGGGAATGTAGCCGGGTGAAGCATTCGACAACCACCGATGTTTCGACAGGTGAACATCTGTCATCTAAAGCGTACAAATGCAGCAAGAGAGTAGTGTGCAAGTAAATTAGTTCAAATTTAAGCCTACCGTGGGCAGGGTAAATTCGACCAAGAACCATAATGCCGCATAAGCGGGAAGACCACAACCTTAATCAACAGACGCCATCGTACAACCAAAGATGAGTAGCGTCAGAAGTTATCGATACTGATACCCATTCAGTTACCTCATTTGTGTAATTATTACGACACGATCGTAAGGCCAACAGAACACCCAACTCTGAGCGGGAAAAAGTCTCCGACGCGGACGGCAATCGAAGCCGGCGCCCTTTCCTTAGTGATCCGTCGCGCTGACCGTGCAGTCACCGAGGCGGAGTAAGAAAGCTTTATCGTTAGCAAGTACACTTCTTGTTGAGGCATCCACAACTGTTGATATTCATTATCACTGATAAAATCCGCTATAATTATAAAAATTGCTTATTTCTAAAACGGAAAGCACAAGCCGTCTGTATCTGTGTCCCATCTTCAGCGGTATTCGCAATATTATAAATCAATAATAACAACAACTATCCACATACACTCCTGGAAATTGAAATAAGAACACCGTGAATTCATTGTCCCAGGAAGGGGAAACTTTATTGACACATTCCTGGGGTCAGATACATCACATGATCACACTGACAGAACCACAGGCACATAGACACAGGCAACAGAGCATGCACAATGCCGGCACTAGTACAGTGTATATCCACCTTTCGCAGCAATGCAGGCTGCTATTCTCCCATGGAGACGATCGTAGAGATGCTGGATGTAGTCCTGTGGAACGGCTTGCCATGCCATTTCCCCCTGGCGCCTCAGTTGGACCAGCGTTCGTGCTGGACGTGCAGACCGCGTGAGACGACGCTTCATCCAGTCCCAAACATGCTCAATGGGGGACAGATCCGGAGATCTTGCTGGCCAGGGTAGTCGACTTACACCTTCTAGAGCACGTTGGGTGGCACGGGATACATGCGGACGTGCATTGTCCTGTTGGAACAGCAAGTTCCCTTGCCGGTCTAGGAATGGTAGAACGATGGGTTCAAATGGTTCAAATGGCTCTGAGCACTATGGGACTTAACATCTATGGTCATCAGTCCCCTAGAACTTAGAACTACTTAAACCTAACTAACCTAAGGACAGCACACAACACCCAGCCATCACGAGGCAGAGAAAATCCCTGACCCCGCCGGGAATCGAACCCGGGAACCCGGGCGTGGGAAGCGAGAACGCTACCGCACGACCACGAGATGCGGGCTAGAACGATGGGTTCGATGACGGTTTGGATGTACCGTGCACTATTCAGTGTCCCCTCGACGATCACCAGTGGCGTACGGCCAGTGTAGGAGATCGCTCCCCACACCATTATGCCGGGTGTTGGCCCTGTGTGCCTCGGTCGTATGCAGTCCTGATTGTGGCGCTCACCTGCACGGCGCCAAACACGCATACGACCATCATTGGCACCAAGGCAGAAGCGACTCTCATCACCGAAGACGACACGTCTCCATTCGTCCCTCCATTCACGCCTGTCGCGACACCACTGGAGGCGGGCTGCACGATGTTGGGGCGTGAGCGGAAGACGGCCTAACGGTGTGCGGGACCGTAGCCCAGCTTCATGGAGACGGTTGCGAATGGTCCTCGCCGATACCCCAGGAGCAACAGTGTCCCTAATTTGCTGGGAAGTGGCGGTGCGGTCCCCTACGGCACTGCGTAGGATCCTACGGTCTTGGCGTGCATCCGTGCGTCGCTGCGGTCCGGTCCCAGGTCGACGGGCACGTGCACCTTCCGCCGACCACTGGCGACAACATCGATGTACTGTGGAGACCTCACGCCCCACGTGTTGAGCAATTCGGCGGTACGTCCACCCGGCCTCCCGCATGCCCACTATACGCCCTCGCTCAAAGTCCGTCAACTGCACATCCGGTTCACGTCCACGCTGTCGCGGCATGCTACCAGTGTTAAAGACTGCGATGGAGCTCCGTATGCCACGGCAAACTGGCTGACACTGACGGCGGCGGTGCACAAATGCTGCGCAGCTAGCGCCATTCGACGGCCAACACCACGGTTCCTGGTGTGTCCGCTGTGCCGTGCGTGTGATCATTGCTTGTACAGCCCTCTCGTAGTGTCCGGAGCAAGTATGGTGGGTCCGACACACCGGTGTCAATGTGTTCTTTTTTCCATTTCCAGGAGTGTAGTTAACATAAGAAAAGCTAACCAAAGCCAACAAAAATTCTTAGAAAAAAAAATGCTGAGCGTACATTAAAATGTGAGTCCATGAGGAGGCATAACTGAGTTTACAATAAAATAGCGCGTCCCGGTACAGGGCATGAAACAGGAACCCTCTTCAGTCCTAGGCCTGCCAGCAAGCCTCTCACAGAAGAGGACCTACGTGAAAGAAAAAAGTCTCCCAACTAAAAGAGCAGAATCACCCAACATCCAAAAACCCCATTACAAAATTTAGAATAGCCATCAGACCATTACCAAGCACAACTCAAACTCAAAATTGAAATACTGTCTGGAAATGCTGCTACAATTTGTGTACTATGTTCGATGCTATCCATCTTCCTTGAAATTTCAGATGCTTCACGCGTAAGTGTACTAATCACTTTCACTTGTTACGTGATATATCGTACCACTATCAATGTACCACTCGCCACAGTCCAGTTTGTCCATGTATACAGAGAAAATGTTTCATCTCACAAATAAACCGTTCTTCTCAAATTTTAGAAGAATCTGTGTGACCACAATTTTTTTGAACTTTCAACTAACGTTGCACTAGTTGACAAATTCTCCAGTCAGTTTTTGAAATTGCTGTCTTTCGTCTTTTTGTCGTCTTTTGAACGAATACAACGTCGAGTTATCGTCGAAATCGGCAACAGCTGTCGCGCTTCACACGCTTCACTCGTCTGCTACCGTGATGATAAAACATCAAATGCCATTTTAAAGAGGACACATTCATTTAAAACATCAGAAAGGTACTACAAGCTAAAGGATACGTCAGCACAAGCAACACCACTCTGAAGTGAACTCAGAATTTTTTATAATAACTGCTTAACGAAGTTCAAAGATTAGTAATTCTTAGATCTATAGATGACATTGAATAAGCGTTGATTCTTTTACAATATGAACAGCATAGTTCCACCACTCAACAAGCACTAGCGAAGGGATAACGTTGGCGAGTAATGCTCTCTACCGCTTGTCATTTGAAGTTTTGAAATTCGATAACGCGTTATATTCAGTCATTGTGAGCTACATCTGAACCTAGTCTATCTCTCTACAGGGTGATGAAAAATTCGCACACTCGGACTTCGCAGCGCGATTCCTCTCGTAATACCAGCACAAAAATGATCTCACCAAAATTTCGTCCTGCACATATTTCGGGCAGGAAATGGTCATTAAAGGTTGGCAATCTGGCAACACTTTAAGCACGTGTACGGTATCTATCTCTCTCAGAAGAGATGCTGGTGCAGTGGATAGTGTTTTGGGTTAGCACGCAGGAGGTCGAGCATTATTTGTTTTTATTTGCTAAAAGTAGTCCTCGTGAAACTGTATCTGAAGTCTTAATCGTCATACAGCGGTTATAATGGGTCTTCTACAAAACATTTCCCCTTATGTACTACGAAAACAGAAATGAAAGTACAATCGTTTCATTCGTCAAATATTAAAGAGGCCTTTTTCACGTCGTGAACGCGAATTGTTTCACATCATTGTACCTACTACATTCAAAACCTTTTTGTGTGTACCGCCCCATCGTCCCATCTATTAATACCAACAATTATTCTTGCCATGTTCAGGTTAATTACATTAGGGCCTTACGTCACCAGTAGGGGTAGCAATGTGCTTTGCAAATACTTGCAATGGGACCATTTGGGGGAGTAACACAGGAAACAGGTTTGGTATGTAATAGACACAGTGGCGCGAAAGAATTCCCGTGCACGACGTGCAAAACGCCTCTTTAAAATCTGAGCAATGAAAACGAACGTACTTTTATTTCTGTCTTTGTAATATGAAAATGTTTTTAGACGACCCATTGTAATCGCTGTATGACGACTAAGACTCCAGATACAGTACTAAGCAGACTATTTTTAGCAAATAAAAACCACCAAGCCTCGACCCAGAATCTAACACTCACCCTCCTGCATGCTAACCCAAAACACTAGTGCACAGAAACTGCACAGCATAGCTCCAGGTACTGACAGCGTTAATTTCATACACTCCTGGAAATTGAAATAAGAACACCGTGAATTCATTGTCCCAGGAAGGGGAAACTTTATTGACACATTCCTGGGGTCAGATACATCACATGATCACACTGACAGAACCACAGGCACATAGACACAGGCAACAGAGCATGCACAATGTCGGCACTAGTACAGTGTATATCCACCTTTCGCAGCAATGCAGGCTGCTATTATCCCATGGAGACGATCGTAGAGATGCTGGATGTAGTCCTGTGGAACGGCTTGCCATGCCATTTCCACCTAGCGCCTCAGTTGGACCAGCGTTCGTGCTGGACGTGCAGACCGCGTGAGACGACGCTTCATCCAGTCCCAAACATGCTCAATGGGGGACAGATCCGGAGATCTTGCTGGCCAGGGTAGTTGACTTACACCTTCTAGAGCACGTTGGGTGGCACGGGATACATGCGGACGTGCATTGTCCTGTTGGAACAGCAAGTTCCCTTGCCGGTCTAGGAATGGTAGAACGATGGGTTCGATGACGGTTTGGATGTACCGTGCACTATTCAGTGTCCCCTCGACGATCACCAGTGGTGTACGGCCAGTGTAGGAGATCGCTCCCCACACCATGATGCCGGGTGTTGGCCCTGTGTGCCTCGGTCGTATGCAGTCCTGATTGTGGCGCTCACCTGCACGGCGCCAAACACGCATACGACCATCATTGGCACCAAGGCAGAAGCGACTCTCATCGCTGAAGACGACACGTCTCCATTCGTCCCTCCATTCACGCCTGTCGCGACACCACTGGAGGCGGGCTGCACGATGTTGGGGCGTGAGCGGAAGACGGCCTAACGGTGTGCGGGACCGTAGCCCAGCTTCATGGAGACGGTTGCGAATGGTCCTCGCCGATACCTCAGGAGCAACAGTGTCCCTAATTTGCTGGGAAGTGGCGGTGCGGTCCCCTACGGCACTGCGTAGGATCCTACAGTCTTGGGGTGCATCCGTGCGTCGCTGCGGTCCGGTCCCAGGTCGACGGGCACGTGCACCTCCGCCGACCACTGGCGACAACATCGATGTACTGTGGAGACCTCACGCCCCACGTGTTGAGCAATGCGGCGGTACGTCCACCAGGCCTCCCGCATGCCCACTATACGCCCTCGCTCAAAGTCCGTCAACTGCACATACGGTTCACGTCCACGCTGTCGCGGCATGCTACCAGTGTTAAAGACTGCGATGGAGCTCCGTATGCCACGGCAAACTGGCTGACACTGACGGCGGCGGTGCACAAATGCTGCGCAGCTAGCGCCATTCGACGGCCAACACCGCGGTTCCTGGTGTGTCCGCTGTGCCGTGCGTGTGATCATTGCTTGTACAGCCCTCTCGCAGTGTCCGGAGCAAGTATGGTGGGTCTGACACACCGGTGACAATGTGTTCTTTTTTCCATTTCCAGGAGTGTATATGTGATTACAGTGTTGAGAGGTTGCCAATCTTTAACGCCTATTTACTGTCCGAAATGTGCGCAGGGCGAAATTTTGTGACAGACACTTTCGTATTGCCGGTATGTGAGGAATCGGGCTGCGAAGTCCGGGTGCTCGAATTTTTCTTCACCGTGTATACATCGGTCCTTCAGTCATAGGTCTGGTCTATGTATGACACGTCACAACTACAACAGATATGGTAGACAACCGCCTTAATCAGACGAAGATCATCCCTTGAGGACCAAAACAGTGGCCTAATCATGGATGGTGCGCGAAAGAAATATCTCACACCGTGTTTCCACAGAATACGACCAATCATGTTGCAAATGGTACATGCGTGAGGCAAAAAGGTCGTAGACTTAGACGTAGAGTAAATCTCGGTGTTTTCGTCACCAACCCGATTCAAGCTTGGTCGAGCACTTGAGGAACGTTATGATAGGTGGTTTCTCAGGTTCTATTTTTCCTTTAACGAATAAATACCCTGCACAGGACATGTTCTTACTTCTTGCCACAAATCTTAATTGTCACAACTATTTATACGGAAAAATAATTGAAATCTTTAATATAAGAATGAAGTCTCTTAGTTGGAATTTTTCTCCCACTGTTTCAATAATGGCAGGTTTCTGCTTGACAAGAGAAAAGCTCAGTGCTCTCTTTGCACGTGTATTGCGTAAAAGGCTCGAATACTCCTATCTTTGTATCCCTCATTGATGTTGTGCAAGATTAAGTAAAGAGTGTTTTTGAAGATTTGCAGTAACCTATGGGAGCTTACAATGCCGTCAATGTGTAGATGTATTTGTGGCTCTAACTCTTCAAGGATAGATAACAGGCTTGTTAATCTTGATTACATCGTTGTAAGGCTGACTGAAAGCTCTAATAGTAACTTAAGTATGTTTCGATGGAAAACATTATGCCTGTATACCTGTCCAACACAAAAATGCAGACCTTGTAAATCCCAACTTTATGCAGTCGCAGTCCCCACAGTTTAACTTTATCCGTTACATATGGTGTGAAATAATGATCAATAGGTTCTTTCGTGTTGAATGTGAATGACTGATCTACTTTTCAAATGTTGAAAATTGCAAAGAGCTTCCATTAAAAGACGTCTGCCTCACGGTAGGGAAGAGGAATAACGGCTCACAGCTCTTAAGTTTAGGGCCTTGCTTACTATAAAGTTTTTTCTTGTTTAGATTCATCCGCCTACCTCTGACAGTCTATGGAGTTGTGATTCACTCTGTATATTGAAGGAACTGAACGTCTCCGGGTAGGGTTTGTAGGGAACATTAAATTGATAGTCATCTGTAAAAACTTAGTGCGTTATTTTTTAAGTTAGTAATGTTTCGGGTAGATACATTTCGTGCGTACTGTTATGGAGTCAGTAATGAGAACCCCTTGGTTTATTTAACGACATGCGATCTCGATACTGACTTTGACTATCACTCGTCACTAGTTAATTAGGTAAACTAGTGTTCTCTTACCTTCCAAAGCGGTCACCTTATACTTTGAAATATTTTGATCCACCACTCCTAAACATAAATTTTAGCGTGGGTAGTAATAATTTTTGCACTCCCTCCATGAGCTCATCGTCAACAGCAGGAAACTTCTGAAAAAGTAAATACAATTTCGACCACGCGCTATGGTAATCCACGACTGGCTTATCAATGTGCCACTGTCGCCATAGTTATCCAAAATAAGACTCTTCCTCTGGATGTGCATCAACATAGGATCCTCTGACACAACAGCCTACAGAGTGTTTTTTTCCTGTATATGCCTGTATCTTGAGTCTTATTTTTTATTAGAGACGCCGGCCGCGGTGGCCGAGCGGTTCTAGGCGCTTCAGTCCGGAACCACGCGGCTGCTACGGTCGCTGGTTCGAATCCTGCCTCGGGCATGGATGTGTGTGATGTCCTTAGGTTAGTTAGGTTTAAGTAGTTCTAAGTCGCTTAGAGCCACATGAACCATTTTTTGACCTGAGACCACTGATAACTTCCCGCCATTGTTTCTCTCTCTTTTCAGCAATGGAATAAAACCTCTCCCTTACCCATATAGCCGGCCGAAGTGGCCGTGCGGTTAAAGGCGCTGCAGTCTGGAATCGCAAGACCGCTACGGTCGCAGGTTCGAATCCTGCCTCGGGCATGGATGTTTGTGATGTCCTTAGGTTAGTTAGGTTTAACTAGTTCTAAGTTCTAGGGGACTAATGACCTCAGCAGTTCAGTCCCATAGTGCTCAGAGCCATTTTGAGCCTTACCCATATAATGAATGCCCAACTGTTCCTGGGTCACTTCTGTCACGCGATCATGCGATCTTTGACCGTCTGCCTTGTAACTTATCGGCTACACGCTTTGCTATAAGAATGACCATCATGGGTGACACTTTATACAGGTCAGCGAATCACGTTCTGTTTCAATGCATTTCACCCACGATGGCGTGCCTGTTGGCACAGATTCGCCCTGCGAACTACATTGTCGCTATCTCAGTTCGCACGTTCAGTGGTCTTACACTCCCTTCTTCGTCATTCTAATTGTGTCTAATGGTTCTAAATCTTTCCACCCATTCAAGTATGTGCCCTCTATTTAAATAATAGCTTCCACCTTGAACCCTCATTTTGCTCAAGACCTGAGTTGGTTTCAAAGGAAGGAAGGAAGATTAGGGCTTAGTTTCCCGCAGACAATAAGGTAATTAAAAACTGAGCATAAATTCGGATTATGGAAGGAACGGTCTCGGAATATTTCCGTAGACGATTTTGTGAAATCACGGAAAATCCTAATCTGGATGGTCGTACAGGGATTTCAACACTCGTCTACCCGAATGTGAGTCCGGTGTGCTGTCCACTGCGTCGCCTCTTAAGCTGGTTTCAATCCTCAACTGAAAAAACTGATGTCACCTGGTCACTCTTGCGCGGCGCTCACTGACGGTGAAGTGTCAACATGTCCACACTACGGCCCAGGCACATATTATTTGGTCGCCAAAACACTTTTCTGACCAGACGTGTGGATCACTGATCTTTCTCGATTACAGAACATAGTGTTTAGTTCTGTGTGAATCCCTATGGAAATTATAATAGATTATCTATTAATTTAAGACTTAGCCTGGCTAATCCTTCTCTAAAAGACACGGTGGCTCATGCCATTTACAGAGGGGACCGCATTCATTCCATGTGACCTTTCTACATCTACATACATACTCAGCGAGACACCGTACTGTGCGAGTTCCACTAGCAAACAGAACGAGGAAACAAATTCTGTCTATATGCTTCCGTATGAGCCCTAATTTCTCGTATCTTATGTTCGTTATCCTTACCCCAAATGCAGGGTTATTACAAATGATTGAAGCGATTTCACAGCTCTACAATAACTTTATTATTTGAGATATTTTCACAATGTTTTGCACACACATACAAAAACTCAAAAAGTTTTTTTAGGCATTCACAAATGTTCGATATGTGCCCCTTTAGTGACTCGGCAGACATCAAGCCGATAATCAAGTTCCTCCCACACTCGGCGCAGCATGTCCCCATTAATGAGTTCGAAAGCATTGTTGATGCGAGCTCGCAGTTCCGGCACGTTTCTTGGTAGAGGAGGTTTAAACACTGAATCTTTCACATCACCATGCGTGAAACTTTCCCGCACGCGTTCAACCGTTTCTTCGCTCACTGCAGGCCGACCCGTTGATTTCCCCTTACAGAGGCATCCAGAAGCTTTAAACTGCGCATACCATCGCCGAATGGAGTTAGCAGTTGGTGGATCTTTGTTGAACTTCGTCCTGAAGTGTCGTTGCACTGTTATGACTGACTGATGTAAGTGCATTTCAAGCACGACATACGCTTTCTCGGCTCCTGTCGCCATTTTGTCTCACTGCGCTCTCGAGCGCTCTGGCGGCAGAAACCTGAAGTGCGGCTTCAGCCGAACAAAATTTTATGAGTTTTTCTACGAATCTGTAGTGTGTCGTGACGATATGTCAATGAATGGAGCTACAGTGAATTTATGAAATCGCTTCAATCATTTGTAATAGCCCTGTATATGTTGGTGGCGGTAGACTCGTTCTGCAATCACCTTCAAACGCCGGTTGTTTAAATCTTCTCAGCATTGTTCCTGGAAAATATCGACGCCTTCCTCCAGGGATTCCCATTTGAGTTCCTGAAGCATCTCCGTAAGACCTGCGTGTTGTTGGAAAATATATATCAGCACACCTCAGAGATGCTTCGAGATCGTCCTTCAATCCGATCTGGTGCGGAACCCAAACGACTGAGATCTATTCAAAAACATGTCGCACTTGCCTCCTATATGCGGTCTCCTTTACATATGAACCCACCCTTTCCTAAAATTCTCCAAATTAGCTGAGGTCGATCATTCGCCTTTCCTACCATAATCATCAGAAGTTCGTTCCATTGCATATCGCTTTGCAACGTTAAACCCAGATATTTAAACGACGTGACTGTGTCAATCAGGACATTACCGTTGCTGTATCCGAGCATTTTTCCTACTCATCGGGATTAACTCACATTTTCCTAAATTTTGAGTTAGTTGCCATTCATCACGTCAACTAGGTATTTTATCTAAGTCACCTTGTATCCTCCTATAGCCAATCAACCTTCCTGTGCGCCACGGTATCATGAACAAGCAACTGCAGATTTCTGCATTCCCTGTCTGCCAGATCATTTGTGTACACAGAAAAAATAGCGGCCGTATTACACCGATCTTCTCTGACGAACACAAGCTGTCGAGGACAACATACTGTGTTCTGTTACTTAAGACGTCTTCGAGCCACTGAACATCTGGGAATGTACTCCGTATGCTCGTACCTTCGTTAACCACCTGCAGTGGGTTACTGTATCAAATTTTTTTAGGTTTCTAAAACCATTAAAGTAAGACTATAAAGATAGCTGCCCATTATTAACATAATTAGTAAACGGGATCGCTCAGGTTTTCTCTGGATGATTGTGTGCTTCCTGGTATTTAGCTATTTATTGGGGATTTAGTCGGACGTAGCGAAATATTGAGCATGAATGGGAACAAAGCTCGCCCGGTTATCCGGAAATTCACAATTAATAACTAACCAGTTTCAATGTTAAATACCTTTAAGGTGGCCCCACACGTAACTGCATGCTTGACGAGCACGCTTGCACAACCGTCGTGGTCCAAGCATGCGTCAGAATGTATAGGATAAAGTTGAGCAAGCATCAGGATTGTACAAGCTGCTTCATGCCTGATTGAATTTCGATTGTGCATGCTTGTGCAAGCATTCAAGCGCGTGTGTGCTTGAGTCTGCGTAATAAGAACAGGGAGGCTTCTACAACCATTTGTCAGAGAACTGGTTTGATTTAATTTTTATTTCGTCCAATTAAATTATATTCTGTACAGAGTTTGTTACGCACTGTGGACCATGTCAAAGACGACAATATTACATAGAGGAAGATAGAAGAACAATCAAGAGTATTGTGAAATAATTTCTATAGTGTCAATGGTTAATTTGAGAATAATGTTTTCGCTTCTTTAACATCTCTTTTTCTATTTTATCTTTTATTCCTTTTTGTAACACAAGCAAAAAGTTTGCTAAAGCCCGCGCATCGTCGTCTGTGCTTGAAATTTTGTGATAAACAAACTAATGCTAGTAGAAACATGCCTGGACCGTGTGTAGTCGCCGTGAATCTGTGATTGCTCAAGCATGCTTTGCGCAAGTATGCTTGTCAAGCAAGCAGTTACGTGTTTGGCAGCCTTTAGTGATCCCTTATACTGCTCGAACACAGCTGAATCTACGATCTGCTACTCGACACATTCGTAGGTATGTGCTGTAGTGGACAGGGTGGGTCGGGCAAGAACTCCCCTTACAGTACATCTCATTTATTGCGATTTCAAGATGTCGGAATGAAATTGACACGATTTATTCACGATGAAGATATATGTACGATTAAGGGTTTTTCCTTCTTCTAGTTATTGAAAATGTCATTCTGATTGATTAATCTTCCCCCTGGAAAAAATCTGTACATAAAAGAAGGCTTTAGATGGCGTCCGCGAATTTGGACTTTGCCAGGATACGAATTGGCCCCTGGAATTGCTGCACACATTGCTGTGCTGGGAAACAGCTGTTTCAAATCCGTCTACTTTCCTTAATCAGCGCTAGACAGAGGGACAGTATGTTTTTAATTTGCCTCATTCTGAAAGAAATAGCGACTAGTAAAAGAGCAAATAAATACTAACATTACAAATCTCCATCATCATCTATTGTTACGAACCAACGCATTAAACTTATTTTTACCTAATATTCATTTGTTTATCAAAATTCAAAGGAAACATTTTTAAAATTAGAGAAGTACGAATAAATAAAATTTAGATCTCAAAGTTACTCACGTACGAGTCTAAATTTAGGCTGCTATTCCTCATCATCAATAGCTTTTATTTTTAAGACGTTGTAAGTAAAGTTAAGTTGAACCACATCATTCATGAATAAATTTGAAAAGTGCTACATTTCATGCATGTCACATTTATGCTAACGTCTTGCAATAAACTTGCTACAATACAGTTAATTTCGATAGTGTCTAACCCAGTAGGTACAGGCAGTAAAAAAACATTAATCTATCACAACACCCCGAGAGAGAAGTGGAGTCGAATATCACCTCACTGGTATTCATGATTTTCAGGAAAACTAAATATATCCAAAGTGTTTTACTAATGCATTATGAAACTGTTACCTATTTCAGGAAGCCGGCCTGTGTGGCCAAGCGGTTCTAGGCGCTGCAGTCTGGAACCGCGCAACCGCTACAGTCGCAGGTTCGAATCCCGCCTCGGGCATGGATGTGTGTGATGTCCTTAGGTTAGTTAGGTTTAAGTAGTTCTAAGTTCTAGGGGACTGATGACCTCAGAAGTTAAGTCCCATAGTGCTCAGAGCCATTTGAACCATTTTTGAACCTATTTCAGGAGAAGTTCGCGTGGTATCAGGAAGGTTAAATGAACAATTATATTTCCAAGTTGGTATTTCATAATTAATTTTGGCGGAAGATCTCCACTTCTGGTGTCGTTAAAGCTCTAACTTACTTATGACGTCAGTAAGCACTAGTGTTACAAGAAATTTCGAATATTTCAAACCCCTATTGTTTCTTTTACTCCAGTTACTACTGAGTCTACATCTATATCTACATGGATACTCGCAAATCACATTTAAGTGCCTGGCAGATGGTTCATCGAACCACCTTCACAATTCTCTATTATTCCAACTTCGTACAGCGAGCGGAAAGAATGAACATCTATATATTTCCGTACGAACTCTGATTTCCCTTATTTTATCGTGGTGATCGTTTCTCCCTGTGCAGGTCGGTGTCAACAAAATATTTTTGCATTCGAAGGAGAAAGTTGGTGATTGGAATTTCCTGAGAAGTTTCCGTCACAACGAATAACGCCTTTCTTTTAATGATGTCCATCCCAAATCCTGTATCATTTCTCTGACACACTCTCCCATATTTCGCGATAATACAAAACGTGCTGGTCTTCATTCAACTTTGTCGATGTACTCGGTGAGTTCTATATGGTAAGGATCCTACACCGCGCAGCAGCATTCTAAAAAGAGGACGAACAAGCGTAGTGTAGGTTGTCTCCTTAGTAGATCTGTTACATTTTCCAAGCGTCCTGCCAATAAAGCGCAGTCTCTGGTTAGCCTTCCCCACAACATTTTCTATGTGTTCCTTCCAGTTTAAGTCGTTCGTAGTTGTAATACCTAGGTATTTAGTTGAATTTACAGCTTTTAGATTAGACTGATTTATCATGTAACCGAAGTTTAACGAAATCCTTTTAGCACTCATGTGGATGATTTCACATTTTTCGTTATTTAGGATCAACTGCCAATTTTTGCACCATTCAGATATCTTTTCTAAATCGTTTTGCAATTTGTTTTGATCTCCTGATGACTTTATTAGTCGATAAACGACAGTGTCATCTGCAAACAACTAAAGAGTGTCTCCCAAATCGTTTATATAGATAAGGAACAGCAAAGGGCTATACAAACACCAGTTACCTGTGGAAAAGAAAAGAAAAATCCTGCTCGTAAAGCAGGGGAAATGTTGCGCAACTATCTCCTTCATCTGTTTTATACCCGTCATATGCACGAAACTCGGCTTTCTGCTATTAACTAAAGTAATTACTCAATTTTAAAGTATGTTTGTTGAAAAATTTGAGTTACTTTGAGTGGGTCAGGAGATCTGAAGATTGACGTCGAATGGAGAAGCAAACATAGAGACGCGTCACGTTTTAAAGAGCCGAATTCAAATTAGAGCAAAGTGCTTGTTGGAATATTCACAACAGTTGAAGTGATCGTTCAGGTTCTTGGGTCAGTTCACTTCGGGTGAGGTAGTGGTCTGCGAAATTACTTATGTGCTGTGGTTGCATAATTCCATCTACACGAGACAATAGTAGTCATGTTTAGTCCTTCCTGTCTTGTTTAAACAAAACTGACGTACATGAAGTCAAGTGCACGATTTGCTAGTATCGTTTGGTTGCGGCAACCATTGAAAATGTCATTATAGTAGAGAATTTCGTGATATTTATATAGACGCGAAAACAGTTTTTTTTCTCATTGTGTACGTTAGCGTGTATCATTGCCTGTTTCCGTTTAATTTTAAGTCCTTTCCAACATGTCACATTTTTCTGAGTAGATGCGGTGATCAACAGCACTTTTTGAGGCTGAAAATGCAGCACAGCAAGGAATTT
Organism: Schistocerca americana; assembly: GCF_021461395.2. Classification (NCBI taxonomy): domain Eukaryota; kingdom Metazoa; phylum Arthropoda; class Insecta; order Orthoptera; family Acrididae; genus Schistocerca; species Schistocerca americana. The sequence goes on from NC_060122.1 coordinate 525,953,466, forward strand.
TTAACTGCCATGTCATATATACGTGGCTGGAGACAATCGGACGTATATTTTTCTTTCCTAGAATCTTGATGTGTCCTTCACAACCTTCTTGCTGCTATTTACTGTTTACATTGTGACAGCTTCGCTGTTCTGTTCGACTAAGATTGACGAGACATCCTTCAAGAGTAACGCACTGATTCCTGCATTTGTTATTCTTTAATTTACAGATATCTCTTCACGCGAATGTCGTGATGATTCCATTCATTGGGTCTCGATCGATTTCTGCTCTCAGTAATATCCAATTCAAATCGTATTGTGACTCTAGAGACTTGGAAATGGAGAAGGAAGTTAAATCCGCATTATCTGCGACCTTGGAGACTGACTTGTGTTAATATGTCGCAAAAAAGTAGCACAACAAATAAATGGTGAAAACAGTCGAAGTATTATTTAGATTGTTAGTAACTGGACATTCTCGTCAAAAGATACGAAATTTCTTGATATGCTTTCATGAAAGATATTATCTGTGATATTGCCTACTTTTAACGTACCTCATTCACGTCATTCATGTATCTACACAGACTCACTTCAAATGGAGGTCAAGAGTATAAGAGATTAAAAGTAAACCAAGCGTGACTGAGTTATTAAAGGGCTAGGAAATAGGTTTCTGTGCGGTACGAACAACTTATAAAGACCAGTTTGTCTTTATGTATCAGTTTTACCACTGTGTCACTAAATTACTTCCGGCGAATGATAGTATTTATCTTCCAACGAAACCAAAGATGGTACCCTAACCATTATTTCCACAGCTAAGCGTGTGCGTCTGCTGTGATGTCCCCGATGTTTATGGGATGGGAACCACAACTCTGTTCCTTGTATTTCCTCACGACTTACTTATTTTGTTTTATATGGCTAAGTCATCACGTCTGCACGGGAACGCAGTTGAGACTGGGCAATAGTTAACCTTAACGCGCACGGTATTCTTTGTGTTGTTACAATTAGAAAAAGTCTTGAACTCAACAGGTGAACCTTGGATCATCAAAAGTAATTCGCAGTATTGCCGTACAGTACAGCTGTAGATATGAGTAGTCATTACGTTCTTTTGCATTAGAATTAAGTCAGACGACAAGGCTTATGTTCAGTTGTTAGTAAGAGACTAGAAGGCGTCAAAACCGATTGCAGTAAATGGTACTTATTTCGTTGCTACTGCTTACAAGAAATATTCACAAGAAATTGCGAGCTAACAGTTATGGGAAATGTCTTAGACCGGGAGAAAATCAATGAAGATGTTTTCCAACAGTCGTTGAAGGTTAGAAACACTACACTTTCGGCCAATAAAGGGAGCAACCAATTCTCCATTGATCGGTATCGAATAAGTCAACTCTTAGTTGCAATAATGGGCCACGAGAAGGAACTCCTTTTCAGACGCCGTTTTAAGTTTACTATGTACGCGTAATTTGCCTCGTCGGATACTAATTACACATCACACATCTGTTGACATTGAAATAATAAAAAGTGAAGATATGAGGCAAATTGAGAGAACACTCTGAAACGTGCTGAGCGCTTAAAACACGCATAGGTGGACAACAAATGAGCCCAGTACTGCAGTAACAATATAGGAAAGAAAAGTGGATCTTTAAGGTTGACCCTCACATTCTCCATTCCACTGAGACTTACTTTATCTATAGCTACGCACTCATACTTTCACTGTGGCGTAAGTTATATTACTTGCTAGATAGCCAGAAACTGTAAGCGTCTTACTGTTATCAATTAAAATGTGCTTTTAGACTAGTTTGGATTAGACAGGACGCAGTATTGTATAAATAAAAATATGCAATTAATTGGTCTTATTGAAATTAAATTTTATGGATCACTCTCCGTAACGCAGTAAACAGAATTTTACAGTTGTAACACGGCTCTAAGAATCATAATATTGAGCAATAATGTATTAATAAATGTGTCAATAAAAATGAAGAAAGTTGCTACTTTTTATTATTCTGCATAAAAGTGATGCGTCAGGGAGAAAGATATGGTCAGTCATCTTTTACATCTACATCTACATCTATACTCCGCGAGCCACCTTACGGTGTGTGGCGGAGGGTACTTATTGTACCACTATCTGATCCCCCCTTCCCTGTTCCATTCACGAATTGTGCGTGGGAAGAACGACTGCTTGTAAGTCTCCGTATTTGCTCTAATTTCTCGGATCTTTTCGTTGTGATCATTATGCGAGATATATGTGGGCGGTAGTAATATGTTGCCCATCTCTTCCCGGAATGTGCTCTCTCGTAATTTCGATAATAAACCTCTCCGTAACGCCTTTCTTGAAGTGTCCGCCACTGGAGCTTGTTCAGCATCTCCGTAACGCTCTCGCGCTGACTAAATGTCCCCATGACGAATCGCGCTGCTTTTCGCTGGATCATGTCTATCTCTTCTATTAATCCAACCTGGTAAGGGTCCCATACTGATGAGCAATACTCAAGAATCGGACGAACAAGCGTTTTGTAAGCTACTTCTTTCGTCGATGAGTCACATTTTCTTAGAATTCTTCCTATGAATCTCAACCTGGCGCCTGCTTTTCCCACTATTTGTTTTATGTGATCATTCCACTTCAGATCGCTCCGGATAGTAACTCCTAAGTATTTTACGGTCGTTACCGCTTCCAATGATTTACCGCCTATGGCATAATCGTACTGGAATGGATTTCTGCCCCTATGTATGCGCATTATATTACATTTATCTACGTTTAGGGAAAGCTGCCAGCTGTCGCACCATGCATTAATCCTCTGCAGGTCCTCCTGGAGTACGTACGAGTCTTCTGATGTTGCTACTTTCTTGTAGACAACCGTGTCATCTGCAAATAGCCTCACGGAGCTACCGATGTTGTCAACTAAGTCATTTATGTATATTGTAAACAATAAAGGTCCTATCACGCTTCCCTGCGGTACTCCCGAAATTACCTCTACATCTGCAGATTTTGAACCGTTAAGAATGACATGTTGTGTTCTTTCTTCTAGGAAATCCTGAATCCAATCACAAACCTGGTCCGATATTCCGTAAGCTCGTATTTTTTTCACTAAACGTAAGTGCGAACCGTATCAAATGCCTTCCTGAAGTCCAGGAATACGGCATCAATCTGCTCGCCAGTGTCTACGGCACTGTGAATTTCTTGGGCAAATAGGGCGAGCTGTGTTTCACATGATCTCTGTTTGCGGAATCCATGTTGGTTATGATGAAGGAGATTTGTATTATCTAAGAACGTCATAATACGAGAACACAAAACATGTTCCATTATTCTACAACAGATTGACGTAAGCGAAATAGGCCTATAATTATTCGCATCTGATTTATGACCCTTCTTGAAAATGGGAACGACCTGCGCTTTCTTCCAGTCGCTAGGTACTTTACGTTCTTCCAGCGATCTACGATAAATTGCTGATAGAAAGGGGGCAAGTTCTTTAGCATAATCACTGTAGAATCTTAAGGGTATCTCGTCTGGTCCGGATGCTTTTCCGCTACTAAGTGATAGCAGTTGTTTTTCAATTCCGATATCGTTTATTTCAATATTTTCCATTTTGGCGTCCGTGCGACGGCTGAAGTCAGGGACCGTGTTACGATTTTCCGCAGTGAAACAGTTTCGGAACACTGAATTCAGTATTTCTGCCTTTCTTCGGTCGTCCTCTGTTTCGGTGCGATCGTGGTCAACGAGTGACTGAATAGGGGATTTAGATCCGCTTACCGATTTTACATATGACCAAAACTTTTTAGGGTTCTTGTTTAGATTGTTTGCCAATGTTTTATGTTCGAATTCGTTGAATGCTTCTCTCATTGCTCTCTTTACGCTCTTTTTCGCTTCGTTCAGCTTTTCCTTATCAGCTATGATTCGACTACTCTTAAACCTATGATGAAGCTTTCTTTGTTTCCGTAGTACCTTTCGTACATGATTGTTATACCACGGTGGATCTTTCCCCTCGCTTTGGACCTTAGTCGGTACGAACTTATCTAAGGCGTACTGGACGATGTTTCTGAATTTTTTCCATTTTTGTTCCACATCCTCTTCCTCAGAAATGAACGTTTGATGGTGGTCACTCAGATATTCTGCGATTTTGTGGCGACCTGTTGGGAGAACACAACGAAATGTCGATAACTGAGATCGTCTTGAGAGCACAGTCTCTTGTTACAAATGATGAGCTTGCTTCACTATTCAATCACTTGCAGCAGTGTTCATGGTAGGTGACACATTCATTTTTGTTCCCGTTTACAAAAGCTGTTCCTTGATTTGCTCCTCGTTTTAGTAGCGGTATAATTTCATTCCACCACTATTATCCCTTAGTTGATGGTGTACTTCATCGCCGTCCCCACAAGAGACGTTAACACCGCCTCGCCTTCACGCTCTTACAACTTCCTCCCGCAAGAGATGTTCCTCCATATAATGTAAGCCTGATGGCGTCGTTTCGTGATTCACGATCGTCTTTTTTCAGCAGTCTTGAATAAGAACGTCTTAGCGCCTTCAGAATATCGCACACTTGATGTACTGCCTGACTATTAAAGTAGTTTTCTTATATTCATAAATGCACTTACACTTCTACACCGAAGTTAAATTTATTCAGGGCGTCGTGACGTTGGGTGCTTTGTAGGAGTGCTTCACATATACAAAACATTTCTTGTCTCCGTGCGTCATAACCACATCAAGAGCGTTTTGAAGACTCTGTTACATTTATACCCGAGGAAGACATTTTTCATTCGACTGAGCAGAGCACTGAGGACCTATGCCTGGCTAACTTAAAGAAAGGATAATTTTGAAGAAAGAACGGCTGTTTGTAAAACATTTATTACTAATAAAGAAGCGAAAGAAACTTAAATTGTCTTCAATGTATACAGAGTAACATACTCGTCACTAACCTGATTCCTACCGTACACCAGTGGGCGTTCAAAGCTTTCATGATGGATGGTGGGTAGTAGGAATTTTAAAAACATTTTCATTTGTTTACATAGGACGGGGACATGAAGGATCTGCTAGATAATAATTGTTATTGCTTCACTCTGCTGTAATTCTGCTTCATAAATTTTATAAAGTGAAGTTATTCTCCTGCTTTGCAAAAAAATCATTACTGTGGAACCGGTGGGTCGTTGGATAATTTTACTACTAAAAGAAATACGAAAGTGGACGCTGGGCAAAAAAGGTTGACTATCCCTTGTGTAACATACGAGGTGTGATTGGAAAGTTGTAAGAATGGGCTTGTAATTGTACAATAGTGGTACTTACATGCTACTGTGATGCATCTCCTTCAAAATAGTCCTCTTCTAATTGAACACACTGACTCCAACCGTGTTTCCACTTTTGGAAACTTTCCTGGAAATTTTTTTCCTGAAGTGTGTTACGGACGCTCTCTGTATTCGCCTGGATGTCTACAATCGAGTAAAATCGCTTCCATTTCAGTAAAAATTTCAATTGAGGGAACAGGTCCGCAGGGTCCAAATCAGGGGAATATGGTGGTTGTGGAAGCACAGAAAGTTTGAATTTGTTCAACAATTCAAATATGGACAAGGCACAATGAGCCGGAGCATTGTCACGGTGCAGCACCCAACTCCTGCCGTTCCACAATGCAGGCCTTTCCTCCCGCACCTTTTCACGCAAACGCTCGAGGACCATTTTTAGTACTCCTGGTTAACTGTCTGCCCTCCAGGGGCAAATTAATGATGCACAATAGCGGTAGAATCGAAAAAAAATCACCAACATTGTCTTCACCTTCGACCGACTTTGCTGTGCTTTTTTCCGGTTGTGGTGAAGCCTGGAGTCTTCCATTGCGAACACTGCACTTTGGTTTCAGGAACATATACATATACCCACGATTCGTCACCTGTAATTACCATGTTTAACAAACCTCTTTTTAATCCGAATAATCAGTTCTTGGCACACTTCAAATTGGTATTGTCTCTGGTCACTTGACAACACATTTAGAATGAATTTTTCAGACACTCGACGCATGTTCATATCTTCAGTTAAAATTGACTGAACTGCATAGAAACTTAAATTAAGTTTATCAGCCTCCTCCCTAATTGTAAGTCTACGATCAGATCGCGCTAAGTCGCGAACTTTCACAAAATTTTCATTCGTTTTCGAGCTGGAAGGACGGCCAGACTGTGGTTCATCTTCAAATGATTCGCGGCCATTTTTAAATCTGTTTAACCAGACAGAAACATTTGACTGACTCATACAATTAGCGCCGCACGGGATTAGCCGAGCGGTCTAGGCGCTGCAGTCATGGACTGTGCGGCTGGTCCCAGCGGAGGTTCGAGTCCTCCCTAGGGCATGGGTGTGTGTGTTTGTCCTTAGGATAATTTAGGTTTGTAGTGTGTAAGCTTAGCAGTTAAGTCTCATAAGATTTCACAAACATTTTCTCTCATACAATTAGCTTCAAAAGCTTTTTTTAGTTGTTCGTAATTCTCACAAGCTGATTTCCCGTTTTAAAAACAATATTTCACACAAACTCGTTGTTCCGTTTTTCCGTCCATTTTCACGGAGACAGAATCCGACAGCAAGCCCTAACAGACCCGCACTCAACCAGCTGCCACAACGAACTGAATAAAGGAAACGCAGTTTCCTGTCAAAGGGCGTTCAAGGACAAGGCAATGACTCAATCCCCTCCTTCTGTGTACCTGCCTACCAGACAAGCAAGCTGTAGCGGATTCATTCTTAAAACTTTCCAATCACACCTCGTATGGCCGATTAAGTGCAATGTTTTCTACGAGTCTCAGTTTATTGGAGATACTACGTAAAAAGAATTAACTGGTTGTGAAATCAGTCTTCTAGGGAAGCTAATAGAATTTTTAACAATGTTCCTTATACATTGCTGACATACTACACAGTCATTTATAGACAGAAGAATGAAGTTTGTCATTATTGATAAGATTTGTATAAAACAGATTGCAACAAGATTTAACTTGACCTGGTTTCGACACCGACTGTGGGCTGTTTCATCGGAAGAAATACAAAAAAAAAACCCTATAAAATCTTACAAAACTACTAATAGAGAGAAAAAAACCAGGAATAAATTATTATTACACTGAATAAATTTGTGAGGTTACTATGCTGACAAGTTGTGACAGTTGAAAACAGATTTACGAGCTAAATTCTCTAGTCATATGAAACAGCTTCTTAAAATCATATTTAAAGCCATATAAAAATTACAGGTATTGGAAGTGACATAACAATGGTTCTTGTCAGTAAAAATTATAGCTACATGACGTAGTATACTGTAACTACTAAGGGCTGTAAAAGAAAACAGGCATTGGAGGTGGTGTCAGACTAAGCGGTTCACAGGCTGAAATCGCCACAACGTGAACCCGAAGAAAGTCGCGTGGGGACAGGCGAAGGAATTCAGCTTCTTATATTACCACCTCACAAGCCAACAGCCACTATTACGCAAAACAGAAATTTATATATGACAATGCAATAGCTAGTATTTTACAAAATTTGTGTGAAAATGAATTACAATGTAACACATTTTAAAGGAGAGAGAGGAAGACGATGCTTTACGGTCTACTCTGAGGAAAATGAGCAGTCAGTTTTAGGCGTTTCTAAGTCTGGGCGTTATACCATTACATAAATTTTAATTACGTAGCTGCAACTGTTCATTAAGAATGAAACAGTCATTAAGAGAAAGGTGCTCGAAAATTTCTAATTCTTCAAGGACATCAAATCTGAAAACTTTCTTTTCTGTGTAGAGGATACTGACGTCATGAACTTCCTTAGGCTAATGGCCTGTAATTAATAAATGATCAGCAATGGACGTGTTACATATATTTGTACATTTTTTCCTGAGAGATGTTCTCTAAATCTAACAGCAATTGCTCGTCCTTTCTGCACTATGTAATAGGCTGGACACGTGTCACAGATAATTTTATTGACACCTGAGTCTTTTCCTCAATGTCAATGGTTTTATAATCTTTTAAAGGTATTTTTTGTTTTGTTTTTACTAATGAATAGATCCATAGTCAGTGTCGTAACGATGTCACGTTATATCTCGATGCAACAAGTTGGCTGTATTACACAATTCATATTCTTGTTCGTTTTCTGGCTCACAGCCATGTTAAAAAAGTCTGTCATTATTCTCCACATGAGTTCTGTACGATCTGTGTACAATACTACTTGCTCATCTACTTGGTTTCCATGAAACCTAAGACAGCGTGAATACAGTACACACCGTTACATGACTGGTTTCAGCAGCCCTGGTATTGCGTAATCATACATTCTTCCACGAAGGTGGCTCTGACTCGCAAAGCTGATGCTGACTTCTCATGTTAAAACCGATGCCTAAGCAAACAGATGACACGACTACGGGGCATTGTTAGACCAGCTGCACTTACTTGCGAGGGAAGTGGACTTACCGTTAATAATGATCGTGATGAGAGCAGGCAGTGATAGGAGGTGACACAACTATTCGATGGTGAAAAACAGTATCGCTCGTTTAACTACGTTACTATTATCTGTTACTCACGAGAATGCTTTTTGCAGAATTCGCGTCCATTCCAACGAAGTAGATGAGCAAGAAGTATTTTTTATAATTTTACAACAGATTAACATCAGAAACGTAAGGAGTGGCTGACACTTCGAAGGCATCATCCTCTTGTGGTTGCAAGACTTATCTCAGCCGTTAAGCTTCTTTGCTAATTGGAGATAAATGTCTCAACTGATGACAGTGACATCGAACTCAAGTCACAAACAAATTAAAAGACAAACCTTTTGGAATACAATTAAATAAAAATTTCCCAGACAGTGGATTGTGCCTTTTCGTAACCATCGTTTATTGTCCCTCATGGGAAGGATGATTTTCTTGTTTTTTATTCCAGATATCAGACTTTTGGATTTGAGAACAAATATTTCATGAAGATACTGAATCTGCCAGGGTAGCCGAGAGCGCTAACGCGCTGCTTCCTGGACTCGGGTAGGCGCGCCGGCCCCAGATCGAACGGCGGCCGGTGTGCCGGCCAGCCTGGATGTGGTTTTTCGGCTGTTTTCCACATCCTACAAGGTGAATACCCGGTTTGCCCCCGCGTACCGCCTCAGTTCCACGACTCGCAGACATTTGGAACACCTTCACACTATTTCACGATTTACACTAGGTGCAGACAGCTGGGATACACTACTTCCGTCCCCAGGGGTATGGGGTGGCGGACACCCCTTATAATTAACCATGCCAAATCCGTACTTAACTCCGCCAACGCTGCGCACAATGCGGGATAAAGATGGTAGCAAAAGAAAGATTTCATGAAGATACTGAAAAGCATCAGGCTCTGAGTTTTGCCCTAATCTCCAGACACCTTTGTAACAAAGCCAATTAAAATTAAATTCGTCCGTTTTATGGAATGTTCTGAGGACTGAGACAATCGCAAATTTATGAAATAATTTCTATAGCTTGAGTCACTTTTTTACTAATATTCAATTATCACGACAAGTGTTGGCAGCATGCTGCCATCATAAGCTTCATTCTAATTGCATGCATATTTATATTAACGTGGAGTGTGGTTATGTTCATCTGTTGTGTATGTCAGAGAGGTTATGTGTCGACATACAATCCAATACTAAAATACAAATGCATTTTAGTATGTATATGTATACAGTGATTAGCATGTTTACATCATTCAATTGGTGCATTTACTTACTTTTTGTTGGATATTCTGGCACGTGGAACACAATGACAAACACATTACTGCATTTCACTAAAACATACAGATGTTTACATAATTCCAAAGAGCCTTAACCGCTAAGATAAACTAGTTTTGAATTGATGTGACTTCTGAAATTTTCCCGGCGTATTTCTTCTTCTAATAATTTCCGGGTATGCAGCCGGATCCCGTCGACATTCTGCCACGATATTTCGGCCCAGAGACGTCCGGCCATCATCAGGTGAGCACACAACTACTGAAGAGCCCAGGTGCCGTCGCGGTATTTATGCGCGAGATTCGGCATAAATACCGCGACTGCACCTGGGCTCTTCAGTAGTTGTGTGCTCACCTGATGATGGCCGGACGTCTCTGGGCCGAAATATCGTGGCAGAATGTCGACGGGATCCGGCTGCATACCCGGAAATTATTAGAAGTAGTTTTGAATTGCTTGGATAGAAATATAGAGTGAAGGTGAAACCATATCTATCTAGATGTATTTATGTAATGTGACATGATACAAATACTTCTAGATGCCATGATGTGAACACATCTGCGTGGGAAAGGTTTCATATTCACTGTACCTTACTATCTTAGCAATCGAAACTAGTTTATCTCAACAGTTAAGACTGTATGGAGGGATGTAAAAAAAACTGCATGTGACAGGGTTGAGCTGTGATGCGTTTGTCACCGTGTTCTGTCTGTTAGACAAGTAAATTTCCAACAAAAATGTAAGTAACTGCACTAATAACTTCACTGGCACATACTGCAAATGATCATAATCACAATTCAGGATAATATAATATAAATGTAAATGGAAGGCACCTGATGATGGCAGCATGCTGCTAAGAAGCGTCCTGCTAATTATATATTAGTAAAAAAGGGCCTACCGATTACCCAACTGCTCTGTTAGCACATGTCTCGGCGTTATTATGCACTATTATTTATGCAACGCTGAGGGACACGTGTTATGCTCAGCTATTGCATTGTCAATAATAAAATAAAACTATCGAAGACTTTCACCAGAACAGTAAATACATTTCCCTTTTGTGCATGTCATGTGCTTTTTCTGTTACTGTGGTTACAGTTTACATTGGAACTCTGGTGTTTTTGTTCCAGACAACAACTGAATGAGTTTTAAGTTATTTTGAATTATTTAAGAAAACCCTCATGATGTCCATTCGCTATACGCTTATAGCAAATAAAGTGTCATTTGTGTGTAATTCCATAATCATATACGTCCCCTTTATTGATAAGAGTCCTTCACAGCCATGAACATTTACTGAATTTTAAGATAAACAGAAGAAGTCTATGGGAATATACACTCTTTTTAGTATTTTTATATACCGGTACTTCATCCTGTCTGATTTTTAAGATACTTGGGTCATACATTCTTGATTAATTTATTCGCTAGGATTAAAAAATGAACAATTCCTTGTGATTCTCAGAACATTAATTACAACTCAATCATATGTGAACAGTTCACTTATCTAATTCTTTAAGTATTAACCTGCATTAAAAGTATTTCTCTTATTACTTCTTTTGTGAAGACTGTTATATTGACTAGGATGGAAATTCTTGTAGTGGTTGGTGTCCATTCTTAGCTCTTACACAAAGAATTTGTCTGGATTGCAATACGTTTCTTCTTCCTTATTATGTGTTTCAGTCATAGCAGTAACTACCATCAGGTCAAAACAGAAACATGTCAAGATCCAAAATATTGTGCCAACAACAGTACTGAACTTCACAGTGAAAAGTGCAAGATTCTTATCTCTGTAAAGTTCAGTGCTGTTACCGAAGCAATACTTTATACCTACACTTGATTTTTTAATAGGCCTATTTTATTACAGATATATTCGAACTGCGTCATATGTAATAATAAACGCACTGCTTCCTAGACAATTACGTGTGTAAGTTTTCCCGCGTTCTATCAAGTAGTACACGCGCTGTGAGCAAAGGCATTGAGGCAGTCGTAGTCTCGCTGTCGGACGCGCAGGTCATGTTGGAAGGTCCGAAAAAGTTATATGTAAAATGAAGAAGATACTATTATTTCGCGTACGGTTTATATCGCCGTGAAAGAATATGCATTTACGGGCAGACTGTGAAAATGGCTTTGTGAAGGAATTAGTTGGAGAGATAAATGCGTGTGAACTCTCAGCCTTTGTGAAGAATTCCGCGTGGCATATTTCGTAATCGTTTACGGAACTGTTGGCGAGCAACTTCTTTTAAAGGAATCCACTGAAAAGGGCCGAATGTAAAACTCATGTTGTAGCTGAGTATAAACTGTGAAAATCGAGTAACAATTCGGGTTGAACTTTGGTACATTTTTGGATGTCTTGCGTGTGTACTAGATGGTATGAGCTGTGAAGTGGGGACAGTGATAATCGCTGTTAGTTTTAAATGTGGGCTGATGGCACCTATTTGATTTGGCATCTAAAGCAAAATAAAGAACTATTTGCCGAATTTTGACATCTTTCTAAGAGATGAAACAATCGCCCTCCACCCGAAAATGGTTGTAAGATTTTTACATGGCATTTAGCTACAGAGTTAATGCGGACTGTACTAACGTAACTATTGACGATGTTTTTCTTCAACGCTGCTTTTAACATCGTCAGAACAGTATTTACGTTGCAGAGAAGCGGGTTAGTGACCAGACGCCGTACTGAGGTAGGTGAAACTTTTGTGGTTGACAGTACAACGAAAGAAGCAGTAAGCAGTTAAGCGAATTAAAACCAAGCAACGCCGCACACTGTAAAGGAGAGAGAAGAAGCGTAGGAGGTGCACGGTGTTGTGCGGATCTTTAGGAGATACTGCTTCCGTCTAGGTAGGCACTGCTTACATTGGATTCTTTGGTAATGGCCGTCCTGGGGAAGTTCAACGAGTCGCAAATTATTATTCAGTGGGACTCTAAATTGTTCCTAAAAAAATAATAACTGTGCAGTCTTTCTATCTCGTTGAGGTTTTTCATTCAATGCCGAGTCACACTACCCTGCAATTCATACCCTACGTGGGTGTTGAATTGATGGGCTTAATTCCAAAGACAGTGCTGAGCCCACTGCAAGGCGCAGCCCCGAATAATTAATCAGGAAACATAAGAGAGAGGCCATGTGAATGCCTCCCGCATCTGCCGGTAGAGAAGCTACTGAAAAACGCTCTCTTGGATTTAGAATTTCATGCACGATAGATGGCTTTATATAGGTCATTTGCTTCTATTGTGAAATGCAACGTCCGTTCTCACTATAGTTCAGTTTTCACCCTTGAAATACCTTTATTTTCTAATATATTCTAAGTTCAGGCCACTCACCCCTGTTGCCTATGCGACAGTCATATAAAATAACTACACTCTTCTTGGAGGATCGCTCTGTAAACCCTGACGTACTATGAATACATATATTATGTTCCAGTTATTTATGTCTGTCAATGTCCGCCGACAAATCACATGTCTTCCATTCCGAACACATCCCACTCGCTGTCCTGTACAGTATTATAGTCTATTCAGATGATATTCATTAGCCAGTTATCGTGACCAACATCGAACACACACTCTGCGAGTAAAATGTATTTAACTGTCACGCCCACCGCCTCACATTATTGCCCGCTCAGTTTTCTGTTATTCTTCTTGTTTCAGGTGCCAAGGGAAACCATAATGTTTGCCTCTTCAATCACTAATTACACATTCGTAAAAGAAAGTTCTTACTTTTCAGCACTGAATGTTGCTTAGGAAGTTGAGTATTGGTGTCTGGATCTGCAGCCTGCTGTGTGGAAAATTTTTATTTCATTATGATCCAAAAGGCTTCACTTTTAATTGTATTGTGACAGTATTAGTTCTCGCTGTCATCAGAAAGCCTAGTAAACAAAAGTGTACAAATTCATAAACTGCAAAACTGATAAACGAAGTAAGAGAAGAGTAGAATGTAGGGCGAAATATCACAAAGCAATACACATTTTATTCATTCCATCTCTAAACTGTATTTAATAAGCTGTCTTCATTCTTGGTTTCCGCACAGTCTTCCAGAACTTGGTTGTACAATTTCGTTTGAACTTTCTTTTCAGTTTCCCCTTTAATGTCCAGTGGGACTGCTATAATGTCCGTGTTTACATAGCGAAGACGTCTTACCTCTCAGAACACTTCCTCCGCTCCGTGAAAGGGGGGAACGAAACGAATGTTGCCGATTTATTAGGTGACTTCGCCCTTAGAAACTCTTCCACGAGTCAAAACGAATACATTTTCAACTGTCGTTCGTCGACTCGGGGATGCAAAGTAAACTTTATTTGCATTTAGATGACATTTCTGCGCTGAGATTGAACGCCGGATCTCATTAGTCTATGCATATTACGACCAAGACAATGCGAGACGTCTTCGGAACGACTGCCTTAGGAAATTATATTACCAGCGGACAGAGGCTGGCTCATCGTTCCAAAATAAACAGAAAATCGTCCTCCGAGCAGACTTGTAATGTTGTTATACTCAAATTAATTTCAGTAATGATTGCAGAGGCCAATAACCGTAAGTGGTTTTTGTATATTGTTTCCACATTTAGGGTTATTCAAGTCTTCGAAGGTGTACTCCATTATTGTGAGCTCACATCCAGTATCATTGTCTACGGTTATAAGCTGGGATGTAAGAAATAATTACCCGGTACTAATTCCATTTACTTACTATTTTAAATTTTGCTGCACAGGTATAGTTTCTGGTTATCGTATTGTACTTGTTTTCGCATGTTTGAGGAACGTTTCACAATTTAGAGGAGTTTTAGGTCTCTCACAGTATTACGTCCTTAAAACAAACTGTATTTGATTGACAGATTTTCTAGGCATTATTTTTGTTGTTACAGTGCTTATTAAATATATATTACACGCAACCACTGTAGTGTGTAGTATGTGTTCTAATGTTATAATTGGATATAGCATTTATCCGAATATCTCTTCATAATTTTAGGATATTTTCTCTATTATCTTGTATGTCTCGCAGAGTTGTCAATGTTACGCTCGTTTAAGGTGCTCCGTTATCATTAATTTTTCTAGCAAACGATTAGTTAAACTAATAAAACATGTGATAGCAAATTAAAAAACGGGATTGAATGTGCTTTGTGCACATCACTATATGAGGAACATAATAATTAAAGAACCGTGTGCTACTTGTACCCTGAAAAGAAATTAAGCGAAAACGCAAAGAGAAAAATAGGAAATGTGTAAAACATGTATAGTAAAATAACGACTGGTAAGGAAGTAATTGTTCTGTGTTTTATGTCAAAAGTAGTATGTCCTTGTGCCAATCGAGGTTATTCTAACTTCTTACTTCCTCCCAGTCCACCGATGACTCTCTTATGTCCCACTCTCGGATGTGTATGTAAGTTCCAATGCAGCGTATGTCTTACATTACAGAATAGGTAGGACGCAGTACAGTGTTGTCTCAAGTAACACAGTGCTCATGTATGTGTGCAGCAGGTGAAGCAGCGGGGTAGGTTTACACGGTTCATCAGGCCACCCTCAGCCCCGCACAATGTTTGATGTATGCAAGTCCTTTCGCATTAAAAACGAGGAATACGGCCGACGTGGGCTTCCACTTGGTTCCAGGTGTTTCTGCGATTTGGCATTCATCAGGAGGGGAATTTCAACCTCGCAGGTAGGTACTGAACTTTTGGCTGCCCCACAGAAGAACTTACTGTTGCTTTGCTATCAGAAAGCATTACACACGGTATGAATATAAAATTTTTATTACAAACCAATATCCAGTCTGCAAAATTTCTTAGAAAAATGAGCACCACACAATTTTTTTGCTAAAACAGTTCATCGTTCATATAATGAGTACATAACTAATAGCAAGCACTGGTCGCAGAAGGTAACACTGACGTCACTTTCGAGAACAGGGCGATACTTTTCTCTCAGTGTGTCTCACAGTCGATCACCTTGAAAAGTAGTGTGACAGTATCTGAGTTCAGTGTCCACCTCTGAATAACGAAAAGTGAACTTCTTTTAAATATTCAGAATATTTTGGTGAATTTCTACTGGCGAACATCAGTCTTAAAGAGCGAAGTTTATGATTTCACGCTATTTCGTGCTTAACCAATTGAACGACACGTACGAAACGAGATTACTTTGATGTTTCCTATAAACGAAGTTATTAGGTAGGTGTATTTGGCTCTTGGTTTACATTATTATACTATATGTTCCAACATTACGAAATAATTTCGATGATATGAATGCATTCCTTGTTTCAGACAGAGTAATGGCTTTATGGACCTCCCTTAAAAGAGCCCAATTGTCGCTTTGGAGTGCTATGCAGGGCGGTCAGAAGTAAGAAAAGCTTGTAAGGGTATTGTATGACACGTTGCGCTAAGAAATAAATGTTAAGAAAAAAATCGGTATTTTGTTCCATTTCCAAGTTAATTAGCATTGAAATTAGCCAATCAGGTCTTTCGCACGCAAATTGAAGAGGAGCCCCAGACGCATTTCGTGACAGTTATTCTCATAGCTTAGATGATAGCGCACGAGGCTGCCCAGTTTTTGGCTCGTGTTAGATGCATACTACCGCCCCAAGTCCTACTTTTGTCTCCCTTTCTTGTTCAGTTTTCGGAAACCAAACGAAGAATACGTTTGGTGCCACCGTCAATGACGGGCCTCTTGAATTTTCGCCCGCAAAGGCCCGACTGGGTAACTTCAACGCTAATTAACTCGAAAAACTGCACAATATATCGAATTGTTTTCTTAACAACCACTACTCCGCACAACCTCCTCTGCAACACTCTTACAAGCTTTTTAGGATGTTTCTGATCACGTTGGAGATGGTGCAGAATTAGTTCCAGATTGTCATCTGACCGCCCACCGCTGACGCAAGTGGTGGCAGTGAAGTGGTGTGTACGTGCCAGTTGACGCTATGAAAATAATGCAATAATATAGGTTAACGTAGAGATCTCTAATGTATTCTTATGTAGTGGGAGAATTCGCCACAACTGATCAACTCTTTGGGAGTAGAGGAGCAGTTTACTATGGAGGTTTTCCGTGTGAGAGCACGTCAGAAAGAAGCTACAGTGATTAGACGTGGCCCTGACCATACTATGAATTACGTTCCCCTTCCTGGTCAAGACAGAGTTTCCAACGTGGGAATAAGGGGTGGTCTGTCACTCGCAACCGTGGAACCTGTCATAAGCAGAGTGGTCGCAAAGAGATCTCAACCGACTAGAGTCTGAGACAAATGTCATACCTTGTCAGTGACAAATAGTTTCACACCTGACTTCCATCACAACAAGTTTCGAAGTGAACGTTGCGATAGGAGTTCAGCAGATCCTCGGATTCAATGCAAAACTTTGCACGATATCGTAGGGCCAAATAACGCTGAAGCCTCTGACAGCTGCTGACTGGAGACGCTTGATGTGGTCCAACGAGACGGTTTTTATCTCTTTTAATATCATGCAGTACGTCGAGCGTACTGACGGCCCATTGAGGTGTTTGACCTACGCTGTGCGGGGGTTTTAGTTGAGGCTGGATGTGATTGTGTGATGTTTTGTGGGTATTTTTCATAGCATGACCTACCCTCACTCACTCACTTTATCGTGATAAGTGAACCAGAATGGTTACTTCAGCGTTGCAGGTAACCAAGTGTTCGTCATTCCTTCTATATTTTTATGATGAAAACGCTGGGAACATCTCTGACTTTAAATATGAGAACTGCCGTGTTTACAAGACTGTGGGTACTGTTTAAATGACCACTCAAGCATCCTTTCATATTCTTCCGCTAATTCACGCCATCATTAGCTACCAGCAAATTTTTGCATTGATGATAACTGACAGCTGTTGGAAATATATTCGCTGAATGCTAATAACTTGACTGTTTTAGGTACAGATGTTCTACCTGTTGATGACATATGAAAATTTTTGCCGTACCGGGCCTCCAACCCGTATTTCCCGCTTATCGCTTACAAATGAGCTATTCGTGAACGCCTGCTGGACCGACCAAACCCTGAGAGATTATGATATATGTATGTAGACAATGTGACATATGGAAGTTTGTGTCGGTCTGCGAAGCGTGCACGGTAATCCTATAATAGAAAAGTGACCACACGCGATAAGTGAAACATCCGGGTTCGAGTGCCGGTGCGACACAAATTTTCATATGTCGCCAACAGGTAGAACATCTGTACGTGATACAGTTGAGACCAAGTCATTCGCCTTCAGCGAATTTACACTGAGTTGACAAAAGCCACGGGGTACCTCCTAATATCGTGTCGGAGTTCCTCTTGCACTGTATAGCGCAACAACTCGGCGTGACATAGACTTAACAAGTCATTGGAAGTCCCCTGCAGGAATAATGAATCACGTGCCTCTGTAGCCGATCCTAAATACGGAAGTGTTGCCGGTGTAGGATTTTGTGCACGAACTGATCTCTTGGCTATGTCCCATAAATGTTCAGTGAGGTTTATATCGAGCGATCTGGGTGACCAGACCATTCGCTAGAGTTGCCGAAAAATTCTTCAAACTAATCGCCAATAATCGCGGTCCGGACACATGAAGAATTGCTATCCATGAATGGCTGATAATGATCTCCAAGTAGCCGAACATTACCACTTCCAGTCAAAGATGGGCTCAGCTGCACCAGAGGACGCTATCCATTCCATGTATACATAGTCCACACCGTGATGTGGCCACCAACTGATTCCCCAGTGCTTTGTTGAGAACTGTGGTCCATGGTTTCGTGAAGTCTGTGCCACGCTCGGAACGTACCATCAGCTCTTACCAACTGCAATTGGGACTCATCTGACAAGGCAACAATTTTACAGTCGTTTAGGGTTCAACCGATAGGGTCACAAGTCCAGCAGAGCTACTGCAGGCGATGTCGTGCTGTTATCAAAGGCACTCACGCCAGTCGTCAGCTGTCATAGCCCCTTACCGCCAATTTTCGCCGTACTGTCCTGACGGATACGTTCGTCACACGTCACACATTGATTTCTGTGGTTATTTCAAGCAGTGTTACTTGTCAGGTAGCACTGACAACTCTACACAAAAGCCGCTGCTCTCGGTCGGTAAGTGAAGGCTGTCGGCCACTGCGTTATTCGTGGTGAGAGATTATGTCTGAAATTTGGTTTTCTTGGCAGACTTTTGACACTGTAGAATATGGAATTCCCTAACGTTTTCCGAAATGGAATATCCAATAAGTTTAGTTAGAATTACTATTTCGCGTTCAAAGTCTGTTAACTTCCGTCGAGCGGCCGTAATCACGTTGGAAACCTTTTTACATGAATTACTGAGTACAAATGAGAGATATGCCAGCGCACTGCCGTTTTATACCGTGTGTACGTGATACTACCACCATCTGTATAGGTGCATATCGCTCTCCAATGACTTTCGTGATTTAGGTGTCTTTCGATCCTTCAGTAAGTGTCTGGGATTACCTGAACCAGCGAGCGAAATGTAGCAATCCACGCCCAAGCAAGCTGGTGGCTCTACGAGGTCTAATCACCAATATGTTGCTTCAGCTAAATACCGCATTCCGAAGAAACTTTTGGATTCCTTTCCCTGCCAAATTTCGGCCACCTTCAGTGCTAGAAGTAGTGTTATGCGATATTGGTGTGGTGTTTACTGAGGGTGACTAGTTTCTTCTCCGGTGTGCTTATGTGTGTGGTTGTTATTTGCGTGCATCGCAGAAAGTCCATATTTCTTTTGCTTCGATAAATGGAAAGAAGACATCTGTGAAACCATCGTCGTTAGAGATACGAACCCAGAGCAGAAAACGCAGGGCCACTAAAACGTTAGACAAAAGTTTTACGGCAAGTAGCAGAAATCGGTAAAGCAGTTGCCGCAGTGACATTAGTTACTGGGTGTAATAGAACCCCTTGGGCTACAGTTTGTGTAACATACATGGTAAGCAGCAGATCGAGAAGTGTTTGTAGACATGTACGTACTGTATATCAATATTAGCGCAACAGTTATCGTAACCTAGTCGTAATTATCAAGTCCATTGGTCGTGGAAATGGATATTCGCGCTTTATTGGGAATTTTTTATTTCTTTCTAGCGGGGGTACCCAGCATCGCTCAGAAACTTGATATGGGATTGTGTGGTAGTTGGAAAGTATGAGAAGTAAAAAAAATTGAAAACATATTCTAACTATTTACAGTACTTGCTTATAAACATTTTTCATTTTGTTATTTGGTGTATATATGTACAAATTTTTTCGAATTTCCTAATCGAGAACAGGTTATGTATAGTTCAACGTGAGAGAAGCAGGAGTCTTTGAGAGTGATGCTGCAATATTTTAAAGTTTGTCCTTGAACTTCGTTAACTGTAAAACTGTAGGCAAATTTGGTTGCTGCGCGGGATTAGCCGAGCGGTCTTAGGCGCTGCAGTCATGGGCTGTGCGGCTGGTCCGGGCGGAAGTTCGAGTCCTCTCTCGGGCATGGGTGTGTGTGTTTGTCCTTAGGATAATTTAGGTTAAGTAGTGTGTAAGCTGATGACCTTAGCAGTTAAGTCCCGTAAGATTTCACACACATTTGAACATTATTTGCTAATTTGATTGGAAAGTGCAGTCTTTTAAATTGGAATTGCAGTTCAGTAGTCATCAGTGGTATTCCGGGGATAAACAGTGTGTGTCTTTTGTACTTCACAGCCATAAGTTCGGCTTCGATGATGTTATTCGATAGCTGTTTGGTGATCGTCCTTGTTCCATTACATAGTTTTGGTGAGGTGAGATTTCTGAGGAGATCGAAAATACAATTTTAAGTGGAAGGCAATGTAATGGCGTTCTTGGTGCTTGCAAAGGGTTTAGAAATTCTGTGGGACAGTTACACTTTCTTCAATGTTTATCATCGTATCACACGATTTGTATATTCTCTCTTCACCGGGAATTTTCTTTTGAATACTATATCTGATATCGTAGACAATATCATTTTAGGTGCCATAATTGCCCTTTCAAATAGCCAGTCCAGATTGGTGTAGTTGTTAACATTTGGAAAAATTTGGTTGAAGAGTTCGTTTTACCCCAATTGCTATGTTGCAGGAATCACTGCCGAGTTGAATGAGGCCGGCCACTTGGTCAGTAGGATATGTACCTTCGCCAATTTACAAAAGTTGTTGAGCGAAATGTGCTCTTGTTTCGTCTTTCGATAGTTCATCTGTGATTTAATTGCTAATCGCAGTATTTTTAACCGTGGCCGGAAATGTGTCTTCTAAAGTTTACACTGATCTCATCGGTTGGTGTTGACTTTGCGACAAATGGAAGTGTTTGTCAAAAATCACCTGAGAGTACAAGTAGAGCTCCTCCTATCACTTCAGAGTATCCTCGCAAGTGTTCTGATGTTCTGACTACGGTTTCAGTTAACTTTTATGTGCCATTGTGCATTAGTCCCAGAAGATAATTATACCTTGAATTCTTGCCATAGAAGTTCACCACGTCCAGATGCTCTTGAGATTTTACATATCGCTAATTGCTATTGAGGCTATATTCAACGGTAGTTGTAGGGTCGAACGGGCAGCTCGTACTCCTTCCATAAGTGTGGCTGCAGTGCTGGATGACGCCAGTGCAAGTGCGATGTGTTGTTTAGCACGTATTTCCACCAGCAGTAGATTTACTAGAAACGCTTTCCCCACCAATGGGAAGCCTAGAGTGTTCTAGGATGTTCCACAATGATGTGGGATGTTCCGGGATGTTATCGATTGTTCCAGACTATTCCTGAACTTTCCAGAACATCCCAGATCACGTAGAACGTACCGTAACATTCTGGATTGTTGTGGAATGCTCTAGAATACTCTAGAATGTTCTGGAATGTTCTCAAGTACTCTCGAATGTTCTGGAATATTTTAGAAATTTCTAGAGGGCGAAACGTCCCAGCCCTTAATTCTTCAAAAGTACGCCCTTCATGTAAAAACGGGAAGCTTCTTCATGGAGGGGGAAGAGAGGGCTCCCACACCATATAACTCCCTTAATCGTACCGGGACTTGTTTCTGAGTTTTAGCGACACGCATATTGTACACTTACTTTTAAAATATATATTGATTTTTAGTAATGTCATTTTCTCCCGCTTCTTATTGAAGAGAAGTGGTCTCCCTTCAATTTTAGAGTGAGGATAATAGTTACCAAAACTGTTCTGTTTGCAACCAGCTAGAGCATCAATCAGTATTAGCTGAACAGCTTTTGCTTGTGGCATTTAACTTAGCATCTGGCTTGACGTTATTCATTTAAATGAGTTGCTCCACTACCCCGTACATCTTGCAACTAACAGTACGTCGGAAATTTCTATCGGTACAGCTGAGTGCATTAATGCACCACTTCTTGGTTATGGGGAGCTGACCCAGCCCTGCATTGAATGTAGACCTCGTGGATTAACGTCAGGGCTGGTGCGCTCAACAGCCTCATGTTCTTTGTAAGCGGTTACCCGGGTCCAGCTGTGTGAATACGTCCTATCTGTGATACATGCAACGCCCACATTTAGAAAACGTTCTCGCACTTGAACGTGGAGCAGAGAGCTGGGGTACACAGGTTCCATCCTCGGTGGAGTTGTGGCTTCAGGAAGGACTTTCGGCCACCTACTGTCACTGACACTGCCGAAACCCAAATAATATTGCTGACTCCGTATAAGAAACGTGAATAGGCTTTGAGAAGGAAAAGAAGATATTGTGCCAGCGAGATGCCCTTATCGCCTGATTGTCAATAAACATTGCTTTTTGTGTTGCGCTCAACTTATGATGGACTGGGTGATCAAGATATATGGCACGTGTCTACACATTGTGACAAGTACCGTTTGATAACGACAGATAGTGTTACGAGGGTACATAGACGGTGTTAGTCACAGTAATTCAGCTGAGCCAGTTATACTGTATCCAATCAGGATATTTAAACAATATCTATAAAACCGAATGCTGGCTGACAAGTTAAAAAATTAATTGAATGTTGATAAATGTTTCTGGTCTAGTTGGTATTTATGTTTGTAGTCAATCAGACGCGAAGCAGGCTAAATTTAATTAATAATATTTGTTAGGTGTGATTAGATTTCTCTTTTTGCAGAAAGGAATTCAATGTCTTCATCGTCCACCTGGTGCAGAATCTCTATCTGAAAGATCAGACCAACGTAAACGTCGTTAGCTCTTGTAATCCAGCAAACATCAACACTGCGTAATATATCCGCCGAAGAAAACTGAAAAACTTTGCTGAAATCAATTATCGGTTAGTGACTGTGTCTGCCGTGAAATTCTGCGGCTGATTTAAGAATCAGGGAGCTCGTGTAGTGTGCTATGACGAAGCTCAGCGTGGAGAACGATAAGGTATTCTGTCTTTGTTGTACATTAACATGCAGTTACGCGAATCCTAAAGACAGCCGTCAGCCTTCACGCTTCCCAGTATTTTACGTCGAGAAAGTTCCTAGTATATGAAATAGGATTCAGTAATTGTTACCAAGGAATTCACTGAACGTACCTTGATTCATGTAGATAATTATAGATTTTCAAGGTTCCACAGTTCACAACTTTATCAACCTTTAATAGAAGATTAGATTTTCGTTCCACGTCGGACGTAATTTGATGAATTACAACTTTTCCTTTAACTAAAAGTAATCCGAAGAAAATCTCGTAAGTCGATCATGCCATTCCTTAGAATAAGTGTCGCTCGTTCCAGAGAGTACATAGCCAACTCTCTTCCACGAAGGTAAAAAAAGAAGGGAGGTGCATTTCAGAGTTACACTGTATATTGTTTTGAAGCCCAAAACGTTATCAGACTGCTGTTTACGATTACTTCTTGTTCATTATTTCTGTCGTTTCCCGCAACACTGTTTTAAATACTAACTGTAAGACTTATAGGCCGACCGGTGTGGCCGAGTGGCTCTAGGCGCTTCAGTCTGGAACCGCGCGACCGCTGCGGTCGCAGGTTCGAATCCTGCCTCGGGCATGGATGTGTGTGATGTCCTTAGGTTAGTTAGGTTTAGGCAGTTCTACGTTCCAGGGGATTGATGGCCTCAGATGTTAAGTCCCATAGTCCTCAGAGCCTTTTGAACTATTTGTAAGACTTATAGAGACTACACGAATAACGTAGTATCAGGAAGGCAATTTCGAACACATTTCTGTTATTGAATGCGTATTTGCTCTAGGAGTACGCCACATGTGGCCTCGTTAACGTAACTTGTTTTTTGCTGCTGTATTTCGGATAACCAGAAACGGAAGGAAATGGTATAAAACGCATGCTTTCATAATTCACTTAACTCCACTTTTGCTGCATTTTATCGATAGCAAATGAAACTATAGCTCCCGAACCAATGTATGTTTGCTTACTATTATCGGTACTGCTTCCTGTTCGTTACTTTTCAGCTTTCCACTCGTATGCACAAAATTTTTAGTGTTCACTTGTGCAAAGAACTTACCTACGTTCCCTTTGCTAGCCCATAACCACGTGCAATGAGGAAAGGAGCAAGGTATCATCGTATCTTGTGTATGTCAACAAAGTGAATGAATATTGAAATGTCAAAGGAACAGAACTGTATAGAAGTATATTTCTATGCAGAATAGAGTTCTTGTTTCATTATATTGACATTGCATTAGTCTCTCTGTTTTTTACCCATCGTCTCACTATGAAATCTTACCTATGATGCGTTATTCAGTGTGTAGCCAATAACAGCAACTTACTGGGTAAAGAAACGATATAATTTTTTTAAACATCTTCCAGCGTTGTGGAAAGGTACAAATGTGATTAAGGGAATGGTCTCAAACGCTTAAGACACTTCAAAAGGATATTTTGCTTCACCATATATGAGAGTAACGTTTTAGTAATGATAGCCCATCGTGTGCAAGACACAGGCCTAGCTTTCGAACAGCAGCAAATTTGTTTCTTTTGCCGGAATATTTCTTACCAGTAATTCTGTCAGTTTTTCAGGAATAACCAAACACCGTACACTTGGGATGTACGTACATTTCGATCCTCTGCTTGATTCTATCTTTAAATTTCATTTTGTGGTTTTCAAAGTATACGAGTCTATACCATGCTCTGTTATATACCAACGGTTTGTTTCTTTGTTTAGTTTTAGAGCGCAAAAACAACTCGGGTTATATGCGCCCAAGTCAAAACTATAGAACACGAAGTAGAGAGGAGTTAAGAAATGACTATGCGTCAATCTCAATTGACAGAAAAGTAGACAGCTAAAAACAGGAAGATGAAGAAAGGACTACAAAAACCACCAGGCAGAAACGGAGGTCCAAAACTAAAAATTAACTAGTCGTCGACATATTGCTTTCATGGATAGAGAGTAAAACGTGGTCGACAGCCCGCTTGTCGTTTGCTAAAACGGCTGGTAACTCATAAGGCAAACCCTAGCGGGAACGTAAACGGTTAAAAAACGGGCATTCCGTCAGGAAGTTGTGGACAGTTAAAACTTCGGCGCAATGCATACAAATTGACGGGGGAGTGCCACTTAAATGATGATGGCTAAAAAGGCAGTGCCCAATACGCAACATAGTTAAAATGACCTCCATCCGGTGGGAGGGCCGAGACGAGGTCATCCAAGCCCCTGGGAGAGGCTTAAAAATCCGGAGCTTATTCCCACGAAAAGAGGTCCAATGGCGATGCCAACGGACACCACCTTCTGAAAGACGGGAACACAGAGATCGTTGGAGGGAATATAGGAATCAATGGGCTAAGGTAACAGAACTGAAGCCTTTACAGGAGCGTCAGCAGCCTCGTTTCCTGGCAGACCCACATAAATATCACAGTGGCTCCACCAAGAGTGAGCAAGTAACAGTTTTCCTGGCCCATTGCACTAAGGGATAGGCAATGTAGAGCGCACATAGACTTTGAAGGGCGCTGAGAGAATCTGAGCAGACGACACAATTGGAAAGCCTGTGTCACCGATTGTGCTCCGTGACCTGATACAGGGCGAAGAGCTCGGCTATAAATACTGAGCAGTGTGCCGGAAGCCGATATAGAAAGACGTGGGCGCCACTGACGAAGGCACACCCGACACCACGATCAGTCCGAGAGCCATCAGTCTACACAAAGGTACTATCACGAAGTTCCATGCGAAGGTCGTGAACCTGAAGGCGATAGAGCGAGGCCGCAGTAGTGTCCTTAGGAAGCGAATGAAGGCGAATGTTAACACGGGACAGTGCACAAAGCCAAGGTGGTTAAGAGTTCACACCCACCGGGAAAGTTGCATGTAGTGTGAAGTTAAGCTCCCGGAACAAGTGTCGAAAGCGGACTCCAGGAGGTAACAGAGAAGGGCGACTTGGCCCATACTGGCGATCAAAGGAATCATCAAAGAAAGAGGCACAGGATGGGTGGTCAAGCATGGTAGGAAAACGGCATGCGTACCTGCTGAGGAGAAAGTCACACCTGTAAGACAGTGTAGTTCAGCAGCTTCAGCATACAGACTCCCAACTGGGCTAGTGTAAAAGGCGCCAGTGGCCAAATGGATGCCACGATGATGGATTGTGTTGAGACAGAGTAAGATGGACGTACGTGCTGACACATAAACAAAGCACCCAAAGTCTAGTTCGAAAGGACAAGGCGTCGGTAAAACGGAGGAGCGTGGTTCGATCTGCGCCCCAGGAAGTACCACTGAGGTCACGCAAGACATTGAGGGACCGCGTACAGTGGGCTGCCAGGCAAGACACGTGGGAGGACCAAGGGAGTTTCCTATCGAACATGAGGCCCACGAATTTAGTAGTTTCGACGGACGAAACAGTAACAGGCTCAGGATATAAAGATGGTGGGAGAAACCAATTGCGTCGCCAGAAATTCATACAGATGGTTTTGCCAGTGGAAAAACGAAAACCATTATCGATGCTGCAGGAGTAAAGACTATGAAACGTCCCCTTTTGAACAATTACAAATGACTGTGCTTAACCTGACACACAATATTTTGTTAGCGCAACGCAATCTGACTTTCAAAAAATCCCTACGAAAGAATGGCCTGACTAACATTAACCTATACGTTTCACAAATCACTTACCTCACAAAAATCTTCGCTGCTCAAGCTACTGCAATACAGCGAGCGCCACTACTGCCAGCTAAATAAAAGATTCAAACTACTGAAGGCACTAACTACTGATAGGGATAGTTAGCAAATGAAAGATATTAATAGAGAACAAACAATGTATTTACCTTGATATCATCATATATAAATATAGCAGTTCATGACAAATTTCAAAACTCCGCCATCTCTCTCCCCACATCCACCACTGCTGGCGGCTCACCTCCAACTGCCCAACGCTACGCGCTGTTCACATCCAGCTGCCGCTGCCCAACACTACAATGGCGAGTATTACAACAATGCAAAGCAGCCACAGACTGCACACAGCACAGCCAGTGATTTTCATACAGAGGTGGCGTTACCAATAAAAAAACCTAAACAGCCTACTTACAAGACGATCAAGACAGCGCTGAAGACGCCGCTCAGTGAGACAGGTCCGTGGAGAACTGCAATAGATGGCGAAATCGTCAACAAAAAGGGAGCCAAAGATGCCCCGCAGAAGACAGGCCATTATAGGCTATGGCGATAGCAGAGAGGACGACGCTCAGGACGGAACTCTGAGGCACACCGGTTTCCTGGATAAAGGTGTCCGACAAGGCAGAACCCACACGCAGCTTGAATACTCGGTCTTTTAAAACTTCCTGATGGAAACAGGGTTCAAATGGCTCTGAGCACTATGGGACTTAACATCTGAGGTCACCAGTCCCCTAGAACTTAGAACTACTTAAACCTAACTAACCTAAGGACAGCACACACATCCATGCCCGAGGCAGGGTTCGAACCTGCGACCGTAGCGGTTGCGCCGTTCCAGACTGAAGCGCCTAGAACCGTTCGTGGAAACAGAGCAGATGACCACAGAAGCCCCACTTGTAAAGAGTACAGTGGATACCATTTCTCCAACAGGTGTCGTAGGCCTTCTCCAAATCGAAAACCACGACCACAGTCTGGGATTTCCACAGAAAAGCATTTATGACATGGGTGGACAACTGCAGAATGGCGCGCTCAAAATCCACATTGTGTAGTCATTAATAAATTGCGAGACTCGAGCCACCATACCAGCTGGGCATGAATCATGTGTTCCATCACCTAGCAAGCACAGCTGGTGAGGGAGATGGGGGCGGTAGCTAGAAGGAAGGCTTTTGTCCTTACCGGGCTTAGGTACGGATATGATGGTGGCTTTACATCAACGTCCAGAAAATGTGCCCTCTGCCCAAATGCGGTTGTACATATTAAGCAGAAGGTGCTTGCCCACTAGAGAAAGGTGCTGCAACATCTGAATGTGGACAGCGTCTGGTCCTGGTGTGGAGGATCGGGATGAGCTCAGAGCACGATCGACCTCCCTCATAGTAAAGGCAGCATTGTAGCACTCACGATTCTGGGAAGAAAAGGGTACCGCCCGTGCGTCCTCCGCTCGTTTCCGATGGAGGAAGACAGAGTGAAGGTGGGAAGAGCTCAAAATTTTCCCAAACTGGTGGCCCAAGGTGTTGGAGATGGCAATAGGGTCCACGATGACATTGTCTGGTATTGTCAGGCCAGAAATTGGCAAATGGATCTTGGTTCCAGTGAGCCATCAGAGGTTGGCCCACAGGACAGAGGAAGGGGTGGAACTGTTTAGGTACCAGTGAATGAAATCCACCTAGCTCTTTAGCTATCCCGAATAACGCGATGACACGCTTGCACGCATCTCTTTATAATGAATGCGGTTTGCCATCGTAGGACGACGATGAAAAACACGGAGAGGACGCCCTGCGAGCGAATGTCGTCGCGGCATGCCTCTGTCCACCAAGGGACTGGGACATGATGTGGTAAAGAGGAAGTGCGAGGTAAGCATAAAGTATAGAGTTTGTGAGATATTCCACCTGGTCATCACAACTGGGGAAATATTGTTCCTCGAAGGTCGTCAGCCTTAGTAAGCTGCCATTTGGAAATGCAAGCAGGTGGGGTGGGGGTCATCAAACGGATAACACATGGTCGCTCGAGTAGGTGTCAGAAAGAACCGACCACTCAAGACGATGGGCAAGCTGGGCAGTGCAAAAGGATAAGTCCAAACGGGAATAGGTGTGCTAGAAGTCAGAAAGGAAGAAGAGGTTGGATTGATTCAGTAGATCAATCAAGAGGGCACCTCTCTGAAAGGATCCGGGAGAACACCAAAAGGGATGATCCACATTTATGTCACTGAGTAGAAGAAATGGGGGAGGTAACTTCTAAATATTCTGCGTTGTGTCTGATTGTTCTATATCGTGTCTCCCTATCACTTTCGCGCAACGACGCTCTGAGCGTGTTTTTTAGGGAATTGACTAGTTTGAACCTTGGACCTGTTGCTGGTAAGGAGATGCCAACGCCACACATGACATGAAGAATTCAGAAGAGTTCAGTGGGACTAGCGATGGTATAACCAAACACTTAATGATTTCAGCGTCAGCTCCACTGCACTCCCTGTAAAAGAATCTTAATACTAACTAAATTTAGTGGAAGGGGTTCAAGGCTTTCTTATTTTTAGTTAGCTGGTAAAATAACGTCGAAAAAGCAGTTAAGTTTACCATTGGAAATTTTATTATACTCACAAAACATCGTTTATAAATTGCACTATCGATAAAAGGAAATGTTTTAATACAGGATGGTAAAAACCAGCTGCGTTCAACAAAAATGTGATCAAATATTCCCTGAATCGGTTTCCAAGTTCTACAATGGATCGAAGGATGACCTATGCCATATCACATCTATAATCTAGGTTTAAATTAAGTTTCACAAGAGAGAAAACTATCAAAATGGTCTACAGTGACCCTGAATTATCTTTAATTACTTATCTAACCTGTCATAAATTACAGTGGCTCATGTGGCTTCCCAATAACTATGAAACACAAAAATCATCGGGTTTCAGATTTTTACTTCAAGTGGCAAATGTGAACACCATGAGCTTTAACTGACGATCGACACTAGTATTACATAAAGGGGATGTAACAGATGAGACTTCTGCAGTTCTGAGCGAAGCCTTATGTGCTCAAAAATGCGACATCGCATGCGTTCATTACCTTGTCGGTGTTCGTCAGGGGGCGGCGGACAGCACAGCTCCGCTTACCTCGCAGTCTCGGAAGCAACTCAAGCAACTCTAACTTCTCCTTACTACAATTTACCGAAATTGGTTTAAAAAACTATCTGGCTGTGTTTTCATCTAACCAATCAGGGTCTCAATGCTAACCTTAAGCTCCGCTTGAAAAAATTCTGTCTATCCAATGAGAAACGTTATACTTTTCGTGGTGGGGCAATGTTTTTAAGGTTTGCAATGTAACAGAGAAGCGAAAAAGTCTCACGCTAAAACTTGCAGGTGGTGTGGTCCTTTTAGCGTTATCGTAAGATCTATACTGTTCTTCTGGAGGGCTCTATCTTTTAACATGGGCTGGGGGTGGTCCTAACGTAACAGAGACGCGAAAAAGTCTCACGCTAAAACTTGCGGTTGGTGTGGTCCTAGCAGTTAGCTGGCGACGTGGGTGTCCGTCCGTCCCTTATCGTAGGGCCTTCCAGCTTAACACGGTTCTGCTCTTGGCTTCTGTTCTCGTTTCTCCTCTCGGAACTGCGTCTGTTTCACGGTGGGAAGGTATGACATGCATTTAGGCATTCTTGTGTTAGTCTGTGGTATGCCATTTGCTCACTCGGTACTCATATTACTTTGGTTAATTTAATGTCACGATTTATTC
Source organism: Schistocerca americana (assembly GCF_021461395.2). Lineage (NCBI taxonomy): Eukaryota > Metazoa > Arthropoda > Insecta > Orthoptera > Acrididae > Schistocerca > Schistocerca americana. The sequence continues at coordinate 525,983,744 of NC_060122.1, forward strand.
GGAGCTATGTGACATACTACTGGGTTTCCTTATCATGTCAGGGTTTTCATGGAAGGTGTTGGATTTGCCTGACACCTTACAAACTGCCCAATGTGATGAAGGAGGTGTGCCCTGGTGACATCGAATGACGGAGGGACATAAATCCCCAGAGGGAAAATGTCAGGTGAGGACAGAAACGACGAACTGCAAATGCCTGAAGATGGGTACTGAGGGAAATGGCTCTAAGCACTATGGGATTTAACATCTGAGGTCATTAGTCCCCTACACTTAGAACTACTTAAACCTAACTAACCTGAGGACATCATACACAACCATGCCCGAGGCAGGATTCGAACCTGCGACCGTAGCAGCGGCGCGGTTCCAGGCTGAAGCGCCTAGAACCACTCGGACACAGCGGCCGGATATTCAGGGAGATGGGTTGGCTATAAACGTCATCCCATATCAGCAGCATGACGCCCCACGAGATGGAATGCCGATTTCAGGGGGAACTTCGAAACGAACTAGGATGAAGTGTGGAAGCTCAAAGCGGTCGTGAGGACCCAATCTTTTCCTGAAGGCAGAGTACAAGGGGATGCTGAGATGCTAAAATCAGCTGTAAATCCTCTTTATGGGACCGAGGGCTGTGAACGTTCCATAGTAGGAAAGTCATGATGAGAAAGAAATGGAGGGGTGTCACGTCGGTGGCTGCCGAGTGACAGCCTGTGAAGACTCGCTGCTACAGGGCACAGAAGCAGGAGGATCCTGCTCGCTGAGGGCCACAGAAGTATCAGCTTGCTTCTGCTGTCGGTCTGTGGAGTCCAACGCAGAAAGACGGTTCATCGTACTCACGGGCGACTTGGAAGCCGGCAGGGCTAAGGTATTATGGAAACACCGTCGAAGAGGATCTTCGAGTCGGCGAAGGAGAAGACCGTTTGCCTTTGTTGGACTTCATCGATCCTTTCCGGTTAGCAGAGGAAGACTCAGGTGTTGTTTCACTGGAGCGACGTAGGAAGTCTTCATGGGAGTACTCCTCCTGTCCTTTCCGGCTTACCGATTGTGTAGCTGGTGGCTTTGCCCCTTGAGGCGAAAGTTTGACGGCTTGTTGCACAGCTCGATGGGTGGATGGTGATGCTACCTTGACAAGGGGCGATTTCACAACCTCAGATCTGCGTTTGATGACGTATGACTGCGTGCTCATGTCCTTCATGGAGAGAGAGTTAAGAAGAACAGAATTATAAGTGCCAGACTGGAGAACACAGGGTTTGCGACTAGCCAATAACTTGCGAGCGACTGGATGTGGCACGTTTTCGTTTACCCGGATTTCCTGGAGAGCCCGCTCATACATGGGACAATCCCGAGAGGAGCTGGCATGGCCGCCATTGCAGTTGATACAGTGCGCAGAAGGATGCGGACAATCTCCCTTATGCGCTGGGTGTCGTTATAGTGTGACTGAAACGTTGACAATGGTAGCAGCACATCGGGTTCGGTATGTACGGTCGGACTATGATAATTTCATGGCTTGCTTTGATCTTGGCCGGAAGCACCACTCAATCAAAGGTGAGAAAAAAGTGCGGGTGTGCACTAACCTTTTCCATCACCTAATGAACGGCAGTGACACCCTGATCAGAGAGGTAAGATTGGACTTCAGCCTCGGTCAGACCATCGAGCAGCCTAGTGTAGATAACGCTACGGGAAGAATTCAGAGTTATATTGGCCTCCACACGAACAGGATAGCCGTGGAGAAGCGAGGCGGCAAGAAGTTGTTGTGCTTGAGAATCAGAAGTAGTCTCCAAAAGCAAAGTGCCATTTCGTAAACGAGAGCAGGATTTCACAGGGCCGGCAATGTCATCAACACCTTTCTGAACAATAAACGGACTTACCGTTGCGAGGGACTGACCGTCTTCAGTACATGAAACCACGAGGAACTGTGATGCAGCTGGAAGGGTCTTTGAATCGTTAGCCTCATTCCGTTTACGTTTCATAGACATTGATTATGAAGATGATTGGCTCATTGCGAGGAAATCCCCCATGATTGCCAGTGTCTCCAATGGCGCGCACCTTCCATCTCGGAGGCCCCCTTCACAAGGGGGCGCACACACCTTAGGTGATTGTTCACACCTCAGATCACACCTCTCCAACACCTGACGGAGGGACTAATCGGCAATTTGGGAAGGCAGCAGCTCAGGCAATCACCCCTCCCTCGGCCTGGCCTGTACCAGGGGGTGCATGCGAACCGTGCCTGTCGACCCGGTCTGGGAATTACGCGTTACCCAGACACCTGTTACGCGTACACCTTGTTTCGTGTTCCATTATCATTTGAACGATAAATCGTAATTATATGGAACGAGTCATCATAGCTTACACTGACATCATTTTTTTTTTTGTAAATACGCATCAACGCTGATCATTTATTAGTTTTTACGTTTCTTTAACTAGCCTGTAACCCTTACCCATTGCCATTTACACATTACAGTAATAGATAATCTTCTGCGGAATAGGAAGAGCTTTCGAAGAGAAACGTTTTCAGTTTAGTTTCATATTTTACTTTGCTGTGTACCAGACATTTTATATCAATGGATAAGTGATCAAAACTTTTGGTTGCAGCATTGGGAACCCCTGTTTGTGCTGCAGACGACATTAATGTGGAGTAATGAATGTCTAAGGCAGGCAGAACGAACAGCGTGTTTAGATAAATTTTCAGTCAAAGCCTTCTACAGACAGGAAGCACAGGAAACATACACACTCATACTGTCAGATGCACAAAACTCGCCTACACACCATCGCTGTCTCTAGCTGTTCTAGTCAAAATCTTTTTTAAAGGAGGAGGAAATGTGAACAATGAAAAATAATTATCGGGGAGAAGAGTTTAGGGCATTAGACGCTGCTCCAACAATCAGCACGGTTACATAGCCGTATGTTGTACCGGGATGAGACTGTTGACACAGTGTGGCTGATATGTCGGATGCCGGAGCATTTGCGACTTGCAAGGCAATGAAAACAGAAAAGAAGAAAAAGAACAGGCAGTTTTTAAGTCAAATGACGTAAATAAAAATTATTACAATAAAAGTAGACAGTGCAATAGTAATTCATGTATACAAAAGAATATATTGCTTTACTTACAAATGAAATGTGATTCCCTTAAACTTTGGATTACGATCGGATCTATTAGTGCACTCGTAAACAACGCAAGCTGGCATATTTGGTGAAACAACTAAGCCTCCATACATTCAAAGCACCCGACACGGTCGGAACTGGGCAAGGGCACGCCAGAGTGACGTCACTGGAAAGTATCAAGGCGGTGAATCATGGAAGTATGAATGTGGTGAACCTAATCTATTGGGCTTGTTAAGATGGCGGACATAAACTTCATGTTTGTAACATAACACCTCAGCTCTTTTTTTACCTCTGTGCTCGCTTCAGTCACTTCTATATCACCCACAGGCCGCGCTCATAGTGTATAAATATCTGTGGAGTGAGCATTCGGATGGACAAAACGAGAATTCTGTCTGCAATATCTCCTGCAGCTCTGGTCACATGATTTTGGGATGGCGCGTTTTAGCCTATATAAGCTTAACACCACGTTCAACCTCACTTAAATCTTGATAACCTGCCATTGTAGCAGCAGTAACCGATCTAACAACTGCGCCAGAGACCTGTTGTCTTATATAGACGGTGCCGACCGCAGCGCCGTGTTCTGCCCTTTCACATATCTGTGTATTTGAATACGCATGCCTATACCAATTTCTTTGGCCCTGCAGTGTAGATGACCTTCAGAAGTACCGTGAAACTTTGTATACGCGTTTTAAAGACATCTTAAAGTGTGGATTCCAGGGACAGTACCTGGCTTAAAGATATGAAGAGAAATGGTGCTGTGCTTCAAACTCCCCTTTGAAAAGTTACGAATGGCTGTGCTGGTAAACTTCTACGTTATTTGAGTTTCAAACAGCTGAGCAAAACTGAACGTGCTCAGACAGTTCTCTCTTTACTTATTATGATCATCAGTAAACTGACACAATATTTTTTTTAGTGCAACGCAATCTGACTTTCAATAATCCCTACAAAAGAGTGGCCCTGTCTAACAGTAACCTATACCTTTCATGAATCACTTACCTCACAAAAATCTTCGTTACTCGAACTACTGCAATACAGCGAGCGCCAATACTGCCAGTTAAATAAAAGATTCTAACTACCGAAGGCACTAACTACTGATACTCATAGTTAGCAAATGAAAGATTTTGACAGAGAACAAACGATGTATTCACCTTAATAGCGTTCAAATGTCATTATATATATATATATATATATATATATATATATATATATATATATATATATATATATACAAACGCTTAATTTCCATGTTAGAGCTCATTTTAGTTTCTTCCACCTACGCTCAATGGAGCACGTTATCATGATTTCATACGGGATACTCTTACCTGTGCTGCTAGAACATGTGCCTTTATAAGTACGACACAACATGTGGTTCATGCACGATGGAGCTCCTGCACATTTCAGTCGAAGTGTTCGTACGCTTCTCAACAACAGATTCGGTGACCGATGGATTGGTAGAGGCGGACCAATTCCATGGCCTCCACGCTCTCCTGACCTCAACCCTCTTGACTTTCATTTATGGGGGCATTTGAAAGCTCTTGTCTACGCAACACCGGTACCAAATGTAGAGGCTCTTCGTGCTCGTATTGCGGACGGCTGTGATACAATACGCCATTCTCCAGGGCTGCATCAGCGCATCAGGGATTCCACGCGACGGAGGGTGGATGCATGTATCCTCGCTAACGGAGGACATTTTGAACATTTCCTGTAACAAAGTGTTTGAAGTCACGATGGTACGTTCTGTTGCTGTGTGTTTCCATTCCATGATTAATGTGATTTGAAGAGAAGTAATAAAATGAGCTCTAACATGGAAAGTAAGCGTCTCCGGACACATGTCCACGTAACTTATTTTCTTTCTTTGTGTGTGAGGAATGTTTCCAGAAAGTTTGGCCGTACCTTTTTGTAACACCCTGTATATATATATATATATATATATATATATATATATATATATATATATCAATTCATGTCATCCATCTTTACAAATTTCCTTTTTCTGGCGGACAGACGTCAAGATTGTTCGCTTATACTAGCCTGTCAGAACTCTGGCATCTCTCTCCCCACATCCACCACTGCTGGTGGCTCACCAACTGCCCAACGCTACGCGCTGTTCACATCCAACTGCCCAACGCTACACTAGCGAATATTCCAACAATGAGTCCAACCAGCCACAGAGAGCACACAGCGCAATCAGCGATTTTCATGCAGACCACTACGTGGCGTTGCCAACATAAAAAACTAACAGCCTGCTTACATGCTTTCTCCCTACAGTATCATAGTTCACATTACACTTTATTTATATTTTTCCGGTAACGGATTAAGAAGTGACAGCCAAAAATACTTTTTTTACGTTTTCCAGTGCACTGATTCATATTATCGAATCTGTTGTAATTAATTATGTTACAGTGATCCTGTACAGGAAAGTGCCTCATGCAGAAATACTTAGATACACACAAGGAGTTGAGAAGCTGCGTAAATTAGAGAAAATTTATCAGAGTTTCATATATAATATTTATCTGCTTGTGAACATGGCACTAATACACTGACTGCCAGTTTACTCAAACACGATTCAGATGTATCCAGCAGTTGTAAACACATAACCATAACAGCCCAAAATTGTCCTTACAATACAGACCTTACTATGTTTGGATGTCTTACAACGTACAGAATGTCCACACCCATACGACATTTACAATCATAAATTCGTTGTTCATACCTATGAAATGTAACTTGTCCTCGTATCACATACTTCTCTTTACGTTCGTAGCAACAACAATACTGCACCATAGCTATTACTAAATTTCAAACCTGCAGAAAAGTCTATAAAACAAGGCGAATACGTGTAATAGGCAAGTTCCGCTATTATCGCAAACAATAGACAAAGAGCAGCGTCTCAAAATCACGTGATATCGAGAACATGCGCAGTGTACTGTGCGTATTCCATATATATACACACTATGTGACAAAAGTATCCGGACAGCTGGCTGAAAATGATTTACTAGTTCGCGGCGCCCACCATCGGTAATGCTGGAATTCAGTGTGGTGTTGGTCCACCCTTAGCCTTGATGCTAGGTTCCGCTGCCGCAGGCATACGTTCAGTCAGGTGCTGGAGGGTTTCTTGGGGAAAGGCAGCCCATTCTTCACGGAGTGCTGCGCTGAGGAGAGGTATCAATGCCGGTCGGTGAGGCCTGGCACGAAGTCGGCGTTCCAAAACATCCCATAGGTGTTCCATAGGATTCAGATCAGGACTCTGTGCAGGCCAGTCCACTACAGGGATGTTATTGTCGTGTAACCACTCCACTACTGGCCGTGCATTATGAACAGGTGCTCGATCGTGCTGAAAGATGAAATCGCCGTCTCCGAATTGCTCTTCAACAGTGTAAAGCAAGAAGGTGCTTAAAACATCAATGTAGGCCTGTGCTGTGATAATGCCACGCAAAAACAACAAGGGGTACAAGCCCCCTCCATGAAAAAACACGACCACACCATAACACCACCGCCTCCGAATTTTACTGTTGGCACTACATACACTTGCAGATGACGGTCACGGGGCATTCGCCATACCCATACCCTGCCATCGGATCGCCACATTGTCTTCCGTGAGTCATCAACCCACACAACGTTTTTATACTGTTTAATCGTCCAATGTTTACGCTCCATACATCAAGCGAGGCGTCATTTGACATTTTCCGGCATGATGTGTGGCTTACGAGCAGCCGGTAGACCGTGAAATCCAAGTTTTCTCACCTCTCGCTTAATTGTCATAGTGCTTGTAGTGGATCCTGATGCAATTTGAAATTCCTCTGTGATGGTCTGGGTAGATGTCTATTACACATTTCGACCCTCTTCAACTGTCGGCAGTCTCTGTCAGTCAACAGACTAGGGCTTTGTACTTTACGTTCCCTTCACGTTTCCACTTCTCTATCCCACCGGAAACAGTGGACCTAAGGATGTTTCGGAGCGTGGAAATCTCGCTTACAGACGTATGACGCAAGTGACACCCAATAACCTGACCACATTCGAAGATCGTGAGTTCCGCGGAGCGCCCCATTCTGCTCTCTCACGATGTCTAATGACTACTGAGGTCGCTGATATGGAGTACATGGCAGCAGGTGGCAGCACAATGCACCTAATATGAAAAACATATGGTTTGGGGGGTGTCCGGATACTTTTGATCACATAGTGTACAAACTTTATGCCCGCTCTCAGCCACGTAGCCAAACTGCACGTAGTATACAGTTTACGCATATACACTGTCTTGAGGTTTCAAGTAGAGAGAATGCTTGTATGATCGCCGTTGCGGGAGTCGATGCAGGATGTCAATTTGCTTATTTGCCACGTATTAATGAAACCTATACGTACAAGCGCGAGCACTTCTTGGAAATGTATACACGTCACAGACACAGGAAAATTTCAGTTGAAAGGGATATTTGGAAGCCGTAGAACAAATACTTATAGTAGCTACATTTGCAGAATTTTGTTAACAGTAACAGTTACATATTTAAGTAATAGGAACACTACGACAAATATAATATCGTTATAAATAAGCGTTAGACGTGCATTGGAAGATGATCGGAGTATCATTTTGGCAACTATCGCAGGAACCAACAAAATGAAACGGCAAAGAATCATAAGCAAACATATCTTAAAGCATTGCTAATACTTGAAAGTCGTAAATTTAGAAATTGGTCGCTCAGATAATAGAACAAAAAGCAGCGTAAGGTGATACAAGATTTTTATCTATAATTTGTATAACCTCTGAACAAAAAATAGTTTACAGATGATTTTTGTAAATTTCAAGAAGACATCTACGTCCAAATCCAAGGAACGTTCAAATTTGAATAAGTTTTTGTGGTGTAAGTAAGAAGAGAGACCGTGGAATGGAAGGCATTTCCAACTACGCAGCAAAGCAGATCTGTGACAAATTCGATCACTGTTAGTCATCCATCTGAAAAGGAAGATAAGTCGGTTTACTTGATTATTGGTGTTGTAAGCTCAAATTACAGCAGACGTAATTCGAAGTATGAATCTGGCTGGCCCAGTTGCCTAGATAAGTTTCAGAGCAAAGTGGAAGTGAAGGGTGGAACGGTAGAGGGAATGCGTTAGGGGCAAGCAAGGGATAAAATGTGCAAGGTGGATTATACAGGTAGAAGTCATAGAGGAGATGACAATATTAAACAAGATAGGAAAAGTTGAAAGACTAGGAGAAAAGGTAAAGTGGGATCCTAAAAGTACCAGTGCACACGGCTACTGAAGTCAGAATTTTTCTTGGATGGCTCAAGTGGCTCTGTTAAGAACTGGCTGCCATGGTTCGCTGGGAGCAAGGGAAGTCAGTTCATATGCTTATCCTCTGCTGCTTGTTGCTACCCGCACCTGATGACAAAATAATTTCTTTCAACCAATGCACCTTTTAATAGTATCACGGATGCATTGACGGGGTGTACTCTTGCATTTTTCTGCACGAAATAACTGCATAGTTTTTCGTTATTTGTTTGTTCTCTGGAGGAAAGTCGTACAATACAGTTTACATACACATCAGAAATTATTGTGTAGAGGAGAAAGATCTATTCAACAGTTTTGATGACATTTAGTCCACACCCCTGTTTTTAAATCAAGCAAAGTATCTCGGTGGTGATGAGGCTTTTCAAAACATCGATGTCGACTGTCCCGCTTGATTACGGTACCCTGTAGATGCAGCCATCTTTCATATAGGGAACATTTCAGGGTCGGCCCTTCCTTCATGTCCAGACTTCAATAGCCATCTGCATTGCTGGCGAACAACAATGTCTGAATTGCCCAATCGAAGTACTACCTTGACTTTGTATGGTTTCAGTTTGACTTTCTGTGAGAGCAAATGAAACTGCCACAACCATCTGAATTCCTAAATGGCGCTAGCTGCTGTTATCTCCGCTATAGCCAATACGCCACACTCAATGCATAGCTTGCGTCGTATTAGAAAGACACTGTATTATAACTCACATTTTTGGTAGTCTTACAAAAGAATTAAATCACAGACTTTTTATCACACAGATCTGCTATACTGTTGAAAAATATACAATATCTATTTAAAAAAGTTAACGCTTGCATGTTGGCGATTACTAATGTTGCCAAAACGCATTCATCCTTGTTTCACGAACCTCTGGTCACTATTTGTCTACCTGGAAAGAGAATAGGAACACATTATCTGATCAAAAGTATCTTCACCCACACTAGAGGACATTAATATGGGCTCTCTCCCCTCTTCGCCAATATAACGACCTGAACGCCGGATAACTGAACGTCCGTGGAAGGATGACAGGCCATTCTTCCTCAAGAGTCAAAGCCAGACCAGAAAATGAGGTTGGGCGTCAAGGTCTGGAACGAAGTGGACGTTCTGACTCACCTCACAGATGTTTCATTGGGTTCAGTTGGAGCCTTTGCGCAGGCTAGCCCATTTCAAGAATGTTGGTGCCCACAAAGTTTTGCTTAACAGATGCTGCTTTCTGACAGGGTGCATTGTCATGCTGAGACAGTCATCTTTCCCGAACTGTTCCTCTACTGCGAGCAGTACACAATGCTGTAATATTTGTTCATATCCTTCAGCACTGTGCGTTTGTAACCATATAATGGGATCATACCCTAACCACGAAAAGCTGTCCCATATGTAATGCTACCCTCATCGTACTTCACTTTTGGCACTAAAGACGATAACAGGTAATGCTCCCAAAGCCAGACCCTTCCACTGGATTGTCACAGCATAAGTCTTCATTATTTACCCAAAATCTCTCGATTCCAGTCATCCATTGTCCAGCGGCGTCGTTATTTATACCTAACGAGTGTCGCTTAGCATTGTGTTAGCTGGATGCTGGTAACCCTTTGAAACTCGAGAGTGATTCCTTCCGCTGATTTAGCGCGTTTTTTTACAATCACCCTCCGCAGTGTTCGACGGTCCCTGTCTGCCACCACATGAGGCCTGCCTTTTCTTGGTGAAGCTGTGGATGTGCCCTCGCGTTTCACTTCGCAATCACACCACCAACAGTGGATATGGGCAGATGTCCCTAATGGATTTCTTACTCAGATGACATCCAGTGAGTAGTCCACGTTCGAAGTTACAGTGCTCTAGTGGCCGACCCAATCTGCTGTCATTGAAAACACAATAATCCCCACCTCCTTTCACTCATACATTGGCGGGTCCTCCTCTCGCGGCATCTAGTAGCAGTCAGTTCGGAATTACGTATTCATGTGTCGATACTTTTGATCAGGTAGTGTACGTCTAATGGGTCAAAAGGTATTTGACGTGAATAATATATGTGCCTCACAGCGTATTTAGCTCATTTACAGCATACAGTCAGTTTTCTTATCTAGATCAGACTGAGCTACAGCGCCCAATAATCGGTAGTATCTGTGAAGTCTCAGAATAGGCTTTACTTGGGGCGTCTGGTAGTCTAAGGTGAGTTGTATTGTTCCATAGACTGTTGAGGCTTTAGGCAGAATGCACTTGTTAGTTTTAGATATAAATGTCGTTAACAGCAATTTGTGCTTAATCCGTTGTTCTGACTTCACATTCTCGACTGCAGCAAGTTGGATATTGTGCAACGCAAATACACACACACACAATCGCGCGCGTGAGCGAGCGTGGTCACGCACACTCATCACTCAGACTCGTCAGATCTCTGTTGATATGTATTCGTGTCCTTCTCTCTCTCTTTTTAATTTTATTCGCTTTCGGGACGTGCCCATGCAAGTATCTCAATAGTGGCTCTCTGAAAATGGCTCTGAGTACTATGGGACTTAACATCTATGGTCATCAGTCCCCTAGAACTTAGAACTACTTAAACCTTACTAACCTAAGGACATCACACAACACCCAGCCATCACGAGGCAGAGAAAATCCCTGACCCCGCCGGGAATCGAACCCGGGAACCCGGGCGTGGGAAGCGAGAACGCCACCGCACGACCACGAGATGCGGGCCATCTCAATAGTGGAATGTCTATTGTGACTATACGAACGTGAGCACAACACAACATCCAGTCCCCAAGCGGAGAAGCACATCCGACCAGGCTGGGAATCAAACCCGGGCCCGTTCGGTTAGCAGTCCGTCGCGTTGAACATTCACGTTTTTCTCTTGGAGCGCTTTCTGCAGTGGTCGACACTTCTGAAGGGGCAGATTCGTACTTCTCACACAGTCGACTGAATTTCACAGATGATCCGTCAATATCTGCATAATTATGGGACAAGGAAGCAATGTTAATTGCTTATCGTGCTCTTACAGCTATTTATAGTGCATTATCGTGCTGAAACTTTCTATCATTCCATCGATAGACGAAGAGCACACACACACGTGAATGAGACGTATGGACATGGATTAATAATCAGTTTGGTCACACTGTTTACCACAGAGACTAATCCTCCTGGCATCTATAGAATTTCTACGAAAACTGACCTGACCCCTACCACTTCATTCTCTGACCAGCGATACAGAGTATTTCATCACAGACTTTTTATGCCAGACACATCGCGTACCCAACTATGTAATGAAGCACAAAGGCAACAGGATCTTTGCCTTTCGTGGGCAACGATTTTCCGAAATGTGCCCTCCACCGTCGAATCGCGGCTCGCTTCGAGGTGCTGGTGTCCCTTGGTAATAGCTGTCCCACGTATAACTAGCACTTACAACCTATATCAGTTTGTCGATCACTATGTAATATCTGCGCTCATCCCGATCAAATCCGTGTCCATCACAATGCCTGCTACGCCCTGCTTCAGCTAAGCTGCATGGTCGCTCAGGGTCTCTTTGTATTTCTGCCTCTCTAGCGACGTGTTACAAGGATCCCATGGCTTAATTTCTCTTGACAATCTACAGCGTCTCGTTCTCGAACTTTGCCAGCAGCGTAGCCTGGCACTCTGCCTTTGCCGTGACGATGGGTGACCGGCCCAGACCTTACGCCCGAGCGCTCCCATGTCACGTTGGTACCACCGACGCACAGTTTGCGGGACTGTTCATTTCAACACTAGTTACATTCTATCTGTGGACCTTGAAACATCCGAAAAACGTGTGTTCTCGCATTCTATCTGCGGATCATGAAACAGGGTCACCCGCGTCGTGCACCGAAATCTGATGCGCCTGCATGACATTCACAGAGCCACTTAGGACATCTTCTCCAGAAATAGGGTCGTATAAATAAAACAGAAAATATACTTAACACTCGAAATTTCAGAGCAACGATAAAGCCAGCCGGAGAATATATTTGTCTTGAGAACGCTCTCGGCGCGAGAAAAACGGTGGAGGAAGTTGCTCAAAAGAAAGAACAGTTTCCGATTTCACATGAAGAAAACTAGTGTAGCTTTTCACAAGCGGAGAACGTTCTCCTTTTTTGAAAGTGAACCCTGTAGCATACTTCAAGCTTAGTAAGTTTTGTTGAGGTTAAATTTTTTTAACCGAACTTTTGGTAGTAATGGCATAATTTACGTTGCTAGAAAGGCAAAAAAGATATACGTAGCCCTACGAAATACCGAAGAGAGTGACTGTAGAATTATGTACGGGTTTATCAATAAAAACATTATTTGTCTGGGAGCTACCTTACAGAAAATCATGAAAGAATAGGGGACGACCTTTCAAATGAAACGAAAATGAAAACTTTTGTGTTGGTGTTTAGCAGACCAAAGTTATCAAGCGGATTTACGAGAAGACTTATGTATACACCAAACAACTGTGTCATTGACATTTCCAGTTGTAAGTATATACTAAATAACTGTGTCACTGACGTTTTAATATTTTCATCATCATGTATTCGCACAGCATAAATATTATATTTTTTATGTTAGGAATAAAAAGGCGGATCAGAAATATTAGTAACTGGTTTATTAGAAACACAGCGATCTGTTTCTCGTAACGAAGCGCAGTGGCGACCGCTTACGTACTTGACAAGCGAGCAAACCGTGATTCGTCGTATTTAAGCACAATTATTTCGTGTTAGAAAACTCTGACAGCGTTACGTTTTGAAGTAGATGGAAAGTCATGTAATCTTAAGATTTCGTCATATGTGTTCACCTAACTACAATAACAAAATAATTTCCCACATGTCAAAAATTCTATAATATTGCAAGAAATTCATTTTTGTAAACTGTCCGTAGTCGTCTTAATGATTTCCTGCTGCACATAAAAGTAAAATCGAACGGTAGTGAAACTCTTCTATAACATACTGGTAACATTTCCATATTTGTACATTGAAAAGTTTGCTGTTTGAGAGAGACGTCAGACGACACACACCGAGAAACTTTACAAGGAGGAGGGTAGGTAGTGAGAAGGAACTTCCTCGTCAAAGAATATATTTAGCATTTTTTATTCATACGAAATCGAGGACTTTCTCAGAGAATGTTCTTTTGCTCTGAGAATCTTCTCCGAAGGATGTTCTCTTTTTTTATTCATGCGACACATTATTATCATGACAGTAGCAAAAAACACTTGCAGAATAATTATCTTCTTCCACTGACTTTTAGAAAAAGTTCTGTTCACTAGACAATATTTTACATACTTGAAGAGTTTTCATTCTACATCTTAAAACTTTTCAATGGAAACTAAAATCGTCCTAAACTCCTTACTTGGGAAGATCTTTATTTTATTAGCTGGGAATACGCAAACCATTCAACTTATCGGCAGTAGTGCCTTTCTCTTCCTTCCTTTCTTTTTTTTTTACTTTCAAATACAAAGTCGTCCGATATAATCTAGCTCAGATTATTTAAAATGTTTAAAATTTAGTATTCGGTAAGTTTTATTGAGTTTAGAATGGGATTAACGGATTCAGTGTTTTTTAGGCATTTAGATGGAACCAAATGTCTGATGGTCTTTGGTTCATACTTACTCAGTAGGGAAGAGAGTTGCTGTGCCTTGGTAAACTTCGCGGGTTTACGCCTCTAACCAGCTAGGTAATAGAAGTTTAATATATTTTGTTGTTTTGGTTTTAAATAATGACATTCATTTTTTATGTGCTACTCTCTTTTCATGAAATTACAAAAGTTACTGCGGAAAAGAAAGGTCTTTCCAGACTCAAAGTAATACGGTCAATAAATATTCTATTGAGATTTAAGAGTTTCGCAATCTCAAAAATCTTACCAATACTTCCATTTTACCGTCTGTTACATTGTTTCATTAGTAGATGAAATCAAATGAAGCAGAAGTATTAGCAAAAACCAGCTACAACTGAAATATATTTTGAACAGAAGCTACACAAAAAATAATTTTTATTTTTGGGACAGCTCATATGCAAGTGTGGCCGTGCGGTTCTAGGCGCTTCAGTCTGGAACCGCGTGACCGCTACGGCCGCAGGTTCGAATCCTGCTTCGGGCATGGATGTGTGTGATGTCCTTAGGTTTAAGTAGTTCTAAGTTCTAGGGGACTGATGACCACAGATATTAAGTCCCATAGTACTCAGAGCCATTTCTGTTGTCCGCTTTTGGTACAGATCTCCCATGGTGCTATCTTCTACTAGATAAAATTTTAAATCTTATTCTTCCTGTTGGTCGATAACTGGTTTCCTCGGTTTTCTCCATATTGTATTGATGTCAAATGTTGACATCAGTAGGAAGTGATCTGATCCAATATCCACTTCTCGGTAAACTCTGGCATCTCTATCCTGTCCAGGAAATTCCTCATATATTCTTATATAATCTATAACAGATCTGTATCCTCTTACTGGCCGCGTAAATTTATATATGTCTTTCCCCCTTAAGAAATGATTGCTAATTTTTAAATGATTAAAGGTAGCAAAATCTCTGAGTACGTTATCATTACATAGTTTTTCTCCAACTGTGGTTACTATTTTTGGAATTGGTATATTTCCTATTTTACCATTGAAATATCCCATTAGTAAAAGCTGACTTTTATTATATCTCGTATACTGTATTATTTGTAACTGTTCGTAAAAGGCCTTGGATGCGTCAATTTTTCCTTCTTCTGGGATATAAATTTTACTCTTAGGGTTCCTGTTGGCAACACCTTCACTTGCTATTTGTTCCTAGTTTACTCCACTGTAGATCATAATGCAGTCGTCTACAAACTTAGTTCCTCGTGTTTTCTTTTTTTTCTGTAATTCCTGCTAAATTTATGTCCTTTCCTTTCAAATGTCTAAGTTATTCTACTTCCTTAAGAGCAGTTTCCCTAACTTTCCAGGTGGCAACTTTCCAAGCTCCATTAAACCATGTCTTATTCGTATTTCTTGTCCATGTCGCATCCCGGTAATCTGTCCTGTTTCCGAGGCTATGCTGAGTACTGCAAGTACCCTTAATGAGTTACTTAAATGATTTAGGAGCTGTGGCTAGTAAGGCTCAGAAATGGCAGTCCCTGCGTTGGGCTAGTTCACCATTCAGCGACTCAGTTGGAATTCTATACACTGAAGAGCCAAAGAAACTGGTACGCCTGCCTAATATCGTGTAGGGTAACAGCGAGCGCGCAAAAGCGCCGCAGCACGATCTGGCATGGACTCGACTAATGTCTGAAATTGTGCTGGAGGGAACGGACACCATCTGTCCTGCAGGTTTGTCCATAAATCCGTAGGAGTACGAGAGGGTGGAGACCTCTTCTGAACAGCACGTTGCAAGGCATCCCATATATGATCAATAATGTTCATGTCTGGGACGTTTGGTGGGCAGCGGAAGTGTTGAACAGTCCCCTGCTGACATGCATGATCCATGGATTCATGAGGTTGTTTCCATACCCGTACACGTCCATCTGCTCGATACAATTTGAAACGAAACTTGTCCGACCAGGCAACATGTTGCCAATCATGAGCAGCCCAGTGTCTGTGTTGACGGGCCCAGCCAAGGCGTAAAGCATTGTGTCGTGGAGACGTCAAGGGTACACGAGTCTGTCCTTCGGCTCCGAAAGCCCATATAGATGATACTTCGTTGAATTGCTGGCACACTGACACTTGCTGATGGCCCAGCGTTTAAATCCGCTGCAATTTGCGGAAGTGTTGCACTTCTGTCACGCTGAACGATTCCCTTCAGTCATCGTTTGTCCCGATTTTGAAGATTTTTTTCGGCCTCTGCGATGCGAGAGATTTGATTTTTTACCGGATTCCTGATATTCACGGTAAACTCGTGAAATGGTCGTACGGGAAAATCCCCACTTCATCGCTACCTCGGAGGTACCGTGTCCCAATGCTCGTGTGCCCACTATAACAACACGTTCAGACTCACTTAAATCTTGATAACCTGCCATTGCAGCAGCAGTACCCGATCAATCAACTGCGCCAAACACTTGTTGTCTTATATATCCGTTGCCGACCGCAGCGCCTTATTCTGACTGTTTACATATCTGTATTTGAGTACCCATGCCTATACCAGTTTCTTCGACGCTTCACTGTGTATGTCCTAACTTTCTTCTTCACTCCCGTCTCCGTCCATCTCCTTCTCCCCTTCTCTTGGTCGATCTGCTCCTAATTACCTCTCTCTCTCGCTTCATCACCTCTTTCCTCCTTTCTCTTCGCTGTCCATCCTGGCCTTCCTGGCGCCCCCCCCCCTCTCTCTCTACCCATCTCCTCCTGCCCCTCTGTCCACAATTCTGTGTCATAATGTCGAAGCAATTGGTGAAGAACTTATGGAGTTAAGATTTTGGACAAACGAACATTTACATTTTTATACTCATTTCCCCTGTAAGTATTAGATATATAGTTACATTTTATACGTGGTGCTCTAATAGATGTAATAAAACGCGCGTATTTGAATGCAACGTAATGCAACTAGGAAGAAGAACGGAAAAACTTAAAAACAACTGTTTCGAACATATCTAATGAGGTACTGGTGAAGAAAAGGAAATGTAGGAAACCTAGAGTAAGGATTTAGACGCCACTAATGGAAGCAGCAATTAAAGAAAAATAAGAAGCTCTATATAAATAATTCCACTATTGAAAAGCACGAGGGTCGCTCAATATGAAATAGCCGAATTTTTTTTTTCTCAGAACATACTTACGGTTAAGAGTCAGAATTCGGTGATAATGTATATCAATATGTCTTCTCCGTTTCCTATTTCTCTACGTAGTCTCCATCACGTTCTATGGCCGTACGCCAACGTTGTGGAAGAGCATGTATTCCCTGCTGGTAAAAGCTCTTGTCCTGAAGGTGTGGCTACACTGTTTTCACTGCATGATTGACACTCTCGTCACCTTCAAAATGCGATCCCCGCAGAGAATCTTTAAGCGGCCCAAAGAGATGCAAGTCCGAGTATGCCAGGTCTGGAGCCTAGGATGGATGAGGCAATGACGTCCAACCCAATTTGGCGCTGTGTTCCCGAGTTCTCAGACTTGTTTGTGGGCGTGCATTATCGTGTTGGAGCAAAATTTCTGCTGGATTCTTGTCTGATCGAACACGTAGGATATGGTTCTTGAGTTTATTCGGAGTCTTTATGTCTGCCTCTGAATTGATAGCTAACGCTCTTGGCATCACATCTAAGAGAATGACACTATCACAATCCGAGAAGACTGTCACCATGACTTTTCTGGCGGAGGATGTTGTCATGAACTTATTCTTTTGTGGTGAATGAGAATGATGCCACTCCGTGGACTGCCTTTTCGTTTCCGGCGCAAAGTGATGCACCCAGGTTTCGTCCTCTGTAACGATCTGTGACAGAAAGGCCTCTCCGTCGGTCTCAAAACGCTCCTACAATTCAAATGAAATGGACTTCTTTGAATCTTGTGGTAAGCTGAGAGCATTCTTAGAATCCATCGTGAGCACGTCTTTGAATATCCGAGAGTCTCGATCATTGTAGACGCATTTCCAGTGCTGACCGACAACTGTAGAACCAATTGTAGAGTTGTTATTTGCCGGCCGGCACGAATAATGGCATACGTTCGATTCAACATGTCTGGAGCAGTGGCTATGACAGGATGTTCCGAGTGTGGCTGATCATGGTCCTTTGTTTCTGCATTTCCTGAGGCTGTAACTTTCCTTACCCATCACACAACTGTACTCCTAACAACTGCAGCATCGCATATACTGCACACAAACGTTTATGAATGTTCACCACAGTTTCTGATTCTGCACACAAGAATTCAATAACAGCAGGCCGATGCAACGTGAGTCGCATGTAGATGCCATTTTGACTCTGTACTACGGCTCTGTCGTCTGGTAAAAAGCTTCGAAACTTTACGAAAGGCTCAAGAAATGAGATTTTTAAGAAGAGTAGAGGGATGTACAAGGGAAGATAGAAAAGAAATGAATATATGTGGGGTGATTTAGGAATATATAACTTACACGACAAAATAAAGGAAAATAGGAGAAAATCGAAGGCACATCCAGACTGTAGAGGTGGAGAGAGATTCCCAGTAAAGGTTCTCATTTATAAATGCACTGGAAGAAGAAATGTAGGAAGACCATACAAGAGATGGACTACCGTAGCAGGCAGTTTGCCAAATGCGTCAAGTGAAGCGGAAGATATAATATCAGCAGAAGATATAATATTAGAAACGTGAGCTTTCCTGCTTGCTTCTTTTTCCCTTCAGTCATTATACTGATGTAATAACCAAAAACAACCATTTGTTTCTAGCTACTCTATGCTCTAGCTACTAGTACGACACTTTTCCTCTTTTTCAGAGAGCATAATGAGTTTTTTCTTGGAAAATAACTGCAGTTCAATATAAAATTCATTCGTGGATTATTTATCTTAATGTACGAAACTATCTTCTTCCAAAAATTTTATGAATGAATTTATCTTTACACATAATTTACAAGTGTTTCATTAGCAAGTTTTGGTTAATTGTGATTTTAGGCACTTGATTTTTGTGTTCATTGTCTGGAGGGCACTTTGTTACAGATGGTGGCTACGTTTATGATACTGCACAACATTTCGACAACGGTTAAATACGCTTAATCGGGGTCCACTTTGTTACAAAATCTAAACAAAAACTGTGCTGTATTCTCAGAGTTTATAAAATAACTATTTGAACATAAGCTGTGCATGAGTAATTAAGAGATGTGTACTGCATTACAAGTTTAAAAGAGGTTGTGTATGAGGTAGTAGGAGTCTGTAATAATACCAGAATTAAAATACGTGAGTAATATTCATGGAAATGAAAGTTGATATAGGTTCTGAACGAAGCTGCAGCCTTTCCCTGACTTTTAATTGACGTTTACATTGATTTTATGTTCAAAGAATGTAAATTAATACATGAAACTCAATACAATAATATATCGACAGCTTTCTATCACCTGATGGTCAAATTGTCTTTTACGAAATTGCACCTTACCATGTTCTCAAAATAATTTAAAAATGTCATAAGTTACTGCTGTCAAAGAAATGCACAGAATAAATCTTGCACCGGTAAACGAACCGAGTGATGCGCCATTAGGGTAATAGACAGAACTTATAGTCGAGAGGATGGAGGCCAAAATCCTAAACTGTAAATTGCAGGCTTCTTTTATTTATTCAGTTTCTTTCTCAGTTGCTCAACAAAAATGCCAGGTTGGTTGAAAAGGACAAGATCAACTTTCTGTTTTGCTTCCCAGCTTAGAGCTATGCTTCATTGATAATGACTTCGACGTCGATGAGACTTTGAATCCTAATCATCATACTTTATTACCTGGTGACCAATTGACACAATGTATGTGACTATGACACTTCATTAGAAGTCGCATCCGCAGATACTAGATAAAATACGAAACGTACAGAACTTAACATGCATGTAAAATAATACATGAAACGCTTAAGAGTGAAACCATATAGGATGTTTTGATAAAATTCTATAAGGCAATGGCTATGCTGTCAGTTCTGTACTGGTAAAAAATCTTTGTTCCCTCTCAATCGGAAACACGAAATACTCAGTGAGCTGAAAACAAGTTTGTGTGAAAAGCGAAAGGCGGTAACCTATTCGAAAGAGGAACAAACATAAAGACCAGAACTAAATGTACCGTTTCTTGAAGAAGCAGTAGTGCACCATAGTCAGAAGGAACAAATGAATGACGACTGGTTACCCAAACATGTAACGTAATACCGACAAAAAACGAAGAAAATCACAATTTGAGCTATTCAAAATAAAAATATACATTTTGCGGGCATCATAGAATAAGGCAGGCACAACAACAAGAGTATAGACAGAGGAGGAAAGCGAAAGAGAAAAAAGGAAAAGAGGAAGATTTTATGTTAGGAATGTCTCTTTAATGAGCACACTGTAAATGCGAGACACAGCTGAGAAGGACCTAAAGCGATGGTTCTCAAACTTATTTCCTCTACGCCGACCTTCAAGAGAAGAATACGTGTCATGCGCCCACTCAAGCCTTTTTTATTAATATAAAGTCATTTTTTATATTTTGAAGTTGCAACTTATGGGTTGGTAGGGCGTATCACATTTCTTCTACACGAGCGACATTTCGACCCATGTGCTGGGTCATTCCTCAGGAGCTTGAGGTGTCCACAGTTGATTGAACACGGTAAGCGACCAGCGTCGCGTTCTCTAATGAAGGTGAGTTTTCCCGCGCATGTGCTGGAGTAGTGGGATTATTGGGTACATTTCTTGTGGCTAGCATTGGAGGGCTATCGCCATTGAATAGTAAGTGAAGTATTCCGGCGTTAATGCTGAAGAAGGGCATTATTGCTTAAATCACTTGTTGCTGCCATTGATGGGCCGTCGTCATTGGTTAAGAAAAGATATTTCCTCAGTTACGCTGGAGATTAGTTAGTGGTTTCAGTATCTCCTGCTACTATTGATGGGACATCATTTTCCTGAAGCGATTTACGGGAATCACAGTAAACTTAATGAGGATGGCCAGACGCCCATTTGAACTTCGTCCTCTCGAATGGAAGCTCAGTGTGCTAACCACTGCCCCACATCACTCGGTCCGGCGAAGAAAAGCCAGATCACTAAGTAATAAACCTCCTCTTCTTCTTGCGAGTGTGTATAAACATCTACTGCACCTTTGTCGCCAGTAGCAGTTGACATTTTTATGGAACATTTTGAGCAGCAGGCCTTAAGTAATACTACTTTGAAGCCTTTCTGTTGGCTCCGCTATGTGGATGACACATTTATTATATGGCCACACAGCGAAGAAGAGCTTCAAAGGTTCCACAATTTCTTAGAGGGAATTCACCCCAAAGTGAACTTTAACTTGGAGGATGAGAGTGAGATCTGTTCCTGGATGTGTTGGTACATAGAATATCTGACAGCACTCTAGGACACAGAGTACATAGAAAACCTGCGAACACAAATAGGTTTTTAGACGTCTCTTGGCCCACCACCATCGAGCCCAGAAGCAAGCAATATTCAGCACTCTGTTTTCACGCGCCTTCCGTATCAGCGATGACAAGAGCTTGTAATCGGAGTTGCATTTATTTTTAAAAGACAATGAAGAGCAATGGCTATGAGAGTGTACCCACAGACACGAGTCTTAAGCGAAATATTAATTATGCTATTAGGAATAACTATGAATCGCATTCTCACTCTGTTAAATTTCAGTTTCTTTGTTACGTCACTGACCACATAAGCAGTATTCTAAGAAAGTATGGTATTCAGACCACTTTCTTCAGTGAAAACAGAGTAAAAGACATCTTTTCGCGAAAAACGGGTACACCTGATTGTCTCCACATTGCGGACGTCTATGAAACGACATGTGGCTGCAGCAAAATGTGTACATACGAAACGGGAACGACTGTTAAAGAATGTATTAAGGAACGCGAACGCCACACGTGGCTGAAGTAAAGTGGGAAATCGGCGGTAGCAGAACCTCACGAGAACTATGGCCTTGACATTGACTTTAGTAACATACTTGTGCTGGCTAAGTAAACCGAAATATATAGATGAAAAATACGAGAAGTGACTGAAATTTCTAAGAACGCTTGGAACTTCAATAGAAACAGCTTCTATAGGCTTCTGGCATCCTAGCTCCCTGACATCAAGCAA
Organism: Schistocerca americana; assembly: GCF_021461395.2. Lineage (NCBI taxonomy): Eukaryota > Metazoa > Arthropoda > Insecta > Orthoptera > Acrididae > Schistocerca > Schistocerca americana. The sequence continues at coordinate 526,005,701 of NC_060122.1, forward strand.
GTGTGTACGTTGCCGCGGCGTGAGAGCAATACAGACAACTCCCGAGAACAGGTATTCCCAAACTTCCACCATCGCACACCAATCGTGTAACGTGAACTATTTTGCCCCTCTCCCGTATTTTTCGTCCTTCCACAGCTCTTCTCACATTTGGCACAGGCACGGCTAATGTTATCTGTGTACTGCTATTGTTGCAACTGACGGTTACAACATCAGCAATGATAATAACAACAATCAGAGGGTGTCCTTCAAGTATATGGAAGTTGAATATTTTTTTAAGCAATCACATATTTGTATTATTCAAATTCAGTATTAACGAATACAAATAGTTTAACCAAAGCTGTCTGTTTATTTATTGGAACTCAGCAGATACGTGTATTTCGCTACATATTTTCCTACGAATTAGTTCAGACTGGATATTAAAGTTCAACTACCTATCTGTATTGCTTTTAATTGATTAAAATGTTTTAATTTTTGAAAGATCACAGTATACAAATGCCGACGGAACAATAGTCAACAACTAACGTCAGTTTTAATGTTTTATATTCAAAATAATAATCCAAAAAAGGAAAAAGCAAGAATGAAAACGCACAGGGTTTAAATTTCGAAAATTCTCTGACATTTAGTGTGATGTGTGTGCTTGCATATGTAAAGGAAGCAGATCCAGTCTTGGTTGGATCTTTGAATCAGAAACTCCCAGAACTTATCGCAGCTGCAGCTGAGACCGATTTTTCGTCTTGATTAATGCCATTGCGGAAAATTTTGATTCACACAAGTAAGTTGATGATGCGGGTAATAACACGTCGACTGTCTTTGCTAAATTGGAATATTCATTCCGAGTCTGCAGCAAAAAATTTTCAATATACTTCGATTGAAATTCATTTCGAAGTGGTCTGTTCTACTGTTGTCAATTGGTCCGTTATGATAGTTTCGAACGAATTGTGGACTAGTCATACTTAGGTGAAGATTCTGGAAATTTATCCTCGAATTGTTTGAGGAGGTTATTAGATCTGCAACGCCAATTCTACTAGTTTTGCCTCCAACGAACTACTTTTCCTTCACGGAATCTTTCAGACAATAAAACTTCCCACAGTTTTCCTTCTCCATCTGGGCTTCCCGAAGCCCAAGTTTTATCTTAAACGCAAGCACTTTCTCACTTATAAAAACGACGTTACTATTTAGATCTAGAAGCGATAAGTAAAGATTATCCAGTTTCTCGAAAACGACGGCCAAGTAGAACAATATTAGAACCCATTTTTCATACAGAAAGAGAGCCCCGAGACTGCTGTTTATCAGGGGAAGACCAAGATCATGCTTCGGCTCTACAACGCGACGAAGAAGTTTACCACGAGACGACCAAAGTTTTTCCCTGAGCAATAGCAGCTAATCATGAGTAAAATCTATCTCCTCGCGAAGAATGAAAAACAGCCTACTGTTTAAAGCTCGTGCTTTCACCAAATTTCAAACACTGACTGCAGCGTTCAGCACTTTATTGACTTCCGGTTGTACTACTGTAGAAGTCAATGCCTCCCTGCACATACAATGTGCGAATTTTATAGAAGGAGTAATAGCACACACTCTTGCCATGAACTCCTTTTTAGTTTCGATAAATGATGCCAACCTATCGGTACCCATATCAATACAATATGTCCGTGATAGATTGTTGTCAACAAAGAAGGAATTCACAATAAAGAAAATATTCGCCGTAGGTCCTCCGTTACAGATCTTCACAAAATAGAAAGGCCTCGTGAATTCATTTCCATAACAGTAGCGTGCAAAAACAAGAAGCTGGGAAAGATTTGCGATATCATTGCTGCCTTCGACTTGCAGGGCAATTTTGGGCTATCATGAAGGCGTGGTAGCAATTGGTTTTTTGCGTCAGTGAATACTGCATCAATACGAGGAGCCACGGTATCATTTGAGAGTGGTATTTTGACACATTCGCCAAAAGTCTCTACATGGAGAATTTCGCACATTTTGACAGCTTTGTGAAGAAGTAAGTTCTCACCAATAATGGATTTTGTAGTTAAGCAGGATACCTGTAGAGATACTGTTAAGGCTTCCTTAGGAAGTTCTGTTTTTTCGAGGAATCTAGCCTTTCTTCGCAGTTGTTGCTCGTGATGATAAAAAAATTAGATGGGTTTACTTACGTGGTCTCGATGTTTTGTCAGCAAGTGTTGAAAGGAGTCTATTGGGTTACACCTGAATGTGGCACCCGAATGTGATAATAATACCAGTGTAAACTAAAATGAAACTATTATACTCTAAACGATGTATGTCTCTGATAGGCTTTGTGAAGCGGATCGCTGACTGTGCACGACCATAGAGCCAAAGATGCTGCTTTTGGTCTGAGATTGTACTGTTGGAGTAAGAGAGGTGAGCGAAAGAGGATGGACTAGGCAGGTTTGTGGTGTGAATCCACCAAAGAAAGGTAGATTTTAATGTAGGAATTGCGAGTACCTGTATTGGTAGAGGTATGAATGTGGAAGCAGAACTTTTCTTGCAAGCAAGGTAAAGATGTTAAATATTTACGCCTTTTGTTGTGCCATTGTGTTGCTGTAGATCAGTTGGCTGATAATTTGCAGTTGTTGGGTATCCCCAGAATGCACGTAAACAGATTTGATGTAAAGGTTAGTTGGATATTTCCCTTTTGTAATATTTCTAAGGTAGTAGCTGCTGATAGGCAGCTTTCTTCGATGAATTCCGTTTCTTACTGTTGGGATGACGTCGGATAACTCGGCAACCGTTAGTGGAGGAACGGAAGCATACGAGAATGTTTTCAGGGCATTCTCTCCAACCATTGATCCATGTGGAAGGGATACAATTCATTAGATAATTCTTGCTATATAAATCTCATTGTTGTGATTCAGTTACAAAAAAGGATGGAATTTTTATGAGTAATGTATTTTCTTCTGAGTAATGTATTTTCAATTGTCAGATGTTTTGGAAAGCTAAACATAACTTCGATTCCAATTTCACTATTGAAAAGGTCAGTGTTAGTAATTCGCCGAAATCAGTACCGCCTCCATGTATACGTCATATACTTTTTAAGGACATGGAATTTTTCTTAAATGTTTTCATTTATTAGCCACAACAATTTCATGTGCATTTCATAGTATTACGGCCAGCATTTCACACAGCTGAGCCTGCAGTTAGTATATTTTATTCGTCTTCATGAGAGACCAGAATATGTCGCGTTCCACCGTTGTTGCTTAAGAGATAAGACAGTTTTATTTATTTTATATGTGCGCTGGGACTAAAGTTGTCAGTTTCGAATAGGGCCAGAGGATTTAGTGCCTAAGGGGATGAATGTATTTTGCAGAGACTGTATTTCTTTATTGATATTGGGAGTTGCATTGCCCAGTCAGCTGGTAGGCGTATAATATTTTTGCTAACTATAACACAGATTAAGCACACCACCAGCAGTTACAACACGCTACACGATAACTTCCGATATGTATGCATTCCCAATTCAGGCATTCATTCAATGTATTACAATGAAGCGATGTGTAAAGAACGTTAATAACTAAAATCAGTTGCTCAAAATCTTCATTCGTTCATTTATTCAGTGTAGTACAATCTACTCTTGTAATCAATGTTGCAAGAATGGAGAGCTTCCTAATTTGGTTCATGAAAATCAGAATCTGACGCTAGCAATATTTGTTCACAGGAAGGCTTTTTCAATGATAGCTGGCGCTCCCCTCTGTTAACCACTGTCCACCCGCGTCCGCAGAGCCCCGCCCCCCCCCCCCCCCGCCCTCCCCCCACCACTTTGAGGACTGCTGCCTTAGGTGCCACCTCTGCCGACAATAACATTTTGGATAAACAATCCCCTCCCTTGCTCTACCCGTTTAGCTTCTTGCCCCTGATGACGGCCCAACAATTGTAGTAGGAGGAATTTTAACCTATAATTATTCCCAAACATAAGTGCGGAAAAACTTCCCTTCTAATTAATGACGATGGCCCACCAATGCTAGTCATAAGATGTATTTGGCCAATAACCCCAATCTTCGGCATTAGCGCGGAAATGAAGCTTTTACGATCCAACAATGATGGAGCACCAACGTTAGCCACTGGAAATTTACCCAGTAGCCCCACTTCTCCAGCAAAAGCTGGAACGCGACACTGGTCTCTGACAGTGTGTCAGTCAATAGTGAACACCACAAGATTCTGAAGAAGATCCCAGCAAAGGGGTCGAAACATCGATCACTCAGAAGAAATATGACGTGGCCAAATAACCAAGAAGGGTTTTACGCAGCAGAAACCAAAATTACTTGAATTATTATAATGAAAGCATGGAAAAATTGTATTTGTGACATTTTCAGCTACTCAAAAATTTTTCAATGATCAATGTTGTGGTCTTCAGTCCAGAGACTGGTTTGATGCAGCTCTCCATGCCTACTTTATCCCGTGCAAGCTTCTTCATCTCCCAGTACCTACTGCAACCTACATCCTTCTGAATATGCTTGGTGTATTCATCTCTTGTTCTCTCTTTACGATTCTTAACCTCCACGCTGCCCTCCAATACTAAATTGGTGATCCCTTGATACCTCAGAACACGTCCTACCAACTGATCCTTCTTCTAGTCAAGTTGTGCCACAAATTCCTCTTCTCCCCAATTCTATTCAATACCTCCTCATTAGTTACGTGATCTGCCCATTTAATCTTCAGCATTCTTCTGTAACACCACATTTCGAAAGCTTCTATTCTCTTCTTGTCTAAACTATTTATCGTCCACGTTTCACATCCATACACTCCATAAAAATTCTTTGAGAAAAGACGTCCTGACACTTAAATCTATACTCGATGTTAACAAATATCTCTTCTTCAAAAACTGTTTTCTTGTCATTGCCAGTCTACATTTTATATCCTCCCTACTTCGACCTTCATCACTTATTTTGCGCCCCAAATAGCAAAACTCTTAATCTAATACTCTCAGCATCACCCGATTTAATTGGACTACATTCCATTAATTTCGTTTTGATTTTGTTGATATTCATCTTATATACTCCTTTCAAGACACTTTCCATTCCGTTCAACTGCTCTTCCAAGTCCTTTGCTGTCCCTGACCGAATTACAATGTCATCGGCATACCTCAAAGTTTTTATTTCTTGTCCGTGGATTTTAATTGCTACTCCGAATTTTTCTTTTGTTTCCTTTACTGCTTGCTCAATATACAGATTGAATAAAGTCGGAGATAGACTAGAACCCTTTCTCACTCCTTTCCCAATCACTGCTTCCCTTTCATGCCCCTCGACTGTTATAACTGCCATCTGGTATCTGTACAAATTGTAAATAGCCTTTCGCTCCCAGTATTTTACCGCTGCCGCGTTCAGAATTTGAAAGAGCGTATTGTAGTCAACAATGTCATAAGAAGAAAGATTACAAGCGCATTAAAAATTTATGTTGCGAAGTTCAAAGTAATGGATGAGCTTGCTTTTGAGATAAAAGCTTCTCACGATTCGGTGGGATATCAGAACCAGCTACTCTAATTTCTTTGCTTATATTTAGCTTCGAACAGCAATTCGACTTCGTAGCTGCCAAAGCTCAAATTACATTCGCACACAACTATGTTGTTGCAGAGGCAGTCAGGATCTTGTAGTGGGACGAAATTAAACGTCACCCATCCACCAAGTCAGCCCAGTTTGCAGGTGACTATAAGTTTAATTTAGTTTTTGTTTATGTGTTTTCTTATTATTTGTAATAAATGTGAATTATCTAAAAGTTTTGTATTTTTTTTATGTGTTTCATGTACGGAGAGATCGGCGCAACGAACGGGGACAGCATCTTCGTTGCCGCGACCAGAGAGGAAATTGCTGGCCGCTATACGTCGCGGGTCGACAGCCAAGGAGCAACAGAAGATCCTGGAACCGAGTTGTTGCGTCGTGTTTCTAAAAAATTAAAAATGAATTTTTATACTCTTTTTGTACAACAATGACGTCATAATGATCTTAACCTTATTGAAAAGTTAGTCACTGTCTGTCAACGCTCAAGTTCACATCTGTATGTGTAGGAAGCTAATAAAATAGTGTATGCTACTAAAGTTGAAACACGTGTCGTGAAGATTTATTTATGAAGAGTTATGTGAACTGATTAATAATATATTTGACAAGATTATTGATTCAGACAGCGTTGACCGAAACTTTGAATCTAAAAAGTTTATTTAATGTGTGATTCTGATATCGATTAGATCAAGATAACGTGTGTCGATATAATTTTCTGAGGAGAAACAAACGAAATTTAAATTCGGAAAAGTTACAAAAACCAATTGGCCCAAGTGATGTAATTCTTTGCACACGACTCAACTGATGTTTTACAGTTTCGTTCAAGAACCATTCTATGACAATTTAAAAAGAATATGAACCATTTTTGAAGTGGGTTGTAACTGACGTAGGTGACGAAGTCTGCACATGGTCATACATCAAACGAAAACCTAATACGTCGTTGCACTGCACCGTGGCGACCTTAGAAACAGGACTTGTGTGCAACTAAGGCACACAGGTACGAAACGAAACATCAAGAGTCCTTCCGAAGTCAACGCGAGTTTTCGTGGAGCCTTCACCAGCCAGCGGCGACTTCGCGGGTGTGGGCATCTGACGGAGTGCAGCCAAGCAGTACGGTCACGCAGTTGTTCCACGAGAAGGCGCATCTGTTGGGCAGCAGCTGAACGCTGCAAACCCCGACAACCTTTTTTCTCCCTAAACTAATAGGCCCAGTACGTCAGCTGCGGGGTGTTCCTCCGGCTGGTATTAGAGGTGTTGCTGAGGGCTTCGCCTGTCTACGGCGGTGCCGGGCGTGGTTGCAGCCAGCGACGTTTCCGGTGTTCGACTCAGCGTCCTGCCGGTTGCGGAAGCGGGGTCGCAGCATCTCAGCGGCTGCATCGACGGCTGTTACATCTGCAGCCCATAGCAGCACACTGATCATCGAGAACTACAAATTACAATATTAGTGTCCGGTGAGTTTGTTTCAAGTTGGAAGTGGAGTGTTGTACATAGGAAGTGTGCTTTTACAGGATTGTTGATTACAAGTCTGCGTGTGTAAATAGTTAATATCTTACAATAATGTCGGGAAGTGAAATGTCAGACGAAGAGCAATCTATGTCCGATAGGAGCATGAGAGCCCTTTTTAGGGCGATCGCTAAATTAAAACAGTCTAACGAGGAATCTACTGCTAGATTAAAAGAGGAATTAAAACAGTCTAACGAAGAATCTATGGCTAGATTAAAACAGTCTAACGAGGAATCTACTGTTAGATTAAAAGAGGAACTAAAACAGGAATTAAAACAGTCTAACGAGGAATCTACTGCTAGACTTAAAGGGGAGCTAACAAAATCAACAGACAGGTTGCAGGAATATCTTAATGAAACCAGTCGAGAATTAAGTGATAAAATAGAGTCTTCTAAAGTTGAAATGCAGGAAAAATTAGTAGGACTTAGTAATAAGATTGCTGATAATTGTAAAAGGTTAGAAGAACATATCCAGGAATCGCGCGAGGAAAAAGCTCGCATGCGACACGATATTACTGACTTATCCGAGAGACTAGATAGTGTCAATATCTTAGTTGTAAGTGAAATACAGAAAAATAACGATATGTTACGAGATGAATTTTCTATGCAAACAGAAACTGTTCGCAGAGAATTATTGAAATCTATTAAAGACGTCTCTACCAAACCTGTAGAGATTTCTTCAATAGATAATGTAGAATTAGAGACATTAACTCATCAAGTAGAAAAGGACCATATCGAAATCGAAAACATGAAATTTTTAATTACTGAAATATGCAGTAATCTTGAGACTGCCAAAGATAATAATATTGACGAAGGTACAGAGCGTTCACATCGTGAACACAGTGAAGAATCGATATTAGCTAATCGCGTATCCAATACAAAAATGCGGATACAGGAAATTACTAAACGGTTATCGGAATTAGATAATAACGACAACATTTCAGGTAGCAGAGGTAATAACATAATCAGAGACAACAGTCGCATCGAATTTGCTAGCACGGACGACAACAATATGAATAAGGCAGTCACGGCAAGCCAATCCGATGCAACTCCGTCTCTGCCAGCTAAACAAAATCCGACTATTTCTCTCGCAGAATGTCTGGATGACATAACAACAAATTCAAATGTAGCAAGTCGATTTCCTGTATTCAAACCAGGAGGCGAACTTCATCCTATAATCTTTATAAAAGCTTTTGAAACATCATTATCTTCTAAATGGAGTAATGAAAAACGCATTCAATTTGTAATAGGACATTTAGAAGCAGAAGCTGTGGAGTGGGCAGTACTGCATAGAACTGAATTCAGGGATTGGGATGATTTTGTTAAGCAGTTTAAACAAAATTATTGGTCAAGGGGAAAACAACAACACTTAACTTTAGAGTTGTTAGACCCTCCTCCATATTCTAAACGGTGGGGAGGTTATAGGAATTATTTTGAATGGCATTTAAACCGTGCTAAATTAATTGAAAGTCATCTAATGCGAGTCCTAATTAGTGGATTACCGTATTACGTAAAGGAAAGAAAAATGTTATTCTACGAATTATACAAAACCTTAATAATGGGGACGAAACAGTTAACACCCGGGGTGTGTGGTTATATTTTAACGACTTGTTGTATTGGAAAGCACAGAGGGAACACCAGAGATGGAAAATCTGCATTCCGAAAACTGTTGTGGACGAGTTAATTACTTATATTCATGAAGGTTACGGGCATTTTGGAATTCATAAATGTATTAAACATCTAATGAAGTATTATTATTTCAAAAATATGTCACGTATGGTGAGAAGTATTATTAGGGCTTGTGAAACCTGTCAAAAGGTTAAAGTTAATAACAAATCCAAGCGTTATAAATTATATGCTGTAATTCCTCGAGGTTTGTGGGATCTACTGTCATTAGATTTTTTCGGCCCTCTGCCTCGGAGTTCAGGAGGATTAACATATGTGTTTGTTGTAATGGAATGGTGGTCCAAACATGTGAAACTATATACTTTGAAACGAGCGAATACAGCAAGCGTTATACGCTGCCTCACCCGAAATTACTTTGTTAACTGGTGCATTCCTAAACGACTTATGTCTGACAACGGTAGTGCCTTTATTAGTCAAAGATTTCAAGATATGATAAGACAATATGGAATCAAACATATCTTAATTTCGAAATATCACCCTCAAAGTAATTTAGTAGAAAGAGTCATGAAAGAATTAGGACGATTATGTAGAACTTATTGTGCACATAAACATACTCGGTGGGCCAAACTAATGCCTGAATTCGAAAAGATATTAAATGAATTGCCTCACCTAACGACGGGATTATCACCTATAGAAATTTTAGGCAAACGAATTATAGGTGAGCCTTTACTAGCTGCTTTACCTTGGCCACCAGTAAATGAGATACAACAAGATATTCCAGACGAAAAAGTTTGCGAACAGATTGTAAAAAATGCCGAACGGAGAATTAAAAGTTATAATCAACAGGCTGTAGAACCCTCATTTCAGGTAGGAGATCTTGTGTTAGTACGATCTCATCCTAAAAGTTCTAAGATCGATAAGGAATGTAGAAAATTCTTCTTTATCTTTGAAGGTCCATATGTTGTACATAAGATTGTACATCCCAAAGCATTACTTCTTATGGAACCTTCATCAGGTGTAATTAAAGGATTATATAGTGTTGATCAAATGAAACTCTTCATTCCTAAATAAGTTAATATTTAGTATATGTTACACACGGAAGAGCGTTCATAGTTTAGTCATGTGAAGTTTTTCGTGATAGTTACGTGTTATTTTAAATAAATGACAGAAAGCTTAAACATGTGTTATACAATAATCTACTGGTACTTCAAAAAGAGAAAGATAACCAAAAGGGGGATTTACATGGAGGAAATTTTGCTCTTAGGTCAAAAGGAATTTTGCATATTTCAAATTTACTCGGATAGTAGGAACCAAAGGGGATGGTTAACAGTTTTAGGGACCATGGGCGTCCAGAGCTATATGGCTCACGAGAACATAGCAGAGTGCCTTTAATAGAGGTTTGCAATAGTGTTAATATAGAACACACCAAACGGGGCTCTCTCGCTTGTTTCTCCTAAATAAATGGCCATTACCCAACAAGGTGTCCGAAGGTAAAGAAAGCCGTGCCGAGATTCTAAAGAAAGTTTTGCTTGATTTCTTCTTGACCTCAGGCATAAATAAGGCCTTAGGGAAGAGAATGACGTAAAGTAAATAGTACTATTAGTTATTGTGAGAAACTTATTAGTAATATACATTCTTGAAAAGAATAACTCTAGTAAATAAATGAAACTGAAATTAATCTATCACAATTTGAACGCTCTGTCCTAATGTACAACGTTAAAGAACGTACTAAATTAGTATTTATTAGCAACTATTAACTGAAGAGGAGCAATCTCCCTATATTCGGTTACGAATTACCATAAGAGCACAATTAAGAGTAAATGACAAATAGTCACAACGGTATCGTGTTAAAAGGATTAAATCTATCTAATAGCAAGGACTTGAGGTTACGTAAAATGTGAGGAAAATGTATTAACAGTTAAATATTGTATATTGAACAGTTTTAATTCCGGTTAAAACCTGACAAACTGAGCTTGTGGGTGGGGTATGTAGTGGGACGAAATTAAACGTCACCCATCCACCAAGTCAGCCCAGTTTGCAGGTGACTATAAGTTTAATTTAGTTTTTGTTTATGTGTTTTCTTATTATTTGTAATAAATGTGAATTATCTAAAAGTTTTGTATTTTTTTTATGTGTTTCATGTACGGAGAGATCGGCGCAACGAACGGGGACAGCATCTTCGTTGCCGCGACCAGAGAGGAAATTGCTGGCCGCTATACGTCGCGGGTCGACAGCCAAGGAGCAACAGAAGATCCTGGAACCGAGTTGTTGCGTCGTGTTTCTAAAAAATTAAAAATGAATTTTTATACTCTTTTTGTACAACAATGACGTCATAATGATCTTAACCTTATTGAAAAGTTAGTCACTGTCTGTCAACGCTCAAGTTCACATCTGTATGTGTAGGAAGCTAATAAAATAGTGTATGCTACTAAAGTTGAAACACGTGTCGTGAAGATTTATTTATGAAGAGTTATGTGAACGGATTAATAATATATTTGACAAGATTATTGATTCAGACAGCGTTGACCGAAACTTTGAATCTAAAAAGTTTATTTAATGTGTGATTCTGATATCGATTAGATCAAGATAACGTGTGTCGATATAATTTTCTGAGGAGAAACAAACGAAATTTAAATTCGGAAAAGTTACAAAAACCAATTGGCCCAAGTGATGTAATTCTTTGCACACGACTCAACTGATGTTTTACAGTTTCGTTCAAGAACCATTCTATGACAATTTAAAAAGAATATGAACCATTTTTGAAGTGGGTTGTAACTGACGTAGGTGACGAAGTCTGCACATGGTCATACATCAAACGAAAACCTAATACGTCGTTACACCGCAATCTTCATTGCATTTTGGCTAAAATGTATCCAGAAGTCCAACAAAAACACTTCATTAACATTATTCTTCACTGAAGTATGAAAGGTGAGATCAATAATTCGTTGTTGTTCGACTACATTTAGACTTATATTTAGTTTTGCAGGATGATGAAGAAGGCAGGCCTTTATGTCCAGCTGTAGTCTGCGAGGGAGCGACTTTTCTCCTTCAAAGCTGGATACTTCATTCCTCAGTTCACACGTTCTTTTTCGTACTTCACCTCTTTCAAGTCATCGAGAATTAATAAAAAAAGAACAACTGAATGTGTTTTCAGCATTTTTGTTCTCACAGAGCGCATTAAAAAGCCTTTAAATAACAGAGTTTGCCTTAATAATATTAATTGTTTCTGTGACCCAGTGCAGCGCTCCATGAAAGTTGGGCAAGATCTTTTGCGACCAAATTCTCCCGATGTATCATGGAGTGAGCTATACAGCATCAGGAGCTATCAGGAACTACAGATTTAACTTTGCTTGCAAACCAATACGAATTCCAATCATTGAGCGAGCTCCATCAATACATACTCCAATGTACCTACTTCATGGTACCCGTTTTATTGAAAATAAATATAGAAATAAACTACTGATCATGTCAAAGGTTTTGGGCTGTAGCTGTTTTCAATATCGGCTCACAGGAAAGCAATTCCACTCGAATTTTAACCACAAGCATGTTTATGAATATCAGTCGTTTCGGCCATTGGAAGTGGAAAACAGCTGTTATGCAATTGATCGATTTACAGCTCGAGTAAATCGTCAAAAATGTCTAAAATTCTTCTACGTGCTGTGTCACCAACTGTCGAGGAAATAAATCACCAAACATTGTTGATACTACATCAATCGCTGCTGATGAAACTAGGCTTTTGGAAACTGTGTGGAGTTCTTTGTTTTTAGCAATCCTAAGCCAGATCTTGTAATAGACTAAACAGTCATTAGATGTGACATTCGCCATCTTAGCCATGTTCTTCTGGATACACAATAAAGCATTAAGTTTCCTGAGAAAAAAATTCTTTCGGTTTTTTCATTAACTCTTGATGTTTGGTGTTTATCTTGTTGGGCTTCGTGATGTCAGCAGCTAAAAGAGTGAAAAAATTACACAAAGCGGACATTCTTCACCACTGACTGTAGTTTTCATCAAATATTCTAGTTTGCGCGGCTGGAGTATCTCCGTCCCCTCCGGCAGCTGATGGACCAGTGGTGGCTGTATATCTGTCACTAACCTGGAATCTCTGAATTTCGCACTTAAGCCTTCCTCGCGACGTCTGATAGACTGTAAGGAGACCTAGTGATGCACGTGCCAAAGCTTTCCCCGCTAGTGGTGGTTACGGACACAGTTACAGTAAAGCTGACAACGGTCGATCCCGCCGACATCTGACATCCAGTGTTGCCACCTCTCAGAAACGAAATAAGCTAAATTTATCTACAAAAAAGAAACCAGAGAAGAGGTTAAATAACGTAAGATGTATTGTGTGCTGTTGTATTTTTTAAAAGTTCGGAACAAATGATATGGATCACTATACATGTTAACTTAAACATTAATATGTATCCACGAAACCTATATTTAGCATTTCTTCATCCAAATCGTCTGTACATTGTAGTGAGGTTCACACTTTACCAAACTACTACACTCAATCGAAGCTCGCTGTTTCTCTACTCGATTTAGTCGCTGGCACGTTGTTTATTGCAGCTGTGAAGCACATGACTTCTGCTTCATGTTACATAAATCAAAGTTTGCTCTGCTTAGAACAGCTTCCTTCGTTATTGTAAAGTTGCCATACTTTGCTGATGTCAACTATGCTGCAACAGCGTTTCCAACAATGCTCTCAGCTGTTTATATTTCGTAGTTGTGCTTTTCTTTTTGTAGATGTGTATTCTGAAAAGCCCAGAACGCATACCTACACAGCCTTAGTTTTCTCGTTTGCGATTTTTAATTCAGTCTGACAGTAAATTTTCTTGGGATATTGAAGGGTGTTTTGCAATCTTAATTTAGTGAAAATAATTTTCATTTAATCAAAATGGATTTTAATGCTTTCGTATAGTCAAGAAAAATAAATTCAGAAAAAAGCCAAATGCTTACGAAAATATGCCCGGCTTCTGGAATCCAAATACATCACTCATCTCCCAGGTGAATGATATTGCAAAGAAGCTCGAGTTAACTCTAAAACAGCTCAGTTGGCGACACTGCCGACGGCGGCCAACTCGTCAGATCATTTCAAAAAATGTTAAAAATATGACTGCAGTTTCATTGTCGTCCATTGCGACTGGCTTAGAGTCTGTGAAGGGTACGTGGCCGACATGCAGTGACAAATTTCGTAGGAAGCGTTTGGCAAGTTCATTCGTTTGTTCAAAGGGGAAGTCGACATTGGTTACCCGCTTTCAGCCATTGCGGCACTACACAATCGAAGCTGACACTCTGCAACTACACTCGAACATTTTTACAGAAACTATTCTGTAAAAATTAATAATTTTTGCGTTACATATAGTTTTATATGCCAGCATCATGATACGTGACTACCATTTCGATAGTGGTCATAGTTATTGTGATATTTGCATTCCAGTAAGACACTGCACGGACAATGGACCTTGCCGTTGATGGGAAGCCTCTCGTGCCTCAGAGATACAGTTAGCCGTACCGTAGGTGCAACCACAATGGTGGGATATCCGTTGAGAGGCCAGTCAGACGTGTGGTTCCTGAAGAGGGGCAGCAGCCTTTTCAGTAGTCGCAGGGGCAACAGTCTGGATGATTGACTGATCTGGTCTTGTCAGATTGCTGTGTTGATACTGCGAACGGCTGAAAGCAAGGGGAAACTACAGCTGTAATTTTTCCCGAGGGTATGCTTAAATCATGGTTGCGACCTCTTGGGTAAAATATTCCGGAGGTAAAATAGTCCCCCATTCGGATCTCCGTACGGAGACTACTCAGGAGGAAGTCGTTTTCAGGAGAAGCAAAACTGGCGTTCTACGGATCGGAGCGTGGAATGTCGGGTCCCTTATCGGGCAGGTAGGTTAGAATATTTAAAAAGGGAAATGGATGGGAATTAGTAAAGTTGAGTGGCAGGAGCAACAAGACTTCTCGTCAGGTGAATACAGTGTTATAAATACAAATCAAATAGGGGTAACGCAGGAGTCTGTTTAATAATGAAGATTTGAGATGAAATAGGGAAGGCAGCGGAAGATCAAATAGGTAAAAAGACGGGGGCTAGTAGAAATCCTTGGGTAACGGAAGAGATACTGAATTTAACTGATGAAAGGAGAAAATATAAAAATGTAATAAATGAAGCAGGCAAAAAGGAATACAAACGTTTCAAAAATGAGATCGACAGAAAGTGCCCAATGGTTAAGCAGGGACGGCTAGAGGACAAATGTAAGGATGTAGACGCATACATAACTAGGGGTAAGATTGCTACTGCGTACAGGAAAATGAAAGAGGCCTTTGCAGAAAAGAGTACCATCTGTATGAATATCAAGAGCTCAGATGGAAAAGCAGTTCTAAGCAAAGAAGTGAAATAAGAAAGGTGGAAGGAGTATATAGAGGGTCTATACAAGGGCGATGTACTGGAGGGCAATATTTTGGAAATGGAAGAGGACGCAGGTGAAGATGAAACCGGAGATACGGTACTGCGTGAAGAGTTTGATGGAGCACTGAAAGACCTGGGTCGAAACAAAGCCCTGGGAGTAGACAACATTCCATTAGAACTACTGACGGCCTTGGGAGAGCCAGTCCTGACAAAACTCAACCATCAGGTGAGCAAGATGTATGAGACAGGCGAAATACCCTCACACTTCAAGAAGAATATAATAATTCCAATCCCAAAGAAAACAGTTGTTGACAGATGTGAAAATTACCGAACTA
Organism: Schistocerca americana; assembly: GCF_021461395.2. NCBI lineage: Eukaryota > Metazoa > Arthropoda > Insecta > Orthoptera > Acrididae > Schistocerca > Schistocerca americana. The sequence goes on from NC_060122.1 coordinate 526,021,056, forward strand.
TCAGCTTAATAAGTCACAGCTGCAAAATACTAAAACGAATTCTTTACAGACGAATGGAAAAACTGCTAGAAGCCGACCTTGGGAAAGGTCAATTTGGATTCCGTAGAAATGTTGCAACGCGCACGGTAATACTGACCTTATGACTTATCTTAGAAGACAGATTAAGGAAAGGCAAACCTACGTTTCTCGCTTTTGAAGACTTAGAGAAAGCTTTTGACAATTTTGGCTGGAATACTCTCTTTCAAATTCTGAAGGTGGCAGGGGTAAAATACAGGGAGCGAAAGGCTATTTACAATTCGTACAGAATGCAGATGGCAGTTATAAGAGTCGAGGGGCATTAAAGTTAAGCAGTGGTTCTGAAGGGAGTGAGACAGGGTTGTACCCTATCCCCGATGATATTCAATCTGTGTATTGATCTAGCAGTAAAGGAAACAAAAGAAAACTTTCGAGTACGAATTAAAATCCACGGAGAAGAAATAAAAACTTTGAAGTTTACCGATGGCATTGTAATTCTGCCAGAGAGAGTAAAGGACTTGGAAGAGCAATTGAACAGAGCGGACAGTGTCTTGAAAGGAGGATATAAGATGAACATCAACAAAAGCAAAAAAGTATATTGGAACGTAGTCTAACTAAATCAGGTAATGCTGAGGGAATTAGTTTAGGAAATGAGACACGTAAAGTAGTAAATGAGTTTTGCTATTTGGGGAGCAAAATAAGTGACGATGGTCGAAGTACGGAGGATATAAAATGTAGATTGGCAATGGCAAGAAAAGAGTTTCTGAAGAAGAGAAATTTGTTACCATCGAGTATAGTTTTAATTCTCAGGAAGTCTTTTCTCCAAGTATGGATGTGAAACGTGGACGATAAATGGATAAGACAAGAAGAGAATAGAAGCTTTCGAAATGTGGTGCTACGGAAGAATGTTGAAGATTAGATGAGGAGGTATTAAATAGATCTGGAGGGAAGAGAAATTTGTGGCACAACTTGTCTAGAAGAAGGGATCAGTTGGTAGGACATGTTCTGATCATGGGATCACCTATTTAGTACTGGAGGGCAGTGTGGAGGGTAAAAATCGTAGGAGACCAAGAGATAAATACACTAAGCAGATTCAGAAGAGTGTGGGGTGCAGTAGTTACCTGGAAATCAAGAAGCTTGCACAGGATAGAGTAGCATGGAGAGTTACATGAAACCAGTCTCTGGACTGAAAACCACCACAACAACAACAACAAGATTTTGCATTTGGTGAACATTACATGACATGTTACTGCATATGAAATTTAGCTAGTATATTGAATTTTTTCGTAAACTTTGGTTGCGGGTTCTACCTGTCACCAATCTCGAGAAAATTGATGTTATGAAACACAATCATTTGTGATCGCGCGCGGTAGCGATAAAGCCAGAATAAAATATTCACAACATTCGTCATATTTCATAAACGGTTTGAGATATCGAAATGAGATTTTGGCAAATGATAGCGCATAAATACGAAAGTTCAAAATGGCTCTGAGCACTATGGGACTTAAATTCTAAGGTCATTATTCCCCTAGAACAGAACTACTTAAACCTAACTATCCTAAGGACATGACAAACATCCATGCCTGAGGCAGGATTCGAACCTGCGACCGTAGCGGTCGCGAAGTTCCAGACTGTAGAACCTAGAACCGCTCGGCCACCCCGGCTGACAAATACGAAAGTATTTTGCCATATGGTTATTACGCAAAACTTCATTATCTGCTATGTTAGTCGACTAACTACGGACTTTTCGATGAAATAATGAAAATTCTAATGGTATCGATACCTGGTGAAGCGAGAAGCGCTGTAGATTTTGGATTAAGATAAGTGAAGACATTATATGTTTATTTTTGTACCGTGAATGTGCTTTTTCACGAGGTACTATTGACATTCCTATTCCTCGGTTCCTCACTTAACAAACTTAATAAAACATTGTTTCAGATTTCTCTCGCAATTGCGTCTGCTCAACATGCTGGTGAGAAAACATTATGTAAACTCCACTGGGTTTTGGCAATAGAGGCAAATTTTAACGTGTCAACAAGAGAAAAATAGGTTTCACTCCAAATTCGCCACTGATGATTCTCTGTCAAACTGTCTCTAAAAGTTACAAACGCTTAACAAGTCACGCGAAAATAAATCGCTGCTTTTGTTGCATTTTGAGCGGAATCGTTTTTAGATACTAACCAGAGGAGAGGTGAAAGCAGATTTTTTTCGAATGGTCACCTGCATGTGTGGGTATGGAGGAGCTGCACTTAATATTTCCAGAAAAAGTGAGCATAGACTTCAGTTTAGAATGCAACTTCCCTCCCAGCACTCAGCATATTCCCTACAGCGCCTGCCCGCAACCCCCAACACTAACCCTCTCCCCACGCGTACCCTGCCGACTGCACATCGAACGGCCTCCATGCATTCTAACACCAATGGCAGGTCAAATATGGCATCTTCTTTGTTGGAACGCAAAGATAAACGTAATTGTCTCTTATCAAGCATACTGCGCTTTCCTTCATGCCATTCTGCAGCCCCCCCGCCCTCTCCATCTTCTGGCTTTCGCGACCCAGTGTTTGAGAACCACTGACCTAGAGAACAGAGAGAGAGAGAGAGAGAGAGAGAGAGAGAGAGAGAGAGAGTTTGCTCGGTATTGTTTTTGCAGGTGGTAGCAGGTCACATCGAAGATGGCGAGACCAGAGAAGCGAAGCTAAACTGAACAGCGTCTTGCTTAAGCTGAGAAAAATTGGAGAAGTTTGGCTTGCGGCGCGCGGCATTAATGCGGTGGCACGGCAGGGCACGGCGTGACGCTATCGGCGCCCCGGCGCAACTCGCTCGCTAATTGGTCGCGCCGCGGCGATCCCCAGGCCCAGATAAGCGGCCGTGGCCCACCGCCATTGTTTACGTTAATTGTTTAATCCGGGCGGCGGACGCACATTGAATTAAACGGCTGGATTTGCGACACAAGCAAGGGGGTGCTGCCAGAGCGGAAAGAAACGGCGAGCCACGCTGCAAGAACTACGTGGGAGAATTTAACAGCGGGCTCTGCCCACTGCAAACACCAACTTGAAATAAGTTCACAGCTTAATAAAGGAAGCAGGGAGATCGACTATAACTAATTTCCTTGTATTTTTAAAAGATTATAATCTTACTACTTCAGGGAACGTGCTCGGAATCTAACAACTTTGGTTTACATATGGATTTCTGTACGTAATCAATAAATTACATTCATCGAATTCCATCCTCTCAGGTCTCTTTTTCTCCTTATTACGTAGATGTTTAAGTGAAATAAACTGAATCTCACAGCGTCCATACTCAGCAATAAACGAGTGTCATTTCAAAAGTCCTGCACACCGCACATGCACGAGCGCTACTGTGCGTGTTCAATTGAAATTCGTGTCAGTTGTGAGCGAGACTTTGTGTGTGAAGGTCGTGCTTTGAACAATTCAGTTTTCAGAATGGAATGTGAAACCGAGTCAGCTCAGATAACACATAGTGACCAGCGTCCTACATCAAAATCGAATCCCTTCTTCGAAAGGACGCAATGGAAATTTGCAACGCTTTGTGAGAGGTGTTTGGGAATATTGTAGCACAATGTTACGGTGGTATGACCGTTACCGCGAAAGTCTGTTAAGCACTGAGTACAACCCTACAAGTGGAAGGCCATCAACTGCAACAGACTACATTTCTAAGGTTATTGCTAGTGACAATTTGATAGAGAATCGGCTAGAAACATATGAGGAAATTGCATTTGAGGACAGAATGTCTGTCATTTCAGTCTGAAGAACCATAATTGAAAAGTTAATGATAGGAAAAGTTCATGCCACATAGTTTCTGCACAACCTTTGTGATGTTCTAAAAGCAGGTCGTAAAAGAATCGCAGAAGAATAGCTTCAATGTTATCAAAGAGAACGAGAATCTAAAAAGAATTGTTACGTTTGAAACCTCGATACGAGATTTTGAGTGATAACTGAAATTTCAGTCGTCACAGTAGTAAAATTCCGACCCTCCACACCCCAAAAAATTCCGCCGCCAGCAGTGAAACTGATGATGATCTTTACGTATGATATGACTGGAGCCATAGCTACAAATATAACGCACTGTGGAACTTCTATAACAGGCGCGTACTACAAGACGTTTCTGCAAAAAAGTTTTGCGCCCGAAAATTCCTAATACAAAGTCTGACATGCTTGCACCTGGTGTCCTCGTTTTGCACTGTAAGGCAAGACCGCATATTGCCGAATCAGTGACAGAAACACCTGACAAATATGGATGCGATGTACTTCCCCATTCATCACACAGTACTGAGATGAGTCCACCAGACTACGATTTGGTTCCAAATTGAAGGATCAACTCCGTGGAAAACGTTTTGATACAACTGATGTAACTTCCAGTGAGGTGAACCGAGTAATGAGATAGCTCAACAATGAAAGTTCCCTGTCGGGAATACAGATGCTGCCAAAACGTTGGGTAGCTGTCATAAGGAAGAATGGATATTATATTGAAGGTCTGTAAAGGTATTTTATAAAATAAATTATACCCCTCAAATCCATCTTAATGTGTACAGAACTTTTGAAGTGACTTCTTAATTAAGACTGATAGATATATTTTTATCTTCTGATCCCATTTCAAACTTAGGCCAGTTCAAGGCTTTTTACTTTTAGTCATCAGTTTTGTGACCGTGTAGCTTCAGCACGTCACGAATTCCTCTCTGGCGCCAACCTCTTCATCTCAGACTACCACTTTCATCCTAGGTCCTCAATTATCTGTTGGATGCATTCCAATCTCAGTCTTCCTTCTGCGGAGAATCTCACCAATCCTTATCATTCCCCCAAATTATCATCATACTTCTATTGTACCTCTTTGAAACACTTCGATTCTCTTATGTTCCGGTTTTCTCCCACTTCCATACAATTCTGTGCTCCAAACACGCATTTCCAAAACTTACTTTCCCAAATTAACGTTAATGTTGATACTACAAGAGACTGTCAAATAAAAACTATACAGATGGGAAAAAAGTAAGCTGTTTATTACTTCAAACCTTATCGCCACAACTATTAATACATTTAACTCACTGTGAGAGAAGACTGCCAATGCCTTTATGACAAAATGTTTGCTGCTGCCTAAGGAAACATGAGTGCACCTAGGCGTATACCTCTACGTCCGAAGCAAGTCGACGGCAACGAATCCCTTTCTTCAGGGCTCCAAATATACAGAGTGACCATTAATAAAACCGGCAAACTGCAGAGACGAAATATGGTTGAAAATGGAGGAAAAAAGTTCTATGAACTTGTGTCTGTAAATTAATTGTTGTCACGGAAGGTGATCCTGAGGAATGACAATTCCTCTGACCACATGCTGTGTGTTCCTTTTGTGCAGCAGGCTGTGTGATCGACGCAGCGTACTGTAAGCAGTAGAATAGTCCGCTATTCATGTCGGGTACAAGTCGAGATGGTGTCTGTGAGCGGATGAACCCTAGTACAAGCTCCAGGAAAGGGGCCTGCCAATATGGTGTAGGCCAAAGTACGATTATGTGTATCCTGTATGACGACCGCTATTACCGCTATCATCTGCAACCAGTGCAAGGATTATCAGCAGCGGTCAGAGGGACTTTCATTCGTCAGCGCCATCTACTTTGGCAACGATGCATTTCTGGACACGTGTGCATGGGACCTTTTTCCTTTATTTCCAGTGAGGAGCCCGTCCCTGCAGTTTGTGGGTTTTATTACTGTTCATCCTGAATACGAAAAACGCATGGGGAGAGATCGGAACTAAAGGAGAACGTGCAAGGGATCGACATTGGCGATATGTAGGCGGGCATTATCTTGTAACACACTGATGCCGTCCGTCAACATTCCTGAGGGTTTGGGCTTGGTGGCGCGCTTCTGCGTTTGAAAAACAGTACACGTACCGCTTTGTGTTAATGGAGTCGGTGTTTAAGATAGTCAATGAGCAGTCCCCTTGCAGTCAAAGGAAAAGGCCATCAAGACTTTCGCGGAACTGGTGTGCAAGGCTTTGACCTGTTTCGGTAGAGGCGAATACGTGTGCTTCCATTGTTGGCTCCTATGCTTGCTCTCCGATGGAAACTGACGACACCATTTATTTGTTTCGTAAATCTAGCGTATATTCTATGCGTGTGTTTTAGAATCTGTATCGAATGGAGCAACCGATTGGGTCGTGGATCGAGCTGAATCCTGTTATCGGGCGTTGCTAATTCATGTGTTTCAGGCCCTTCAATTTCTTCAATTTGTCGTTTGTTGCTCTTTGGAATGTTAGTGCTCGTTGATTTGCCAATGCTCCCTTCCTTATTTTAAAGGCAACGTAGAAGTCACATATTTAGTATCTTGAAAGGTATCTCTAAATGTTTAGAGTTATTCGTATTGTGGTTATTGAAATATCGATTTTCATTTAGCCAAAATAATTGTGAAATATATTGGGTGCCTCTGAGGACAATTTTCTAAAGTTAATCGAGTACAAAGTTTTAATATTTTTACAAATTAAAAAATATGAATGCCCTGAAATATTCAAAGAACAGTCACTTAATGTTTTCTAACTTACTGTGATGTTCAAAAATGGCTCTGAGCACTATGGGACGTAACTTCTGAGGTCATCAGTCCCCTAGAACTTAGAACTACTTAAACCTAACTAACCTAAGGACATCAAACACACCCATGTATTGTGATGTATTTTGATGTTCCCTTGAGCTTAATTATCCATCATTTTTTATGTTAAGTTGGGTTCTGTGGCAAATAAATATTGCTCGTCAGTTTTATATTAATTTTGTTGTTATATTAAATATGTTGGGAAAGATCATCCTTTTAATCCTCAGCATGATACTACTCCAAGACACATCCCCCTCCTATTTCACATTTATTTAAGGGAAGACACGTTGGATAAATTCTAGTGTCCGATTCCATTCATTGGCTTTGAGAAATGACATCGTACCTAAGAGAAAGTCGCTCCGTGTAGGTAATCCATGAAAGCAACGGATCATGCTCGTAAACAAACGAATGTAGCATACGATATAAGTACAATCACATTCAAGCAGTTATTTACTTAGCTATGAATTATATCGAAACGCACTTTAAAAAATGAAATTAATTAAGAACATGAATTAAAAATAAATTTTCATGTCTGGTAAGAAATATTCACGCAATTTATGCGCCTAGAAAAGCACAGAGAACCTTTAAATTGCATTACAGTAAAGCGCATGGTGAAGTCATACTGTAATGAAATAGCGTTAATTTTATATCAGTGGTAGTTTTGGGCGGGGAGAAACTAAAATGTATCAGGAAAACGGGAAGATTAAATGAATGACAATAAAAGCGAAACAGTAGCATAAAATGTGGAGAAACCGACCACTAAATTCTAAAGGAAAAGTCAGTACATGATAAACGAATTTCTACAAAAAAATAATGAGTATTGGAATCGATGACTAGAATTAACATATGTAGGTAAATTTCTGTTACAGATTCCAACCGCTCCATGATTCATATGTAAATTACTTTTGCAGTTGTATGCATTGAAACGTAATACCATTTCTACATTTGTAATTGCTCTCTGAAACTTCTGTGCCATATAACAAACCAATTCTAGTTACCGATTCCAATATTAGTAACTTCACTCCAGTAGTTTAGAGAGCAATTACAAATGCAGAAATCATATTAGCCTACATTTTAGTGCACACAAGTGCTGAAAAAGCGATCTAATTAATGAAACATTGAGTGGCTGGAATCGGTAACTGGAAGTGACCTATATAGGAGGTCAATTCTAGTTACCGATTCCAACTTTTGAGTGGTTCATAATTTTGGACATTTTTGCAGCAAATCTGTGGACTGTTTTTGTAGGATTTCTAGATTTATTATTGATCTCAGAACTTCTAGGAAAAACTAATGAATATTGTAGGTACAACTTTCAAATTTTTCTCTGTTTTCATAGTAATGAAGATAGTAGTATCATAAGTAGAAATCCTGGAACACTTTTGTGCAGACATTTGTTGTTAGAGTGATCTAAATAACGAACCGTGGTATGGTTGGACTCGGTAACTAGAATTAACTCATATAGGTCAGTTCCAGTTACCGATACCAGTATTTGTTAGACCCACTTTCTGTCAATTTTTTTACTTGTGTACTTGTCCCTTTAGATTTAACAATTAGTATTAAAAGTTAATGCTGATTCATAATAATTTATTTGAGACAGTATTATTCTCTTTTTCTGTTCTTATTTCTTTTCGTTACCTTTAATTCTTGTCAGTATAGCTTGTGGCCAAGTCATTAACCACGTGAACTGTGTTTGTAATTTTATCGTATGCTACATTCGTTTGTTTACAAATTTGATCAGTTACTTTCAAAGATTGCCTCTATGTAGCGTCTCTGAGGTCACTGCTCAAAGCCGACGAATGGAATCGGACACTAGAATTGACCCGACACTTTTACTGATTGTGTGGATTCTTACCTAAAGGAAGTTTACAGGTTACAGAAATTGGTGAAAATGGATTTCTATTCTTTTCATGTAAATAAAATAGCTGTTAAAGTGAGCCTTCCATCCGCACAACCTCCAGCCAGAACGCCACTCCGCCTATATTCTAAGCTATATTTCTTTCAGACCGGGTTAAAACAAAGTAGTAAAAGACAAAGTTACTTCGAACTAAAAAGTCTAGGCACCTTCCTTTAATTTATTTTAGTAAATGAGTGATAGATGGCGAGTAATGAAAAACAGTGATTTCATTGCCGTGTGTGAACGGTTCTGGTACTACCCTGAAATATTTTGCTGTGAAAAAGAAAACTAGATAGGAGCGAGGGAAGGAACAAGCTGGACTTAGCATGGTGTCACGTTTTGGACGAGGAAAGAAAAGCAAAGCCATTTTCACATTACAGTCACAATGAAATTAAGCAAACCTATGCGGTCCAATTACAGGACGAAAAGAAATACACGCATTTGGAATATACTGGTGGATGTAAACATTAAAACAGAAAGTTAGCATTACCGCTTATTCTACCGCCATTATTGTTATTCACTTCACTGCTATCAGCGCTTTCGTTAATTGGTGTTAAAATTTTACCTTGACTGTTTATGGATGAAGCAGTTGAAATTTGAATTTCACGCTTACAAAAATGCTGGAGCGACAACTTGGTTTTCTTCGAATAATATGTCGTTCTGTACTTTGCGGCTCACATTGTTTTTTCATAATGTCCTTGGCGTTGGATAGCAAACTTCGAGAAACAGAAGAAGATTACAACAGTTAACAATGACAACTGGAGACTAATGCGTGTACGCGGTGCGATGCGAAAAGCAACCAAAGAGCAGTTGAGGCCAAGGACATTAACAGTCGTACCCCAACTGAACTGAACAACAGACCAAAAGCAACGCCAGCGACAGTGCTGCTGACTGGTGTCTTTGCGTTCCATGTTTTCAGATTACACGGAATTCATTTTTTCTATGCGTGTGTCCAAGTCTATCGATAAAACAAGCGGCGATCGAGATGCACCGGCGCCGTAGGCCCGGGTCTACCTGGCCTACGCGTAAATTTGGTCCTGATCATACAGCGGCATGCCTCTGATCTGAAATGTGGGAGCGGTCGAAACCCCGGGAATTGCTTCTGTTTACATGTCGTCGTGATAGTATTTTAATGCCTCTGGAGAAAAGCTTTCTATATACTGCAAAATATGAAGCGACGCAAAACAGATACAGTGTTTTCTGCTCAGCTGAAGTTTTCATCCTGAATTAGACCACTATGTTAGGGGGACCGGCAGGACTTTTTTTCATTCTCGTCAGTTTAATCCCTCATGCATTGAAGCTGTACATTGTCGCTCTTGAGCCTAAAATATTTATAAAAATGTACGAGAAAATTTTCTTCTACTTTAACTATAAAAAGACTATTACGCGTCGCTGATATTAAAAGGGACTCTGTGCTGCATTAAAAATAAATACTGAGAGAGTAAAAACGAAGCGCGTAGCTGGATTACATTAAATTTTATGTTCTCCATGAGAAAACAGTTGAGAGTAAGAGAGTGACGTGGTGATTTCGAAATGGTTCAAATGGCTCTGAGCACTATGGGACTTAACGTCTGAGGTCATCAGTCCCCTAGAACTTAGAACCACTTAAACCTAACTAACCTAAGGATATCACACACATCCATGCCCGAGGCAGGATTCGAACCTGCGACCGTAGCGGTCGCGCTGTTCCAGACTGGAGCGCCTAGCACCGCTCGGCCAGACCGGCCGGCCGTCGTGATTTGAGGAGTGAGTGGCGGTAGAAGGAAGAGGCGTATGTAGATGGTGTACTGGCATATGGGCATGTGCAATGAGGGACAGTGCGTGATAGAAGACCTTGTAATGGGCGCCAGGATACCTTGAATGCATAGACATGGCACCATCTGGTTACTGAATCAGCGACACCGTGAAGGTGGTGTGAACAAACGTCAAAACTAACATGAAATGTACTATGTACTTGAATGTGACAATGATAAGCCTTGAAGTAGGTATGAGCATCATCTAAGTTCTGTATATGACGAAAACCTGTACAGCAGGTTTCTCATTCAGAAATGGCGTTTGAATGTTGGTTCTTTGTGAGAAGATGGTGTTATTCCACTCATTGGAGAGACATATACCAGAACATGTGGGAATTCGACAGCAGCAGGATTGAGACTACTAATACTTGGACGTTTCTGCTCTTTATAGTGGCAGTCGCACAGCTACCTCGCTAACAGGAAGTCGACGGTTTCTAGAGAGCCATTTTCAGTGCCCTGCAGGATCTTAGCTGTTCAACGCGACCAGCGTCACAATATCCTCGTTTCTAGCACAGGTGGTGTACTAACTTTCGCACCCTGTATATTCCCACGTCACCTAGAAATTTAGTAATGTTTCTTCCTTACTATCCGCACAGTAAGTGAAAACTGATTATTTACGATCCTTCCTGGGGCAGTAATTTTAGTGGCCAGATATGCTTAAGGGATGGAAAAGAAAGGATGTGACTGAAAAGGACAGGTGTAAAATTTATGAATCAGAAACATGCGTTCCGTACGTGTTCTGTATTTGTTGCAGTGGACCAACAACTAGGATATCTTGTGGATGAAGCTGCGAGCCCGTATATAGATTTCAATTATGTAGAAACATTACCAACATTTACATGGATTTGGAGACTGAGTAACAAATCTCATCTTGTTGGTGGACTACAAAGGACGAAAGCAGTAGTGGGACGTCACTAACAACGAAAATGGATTTCACGCGACAGCAGTCTTTTGGGTCACACATGAAAGGGCGCTGCTTGACCTAGCCCCACACCATATGTCTTCATTCTCAGTAACTTGCTGCTCGTACGATATCGTACACATATTATGAATTTGCATTTATTCGGATCACTCCTTCGGGTGCTGCAGTTAGGAGGTATGGTAGTAGTCGTGATCGTACTAGCTTTTTTATCTCTGAGACTCTACTTGATTAGAGCTGTAGATGTTGGCGTTAGGGACGTTTTCTTATCTCTCCCTCTCTCCCTATTCCTCCCCTCTTCATATTCCTTCCCTCTTCATACGATGACTTGATCAACACCCAAATCGTCGACTCTTTCTGTCTCCTAGCATCCTGCCTGCTTCTGCCTCTATATCTACATAACAACCCACACACTCGATCCTAGAGAACCTCTAACCTTTCGCTTTGTATTTCTGTCGTTCCTCCCTACTTGTCCAATTTCAGTGGTAATGCAGTGTTGTGTGGTACATTTTTATTTAAAAATTGAAAAGACTCAACAGCTATATTTTTAATACGATCAAAGAAAATCGTAATTATAAATATATCTAGCAATAAATTTTTGTGTTCTCATTTTTAATTTTATTGTAATTATTCTGTGAATTTTCAAATTATTAGACTTAATATGAGAATACTTCTACTGCTGACTCATGTGAGCCAATGTGAATAAATCGTGTTGTCTTGTATTGCTTACGTTCTCTAAAAGATACACGTCTTAAAAAATTTGAAGGTTCTACACTGGTTATTATCTCTTGAACCTACAAAAATTTCACCAGAGCAGTAGAAACCTGCACAAATTAATACATGGAGTGACTCACCTAAGTACTTCACCTCAGATATTTCCTGAAACCTTTAAGAAATTGTAGTTAGTTCTCTCAAATGAACTGTAAAATAGTCGTCGCCAAATGATGCATAATCTCTTTTCGTAGCGATATTATTTACAGAACTACTTCTTTCAGCATCCCTGTTCAAAGAAAGTGGAAGGGTACAGGGCGAGGAGATGGGGATGGAAACTGTCAGTTTAAGAAAAACATTTATTTCATGACAACAAATTATTTCCTTTCCTGAAGTGTGTACCACTCAATAAGGATAATGTTGCACAATATAATCGCTTTGAGGCTTAACAGTAAGTGAAAAGCATTGGTTGTAAGACTTAAACAATTTGCAGGCCATCTACTATCTGTATCAAGACAGGACGTACACTCCGATTCGCACAGTTCACAGTGTCATGTAGCAAACTGGTGATACATGGTAAATACAACATTCAGATAGCAATTATCATTAAACACAGGAACGAATAAAAACATACACTATACTAAAAATACGAAAACAGGCAACTACAGATTAGACAGAGGACATGTAAAACGACAGTATTTTGAGACCTAAGAGAAAAATATTTACGAAAATCTGTAATTATTGAATAGTATTGTAGTGGCTAGATATTTATACGCTCCTCTGCTGAGCTTACTTGAGCTTTGCTACGCCTTGCAGCATGTATACCAAAAATTTTGGCTTTCGCTTGTGTGGAAAGTTTTCCGTCGTTTTTCCCTCTTAGTTCCTGCTGTATCAAATATTTTTCTGAATCTTCTGTATCTCCTGCTGCTTATGCTTATGTAGAATGATGTTACAATAAAAATAATGTGTTTTTGTACTTTCTCAAAACACGTTCCCTCGAGCACTACTCATTCTAAGTCCGTTAGTTTTCTACTCAACCTAACTTACGGTTACAGTTCACTCTGTTGCCTCCTAGGCTCAGGGAATCCAGGCCAACGGCCTTTGAAGTATGGCTGGTTTCTCGCACATGTAAACAAGGACTACACACAGTAAGCGTCGCTGCTATAGTTGGTATGACAATGTCAACGTTCTTTCCACCGGAACTAACTCTCGCTCTACTGACTCACATGCTACACCAGTATTCCACGGGTATTCGACCCTCCTGCTTGCTTGGTATAACAACTCTATTAAATAAGGGTCCCAAACTCTGGTTCAATACAATCGGAATCGCGACTGGTTATACTTCTACGGCTCCCTTTGGTCAATAGAATGGATGCTGCACAATGTTCAGACAGGTTCGTGTGGCGGCAGCGGCAGTGGTTCGATATGGTGAAACAGCGATGCAGAGCTGGCTATGCCGCGCCGCTGACCACGTTTTCATTGTAACCAAGGGCCTGCCGCGCGCTTTTGCAGTGCGGCAACCCTAGTGGGAACCGGCCTTTAGCTGCACCCAGTAGCCCGGAATTCGGCTGACTGCTCACTCAAGCGTGGCTCGTGGACACCATGTAGAGCGGCGAAGGGAAACAGAAGACCGCCGTTATTGTAGTGAGTCTCAGCAGCTCCGGTCATCAGCGTGTGGCACGTCGTTCATATCCCGCATACAGGTCTGCACCCAGGAGGCCGCGAGCTTGAAACCTGGCCCGCCCCCTAGACGGCAGCTTGCCGTCCGCCAGATGATGCCACCCACAGAGTGGAGGCTAGAAGCCCTATCTCCCTCCTCAAACCAGTGTAGTTCCAAATTGAGACATGCCCCGCCATAGTGAGGATGCATCCGTGCTTTAGAGACTGGAAGTAGCTTCAGCGAGCCGGATGGCTGCCTATATCCAGCACCAAAAGGTCATCGTAGCTGGCCTGCAACTTAACCAATCGTCATTCTCTCTGGTTCTAGATGCAGACAGAATTGTGACATGGTGTGCTTAAGCCTGCTGGAGCACTTATTTACACATCTTTCCCCTACACCTCTGGCGTAGTTCCTCTGGAGGGGCCAAGTGAAGTGCTCTCTGATAATTATGTCAGCTTTTATCAGCCCGCTTCAGCCTGTTCTCACAGGTCCCTTAGGCGCTGTTGTAACTGCAATTTATGGGTTTTCCATGGCACATCGGTGCCTTGTGCTGTCCCAACTACTTCACACTAGACCGTGCCTTCTAGCCTGCGATCGGTGTCGTAAACCTACCTCACAGAATCGTTTGCAAACTATCAACACTGCCCTTGCCTGCCATCAGATGTGCCAATCTGTCCTTTAACTACTGCCTTCCAGCCACAGCTGCGCGAAACTTACAAGAATTTCCCAATTCCACGCCTGTACTAATTTGTGGCAGAGCAGTATTTTGCGAGGTGCTGCGTCCTCTGCCTGTGTCTCGAGCAGCCAGCAGCATTGCACACTGACAGAGACGTCACTAGGCTTGACGTTTAGTGTCAGATACTACATGCGCCCGGCAAGCAGCTTGATACAATGAATTTTCGTTCCAGTTTAGCGATACGTAAATTACATAAACTACAGATACAAGGACATATATGCGAGAACTAAACCTATTGCTTTAATTGGAAGCCCTTTGAGGCACACGCCAAGTGCAGAATAATGCTTGGTAACATGTTTTTGTAATGGGGCTGCACCACAATCAAATCAAACTACGAATAATTTGCGACATGTATGCAGAATTATCTAGTGTTTCAATCTGACTGTTGTTCAAACATATGTGTATGTAAACACTGGACTGGTTTAGCATCCTTACAGTAGAATAAGGTTACAGAATATTCTTTCTCGTGATAATTATACCTCACATCTGTTAATACAGTCTGGTAAGTATCCCAAGCTGACGAAGAAACAAAGCACAACAAACCACAAATATCGAAACCGTGTTAGGCAGGTGATAAATAATTACAGAGTGGATCGAAAAAGACAGGTAACTGCGGGTATTTTTATGACTGCATATTGACGTTAGTATAGCGTGGTGGAACTGTAGCACATTTACACATTACAATTTTATTTGATGTTAGTGTAAGACCACTAAGATAATACACTGAAAAGCGACGTTTTGGTCATGTGATAAAATTTTAAGCTATTAATGGCTAATGCGTTATCTCTGCTCAAAAAATTGACAACTTTAGGTACCTGTAACTTTTCGAGAACGACAGTTAGGTCTCTAGAGATACGCACCTCTTCCTTGCAATCCTCTTACTAGATTTTGTCCTTACTTTTGACACTTGCAAAGAAAAACGATGAATATGTCAATAGGTGGTGATTTTGCCAGCCATAGTAACCACAAAATGGATTCTAATTGTTATTCAATATGTATATTGAGCAAGCCGTAAAGGAAAAAAAAACGAAAAAATTGGAGTGAGAATTAAAAACCATTGAGAAGAAAAAAAATTATTGAGGCTTGCGACGACATTGTAATTCTCTCAGAGACAGGGCGGAGGACCTGAAAAAGCAGCTAAATGGAATGAACAGTATCTTGAAAGGAGGTTATAAGACAAACATCAACAAATGGAAAACGAGGATAGTGGAATATGGTCGAATTAAATCGGGTGATGCTTAGGGAAAGTAGTAAATGAGTTTGCTATTTGGGGAGCACAATAACTGATGATGGTCGAAGTAGATAGGATATAAAATGTAGAAATTTGCTAATGTCGAGTGTAGATTTAAGTATCAGGAAATCTTTTCCGGAAGTATTTGTATAGAGTGTGGAACTGAAACATCTACGATTAACAGTGTAGGCAAGAAGAGACTAGAAGCTTTCGAAATGTGGTGCTACAGAAGAATGCTGAAGATTAGATGGAGGAGTTACTGAACAGAATTGGGGGGAAGAAAAAGTTGTGACACAACTTGACTAGAAGATGGGATCGGTTGATAGGACACGGTCTGAGCCATTAGGGGATCACCAATTTAGTATTGGAGGGAAGTGGAGGGGGAGGGAGGGGGTAAAAGCCGGAGGGGGAGAGCAAGAGATGAATACAGATTCAGAGGGATGTAGTTTGTAGTAGTTATTCGGAGATGAAGAGGCTTGCACAGGACAGAGTAGCGTGGAGTGCTGCATCAAACCAGTCTCTGCACTGAAGACGACAATAGCAACAGATGCTAATAGCTAGGAACAGACTGTATCGTGTGTTTCACCCCATACAAAAACAAATAAATAGTATTTACAGCTGAACTCTGTGCCAATCACTTCCTTATAGTATCAGTAACTTATGGAACAACTGCGGAATTGAAGACCTAATAGTGTCCAGCCAGGCAGATGTGGGGTGTTTCAACAACAATCTTGTGCGTGAGATGCTCCGCAGTTCACGAAATTATGCGTACGTGCACTACTGACAAGCTTGGCGCGGCAAGAGAAGTATACGAGTGGGTGATGGTAGTTCGCTGTACAGAAGCAAATACGAGGGCAGTTCAATAAGTAATGCAACACATTTTTTTTCTGAAACAGGGGTTGTTTTATTCAGCATTGAAATACACCAGGTTATTCCCCAATCTTTTAGCTACACAACACTATTTTTCAACGTAATCTCCATTCAATGCTACGGCCTTACGCCACCTTGAAATGAGGGCCTGTATGCCTGCACGATACCATTCCACTGGTCGATGTCGGAGCCAACGTCGTACTGCATCAATAACTTCTTCATCATCCGCGTAGTGCCTCCCACGGCTTGCGTCCTTCATTGGGCGAAACATATGGAAATCCGACGGTGCGAGATGGGGGCTGTAGGGTGCATGAGGAAGAACAGTCCACTGAAGTTTTGTGAGCTCCTCTCGGGTGCGAAGACTTGTGTGAGGTCTTGCGTTGTCATGAAGAAGGAGAAGTTCGTTCAGATTTTTGTGCCTACGAACGCGCTGAAGTCGTTTCTTCAATTTCTGAAGAGTAGCACAATACACTTCAGAGTTGATCGTTTGACCATGGGGAAGGACATCGAACAGAATACCCTTCAGCGTCCCAGAAGACTGTAACCATGACTTTACCGGCTGAGGGTATGGCTTTAAACTTTTTCTTGGTAGGGGAGTGGGTGTGGCGCCACTCCATTGATTGCCGTTTTGTTTCAGGTTCGACGTGATGAACCCATGTTTCATCGCCTGTAACAATCTTTGACAAGAAATTGTCACCCTCAGCCACACGACGAGCAAGCAATTCCGCACAGATGGTTCTCCTTTGCTCTTTATGGTGTTCGGTTAGACAACGAGGGACCCAGCGGGAACAAACCTTTGAATATCCCAACTGGTGAACAATTGTGACAGCACTACCAACAGAGATGTCAAGTTGAGCACTGAGTTGTTTGATGGTGATCCGTCGATCATCTCGAACGAGTGTGTTCGCACGCTCCGCCATCGCAGGAGTCACAGCTGTGCACGGCCGGCCCGCACGCGGGAGATCAGACAGTCTTGCTTGACCTTGCGGCGATGATGACACACGCTTTGCCCAACGACTCACCGTGCTTTTGTCCACTGCCAGATCACCGTAGACATTCTGCAAGCGCCTATGAATATCTGAGGTGCCCTGGTTTTCCGCCAAAAGAAACTCGATCACTGCCCGTTGTTTGCAACGCACATCCGTTGCAGACGCCATTTTAACAGCTCCGTACAGCGCTGCCACCTGTCGGAAGTCAATGAAACTATACGAGACGAAGCGGGAATGTTTGAAAATATTCCACAAGAAATTTCCGGTTTTTTCAACCAAAATTGGCGGAGAAAAAAAATGTGTTGCATTACTTATTGAACTGCCCTCGTAGATTGTCGTTGAGGCGCAGACGCATATGTGTAATGTCGAGAGCTCAATTACGTCACGCACTACTGGCCAGAGGCGTGCACTGAGGCAGCACGGCGCGCCTTGCACCGTAGCCTCGACTGCCGGGCGGGCCTCGACTCGGTGTTGCCCGGTGAGGCGGTCGAGCCGCTCAGGGCCCGCAGGGGCGGCCTGTGCTGCGGCCAGCCAGAACTTGAATCCGCCCAGGCTCCCGTGCGGCTCGGCTGTCCGCGAGGCATCACACTGTGGCGGGTGCGAAACGAAATCTCTGTGGTCCGTTTGCAAGCGGTTTTTTACTTCGCACAGTATTTACCGACTCAGTGCTTCACCTCCAGTCTTATACTAAAATAACTGCTGGCCGTAACATCAACAACAACGCAGTTACTCACATCACTGTTGCTTGTGATACAAGGGGAATCCAAAAAGTAAGGTCTCCTATTTTTTTATAAGAACAGGGGTGTACCTTAGGTCTCTAGAAGAGCGTAGCGTTCTAAAGGATTGGAAAAGGGCACAGGTCATCCCAGTTTTCAAGAAGGGACGGCGAACAGATGTGCAGAACTATAGGCCTATATCTCTAACGTCGATCAGTTGTAGAATTTTGGAACACGTATTATGTTCGAGTATAATGAATTTCCTGGAAAGTAGAAATCTACTCTGTAGGAATCAGCATGGATTTCGAAAAAGATGATCGTGTGCAACCCAGCTCGCGCTATTCGTCCACGAGACTCAGAGGGCCACAGACACGGGCTCTCAGGTAGATGCCGCGATTCTTGACTTCCGCAAGGCGTTCGATACAGTTCCCCACAGTCGCTTAATGAACAAAGTAAGAGCATATGGACTATCAGACTAATTGTGTGATTGGATTGAAGAGTTCGTAGATAACAGAACGCAGCATGTCATTCTCAATGGAGAGATGTCTTCCGAAGTAAGAGTGATTTCAGGTGTGCCCCAGGGGAGTGTCTTAGGACCGTTGCTATTCACAATATACATAAATGACCTTGTGGATGACATCGGAAGTTCACTGAGGTTTTTTGCGGATGATGCTGTGGTATATCGACAGGTTGTAACAATGGAAAATTGTACTGAAATGCAGGAGGATCTGCAGCGAACTGACGCATGGTGCAGGGAATGGCAATTGAATCTCAATGTAGACAATTGTAATGTGCTGCGAATACATAGAAAGAAAGATCCCATATCATTTTGCTACAATATAGCAGGTCAGCAACTGGAAGCAGTGAATTCTATAAATTATCTGGGAGTACGCATTTGCAGTGATTTAAAATGGAATCATCATACAAAGTTGAACGTCGGTAAAGCAGATGCCAGACATATTCATTGGAAGAATCCTAAGGAAATGCAATCCGAAAACAAAGGAAGTAGGTTACAGTACGCTTGTTCGCCCACTGCGTGAATACTGCTCACCAGTGTGGGATCCGTACCAGATAGGGTTGATAGAAGAGATAGAGAAGATCCAACGGAGAGCAGCGCGCTTCGTTACAGGATCATTTAGTAATCGCGAAATCGTTACGGAGATGATAGATAAACTCCAGTGGAAAACTCTGCAGGAGAGACGCTCAGTAGCTCGGTACGGGCTTTTGTTGAAGTTTCTTGATCATACCTTCACCGAGGATTCAAGCAGTATATTGCTCCCTCCTACGTATATCTCGCGAAGCGACCATGTGAATAAAATCAGAGAGAATAGAGCCCACACAGGGCCATACCGACAATCCTTCTTTCCACGAACAATACGAGACTGGAATAGAAGGGAGAACCGATAGAGGTACTCAAGGTACCCTCCGCCACACACCTTCAGGTGGCTTGCGGATTATGGCTGTAGATGTAGATGTGTGGCACTTGAAGAGTGCTTCATGCACTGTGTGTAAACATGCGCACGCCGCGCAGAGGCGCTCAGTCTTGGTTTGGCAGCCGTTGAGAATGGAGGTCCCGTTGGCAGTTACCGCCAAGTGCGAATGGCGCGCGGTTGTTCGGTTTTTGAACACAAAGGGCACTGCGCCGATTGAAATTCATCGCCAATTGAAGGAAGTGTATGGTGGGTTGTGCATGGATGTCAAAAATATTCGTAAGTAGTGTAGAGGTTTTGCAGCTGGCTGGACCGAAATTCACGACGAACAAAAGAGTGGGGGACCGCCAGTTTCTGAGGAGACAGTGTTGAAGGTGGAGGAAAGCATACGCGAATATCGTTGAATCACCCTAGATTATCTCTGCACGTTGGTTCCTGAGGTTTCCCGAAGCACCGCTCACAGAATTTTAACGGAAACATTGAACTACCGGAAGGTGTGCGCAAGATGGGTGCCACGCATGATGACTGAGGACCACATCCGGCAACGAGTTGATGCTCCCCGCGCATTTCTTCACCGCCTTGCAGTCGAACAGGACCACTTTCTGGACTCAATTGTCACGGGTGACGAAACCTGGGCATACCACTTTACACCTGAAACAATCACGCCAGTGGAGGAATCCTTCTACGCCAAAGCCACGGAAATTCAAACAAACACAGTCTGCCAGTAAAATCATTACAACCGTTTCTGGGAACGGAAAGGGATATTGTTCGTTGAGTTTATGCCCACAGGAACCACAATTAACGCTGAAAGAAACTCGAAGGTTCAAATGGTTCAAATGGCTCTGAGCACTATGGGACTCAACCGCTGAGGTCATTAGTCCCCTAGAACTTAGAACTAGTTAAACCTAACTAACCTAAGGACATCACAAACATCCATGGCCGAGGCAGGATTCGAACCTGCGACCGTAGCGGTCTTGCGGTTCCAGACTGCAGCGCCTTTAACCGCACGGCCACTTCGGCCGGCAACTCGAAGGGGCAATTCAGAACAGGAGAAGAGGATGCTAGGCAAGGGCGTACACAATCACCATGACAACGCTCACGCACACATCACTCGGCAAGCCGTTGCTCTCCTGAAACTGTTTCAGTGGAACATAATCCCCCACCTACCCTACAGTCCTGACTTGGCGCCCAGTGACTATCATCTGTTTCCTAAGTTAAAAGAACATTTGGCCGGAAAGCGATTCAGCTCCGACGACGAGGTGAAAGATGTGGTTCATAACTTTCTGAACATCATGGCGGCGAGCTGGTGTGACATGGGCATACAAAAATTGTCACAGCGTCTACAAAAATGAATCGACAGAAATAGTGATTATGTCGAAAAATAGCTAAATGTTCAAGCTGTAAACTGATTTATACCATTGTAGAAATAAACAGGTCTATATACTTATATAGAAATAGGAGACTTTACTTTTGGGATTACCCTCGTATTAAATCAACTTATTGTTAGGAGCATGTGATAAAGATCTGTACCTTACGATGCAGTGAAAGCAGTTAATTTTATTTACGGTCATCCTACTGTCTTACTAATCAGCGAATTTTTGTAATCCTAATCTAATTATTTAAAAGCTTTTACTGATTAAGACGGATGTAAGATGGTTATCTCGTAATAGAATATTTCTCATATTATAGGACGTTTATATTTTTATCATCAGACACACCTTACCTAGGCAAGGTCTGGCTTCCGACTGTAGCTTATTTGACAGAAATTTTGTTAAAAAATTAACAGTCGAAATTTATTACTTCACGGACCACACACAAACCTGCGTAACGTGCAAGGCTATATGAACCGTTCATTAAACGACTTGTAGTTTGGGAAATCTGTCTAAATTGCAATCAAATTGAGTGCTTCGATACCCTTCACGATTTTTCTAGTAGAAATTCATATTACTTCGGACGAAAAGTCAAGAATAAAATTAACGAACATTTGAAAGGATTTGGAAAAGTTTCAAACAGTATGCCCATGCTCTATCTAGTAATCGCTAGGAAAAGACAATAATTTTGGAATTCACATGACGTGTGAATTGTAACGAGCAGCTACTCGAAACTTCCACCGACTAAGTTACCGAACACGCCAACAGCCTTGCCGTAGAGGTAACACCGGTCCCCGTCAGATCACCGAAGTTAAGCGCTGTCTGGCTGGTCTAGCACTTGGATGGATGACCATCCGGTCTGCTGACTGCTGTTGCCTAGCGGGGTGCACTCAGCCCTTGTGAGGCAAACTGAGGAGCTACTTGATTGAGAAGTGGCGGCTCCGGTCTCGGAAACTGACATACGGCCGGGAGTGCGGTGTGCTGACCACATGCCCCTCCATATCCGCATCCAATGACGCCCGTGGCTGAGGATGACACGGCGGCCGGTCGGTACTGATGGGCTCTCATGGCCTGTTCGGAGGAGGTTAGTTTAAGTTACGGAAAATAAATCTTTTCTCGCTTAGCTTAGGCAGGCTTCCAATGGTATCAAGTAAAGTGATAACAAAATTATTACCTGAATCATCCACATATCTGTGTGAAAAGGTTTGCCCTTCTTATACGTACGTAAAAAATAAATGCAGAAACAAAGTTCACAGCGAAAGTACAGGGTATTTCAAAATGAATACAACACTGTTTCTAAAGTCGGGTAGTTCAGTTGGTAGCGTAGGCACATACACGTGAGCCGTCCACGGCGGCCGAGCGGTTCTAGGCGCTTGAGTCCGGAACCGCGCAACTAATATGGTCGCAGGTTAGAATCCTGCCTCGGGCATGGATATGTGTGACGTACTTAGTTTAGTTAGGTGTAAGTAGTTCTACGTTCTAGGGGACTGATGGACTGATGACCTTAGATGCTAAGTCCCATTGTGCTCAGAGCGATTTGAACCACATACAAATGATTCTTTCTAAACACTCAAATGTAAAAATGACATGACGTCACAGAGTGTGTGAACGTGGAAGTCATGAAAAACAAACTCTTCACATTCGTCCCCTTGCACCAATCCAGCGGTCGGGTACAACGTCGTTTAACCAATAGCTTACTGAGTTACGTCAGTGAGGCGGTGCACCATCTTGCTGACTAATGAAATTCCGTGGTTCAGCTTCTTCCAGCTGAGAAAGACCCATAGTTCTCGCCCATCAAGATAAGAAACACCACTTACAGATCCTTCACCGAAAAAGACACGCCGTTTAACTTTCCACCTGCACATGACACAAAAACTCTTCAATTTAGGGGCCTCTCTTGCTAAAGTACCATCTAAAATGGTTCAAATGGCTCTGAGCACTATGGGACTTAACATCTGAGGTCATCAGTCCCCTAGAAAGTAGAACTACTTAAACCTAGCTAGCCTAAGGACATCACACACATCCATGCCCGAGGCAGGATTCGAACCTGCGACAGTAGCAGTTGTGTCGTTCCATACTGAAGCGCCAAGAACCGCTCGGCCACACCGACCGGCCGTAACATGTAGTTGGGATTTGCTGACCCCCAAATGAGAAATGTGTGTTCACATTTCCGCTTAGGTGAAATGTCGATTCACCACTGAAGACGACGCTACCCAGAACATCTTCGTGGTCATACAGCAACATTTCGTTTGCAAAATTGACGTGTAAACTGGAGTCTGTAGGTTTTAGAACTTGCAACAGCTGCTGTAAACAATAAGGATATAGTTGTAAGCGTCTCCTTAAATGTCTGCACACAGAAGTCACTGGAACTGCTAATTCACGATTACACTTCCGAACTGATTCCTTGGGGCTATGCGCGAAAGACTCACTCGTTCAACATGTTCTACAGTACATCGTGGTCGTTCCATACTCTTGCCTTGGCGCACAGGTATAGAAACAAAATTGTTTGGGTTGGTCTTTCATTTGATGTATTTATAATTGTAAGTTGAATGTAATAAATGCTACAGAGCCGCAAAACATGTATATTCATTTAGAAAAAAACCTGTAATTTGAAACAGTCTCTACCTTCTGTGGTTCCTGATTTTAAATTTATGTCACATGAAAAGCAGTTGGATCCTACTCGACTCAGTTCCATAAGGAAAATTTTTAGAGTAACAGAAAAGAGTAAAATACTTTAATATTGCAAACTGGAACCACCCATTGTGCAAAATTTTTATCACCTTTGTGGTGCAGGTGAAATGTAAGGCATTAAGAAAGCATTAGGGCTAGTAACCATTTGCTTTGAATTCAGTTACTTCCATGTTTCAGTAAGTACTATTTGTGTTACATCCATCATTTCACATTAAGTGTTATTTTTATTTGTAAAGGATCAAGGACTTCCTGTTCCCATCACATCAAACGTTCACGTTAAAGGAGTGCAGACAATTCAGATGGCAATTCCGCGTTCCGCACATGTGTGGCCAGTCAATCCCGCCCTCGCAGCGCTGCCTGTTTACCTGGTTACGTCGAGCCTTGTTGACACCAGGGCTCGGCCTGGTACCCGGCGAGCCGCGGGCCACGGCGGCGCGTCGCGGCTCACGCACTCCGTTGCCTCTACAGCAGAGCTCGACTACCCGCAGTGCGGGCAGCAGGAGGACGGGTCAGTCGGCCGCAGCCTGGCTCGGGCGGCAAAACGTGGCGCGAAGCACGGCTCTACTGCTGGCAGATCGCACCTGCGTATAGCGTACGGTAGCGGGGGCCAGGGCGCCGTCGGTCACCAGCGTCCATGCTAAACACATCAAGCTTGCTTGACCGTGCTAAGACAGGAGACTCGACTCCCGGTGTGCCACAAATTTTCATGTCTCACCAATCATTTGTGCGGCTGGTGTATAACCATATTTGTAATTTGCGAATACATTTCGTTAATTTCATATGGCTTTGATCGTCGGCAGTGTCTGAAGGACGTTGCATTACCCAGGGGTGCTCAACCTTTTTGGGATTAAGATTTACTACGAGCAGTTAAATCCATTTAGAGATCCATTGATATAAAAATTCACAAAGCTTCAAGCACAAAACAACACCACAGCCAAAATTAACCATTTTAAGGAAAGAGAAAAGAGTATTCAGTTTGCCTGAAATATTTTACACATCCATTTTTTTGGGAAGGTTGAGCTATGAAAGCTAGAACAGGTTCCATTACCTTGAAATCTGAAAACCGATTTTCAAACTCCGTCTTCAGTGCTGTCAGCTTGGCTGTATACTTCTTTGCAGCTTCTTGATCCAATGATGTTTGTTGACCCGACAGTTGTGCCTTTATTTTGACGAAAGTGTTTCACATTTTACATTACTCGAGTAGTAACCTCACCGTAGCTCGCCCGCTTAGCCGAGAAGTCTGCTTTAGGCGGTGGCGCGGCACGGACCTACCGTCCCGGCCGCGGGCGCGCATGGACGAGGAAGTGTTTACATCGCCGATACTCGCGCGTGTTGTTGTCTGACCCGATCGCCATGGCACACTATTTTCGAAAGACTACGCTCCAATTTACGTTCGACAACGAATTAGCCAGACCCAAAGCTTTGGAAATAGAGCGTTTTTTGAGAGAAGAAGTTCGTTTACCTACTGCAGACATAATTGGAATACACCTGTCCATTGTAAGCAGTACAATGTACGTAAAGATGACCGATGAAGCTGCGTGTGAAAGAACTCTTTCCGCTGCTCAAAGAGGATTTAAATTTCGACACTGATGGCCATATCAGCGATGTAACAGTAGCTCCTTCAGGATTGGGTGTGAGGATCATTCGGATCTTTGAATTGCCGTTTGAGGTGCCACAATCGATAGTTACTGAACCGCTGCGACCATATGGAACGGTACTTAGTCATACGCCTGAACGCTGGGCAAGTTCTAGCACCTATCCTGTCCTAAACGGCGTCCGACAGATGCGGATCGTCCTTACTAAACATATCCCTTCTTATTTATACATTGGAGGATGTCGAGCTATTGTGATTTACGATGGCCAGCCACGCACCTGTTCAGGCTGTGGTGGAGAACGACATATCCGCTCGGAGTGCACACAACGCCGCGTCGTGCAACTGCGACATGGAGAAGCGTCACAGCGAGAACTTCCCACGCAACTGCCGATGCCGTACGTGTCGGTGGCCCGCCGGGAGGTGTTGCCAAGTTCGGAGCGTGACAAGGACGTGTTTATGCAAGAGTAGGCCGAGTTACGGGAGCATCGAGGTGACTCGGAGAATGCCCTTGCACCCGCGTCACGTCAGTTGACGGAGGAACCTTCCGAAAACTCACATGTAGCTCGCGGCGTGGAAGTAGATGTCGAGACAGTGGCGCCGGCAACAGACCAACAAACGATCGACGAACATAGTGAGGCAGCAGAGGGCAGGGCACGCAAACAGCGATCGCCGAAGCGTCGCAAAAAGCGTCGCCATAGTTCGGGTGACACGTCCCCCCCTAGCCTATGGGACACGGAAGGTATCCTAGCCGAAGAACTATCTGACACAGAACACGTGCCTTTAGAGGACGCTGATGGGATTCCGTCAGATGGTGACCGGATGTCCTGCCTTTCAGATGGTCCCTCTTCATTGACACCGACTGACCCAGCGCTGCCGACGACGGAGTCAGGGACACCAATGTCCCGGCAGCCACGTCGAAATACATCAGAGGACGTTTCTCGGATGGATGACCACTGCGACTGGGCGGAACCAGTCCAAGACATACAGGAACTGACCCCCCCAAATGATGACCACTCACTTACAGGATGAACTCCACGGAACGACAACAAAGGAGGGCAACCCGTTGGCGGGCACCCCGCTGAGCACGAATAGTGGACTACAGCCCTTGGCGTTCTTAATGACATGACACGAGCATGACAACGACAACGAATCAAGCATATAAGGTGGGCACAGTGAACATTTACACCTCACGTTCGCTTGCAAAGATGCAACTTCTCCGGGACATGATTTACATCACAGGCGTTGATATTCTGCTGATGCAGGAAACCTGCAATGTCCACAGCTCGTGGTCGTGCGGTAGCGTTCTCGCTTCCCGCGCCCGGGTTCCCGGGTTCGATTCCCGGCGTGGTCAGGGATTTTCTCTGCCTCGTGATGACTGGGTGTTGTGTGATGTCCTTAGGTTAGTTAGGTTTAAGTATTTCTAAGTTCTATGGGACCGATGACCATAGCTGTTAAGTCCTATAGTGCTCAGAGCCATTTGAACCATTTGAACCAAACCTGCAATGCTGCTTTTCCCGACGTGCATGGATGCAACACTTATCTAGCGCCGACTCCAGATGGAGTTCGTGGCACAGCGGTACTAGTCCGGGAAGGGATTCCGATGTGTGACCTCGATTACCTTCCTTCGGCTCGAGGTTTGGCTATGACCGTGAATGGAATTCGTATCGTCAACATCTATGCACTCTCCGGATCTGACAATCGACAGGCGCGTGCACGATTCTACTCGGAGGAGATTGCCCCCCTATTCCATGGGAGGTATGACCACAACTTGGTAGCGGGGGATTTTAACTGTGTACTCACACCGAAGGATCAAACTCCTAATTTGAGCTCCTGCCACGCATTGAACACGATCTGCCGGGACATGGCCCTAATGGACACGTGGGAAAAGATCCATGGGCAGCGATAGGGCTACACGTATTTTACTAGCCACTCGGCGAGCATACTGGATCGGATTTATGTTTCTGACGGATTAAGAGATCACGTGTTGGCTGCTGAACGTTGGCCCACAGCTTTTACGGATCACCTTGCATATTTATGCACGTTAACCCTCCCACGGCAGCGGGTCTGGCGGAGTCGTAGTTCCTGGAAACTTAATTCATCCTTATTGGTGGATCTCGAATGTCGCCAGCGGATCGAAGAAACATGGCAGACTTGCACTCGCCGTCTGCCGCTGCACCGCACGGTTCTTTCATGGTGGCTGCAGTGTGCAAAACCGGCGATACGAAGAGCTCTCATAACGTATGGCAAGGAAAAAGCGAAATGGCTCCTAGATACACTTGATTATTACTACATGGTGCTGCGTGACCTGTCCTCCAGGCCCCATCGCCCGAGCGTCAAGCGGAAGTCCATCGCATTCAGGCCTGCATTTTATCGATCACGAGACGTCGACTGGAGGGACTTTCGATCCGTGCTCGGTGCTTGGACAACGCCGATGGGGAACGTATTAGGATGCATCATGTGTCCAAGGGACATGCGCGTAATCGCCTATCCCTAATCACAGTGCTCCATGATGACAATGCCGGCCGCGGTGGTCTCGCGGTTCTAGGCGCGCAGGTTCGAATCCTGCCTTGGGCATGGATGTGTGTGATGTCCTTAGTTTAGTTAGGTTTAAGTAGTTCTAAGTTCTAGGGGACCGATGACCACAGCAGTTGAGTCTCATAGTGCTCAGAGCCATTTGAACCATGATGACGATGGTCGGCCCTTGACGTCACAACAGGACATTGCTGCTGAGTTTCTGGAGCATTATCGCCTCCTTTTCACTGGAACGCCGACGGACAATCGGACAGGAGAAGAAATTTTGCGACAGATGCAAACGGAGGTGGATGGTCCGGATGCAGGGGCGCTACTAGAACTCCTAACGGAAGATGACATTCGGGGCGCACTTGCGAAGGGTGCGGTGCATAAATCCCCTCGGCCAGATGGGTTGACACTCGAATTTTATCGCGCATTTGCGGATTTAATGGTGTCCCAGTTGGGACTACAAGCACACCGAACACTACGGGGACTGACACCACGCCAATATGGCTTCAGGGAAGGGAAATCTATAGACGACGCAATTAACAGAGCACTCCAAATAGTACACGACACACCCTCCAAATACACACTTCCAATTATGATAGACATCTCAGGTGCCTTCGACAACCTCTGGTGGCCGGCCTTGTTCAAGAGGCTCAGACACCTGCAGGTACGGGAGTCTCTGTGTAATAGTTTCATGGACTACTGCAGAGACAGAACGGTCGTTTGGCAAATGGACAACCAGAAAGTGATTAAACGAATTACAAAAGGCTGTCCACAAGGGTCGATCTGCGGCCCCATCTTCTGGGACATAGTTATAGAACCGCTCCTACAGTTACTAGAGGAGCACATCTTGACAGATGGAGCTGTCGCTGATGCTGATGATCTACTCGTCGTAGTTTCAGCAAATAACCGCGCCCAGCTAGAAGAAAGAGCCAATGGAACACTTAGGACAGTAACCCAATGGTGCACAGATAATAAATTAAAGATAGCAGGAAACAAAACAACTTATACATTGCTAAAGGGTATCCTGCGCAGGAACCCAATAGTCAAAATCGGGGACACAAACATAAAAAGACTAGCAGTCACACGCTATCTAGGAGTATACATTGATGAACGATTGAACTTCCACGAACACATGCGAATATGCACAAACAAAGCAGAAAAGATACTACACAAACTGGCTAGGCTAAATTCGGAACAATTCAGACTACCCCTGTCAGTGACACGAACATACCATTGCGCTCTCTTCGAGTCAGTACTATGCTTTGCTGCCAGTACGTGGGCCCACAGGTTAAATCTCTCAACCAACAGAACCATTGTACGTCGAGGCCAAAGAAGTGTTCTACTTCGACTAACAGGGGCATTCAACACAACATCAAATGACGCACTATGTGTCGTCATGGGAATTTTCCCCATAGATATCACCATCAGGTACCGCGCAGCAATGTACTGGCTTAGGATGGGGAGAATAGACCAGGTTCGGCAGATCACTGGTGTACCGATTGAAACAACACGCCAATTCAGAGCATGGCGAGTGGATACCTGGCAGAGCGAGTGGGCCAACAGCGATAAGGGCCGCCGTCTCTACAACTTCTTCCCTGACATCCGGGAAAGACTAAAACTAAAACATATTGATCACAGCCGCGGTATGGTACATTTCATCACAGGACATGGCCCTTATCCCACGCACCTGTACCGCGTGAGTCTGCAGCAGACTAATAGATGCACATGCGGGGAAGAAGGTTCCCCTGAACATACTGTCTTCTTCTGCAGACAACGCACGAACATAAGACACTCAGTACACATAAATCGCCTGAACACACAGAACGAACTACATGCCAAAATACGCGACCCGGAAAGGTGGACTGAACTCAACAAACTAACGGACGAAATCTCAAAGATCCAACAAACAGAATACTTGGGAAACAGACCCTACCGAAGGCAAGTCGGTCCAAACAGACGTCACGATGCCCAGGGGGACACAGATATGATTAGCACCACGAGTGATGAAGAAGAAACAGATACAGACCAGGGCACCAACACAGATACTGAAGCGTCCAGCGCGGATGATCCATAGTGTCAACCAAGTCAAATTCAAAGAGCAGAGTGGAACAACCGACAAGAGGTGCACAAGTCACACACAATCCTAAAAACAGATTGCACACTATATGTAAATAGTTAACAGCATCTCCATGTCCAATAAGAGCTTAAAGCTAGGTACCTCTTCAAGGGACCTACGCCTTTCGTTAAGAGTCAGCGCACAGTCTGGATGGAAGGATCTTAATTGTGGTCCCTCTCTTTTGAGCCCAACCCGACGGATACCTATGGCAGATCGGGGAAAACCACCGCTCAGGCTGTGTTGCTGGCGGGGCCGCAAGGTGCTAACTGCCACACCACGTATCATTGTAAGTCTCATTGGCTCAGTGTGAACTGTTTGTACAACCAACCTACACAGCCTATACCTCAACCTCCACTATACTAAGAACTTCTGATCTGAAGCTTAAAGTTAGGCACCTCTTCAAGGGACCTACGCCCCCCTGGTAAGAGGCGGCGCACGTCCTGGATGGAAGGAATTGTGGTTCCTCTCTTTTGAGCCCAACCCGGCGGATACCTATGGTAGATCGGGGAAAACCACCGTTCAGGTTGTGTTGTCGGCGGGGCCGGGAGGTGCTTGCGCCTGATATACTCTACTAGGGGCCTTGTAGGCTCAACACAAACCCTTAGCGTCATTGCCTTATTACTTTTACCACGAGTACGCTTTCATTAGCAACTTTGAGCCAAGCACAAAATCAGTTACCTATTGTATATCGTAAATAGTTTAGCAGGCTGGACATGGAGGTCTTAGTCTTAGTTTCTAGCTTTAACGTACCCTAATCTCTTCTAGTTAAGGTAGTTTTTGGGATGGTAGATGTTAAAGGCATGGTGAGCAACGACCAGCGTCTTGAGGGTCATTCCAAGACCCGGGCCGCCGCCCACAACCAAGTGACGGGCAATATTATACCTATAACTTCTCTATTCAGTTCTCTTCCTTCCTTCTTTCTAAATATTTAATTTCGTTTTGTTTATTAATATCTTACTTGATTTTGTATTAGTTATAAGTTTTTGTAATGCTGCACAACAAAAAAAAGATATCAAATGGATCTAAACAGAGCCTGCCTCCACGTGGCGGGACACGGGCAACGGTGTGAGTGGGGACGGGAGCCGGTGTGGTGTTACTTTCAGTCACTGCGGACCCCGGACCCAGTCACAGCGGCCCACCATAAGAAATTAGACGGTGGGTCATAAAATATAAGCAGATAGTGGAAAAAAAAGTGTCCCAGTTGGTATTGATGTATAATGAGTTACTGAGCCCTGACACGGACGTTCCGTCGCAGTTCATGGCGGGACTGCTTATGCCAATACCGAAATCGACAGCGAGTGTCAGCGCCCATCAATTTAGACTGCTCACGATGCTCAATACTGACTATAAGATCTTTGCGCGAATGTTGGCGGCAAGCCTCAAGATTGTAATATCCAAGACAATACCACCAGACCAGGCTTGTCTAGGGGTTCGGAGCAACATACATTCTATCCTCGGCGAATATCGTGACGTAATTTCCCTGACGGAACCTTGTCGCATGCGAGCGGCGTTCGTATCGGTGGATTTTGATCGTGCCTTTGAGAGGATCAACCATGATTTCCTTGACTCGACCATGCGACGCATGGCGATACCACAGGATTTTATTACCGTCCTCATGCGCCTCCTTCGCGGCGCTTCTTCGACGGTGAGAGTCAATGGCAGGGAGGTAGGAACGATTCCTGTTTCCAGCTCAGTTTGGAAGGATGTCACTTGTCGATGATATTGTATACAATAGCGCTCGAACCATTGATGCAGACTCTTAGACGGACTCTAACAGGCGTCCGACTCCGTGTGAGCTCCTTCACGTGTCGTGCTTATGCCGACGACTTGATGATACTCGTCCGGTCGGAGAACGAAGAAAGTAAGGTGGTTACCCTTCTTACTACGTACGGAGTAGCTGCGGGAAGCAGGGACAACATGAATAAAACCAAGATCATACACATCGGTCGAGGGCTGGACGCTCTGCACAGTCCGTTTACGACGGTAGACATCTTGCGATGCTTAGGTGTATTGTTCACCCGATCGCTACGGCAATCAGCGGCGGCGAGCTATCGACGTCTCCTCCAGCACGTCCGACTGCACATACGCAACAATTCACTCCGAACGCACGACCTACTCCAAAGGGTGGACTACACTAATGTTCACCTGGCCTCGCGACTGCCGCACCTGGCACAGGTACTACCAATGCCACATGGTATTGCTGACAGATTAATGGCGGCCTTTGGATACTATGTCACCCAAGGAATGTTGTTAAAGATCATATACAAGACTAACTCTCCCACACCTTTCTGGAGGACTTAACCTCACGGATGTGCGGAACAAGGCTCTAGCTCTGTACCTGCGAGCGACGCTACGAACTTGGAACCAACGGCAACACGCCATCACGTCGGCCATCCTGGATGTGCTTCTTCCCACGTCCTTTGAACCACCGGTGGCGGTAGGCATAATCTCGCCCTCTTTCTCACGTCGCGCGATTTTTTGTTGATTTTAGTTATGTTCAGTTACAGATACCTTCTACAAGAATCCCCACCACCCGTGAGATATATCGATACTTGCGGCGTCATCATCGCGGCAATGTTGTCGAACTTAAATACCAACACGAAACTGGCGACAGATTTGGCGAGCTGTCCATACACCTCCCCTCACCTCAGCAGCGCGATCGTCATGGTATACATTAATCAACCGCAAGACAGTCAACCGTCAACGATTGTACGACATTCGCATGGTAGATTCCCCGCTGTGCCTTATACACTCCTGGAAATTGAAATAAGAACACCGTGAATTCATTGTCCCAGGAAGGGGAAACTTTATTGACACATTCCTGGGGTCAGATACATCACATGATCACACTTACAGAACCACAGGCACATAGACACAGGCAACAGAGCATACACAATGTCGGCACTAGTACAGTGTATATCCACCTTTCGCAGCAATGCAGGCTGCTATTCTCCCATGGAGACGATCATAGAGATGCTGGATGTAGTCCTGTGGAACGGCTTGCCATGCCATTTCCACCTGGCGCCTCAGTTGGACCAGCGTTCATGCTGGACGTGCAGACCGCGTGAGATGACGCTTCATCCAGTCCCAAACATGCTCAATGGGGGACAGATCCGGAGATCTTGATGGCCAGGGTAGTTGACTTACACCTTCTAGAGCATGTTGGGTGGCACGGGATACATGCGGACGTGCGTTGTCCTGTTGGAACAGCAAGTTCCCTTGCCGGTCTAGGAATGGTAGAACGATGGGTTCGATGACGGTTTGGATGTACCGTGCACTATTCAGTGTCCCCTCGACGATCACCAGTGGTGTACGGCCAGTGTAGGAGATCGCTCCCCACACCATGATGCCGGGTGTTGGCCCTGTGTGCCTCGGTCGTATGCAGTCCTGATTGTGGCGCTCACCTGCACGGCGCCAAACACGCATACGACCATCATTGGCACCAA
Organism: Schistocerca americana; assembly: GCF_021461395.2. Classification (NCBI taxonomy): domain Eukaryota; kingdom Metazoa; phylum Arthropoda; class Insecta; order Orthoptera; family Acrididae; genus Schistocerca; species Schistocerca americana. The sequence goes on from NC_060122.1 coordinate 526,054,341, forward strand.
GGCAGAAGCGACTCTCATCGCTGAAGACGACACGTCTCCATTCGTCCCTCCATTCACGCCTGTCGCGACACCACTGGAGGCGGGCTGCACGATGTTGGGGCGTGAGCGGAAGACGGCCTAACGGTGTGCGGGACCGTAGCCCAGCTTCATGGAGACGGTTGCGAATGGTCCTCGCCGATACCCCAGGAGCAACAGTGTCCCTAATTTGCTGGGAAGTGGCGGTGCGGTCCCCTACGGCACTGCGTAGGATCCTACGGTCTTGGCTTGCATCCGTGCGTCGCTGCGGTCCGGTCCCAGGTCGACGGGCACGTGCACCTTCCGCCGACCACTGGCGACAACATCGATGTACTGTGAAGACCTCACGCCCCACGTGTTGAGAAATTCGGCGGTACGTCCACCCGGCCTCCCGCATGCCCACTATACGCCCTCGCTCAAAGTCCGTCAACTGCACATACGGTTCACGTCCACGCTGTCGCGGCATGCTATCAGTGTTAAAGACTGCGATGGAGCTCCATATGCCACGGCAAACTGGCTGACACTGACGGCGGCGGTGCACAAATGCTGCGCAGCTAGCACCATTCGACGGCCAACACCGCGGTTCCTGGTGTGTCCGCTGTGCCGTGCGTGTGATCATTGCTTGTACAGCCCTCTCGCAGTGTCCGGAGCAAGTATGGTGGGTCTGACACACCGGTGTCCATGTGTTCTTTTTTCCATTTCCAGGAGTGTATGTAGCATGCAGGACACCGACGAACATTCTCTGCAGTGCGGTGAGGCAAAAGGTGTTTGGCGGCTGACGCAACGCATCATGGCCCTCCTCCGACGCACCGACGAATCCACAATCACGACGGTCGCTTTATTTTTCCCGACGCTGTCTTTTTCCCGTCACGGAAAACATCGGCAATCCGATGGATTGGAGGACACGCATCGCAGTACATGCTCTCGCGGACCTTGATATCGGGCATGGACTATTGGCATTATCTACTAGAACAACACGAAATCATCCGACGCCACTCTAAATATAAAACGCATTTTGCGAACGTTCTAGGCAGCATGTTTCATAACCCCCCGAAGCGGTGGGGAGTCCCAGGTTTACGTTGTTTCGAGGTATAGGATTTACTCCCAGTGAAGTGACGAGGATGTCACTTCGGCCCTATATTTCTTTCCATTTTTTTATATGATTTTTATTTTGGGACATTAAAATTAAATGAATAAATAAAATATTATTGCTACTTAAAAAAAAAGAAAAACATTATAGAAATGTACAATGTTTCCTTCCCGCAGCCTCTCCCTTATCCTGTCAGGAGACGGGGACACCGTGGCCATGCCTCCAAGTACGACCCCTACCCACTCTGCCCCCTGACCTACTTACAAAAAATGTTTAGGGCAAAAAAAAAAAAAAGCGGTCTAACGCACGGCTTTCCGGAGCGGGAAGGTGCACCTGGTCCCCGGCACGAATCCGCACGGCGGACTTGTGTCGAGGTACGGTGAGCCTGCCAGTCTGTGGATGGTTTTTTGGCGGTTTCCCATCTGCTTCGGTGAATGCGGGCTGTCTCCCTTTATTCCGCCTCAGTTACACTGTGTCGGCGATTCCTGCGCAAACAAGTTCTCCACGTACACGTACACCACCATTGCTGTACCACGCAAACATAGGGATTACAATCGTCTGGTGTGAGAGGTCCACCGGCGGCCGAATCACACAATAACCCTGGGTTCGGTGTGGGGCGGCGGAGGGGTGCAGTGGACTGCGATAGTCGTCGTGGGGTTGTGGACCACTGCGGCTGCGGCGAAGGCGCAGCCTCTCCGTCGTTTCTAGGTCCCCGGATAACATACAATACAATAAATACAATACAACCTCACCGTGCAGGAGCAAAGGCTCTTGCTTGGCGCGAGAATTAAAAGCGGTGAAAAGCAGGTGAAAATGAAAGAAGCAGGGACATTGTTGTCAGATTCACTGCCTAAAAATACCGGTGCGAGACACTCGGTGCACACAAGCTGGTATTTTACTAAGATAGCTAATTTGAACAGACCGACTCATAAAGCCGCGGCAATCGACCGGTCGATCGTTATCGACAGGTTGAGCACCCCTGTATTAGGTCATACAGACTCTGAACAATATTGGCATCGCCAACATGTATTTCAAGCCACAACAGACCAAAATGGCGAGAATTACAATGTGTCTCCCTATCTAGGAATCACAGGAATATGTGCGAGCATGGGATGCAGACACTGCGTCGTTTGTAAGTTTGGTTCAGTCCGGGATGTGTACACAGATAGTGAAAGTGGTTAAGACGACTGACCACGTTTACGCGGAAGTGAGGCTTAGAGTCCCAGTCCAGGAAAAATTCTAATCTCTACTAATCGTTTGTACAGTTGGTATATAATCGTATTCAGGTTTTGTGAATATAATTTATTAATTTTGTCAGACAGGTTAAATATCTTCAGACTTCAAGAAGAAAGTAATAATTCCAACTCCAAAAAAGCAGGTGCTAAAAGACGTGAATATTAGGCAACTATCAGTTTAATAAGTTATTGCTGCAAAATGCTGACACCAAATTTCACAAAACAATGGAAAAACTGATAGAGGCTGGCATTGGAGAAGATAAATTTGTGTTCCGGAGAAATATGGTAACATAGGTTCAAAAATGGTTCAAATGGCTCTGAGCACTATGGGACTTAACAGCTATGGTCATCAGTCCCCTAGAACTTAGAACTACTTAAACCTAACTAACCTAAGGACAGCACACAACACCCAGCCATCACGAGGCAGAGAAAATCCCTGACCCCGCCGGGAATCGAACCCGGGAACCCGGGCGTGGGAAGCGAGAACGCTACCGCACGACCACGAGATGCGGGCAAGGTAACATAAGAAGCAATACAGGCGCTACATCTTACGTTAGAAGATGGGGTGAGAAAACATAAACCTAAATTGACTCCATTTGCAGATTTAGAGTAAGTTTTTGAAAATGTTGATTTAAATGGGTTAAATGGCTGTGAGCACTATGGGACTTAACATCTGAGGTCATCAGTCCCCTAGAACTTAGAACTACTTAAACATAACTAACCTAAGGACATCACACACATCCATGCCCGAGGCAGGATTCGAACCTGCGACCGTAGCGGTCATGCGCTTCCAAACTGAAGCGCCTAGAAACGCACGGCCACTCTGGTCGACGTTGATTTAAATACACTCTTGGGAAACCTGAAGGTGTCAGGGAGTGAAATATTACCTACGACTTCTACAGAAGCCAGACTGTGGCTATAAATTTGAAGGACATGAAAGGAGAAGAGAGGGAAACATGGTTCCAGTCTATCACTGAAGACGCGCGGGATTAGCCGAGCGGTCTTTTGGCACTGCAGTCATGGACTGTGCGGCCGGTCCCGGCGGAGGCTCGAGCCCTCCCTCGGGCATGGTTGTGTGCGTTTTTCTCCTTAGAATAATTTAGGTTAAGTAGTGTGTAAGCTTAGGGACTGATGACCTTAGCAGTTAAGTCCCATAAGATTTCAGACACACATTTCTATCACTGTAGGTATTCCGTTGAACAAATGTTTAACGAAACCAAAGAGAAATTTGGAAAGGGATTGGAACTACAGGGACAAGAAATAAAAACTTTGATGTTTGCTGATGACATGGTAATTCTGTCAGTGGCGACAGTTTTGGAAGTTCAGTTGAACGGCACGTATAGCGTCTTGAAAAGAAGTTAAGACGACCAGACTATGATGAAGGTTTTAGATTATGAAATGAGACTCTAAAAGTAGTAAATGAGTTTTGCAACGTGGTCAGAAAAATAACTGATGATGGTTGAAGTACGGAGGATGTAAATTGGAGACTGGCTACAGATAGGAAAGCATCTCATAAAAACGGCAATGTTTGAACACCGAGTACGAGCATAAATGTTAGGAAGTCTTTTATGGAGCTATTTTTGGGAGTGTTGCCTTGTACGGAAGTGGAACGTGGACGATAAGCAGTTGAGCCAAGAAGAGAATGGAATCTTTTAAAATATAGTTCTGCAGAATAATACTGAGGTTTAGATGGATAGACCGAATTGGTAAAAAAGAATTTTTTGGCGCATTCTGACTGAAATATGAGATAATTTGGGAGGACACTTCCTGAGGCATCAAGCAATCGTCAACTTAGTAATGGAGGGAGGTATGGGGGATGAAAGTTGTACGGATCAAGCTTCGAATACGGTAAGCAGGTTCAAAAGGACATGTGGTGTTGTAGTTATGCAGAAATGCTGATGCTTCTACATATCAGACTAGCGTGGAGAGCTGTATCAAACTGTTCTTCAGACTGAAGACCAGAACAAAAACAGTAAGGTACAGCCTAGTATTTATAATTTTGAATGCTACTTGTCGTACCAAATGCTGATCTTTGTATCAGTTTAAGCGGTTAAATCCGTTCTGCACGACAAATACATAGCATCCTGAAAAGATAAATCGTATTACTTGCCATTTATATTATTAAAAGCATACATTAATCTACGTCAGACCAGTATATAGGAGACAACTATTAGAGTAAAATAATTTTAGTTTTAGAGACCTGTTGTCATTGGCAGCAGAATTGCATACAAACATTTGTATACCAACTTTTCTGAATTTATCACTACGTCCGTCAATTGCAGTTAGTTTCACAAAACTACGAAGCTTGTTTCAACCGTCCTTTTCGTTCATTATGTTTCTCATTGCCCAAAAAATAATTTCTTGAAAGTTGCTGGTTAAATGGACATTATCTGTTTTTCAATAATTTATTTTCAGTAAATCGTGAATTTGTCTTTGCTGATATTCTGCGAAAATGTTCTGTAACCAGTATCGATAATACGGTATTGTTTCTTTGTCACTTTGCGATTTGGCCTACTCTGACGCTTATAGGCGCTTTCTGCGAACCAACTCGCTGGCGGTTGAGTCTATGGTTGCGGATCGTTTGAAACACACTTGTTTGTAGGCAGTTGTTCAAATGGCTCTGAGCACTATGCGACTTAACATCTATGGTCATCAGTCCCCTAGATCTTAGAACTACTTAAACCTAACTAACCTAAGGACATCACACAACACCCAGTCATTACGAGGCAGAGAAAATCCCTGACCCCGCCGGGAATCGAACCCGGGAACCCGGGCGTGGGAAGCGAGAAAGTCAGTTGTTACGGCTGGACGGGCAGACTGGATATTGGGTACGGCGAAAGCTGTTCGGCAGTGTTAGTGAGAAAGTTACATTTTCTGGGGTTACTGGAAGTGCCTGTTTGTATGGAAGATTGTGCTATCAAATCATTCATGTGGTGTTCACAACCCATATCGTACTTCTCACTAATTTCATTGACCTCGTAATGATTTACGAACGTGGATTGATATCCATGAGCATTGTGCTAGAAAATGTCCGTGTCTCTATGAATTCATTAGTCTGAAAGTTGGTTGTAGAACAGTAGTTTTTTCATTCGCTGCAGAACATTATGCAGTCAACTCAGTCACTATAACCATCAATACATCTCATTTTTTGTTTTTTTCGAACTGTTTGAAAAATATTTGAGTCTTTGTGATTTGTAGTACTTTTAATTTCACATGCACGCCCTTTTCAGATGCCAGATGACTTGTGTTTGATATTTACTTGACTTTAGAAACAATTATGCTACCTGATTGCATATACTGTTTCCAATTTGCGTTGTCCTAAATCATTTACTGAAGAGTTGCGTACATTTTGGCCTGTGCTTTCTCTACCACCATTTCGTGTTTGTGTGAGGCTAGGTTTCACCTTTACACAATATAACTGCTACACATGACAAAGCTCACGAAGTACATCGGTTCCCAAATAGTTTGCCTATTTATCGTAATAAATAGCCAGCTCTTTGCATGTAACTACAGCTGTGAAGGTCGGTCGTAAGAATGGTCGCTGAATGAAGAAATATTTAGGCTGCCGGGTGCCGATCTTCCAAATTGACGCCACTTCGGTGACCTTCAGTCGATGAGGATGATACGATAATGATGAGGACAGCGGAACAGTCAGTCCTTGGGCGGAGGAAATTCCCCGACCCAGCCGGGAATCGAACCCGGGCCCAGAGGATTGACAATCCGTCACGCTGTACATTCAGCTACCGGTGGCGGACCATTGCGCAATGGTCAGCTGTAAATGGTCACTATTGTACTTTAATAATCTTGATGGAATCTTACGAAAGATTTTCGCAGTCACGGATGTTCGACTATACCTATATTAAACTGAACAGTGTATGTAAGTCGAGCTGCTTATTTAATTCCATTTTTCCTTATCGAAGACAGTGTTACAAAATTAATTGAGACATGAATTTGAGTATAACAAGGCATAGTTTCGATGAACCAGGTCTTGCCGGTTCTAAACGGACTATCTGATGATCACTGGTGTGGCAACGTGTGCTACCAATAATACTGAATTGCGGCTTTTGATTTTGGCTGAAACGTGTTTGTGTTGGTGGCTACGTATCTGCAACTCTAGCAGATTGCCTGGCATAGGTTTCGTGTTCTAGATTCAGTTTTATTATTAAACTGTTAAACTTGTGAGAGATAAGCTTAAGTTTAGAACTTGCATTTCCTCTAAGAAATGCGGCGTCTCCCTGTGGCATGCAATAAATTTATCTAACTTATAGTTAGTAAAAATAAAAGACAGGTGCAGCCCATTATCGGGAACTTCGAAGTCAATAGCAGAGATAAAAGTACTATATCAGTTCAGGCAGCTGATAGTGGAGGTATTTCAAAATCTAACCTGTTATTAGTTGTTTGCATTTGAACACACATGGTTCACATGGTTCTGAGCACTATTGGAATTAACATCTGAGGTCATCAGTCCCCTAGAACTTAGAACTATTTAAGCCTAACTAACCTAAGGACATCACACACACCCATGCCCGAGGCAGGATTCCAACCTGCGACTTTAGCGGTCACGTGGTTCCAAACTGAAGCTACTAGAACCGCTCGGCCACAACGGCCGGCTGTATTTGAACAGATTACACCTTTTAATTGCAATGAAATCTTCAGTCAGCGTAATCGTATAAAGATATGGAAACAGCTACACATCTAAGGAACCTATTTCATAGGACTGATTGCTTTCTGATTATTCTCCACAGACAAATTAATATCCAGCACACACTACAGATTATCTCATGTAATATTTTCTTACACTATATCCTGTACCGTTCATAGAACTTGCTATTATTATGACAATTAGCACTGTTACAAATTTTTTGGCAGTTGCAGTTACAGTTGCAGTTATAGTTATGGGATTTATGAGTGCGCAATATTTGTTTCGAAGTCTTTGTCAAGTAACAGCATGTCACGTTTATAAATATTCTAATTTAACAACTTGATGTCTTTCTAATTAAATGAAACCAAAGGGTTTTGAGTTAATCTTTTTGCTTAGTATACATACTCACAGTTGTGTTACTTTTACGTATCTTCTTAGACATAATGCTGTTTTCGCGGTATACAGGGTGTTACAAAAAGGTACGGCCAAACTTTCAGGAAACATTCCTCACACACAAAGAAAGAAAATATGTTATGTGGACATGTGTCCGGAAACGCTTACTTTCCATGTTAGAGCTCATTTTGTTACTTCTGTTCAAATCACATTAATCATGGAATGGAAACACACAGCAACAGAACGTACCATCGTGACTTCAAACACTTTGTTACAGGAAACGTTCAAAATGTCCTCCGTTAGCGAGGATACATGCATCCACCCTCCGTCGCATGGAATCCCTGATGCGCTGATGCAGCCGTGGAGAATGGCGTATTGTATCACAGCCGTCCACAATACGAACACGAAGAGTCTCTGCATTTAGTACCGGGGTTGCGTAGACAAGAGCTTTCAAAAGTCCCCATAAACGAAAGTCAAGAGGGTTGAGGTCAGGAGAGCGTGGGGGCCATGGAATTGGTCCGCCTCTACCAATCCATCGGTCACCGAATCTGTTGTTGAGAAGCGTACGAACACTTCGACTGAAATGTGCAGGAGCTCCATGGTGCATGAACCACATGTTGTGTCGTACTTGTAAGGGCACATGTTCTAGCAGCACAGGTAGAGTATCCCGTATGAAATCATGATAACGTGCTCCATTGAGCGTAGGTGGAAGAACATGGGGCCCAATCAAGACATCACCAACAATGCCTGCCCAAACGTTCACAGAAAATCTGTGTTGATGATGTGATTGCACAATTTCGTGCGGATTCTCCTCAGCCCACACAAGTTGATTGTGAAAATTTACAATTTTATGATGTTGGAATGAACCCTCATCCGTAAAGAGAACATTTGCACTGAAATGAGGATTGGTGCATTGTTGGATGAACCATTCGCAGAAGTGTACCCGCGGAGGCCAATCAGCTGCTGATAGTGCCTGCACACGCTGTACATGGTACGGAAACAACTGGTTCTCCCGTAGCACTCTCCATACAGTGACGTGGTCAACGTTACCTTGTACAGCAGCAACTTCTCTGACGCTGACATTAGGGTTATCGTCAACTGCGCGAAGAATTGCCTCGTCCATTGCAGGTGTCCTCGTCGTTCTAGGTCTTCCCTAGTCGCGACTCATAGGCTGGAATGTTCCGTGCTCCCTAAGACGCCCATCAATTGCTTCGAACGTCTTCCTGTCGGGACATCCTTGTTCTGGAAATCTGTCTCGATACAAACGTACCGCGCCACGGCTATTGCCCCGTGCTAATCCATACATCAAATTGGCATCTGCCAACTGCGCATTTGTAAACATTGCACTGACTGCAAAACCACGTTCGTGATGAACACTAACCTGTTGATGCTACGTACTGATGTGCTTGATGCTAGTACTGTAGAGCAATGAGTCGCATGTCAACACAAGCACCGAAGTCAACATTACCTTCCTTCAATTGGGCCAACTGGCGGTAAATCGACGAAGTACAGTACATACTGACGAAACTAAAATGAGCTCTAACATGGAAATTAAGCGTTTCCGGACACATGTCCACATAACATCTCTTTATTTGTGTGTGAGGAATGTTTCCTGAAAGTTTGGCCGTACCTTCTTGTAACACCCTGTAAATCAGCAGGTTTTGCTGTGGGATAATCTTTACAAACATTGAGCTCTCCAACTCGACCTTTATAGTTTTTACACTTTTCTGCCCAAGACATCCTTTCAAATTACCGTCTAACTTGGGAAGGTCGTGGTATGTTGAATTTTCGGCCTTCGTTAGACTACTCCATGCGCCGGCCTTCAGATTTTAATATTAATGTGATTAACGATTCTATGAGCAAACTGACTAGCGTAACGTTTATTAAACGTACTAGCATATCTTTCGATCTTCAATAAGGTGAATATAAATTGCTCTTTAAATATGAAATTACATTAAAAATCAGTTTACGAGCATATGTCCGTGTCCAAAAGACAGAATTTGGCGGCCAACAATGCAGTTGACATTGTCAGTTTCAAATTGCGAACTACGAATTTCATGAAAACGACTTGGTCGTCTGCCGACATACTGTGCCAGCTGAAATCAGTCCATACACACTTGAATAAATAGCTCATCGCTAAGAGCACAACAAACTGAATACCATCTCATTTCCTCTCCATAACTTATTGAGTGTGAAATCTTATGGGATTTAACTGCTAAGGTCATCAGTCCCTAAGCTTACACACGACTTAACCCAAATTATACTAAGGACAAACACACACACCCATGCCCGAGGAAGGACTCGAACCTCCGCCGGGATCAGCCGCACAGTCCATGACCGCAGCGCCTTAGACCGTAAAACTTATTTGTTTGAATTATTTGCATCTACCTGTTCACCATTCATGACAATAAAATATTATTATTTACTGACGACAAGTGGTCACGCACTTCGATCGCTTCACATTGTGAGAATCAGTTTGCTATAATTTACTGTGTACAGCGCGGATATCACGTTCAGTTTCAAATGATAAACTGTAGGGAAGACGGCAAACATTAAATGAAAGAAATATGTAGAAAGGCTACAAACACAGATTTGTCGACTGTGTGTATATAGATGATACGACAAATTTTTAAATGAAAATCCGTGAAGTTGGTCATTTCTTCGGTGTAATAAGAAATAGCGCCGTCGAAATTATGTTACACACGCTGCGAGTGATATGCTCAAATTATTCGTCGAGCGATATACGACAGTAAACACATTAATTTGCAAACAATCTTCAGTCAAAATTTCGGATTTTAGTAAACCTAAGAATTATGTGCCTAGGAATAATATTAAGCAATTCAAATTACCAATACTAATATGCAAACCCTCGTAATTACCGGTCGCCGCATTCCACTGGCGAGTATGAAATATGTAAAACTATTCCAATACTATCCTTCAGATATGAAATATGGAAACAATTTTTAGTGCCATCTCGATCCTACCGTCTTTTCAGTACGCTAATCCCTTACTATTTGTTAAGGATGATACTTATATGTTTCGGATCTGACAGAGGAGTAAAGAGCTAGTTGCTTTCCTTAACACACTTAATTTACACTGAAGCGCCAAAGAAATTGATATAGGCATGAGTTTTCAAATACAGAAAATGTAGGCAGGCAGAACACGGCGCTGTGGTCGGCAACAAGTGTCTGGCGTAGTTGTTAGATCGGTTACTGCTCCTGCAGTGGCAGGTTATCAAGATTTAAGTGAGTTTGGACGTGGTGTTATAGTCGGATCACGAGGGATGGCACACAGCGTCTGCGAGCGAGCGATGAAGTGGGGATTTTCCCTTACGACCAATTCATGAGTGAACCATGAGTATCACGAATCCGGTAAAACATCAAATCTCCGACATCGCGGCGGCCGGAAACAGATCCTGCAAGAACGGTTCCAACGACGACTATGAGAATCGTTTAAAGTCACATAAGTGCAACCCCTGCACAAATTACTGCTGATTTCAATGCTGGACCATCAAAATGTGTCAGCGTGCGAACCGTTCAACGAAACATCATCGATATGTGCATTCGGAGCCGACGGTCCACTCGTGTATCCTTGATGACTGCACGACACGGAGCTTTACGCCTCGCCTGGGCCCGTCAACACCGACATTGGACTGTTGATGACTGGAAACATGTTGCCTGGTCGGACGTCTCGTTTCGAATTGTATCGAGCGGGTGGACGTGTACGGAATGGAGACAACCTCATGAATCCATGAACTCTGCATGTCAGCAGGCGACTGTTCAAGCTGATGGAGGCTCTGTAATGGTGTGAGACGTGTACAGTTGGAGTGATATTGGACCTCTCATACATTTAGGTACGACCCTGGCAGCTGACATGTACGTAAGCCTTCTGTCTCATCACCTGCATCCATTCATATTGTGTATTGCGACCGACTTCGGCAATTCCAGCAGCACAATGCGACACTCCACACGTACGGATTTGCTACAGACTGGCTCCAGGAACACTCTTCTGAGTTTAAACACTTTCACTGGCTACCAAATTCCCCAGACATGAACATAATTGATCATGTCTGGGATGCCTTGCAACGTGCTGTTCAGAAGACAATACCAACTCCTCGTATTTTTACGGACTTGTGGAGAGCCCAGCCTGATCCATGGTGTAAATTCGCTCCAGCTACTTCGAACATGAGTCCGTGCCGCATCGTGTTGCGGCACTTCTGTGTGCTCGTGGGCGCCCTTCACGATATTAGGGAGGCGTTCCAGTTTCTTTGGCTCTTCAGTGTAATTTGATGGGACGTAATACATTTTGTTTCTTAAAAGCAAGCATAAAACTCTTTCCTCTGATCATAATCCATTCCGTGCGTTTTAATGTTTTCGTCTTTTCAGGAATTTTTACTCGTAAATACATAGTAAAATTGCAGAGAGTGTATGCCAGGTGTGACTATAAAATAAAGGGGCTGATGCTGTCACAGAATGAGTACGCATGAGCCGAACTGAATGACGAATAGTTGTGAAGTGTATAACCTTCTCAGTCGAATGCAGCCTCTCTAGTGTCTGTAGACACATCATTGTAGCCATGACCTTGTATAAAATAAGAACTATTGTTTTGTTTTGCTGGAAAAATTATAAGCGTAATAATAGAGCAACGACTTTTCCTGAAGTCTTACAAGTAATATGGAAGAACTGCTACTGAAGCATATTTTACTGAGAGAAGTGTCTGGCGAAGACTTTATTACCTACGCGAGCTTTTGAGTGGTTCAAGCGTTTCGAAGATGGCCGAAAAGACGTGGAAGATGATTCATGCAAGAGACGCCCTTCAACATCAAAAACAGAAGTAAATATCGAGAAAATATGTAACCTAAGAAAATTTGACCGTCAGTTGAGTATTTGATTGCTTAAACTGTAGGAATTAGCAAGGGATGTGTAAGGTAAATTTTACACAACCTATTGAACACGAGTTTCTGAAACTGCTGCCGAAAATTCTCACGATCGAACAAAACGATCTCGTGAAACTGTTTGTACTGATACTTAGAATATCACGGAAAATGGTTCTAATTTCTTGGTTAGAGTGACGGTTAGAGTGACAGTAGCTCATCATAAATAATTGCACGCTCCGTACAAAGTCTGGGGTTACTGTTAACGTTGCCTGCATGTTCGTTAATACGCAACACAAAATGATTGAAGGAAGTGTACGCAAAAAAAAAAAAAAAAAAGAAAAAAGGAATTACGGTGGCTTATTTTAACGATCCTCACACCGTTCGCAATAGTTACTTCTGAAATGCTGGGGAAACTACGCTATTTGAATTTAATGGAAATGCTTCAGCATTGAAAACCCTTTGAAATACCTGGTTCAGTAGTGTGTGTAGTAGTACAAGTAGACAAACAAAGTGTTGTCCGGGATAAAAAACACGCAAGGCAGAGAATAATGTGCTGAGGTATTAAGAGCAAATCAACTGAGACATGAGAGAGTACCAGATAAAAACATTGGCTTAGTGAGACAAATGTATATCGTCATAGAACTGATTAAGTTCGTGACGAATAACTAAATCTTTTTTAAGTACTGCACAATAAATATGCTGCTGAACATGAAAATTTTTTATAAAGTAAGATAAATAATGAAAAACGATGTTTACAGCAATATACAGGGTGAGTTACTAACTATTGACACCAAGAATAACTTCCAAAGTATTATAGGAGGTGAAAAGTTTGTGGGACAAAAGTTGATGGGACAACGGGAGCCATAATGTGACGTTGGTTTTTTGTTTCTAGATGGAGTCGCGTTAGAGATATGAAGGACAATATTGTTTTCTTTTAGTGGGGTACTACAGTTTGGTACTTATTTTCTAATAGCGGCTATCGAGACGAACCAATGGTGTGTAACAGTAAGGTCTTTGAAGGTCAGCGAACTTCACAAAAGTGGCATGAACGTCCATTTACAAAAGGCGTTCGAAGTGATGAGCATTGGTATCAGTGCATTTCTGCAATCTTCTTATCATGGATTGAGTGGTATTCCTTATCACGTCGGCACTTATAGAAGCACATGCTCTGACAATTCGCTCTCGCATATCTTCATGTGTAGTTGGAACGTCTTTATAAACAATGTCTTTTACGAATCCCCACAAGAAAAAATCCAGAGGCGTCAAGTCTGGCGAACGAGCCGGCCACGACACGTCTGCTCCACGTCCAATCCAACGATTTGGGAAATGTCTCTGTAACTCATTTCTAGCCATCAGCGAAAAATATGCCGGACACCCAACGTGTTGATACTACATTCTGTTCCTTGTACCTAAAGGTATTTCTTTCAATAACAGACCTAATGTCCCTTGCAGGAATGTCGTGTACTTCCTATCTTTAAGATTTACTTCCATGAAATACGAGCCTATAATACTGTCCTCCAGAATCCCACACCATACATTCAGCGACCACGGTTTTTGGCATGCAACTTGCGCAGTAAACATGAATTTTCAGTTGCCTCATAATGCATGTTATGTAAATTAACATTTCCATGGTTCGTGAATGTGGCCTCGTCAGTAAATAAAATCAAATTAATAAATGTATCATCCCTATGAATCTTAAATTGATCCTATAGGCAGAATTAAATGCGAGGCATACAATCCGTACCAGTTAATTCTTGGTGAAGACTGATACGGTAAGTATGATATTTTAGGCGATGCAGAACACGAACAACACTACTCTGACACATGCCAGATTCCCTTGCGATTTAACGCGAACTAACACAAGGTTCTCGAACCATAGTGGCCAGAATACCAATTTCCGTTTGTTCGTTAGTACCTTTCCTTCGCCGGATATGTTTCCGATGCGTTAAAGATCCAGTTTTTCTCAATTTATGATACACATATTTAAATGTACGACGTGTAGGGTGAATAAGTTGAGGATACCTTTCAGCGTATAAGTCTCTAGCTCTCACTGAATTTCGTTGGCATTCTCCGTTAATGAGAAGAATTTCGACTTGTTCTACGAAGAAATACATCATTCACATTCACTTGATTAGACGATACTAGTCTTACCGTTCCTATTAGTGTTGTATTGTGAAACCGTCGAACGATGCTTACATGTCAATGGCACGTTAGATGGATACGCCGTATTCCGCTAATATTTACTATTTGCACGATATACGAGAGAGAATTGTCAGGGCGTTCATGCCATCTTTTTTACCTTCGTTGACCTTCAAAGACCTTACTGTTACACATTATTGGATTCGTCTCGATAGCCGCTATCAGAAAGGAAGTACCAAACTATAGCATCCCATTAAAAAAAAAGTTGACCTTCATATCTGTAACGCGAGCCCACCTAGCAACTAAAAACCAACGTCATATTATGGTCCCCTTGTTCCATGCAACATTTGTCCCACAAACTTTTCAGCTCCTATCAAACTTTCGGAGTTATTCTAGGTGGCAATAGTTAGTGACTCATCCTTGTATATTACATTTTTATCATGATCAACAGAACTTTTGTTTCCAGCATTCGATCACAATCTTCAGAAATATTTATTTTGTCGGTACTCTTCCCGCAAAATATTGTTAACACTCATTGTTCCTAAATGTACGAACATGATGTCTCTGTCGGGGGAATCAGTTATTTACTTTACCCGTGTTGTATTTTTCACTCTATTTTTCTCGAGTAGCTCCACGCACATAATTCCATTTCTTGAGTGTACTACTGTATGAAGAGTTAGGTACAGAGACCCTGTTACTGCATCCAAGTTACTTTTGTATGGAAAAAGAAGTCGATGGAAAAGAAATTCAGGTCAAACAAAGATCATAATATATAAACCAGCTATGATGAGACTCTGGGTGTAGTAATTACTGCCAAGAAATTGACAAAAAATCTGTGTCGTATCATGTATTGTAGGAAAATCTCATTAATACCAGTTGCATTTAATCTTCGTCAGAGATAACACTGCGTTGTATAAGAGCATGAAGCGCTGAGTATCGGTCTGTATTCTGATATAACTTGCTGGTGGCTGAAAAATATTATAAATTTAATTAACACCACTTTAAATTCCTACTTCTGTTCTTGCTGGCTTCCTTTACTGACCATGTCAAAGATACATATATTTATCGAGCAAGTAAAAGGTAAATGTGTTAAACGCCACACGTGTACTTCGTTCCTACTACGCTTCTTCACTCCTTGAATTATTTATCTTATAAAAGAAAGCAACAAATGCCAAGGAACGACAAAATTTGCTAGACAATTTATAGTGTAATGTGTATTTTTGTTCTTATCTGGAAAGGCAGCTGCTAGGGACAATATATACTGAATTCGTCACGTTAAGGAAACGAACCTGCAGATTTATAGTTTATTCCTGAGTTAATGTTTTCGATAACTTACAAATAAACTATTTTCCATTTGGTCCGTGTGTCACTAGATAGGACAGGCAGTTATGATATCTATTAATTTGCCTGCTAAATATGTATGTACGTCAGAAGAGGGAATAAAACCAATAGAAAGAGAGATGACTTTAAAAATATTTGCGTCCTCTGCTAATCCTGCTTTTTTCAAATGCAAAAATTGTGTTCTCATTTAGCAGTCGCTTTGATTTCAGGAGGTAAAATACGGAATCCACAGCTCTGGGAAACGACAAAACAAAAAGTACAGTTCGTCACACACTTGACGGACAGCTAATTTGTGGCGAGTGTGCTCAGACGATGAGATACCGAGAGCGGGATGTTGTCCAAGTGCGACTCGCAAACAGTAAGGCAAAGTGGATACCGAAACAACAGTTCAATATCAATAACGTCAGCACTGCCCGCCCAGACCTGATGGAATTAGCATAAGGCTCACTGCAAATACGTCATGGATCACCTGGTGTACGCAGAGCCGTGAGCTTCCGGTGTTTGTGCAATGTCTGAAAATACAGCGGGGAGCCAGTGGTAACGACCCATTTGTTGGTTAGTACGGGACGCGTAGAGTCAGCTATCAAATGAAGATGCGCGTAAAGTTGACCGTCGCTCCCGCTACCAGTATTGCCCGCTTGTTCAGTAATGACAGCTGATGTGCCTTACTGCGTGATTCCACGTTCGAGTCTCGGACGCAGCAGTGTGGGCTGCGTTACGACTATATTACGTTACTTTTCGTTCCTTTTCATTCTTACCATAAAGTAAGACGTTTGATGGGAATTCCTTTTGTGTGCAAAACTCTCTATCTCACATCTTCAAATGTCTGTTGGATGCTCTTCACCTACAGTTTCTACCCTATAAAGCTCCCTCCAGTTCCATGACAACTACAACTCTTCCCTGATGCCTTAACACTTATCCTATCATCCTGTACCTTTTCCTTGTCAATTTTTTTACATATTTCTTTTTTCACCATAAACCTGAGCTAGTAATAGCGAATGCTCTGTTCAATAATCACAAAAGGTGGAGGTATACTTGGAAAAGGCCAACAGATACAGGAAGGTTCTAGCTGGATTAATAGAGATTCCGAAACCAGGTATTGCATGGTAAGCTGTACCCAGGAGCAGGCACTGACTCAGATTACAATTCAGTAATGACGAAGAATAGGCTGAAGTTTAAGAGACTAGTCAGGAAGAATCATTGCGCGAAGAAGTGGAAACGGAAGGTAGCACGTTAATGAATAGTTCAGTAGACAGCTCATTTGAAGAGGAATGGATGTGTCTAAAATGGGGAGTGACGGAAGTTGGACAGAAACAGTGAAGAAACCATGGGGAGTAACAGAAGAAGTACTTCAGTTAACTAACCAAAGAAGGAAGCACAAACGTGTGCATGGAAATTTAGCCATACAGAAGGAATGGGAAGGAGGGGAGTAGTTTAATATTCAACGTCCCGCCGACAACGTGGTCATTAAGATGGAGCACAAGCTCGGATTAGAGACGGATGAGAGAGGAAACCTAAATCAGGATGGCGGGAAGCGGGCTTGAACCGCCGTCCTCCCGAATTCGTGTCCATGCGAATACAGAAAAACAAGAAATAATTGGGAAGGGCAAGGAATCTAAGGTGAAATGGCTGCATGAAAAATGTGAAGAAATCGAAAAACAAATGATTGTCTGAAAGAATGACTCTGCATGCAGAAAAGTCAAAAATACCTTTGGGGAAATTAAATGCGAGGGCGTTAACATTAAGACTGCATTGGGAAGTCCACTGTAAATGCAGAGGATAGAGCGTATGGGTGGAAAGAATACACGGAAGGTCTCTGTGAAGGCGAAGCATTATCTGATGACGCCGTGCAAGAAGAAACAGGAGCGACTGGGAAGATATAGCGTATCTAGCATTTGAATCAGAATTTAACACGGATTTGGACGACTTAAGATAAAAAAAGCGGACTGGACAGATAACATTCCAACGGAATTTCTAAAATCATTGGAGGAAGCGGCAACAAAGCGACTGTTCACGTCGGTGTGTACAATGTATGAGACTGGCAATATGCCATCAGACTTTCACAAAACAAAAAAAACAAAAAAACAAAAAACAAAACAAAAACATGACACACACAATTCTGAAGACTGCAAGAGCCGGAAAGTGCAAGATTTAGCACACAGTCAGCTCAATTATCCAAGTTGCTGACAAGAATAATCTACAGAAGAATGGAAAAGAAGATTGAGGATTTTTTATATGACGATCGTTTGACTTTAGGAAAGGTAAAGCCAGGAAAAAGAATCAAAACACGTTAACAGGATTTGACAAGCTGGAAAAAGGACTCGACCGTGTAAAATGGTGCAAGATGTTCAAAATTCTGAGAAAATTTGGGGTGAGGTACGTAAACAATGATAACGTACAATATGTTCAAGAATCAAGAGGGAACAATAAAACTGGAAGACTAAGAACGAACTGCTCGGATTAAAAAGGGTGTAAGACAGGAATGTTGTCTGTCGGCCCTACCGTTCGTTCTATACATTGAGGAAGCAATGTCAGAAATAGTAAGAAAGATGTAGATTGGAATTAAAATTCAGCGTCAAAGGATACCCATGGTAAGACATTGCTATCCTCAGTGAAAGTGAAGAAGACTTATAGGATCAGTTGACTAGAATGCTCTAATGAGAACAGAATATGGAAGGAAGACGAAAATAATAAACATTTTGTTGACTTTGGATTTAATAGAGAGGTAACGACAACAGACGCAGCTGGAAACATTTCTGTCCCATATGTGACGAGTGTAATAGAAAAAATCACGTGTAAAAACATTTTTCTCAAACAGGGTCGTTTCGACGCGAATTATTCACATCATTCCGTTATACCAGGGGTCTTAGAAAAGGATATTTTTACATTTTACCACTAAGATCCACGTCACTGTGCCTAATTATGGCCAAATGTGATGAACAACACGCATTTCAACTTCGTCTGACACTTGTGTAAGTGGGAAATGTTGGTGTAAAAATAAGGATTAAACATTCTCTCGACGACAAGGTCATTGGACACGAAGCAGAAACTCTAAATGGAGAAGACAGGTAAGAAAATAGTCTGCGCCCTTTCGAACGAAAGGTCCCATCATTCGCCACAATCGTCAGATAGGGGTTTAGACCACTTAATAAAAAGAAATTGAAAGGTGGCTACACTGAGCCACAGCGCCAGAGATTGCGCCAAAGAGTATTATTCAGCCGCCTCCACTGGCAGTGCTGGTTGAGAACTCGTAGCAGAAAAGTGCTTGTTGAGATGTGATACTGAAGAGTTCTTGTTGAGATGTGGTAGTAGAGAGTCGGTGTGGAGAGCTTGTAATGTTCAGAGTGCTTTTCATCAATATAAATGAAGGTAAAAAAAATTTTCTTTTCTCTCTCATTATTTCAGTGTCCTGAATAATGCGTCATTACAGGTTCAGTCAACAAAGCATCTGGCGTGTGTTCTTGTATTAGAGTGTAATTCTGGTTTTCTTACGCAATTATAGTATTTCCAATTTTTTTTATCACGTCAGTATAAATGATATTTAAAATTTCTTGTCTTATTGAAGAAGAACCGTGCCAGATGTGTACGTTGAGTCATACTTCCACACACAGAACAGTTACACTTGTGTTTTGGTTTCGTAGGTTTTATAGTTGCTGGGGACTTAATTAATTAATTGTGTTAACGAAAATTTTCATTTCATTCTTTGTTGTTGTTCTATGCAGTCAGATTGCGTAATAATACTAGTCAGGGCCAACCGTTTACGAAACAGCGTAATCGGACATACAGCTACCAATAATAAAAAATGATTCTCAAATTTATTAATAATTAAGCCCCCATGCACGTGGCGACCGCTGCTTCGGATTGTCCCTTGGAATTCTTCTGATTGTAAAAATAGTAGACAGTAGTATTGTTGTAGTAATTTCTAGTTTAGTAATTGTAATCAATTTTGCATGTGTAGATTTGGTAATTGTCATTCTTCTAATGGTATTTTTCAAAATTTAATTTTTATTGTCTTGTCTATGCGTTTGACAATTTAGTGCAATTATTTCAATTGTTCGTTAATCGTGTTTGAAGGAAACATTTCGTGTGAATGGTATTGTTGGAGATAAAGTGTCATTGTGTGCAATTTTCATATAGTGACGAGTTTTGTATATTTTGTAAATGATTACGCGATCAATGAAAAAGACAAAAATGATGAATAGTGAGAATGACGAAATTGTTAACATGGCGAACTCGCCAACACAGGAGAACAGTGTGATGAATAATGAAGTGGAAAATAATTTAATAAGTCGGGAAAATAGTCCGGAACCATTTCAAAATTTTTCTCAATCAGAAAATTCACAGAATACGAGATTAACAACAGAAGATTCTGTAATAGTATCGAACACAGATTGAAACGTCCCCTTTCAACAATTTTACATACGACTGTGCTTAAACTGACACACAATATTTTGTTAGCGCAACGCAATCTGACTTTCAAAATTCCCTACAAAAGAATGGCCCTGACTAACATTAAACTATACCTTTCACAAATCACTTACCTCACAAAAATCTTCGCTGCTCAAGCTACTGCAATACAGCGAGCGCCACTACTGCCAGCTAAATAAAAGATTCAAACTATGGAAGGCACTAACTACTGATAGGGATAGTTAGCAAATGAAAGATATTAATAGAGAACAAACAATGTATTTACCTTGATATCATCATGTATAAATATAGCAGTTCATGACAAATTACAAATCTCCGCCATCTCTCTCCCCACATCCACCACTGCTGGCGGCTCACCTCCAACTGCGCAACGCTACGCGCTGTTCACAGCCAGCTGCCTAACACTACAATGGCGAGTATTACAACAATGCAAAGCAGACACAGACTGCCCACAGCACAGCCAGTGATTTTCATACAGAGGTGGCGTTACCAATAAAAAACCTAAACAGCCTACTTACATAGAGAAAACATAAACAGCCTACTTACATAGCCCCCATGCTCCCCACAAAAATTTTTACAAATGGTGTTGGGCAGTGGCCAATACAGATTTGACAAAAATTTTTCACAATTACAGTAACAAAGATATAAAATGCACACACTTATTGATACATTGTTGGTCAAAAGCTAAAAATTTCTCACAGTCCATAAAGACAGTCCACATTGTTCATCACAGTGAAACTGCCGTTTCTTTTCTCAAAGTCTGAGCAGTAAAAGACAATGCACACAGAGGTAGTGGATTTCCATGCAGTCTTGAAGAAGTAGTGTTGTCCTTCCAATGGAAAGACAGTGCTGACTCTTGACATGCTGACAGGTAATGGGCCACAATGGAGCAAACCCACAGCAGAGTCATTCGAAGTTTTGAAGAATATTGGTAGGTAGGTCATCACAGAGCAGACCCACTGGAGTCCTGGTAGAGATTGTGGTATTGGTGGGCCACCAGAGGTGCAGACCCACTGTAGTCCTTGTAGAGATTACGGTATTGGTGGGCCATCAAAGATGCAGACCCACTGTAGTCCTTGTAGAAATGTCCAGCAGCCATCTGTTGCGATTGTGCAGGTGCACATTCACCATCAAAGAGTCTTGCGGAGAATATAGCAAGTCCATAAACCACCACTTGTGCACTCACAAAGTTTTTGGAATTGTCCTTAGCACCAGCAATGCTGTTATCCAGTCACTTGCTGAGTTATTAACACACGTGCAAACACTAACAGTCCCTACTTCTCACATATTGTCCATATACTATGACCAACAGAAACGTGTGCAGTGAAATATAACTAACAAGTTAATAATATCATGAACTGGTGACAATTACAATTTTATAACATAAGAAGACAATAAAAAAGGTACAAAATACATCATTAAAAACATAATAATACAGATAACATTTGTAGTACAGGCTTTACAAAAGAATAGAAATAGACATATACGTCAGTGTTACAGGAATTATGACATGAGTACATACATAAAAGATCACAATACCTTTTGAAACATCAACTTCACACATGAGCATTAAACAGAATAAATAATGTGTAAGCATATTTATAAGGTAAATAACATATTATTAATGCCAATTATATTTGAGGATAACAGTATTCCTCATCATAGTTAATGTAGCTTAATATTAAAAGAAAAAAAAATTCTATGAGACTACACAGAGACAGGAAGAAAACAAATACACAAGGGTACACACACAAATAGTGGGATAACACCAATAGGAAAGGACAGGGTTCGTTTTCAGTGTAACATTTGGTACTGCAGTCCAACCCAAAACTTCATATATCTTTCCTCTTATTTCATCCTTTGTTTCCACCAAAAAAATTTTATCTAAGCATGCTTTCTGTATTTATATGTTCACACATTTCTTACCTCAACATTTATTTCCAAGAAAATCCTACCTAAACCTGTTTTCTCAATGCATTTCTTTCAATTCATCGCAACTCATTCTCTTAGAGGCTACCCCCTCTTAAGCTAACTTAAATCTACTGAGCTCAGATGCTAAACTAAGGGACGAGGCAATGCAGCATCACATAACAAATCAACACAAACAGCAATGCAAAAAATGCAAATTGGGAAAGCTAGCAGCATAAATGAGCAAAAGTCAAATTCAATAACACTATGCCTGGCAAACAGCAGCAACTTATACCTAAACATGACATAGCGCAAGCAGAAAAAATATTACAGTAAAGACAACAATGCAGATAAGGGAAATGTATAATCAAATCTTAATGTCTATGTAATTAAAGTGGTGCACCACTTTAATTATTACAATGTACTTGAAAAGAAAATTATGTGTTACTGTTATTAGTTCCTTCTTATTGTTCTTTCCTTTCCAAGTGCTCCTTTTCTAAAGAATGTGGATCATAAAATAATTATTTAATAGATCTGTTGACAGAAAGTGTTCACATTAGCAAATGCATTTCATTTTATAAAAGCAATGCTGCAACACAGCTGGAAACCAGATATCAAATGAAATAAGCAATTATGTACAAAGCATAAAAATATCGTTCAATAGCTATGTGGCATTTCGTAAGTCAGTAGCTCTCAATTCTCGTAGAAAGACACTTGTCATTATCAGGTTTGCAGATGTAAGAATGTTAAGTTATTACTAGCGTGTCGGATTTGCGATGTTTTCTACAAAGGAATGTCAGAAGCGAGGTTAATGGCCTCCTTTTTTTTTTCTCCACCTAATGGCTTTTTCTCCGGGCGGCTGGCCCAGCTGGGCGCCACAACGCATTACGTGCAGGTGGTCACTTAACTTTCGTACGGAAATATTTACGACAGCAGTTTCCGCTACAGTGACAGTCTCACATAGAAATATTTCACAGGTCAAGAATTAGCGTTGCAAATCTGTAGAAACAAAATGCTATTGATATAACAGTGTCCAAAAAATTTTCGTCTGCATTGTAATACATTCATGCATATACACACACATTTCATAACTCTTAAAGTACGATTCTTGGTTTCCAACAACCTTTTCATAAATCAGAGTCCCTAACCCCTACTCCTTATTCCTTACCTTATTACACATATACATATTCATATTCATCAACACGTCTTCAATATTTCATCATAATAGCTACATAGCATAATCAGATTCCTCATATAGCATCAGCTTATTAATCATAAACATACCTCAGCAGCATAATACACATCGTCGTCGTAAAAATAACATCATAACACCTCAGTCAAATCTCAAAATCGTCGTAACTTCCTCCAATAATTTCTAAGCCTAAAAAAATTCTCTGCTCATGTCAAAAGTGTCATCTACCTCAAACGTACTTTAAAATCATGCTCCCTTACCAAATATATCATTCAAAGCTCTCATAGTATCACAATGGTTCCGAAAAAATATGAACAGTTTACAAAGTACAGACAAAATACAGTTTCATAAGTGTGAAGTTATCCAACCGTGTATTGCGTAAACATCTGTCACTGATGTAATAAAAAAGGTTTATCTCTCAGTTAAATGATCAGATAGCTGTGTAATTTGTGTGTTAGAGAAATATGGTACCGATGTGTAAAGTTGAATAAGCAAATACCATATTAGCTAGGGTTCCTTGTGGTTGCCACACACATGGTACACAAAGTAAGCGTGTACCCCCCTGAGGATTAATGTAATTATACCCTCAGGTGTTACAGATTACAGCAATGAAATGAAATGTATCACTGAAAACCTTTGTATCATTGTACTCCAAATATCTTTAAAAATAAATATTTTAAGTACATAATCAATCACTCAAATACGTGTCCTGTAGCGCTAAATGTGCGTCTTGTTGCAGCATAATCTCTGTGGAAGTGTCGTAGTTATCGTCCTCCGAAAGCTAAGTTCTGCGGAAGTCAATGTACTTACCCCATCAGAAACGAAAGTGAAATGCTTTGTGTATCGATATCATAATTATTATGTACATTACTGTGATCAAGAAAATACTATACTGTAAAGTATTGTTGTGCTAAGAAAAAGGCCCTCACATTGTAGCTTACTACTAAAACATGTTTTGCTTTCCAGAAGAATTCAGAAAAACTGTGCGGATATAAAACAGAAACACTGCAAAAGCAACATTGTAAATTGTCACTCATTAGTAGCGTCGTGATAAAATCGTGTAGCTGTCACATAAACTAACTATTGTCTCATCTGGTATCTCACAGAAAGTACTTTAAATCCGGAATGTATTTTCAAGTAAACCAAAATATTGCATTAAAATCTCATTAGCAGTACTGGTAAATGTTCTAATCGTGCAACTAACAAGCAAGAATGTACACACACAATTACACTGTGTCGTCTGTTCGCAATAACAATGCATTCGTAATTTCTGTTTAAATAATTTCTCTTGGTTCTTGGCTGGATATTGAACTTCAAACATTGTTGCATGGTAACAGTTTCTAAAGCATACTAGTAACGTGAAGTGAAACGTTTTATGGCAAAGACAAAGTTAAAAGGCAGATTATCTGTCAATAAATGGTTTTACATGAGAAATGTGGTGTAAACCTTTACTCTTCCTAGTACGCAGAGTTTCAACTTCAACGCAATTATCATGTGGTATACGTCGGATTCTGTAAGGTCCATTGTAAACTAGAAAGAATTTGTGACTCAAGTGTTTCTTCTTATGTGACAATGAATGAGCTTTAATGAGAACTTTCTGACCAATGCATAATTTCTTTGCATTTGCTTTACCGTTTAGTTTTCTCCGTTTGTCTGCTGCAGATTTTATATTTTTAAGAGCCAAATCAATTATGTCTTTGTGTCGAAGTTTACGTGTATTCTGTTCGGAGGTTCCACATTCTTCAGTACAAGAGTAGGTGGTAAAGCAGTGGAATCATGAGGCATTTCATTCAGCACATTTTGAAATAAGTGTAAATATCTGTCCCAATGCTGATGCTTTCTGTGACAATAAAGTCTGCAAAGCTTATTGATTTCTTTCATAATCCGTTCAGACGGGTTACAATGTGGTGAGTACAATGAAATAAAAACAGGTTTGATTTTATGGTTGCGAAGCATGCGTGACCAAACAGCAGATCTGAATTGCGGTCCGTTATCTGAAATGACTTTGCTAACGTGTCCAACTTCACGTAAGAAATTTTTAACAAAGGCGTTGGATACAGACCGTCCAGTGGCTTTACGTAACGGTGTGAAAGAAACAAATTTTGAAGTAAGTTCAACAGCGACTAGAACGTACGAAAATCCATTAGATGTTCTGACAAGCGGTCCCAAGAGATCAACAGCAGCAAATTCTTTTAATTTAGAAGGAATGATAGGAAACAGCGGAGCACTATGGGAGATAGTAGATGGTTTCGCCTTTTGACAAAGTTTACAAATAGACAAGACTCTTCGAATTCTCTTATCCATATTGTTAAAATAACAAGTCGTTCGAAGAATATGATAACATTTTCGTGGGCCAAAATGTGCGTAGCTGAAATGAATGTACCAAATGAGCTTATTAACAAAATCGTCTGGAATGCAAAGTACCCATAGCCTGTCATCAACAGTGCAGCGTTTGAAGAGTATGTTGTTTCTAACCAGGTAATAATGCCGAATCTGAGTGTGTGTCTTTTCATGCCATTTACTTTTGATGTCTCTCCAAATCGGATCTTTATCTTGTTCATGAGCAATGTCTTTTAAAGATGTGGTGATGAAGTTTTCAAAGGCGACTTTCTGAATGTAAAGAATACTGAAATTTTTCTCGAGGTTGCCTTCTTTGTTACTTTTCTCAAGCCCAGCCGGTGCGCGTGACAGTGCGTCCGCAACAATGTTCTCCTTGCCGGGAATGTAGACTATTGTGAAGCGGAATTCTTGCAGAAACAATGCCCAACGTTTTAACCCGTCATGATTTAATTTTGAGGACATAAGAAATTGTAATGCAAGATGATCACTGTATACTTTTACGTGCTTACCAGAAAGAAAGAAACGGAATTTGTTAAATGCCCAAACGATAGCTAAAGCTTCTAATTCAGTAACGGAATAATTTTTTTTCAGATTTTGTTAGCACTCGGCTAGCAAAAGCAATGGTTTTCTGAACGGTAGTGTCATTTTCTATGGCTTCTTGAAATAAATGGGCACCAAGACCGACTTTAGAAGAATCCGTGCTAAGGCAGAAATCTTGTGACAGATCTGGATGAGCTAAGATTGGCGCGTGAAGTAACGCTTCTTTCAAAGAATTGGATTCCAATTGTGCTTGTTCGTCCCAGTTCCAAATAGTATTTTTTCCAGTGAGAGAACAAAGTTTTGGTGTAACAAGAATTTACATATTCAGAAAACGACGGTAAAAATTTACGAGACCTAGAAAACTGCGGACTTGTCTTTTTGTGGATGGAACTGGAATGGCTCTGATTGCTTCTAACTTTTCAGGATCCGGCTGAATGCCTTCAGAAGAAATAATATGTCCCAAAAACTTCACCTTTGACCTACCGAATACAGACTTTTCCAAGTTAACTGTAATTCCAGATTCTGCAAAAATACGTAACAAACTGTTGAGGATGCGATTATGTAGTTCCCATGAGGCTTCTGCTATTAGAATATCGTCCACATATAAGGTGATGTGACGTTTTAAGAACTCAGGTAATATGGAATTTAGCCCGCGAATGAATGCTGCTGAAGAAATGTTCAAACCAAAGGGAAGTTTCCGAAACTGATAACAAACGCCGAAACAAAGGAAAGCTGTGTATTTTCTGCATTCTGGATGAAGTTCGATCTGATAAAAGCTGGATCTGAGATCAATGGAAGACAACACTTTTACACCATTAAAATTTTGAAGAAGTTCTTCCATCGTCTGCGGCCTGTCTGTTTCAGGAATAATGATAGTATTGATTTGTCTCGAATCTAAGACAAGTCTGATCGATCCATTTTTCTTCTCAACAACATGTAACGGATTGTTGTATGAGCTTACTGCAGGCTCAATAATGCCCTCGTCAAGCATAGATTGTATTTCTGTTCTAACACGGTCCCTATAATGCGCCGGAATTACGTATGGTCTAACACAAAATTTAGTATGCTCACGAACACGAAATTGGTATTGAAATCCCTTGATTGTTCCTGTTTTGTGAGTAAAAACTGTGGAATGTGCTTGTAAAATCTCAAAGAGGTCCTGCCTATCAGTGTCATTACAATTCTCAATTGTTTGAATTTTATTCTGAATTAACTCATTAATTTCAAATATGCCGTCGATGTCATCCCTGTCAGTACTTGCAGAGTGATTGTTAGTGTCTAGTTCCGTAGAAAATTCCGAACTGTTATCTAACAGAAGGTAAAGCCGATTAATTTCCTCATCATGGTTTGAGAGCCAATCTTCAAATTTCAAAGCTATTGACTTACCTTCTTTCTCTAAACTTATTTCAGCATCGTGAAAGTTTAAGATTGCTTTGTATTCATTCAAAAAGTCTACTCCGAATATAATTTCCGTCGACAATAATGGAACAATGAGAAAGTTCATAGAGAAGCTGTGGCTTTGACAAAAGAATTCTAAGTTGGTTTGTTGGCGTACATCTACACTTTTTCCAAAGATTGCACCTTGTAATTTAATCTTACGTAACGGAAGTGTGGGACAATCGTTCGATTTGTTTGACTTGCTAAAAGCTGTTTCACTAATTACTGAAATGGGACTGCCAGAGTCAAGTACTGCCGTAAATTTTACGTCATTTACAGTAATGTGAATCACAGGATATGCAATGTTGTTATGTTTTACGTCGTGTTCCTGGAGTAAGATGTCCCTAATGTCTTCCATTTTTACGTAATTACTAGCTACGGCAGCTGCGTCGTCAGTTTCATAAGTACGTATTGTGGCTGCCAGCGGTGTGAGTCATTGCCTATTGTCTCTTTGTTGGCGCGCGTCGTTATTGGGGTTTGGAGACCTAACTTCTACAAATTCACCGTGACGAGAGGGCCCTGCTCTGTTTGAATCCCGCCAGTTCTGATGCAATTCAGCTCTGTCGTTACGAATATATCGTCTGTCGTCATGTCGGTAGATTCCGTTGTTTCTTCCTTGTCCGTCACGTTGTGGAGAATTTCTCCCTGAATCGTAACTGCGCGCTGGACCGTTGCGTCTGAAGTTATTCTGTCTCCCTTGATAATAATTATTTTGGTTCCCATATTGTCTGTTTCTCTGATTGTCTCTGTGATAGTCATTACTGCGGAGAGGTGATCTTTCCCTGTAATTATTACTACTCTGCCAACGGTTGTCATACGGGTGGTGTCTATTTTGGTCACGATTTGTGTGGTGAGAATAGCCTTGTCGCGTCCAGTTATCGTTTCTGTCGTCACGGAATTGTGACGGATGTGACCTGTAGTGATTGTTTTCCTGTTTTCGCATCCCGCGACTGTCTGTGTCAATTTCTAATTCTTGTAACAGTCCCTGAAAAGCTTCAATGTCGTCTTTGCAACGTCCTGCTAAAATAATATGTCGTAAATGTTTAGGCAGTTTGATTAAGCAAATGCGGATGAGTTCTGAGGGGCTGTATGGGTTCGACAGGTACTGATTCTTGTGCAACATGTCTTCAAAATATTTCACAAGACTGGAAAATTCAGATTGTTCGAAGTGTTTCATCATTATGATGTTATGTTTTACACGGTCTTGTGTAGCTTGAGACCAATACGCTGAGAGGAAGGCATGATAAAAATCTCCTTCACTGTGACAATCGTGAATGACCGATCGCATTCTTACACCTGGTTCATTCTCTAAGTAGCCACACATAAATTCTAACCTGTGCTCCAATGACCAGTTGGGAGGGAAACAATGAGAGAATTGATGGAGCCACGCTTGTGGATGAATGTCGTTGGCAGAATTCTTAAACGTTTTGAATTTACGTGCAGTAATGAACAACTTATAGTCAAAATCATCGTGTCGGCGAGTAGCATCTCGGTCATAGTTACGTCGTGTCGGCGGTTCCATCTCAAAATTCGGTGTACCTTGCCAATTTCTTGCATAATTACCGAAATGCCCTGTGTTATTATTTTGTGGCTTTTGCGTATTTCTAAGTCCCTCTTACCGTGTTGGAGCGCGAGTGTCTTCTGAAATACGTAATTCTTGTATTACCTGTGTCAGCTGATCTTGTACTTCCCGGATTTCTCTTTGGTGTTGCGTATCAATTTGATTCAGATTTTGTTTCAGTTTCCTAATTTGTTCGCTCTGTTCTGTGTCATTAAAGACTACCGGTTTTGCGTCATTCAGATTATCATCTACCTTCGTAGATAAATTATTTAGCTGATCCGAAAGTTCAACTACTTTCTCTGATAATGAACACATTTCCTCAGTGTGTTTTTCTGAACCAAGCTTCAGAGTGTCCATTTGTGTTGAAATCGAATCTACTGTGTCCTTTAAGTTTTCCTGAGGTTTTGCAAGTTGCGTAACCGAATCGGTAGATGCAACTGAGTCAATTTTAGCCCACAAGGTCTCATGATTTTCATGAACAATGGTTTGCAGTTCTTTTATGGCTGCTTCGTGATTCTGTAATGCATTTTCATGCCGCGAAAAAATAGGTTGAAAATGCTCACAAATTTGTGTTTTTACGTCATTACACACTTTCTGACATTTCGATTCAATGTTATGTAACTCAGCAGTTAAATCCTCACGTGTTTGTTCGAGAGTTTGTTCCAATGAGTCTAACTTTTGAAGCTTTTGCTGTGTTTGTCTCTGATTTTGTTCAAGCGTTGTGTCTAACTTTTGTAGCCTTTGTCCCATTTGTTGCATTAACTGTAATAACAATGCACTGGTGTCTGAAACATGTTCCTCAGTGCTTTTCGGCAGTGAATTTGCACCGGCAACATTCACATTTTGACAAGCGGAAAACGTGTCTTGACTCATTTGAGAAAACGGTGAGGACGCAAAACCTGAATCTACAGTGTTTGCAAAATTGTGTCCTATCATTTCGGATTCCTGAGGCGAGCTGTTGCCGACCGATCGATCGATAATGCTTCCCTGTTCACTACCTGTTTCACTGCCTACGCCATTGTTTGACGCCCGCTCCATTTCCCTATGCACAGTTACCAAATTACTACTTTGAATATTAGTTAATTCATTACATGGTGGGGCCAACACACTGCTTTCGTCTTCACTGTCATTTCTCAGTTTACTTTGGAGCCGAGTGTTACGTTTTTCACACGCCATTATTGTCACAATATTTCACACGATAACACAGAAAAACACAATTTGAAGATCAAAAATAAGAGAGCACATTAACATAACACTGAAAATAATATCTAGTTAATTGCAGCTGCGAAATACTTGGTGCAAATCTACATGCATGCCACAACTGTTTTACTGTACAACAATGAAAGGCTACAACTACAAAGGAGATTCTCTCTACAATTACGCGCTAGCAATAAACAAAATCTACACTAATTACACAAACTACAAGAAAAATCAGAAGATTCCAGTGAGGTATCCTCGGCTAAGGGTCGACATATGAAACGTCCCCTTTCAACAATTTTACATACGACTGTGCTTAAACTGACACACAATATTTTGTTAGCGCAACGCAATCTGACTTTCAAAATTCCCTACAAAAGAATGGCCCTGACTAACATTAAACTATACCTTTCACAAATCACTTACCTCACAAAAATCTTCGCTGCTCAAGCTACTGCAATACAGCGAGCGCCACTACTGCCAGCTAAATAAAAGATTCAAACTATGGAAGGCACTAACTACTGATAGGGATAGTTAGCAAATGAAAGATATTAATAGAGAACAAACAATGTATTTACCTTGATATCATCATGTATAAACATAGCAGTTCATGACAAATTACAAATCTCCGCCATCTCTCTCCCCACATCCACCACTGCTGGCGGCTCACCTCCAACTGCGCAACGCTACGCGCTGTTCACAGCCAGCTGCCTAACACTACAATGGCGAGTATTACAACAATGCAAAGCAGACACAGACTGCCCACAGCACAGCCAGTGATTTTCATACAGAGGTGGCGTTACCAATAAAAAACCTAAACAGCCTACTTACATAGAGAAAACATAAACAGCCTACTTACAAGATGACCTTACAGCTATGACGAAGGAAGCTGGTTTTGTGGGAAATGTTGGGGGCGAAAGGAATTTTGAACTAGTTCATACGGAGCAGTTGATGAGTGCAATATTAAATTTGGGATCACGGTTAGACTCACTGGGATCACAGTTAGGATCTGAATTAAAAACTGATATGGGAACAATGGAAACACGGTTTAGATCTGAATTAAAAACACAGATGGGAACACTGGAAACACGGTTAGACTCACGAATAGGGACATGTTTCAAAAATATGAAAGATGAGTTAAAGAAAGAAATCAGAGACGAAGTACAACCGATTTTGAATTCTCATAATAAGAGATTAGTTGCAGTAGAGATTAGACAAAGGGAACAGGATAGAGAACAGGAGGAAAGAGATCGCGTGATAGTACAGAAATTTTCAGAGTTAAATTTACAACGTGCACACGATAAGGAGGAAATATTTGAGAGAATCGAGGAATCCGTACCAAATGACAGATTAAATAACCTAACACAACAATATGAACAGTTAACTACCAAATGTGTCAGTACTGAAACCCGAGTCGCGACACTTACGGAAGACGTAAATAAACAGAAAGAAAAAATAGGTGACTTATCGGAAAGAGTTGAGGAGATTTCAGACAAATTGACAAGTCTTAGTTTAAATGGGGACAGAGATTCATATGATACACCACCATTGCCATTTGCAGAAACCGAAGAGTATCAGAACATAAATAAACATGTTGAAAATCAGGGAAAATTTAATGAACGCGTTAAAAGGGAAGTTGAGGGTTTACGAAAGCAAGTTCAACAAATCGAAGGCGAAATTGTAGGAAGAGACAGCAAAAGAAATTTAGAATCACAGATACCAGAGGGGTTTGAAGAAAATAATTTGTTTCATTTACGGGATGCAACAAGAGAGCGCCAGGCGCGCGAACTTGACAATAATCAACATTGGGACTGGGACAGATGCGGTAGGTCTTTGTCGCCACGAGGCGAAAACTTTGACTATAAACACTTTTTGACTGTTCGGAAATTTAAGATCTTCCGCAATTCTAAGAATGACATATATCCATGTTCATGGTTAGATCAATTTACGTACGCACTCCCACCAAATTGGCCACTAAGTCACAAACTGGAATTTATGTGTGGATATTTAGAAAACGAACCGGCGACGCGGATGCGCGCACTCATTAGAGATTGTAATAATCTAAATGATTTTTATCATGCATTTCTATCGGCATATTGGTCCGAAAACACGCAAGACAGAATCAAACACAGTCTTATTATGCAGCGTAATTTCAAACAGTTTTAGTTCCGCACGCCAGCAGAATATTTTGAAGACATGATTCGAAAGAATCAGTTCCTTTCCAACCCTTACAGCCCGACTGAATTAATTCGCATTTGTTTAACTTAGCTGCCACAATCCATAAGACAAATTGCTTTAGCCGGAAGATGTAAAGACGACATTGAGACTTTTAAGACTTTGCTACAAGAACTCGAGTATGACAATGACGACGGGACTTCCTGTAATTTTTTCAGTAACCGTAATTACAATAGATTTTCAGAGAAAAGGGATAGTGATCGGAACGGACGTTATAGCGGTAATTTTGAGAATGACAGACGAAACAGACAGGACAATAGATACCAGCCTTATGACAATAACAGACGTTCTAACAGAAATTACACAGACAGTTATAATAACGGTAATTCCTACCGGAATGATCAATCATACGGAAACAGTAATCGGTATTATCAAGACAGAAATTATTCATACAATAATAGAAATTCTTACTACAGAAATAATCAGGATAGTAGATACAACAATAATTTCAGAAGTGACAGTCGAAATTACACAAGAAGTAGTCATGCAGACAGACAGGAAAATAGAAATTTTAATAACAGACTCAACGAAGAATTTGCATCTAACAGACAGGAGGGACCTAACTGACATCCTCCACGTGACAGAACTTCAGAGAGACAAGTGCAAATAGTAGAAATTGATCCGCGAAATGACGCGAATAATCAAAGACGTGACGCAAACAATCGACAATGACTTGCAGCTTCGGCTTCTGGCAGCAATATAGACGGTTCAGAAAGTAATGACACTACGACTTTACACTACGTACGCCTGGAAGACATGAGACATTTTGCTAGACGAAAAGGAAAATAATGTAGACGCATTTTTACATCCTGTTATTGAAGTATGTGTGGGTAAGAATAAGTTCACTGCAGTTTTAGATTCTGGGAGCTCATTGAACGTCATTAGTGAATCAGTTTTTCGTGTATGTGAAAGAACTATTCCCTGTCCTGTGTTACCTGTTTCTAAAACAACAATTCGAGGAGCGATTTCTGGAATAAGTGTGGAAGTCAAACAACAGACCAACCTAAATTTCAATTGTCAAGGATACGAATTTTCTGCTAATTTTATTATTGTTCCATTACTCAGTACACAAATTATGTTAGGTATGGAGTTTCTTAACACACATAAGGCAATTTTGAACTTTAAAGAAGGAAGTGTGAATTTGACTGTTGCCGTAATGCCGAAATGTTTGAAATTTTTCGAGTGTTTAACAAGATCTGAGTCAGATACAAAATGTTTAAGGTTTCTTACTTCTGATGCTTTCGTTGAGCATTATGACGACGGTGTGTTTATTCATGACAATGACAATAGATACAGAGACGCGATGGATGATATAATTAATAGCGAAGAATTAATTAATGAAAAGGTTAAGAAAGCTGAAGT
Organism: Schistocerca americana; assembly: GCF_021461395.2. Lineage (NCBI taxonomy): Eukaryota > Metazoa > Arthropoda > Insecta > Orthoptera > Acrididae > Schistocerca > Schistocerca americana. Next base: position 526,088,272 of record NC_060122.1, read on the forward strand.
GCCAGATGACGTTGCAAGAGAAGAGCTGCACCAAATTTTGACTTCACATGCTACAGTATTTAGTCATCACACAGGAACTATACAAGGCTTACAATATTTATTTAAAGTAAAAGAACACACACCATTTCGGAGGAAAACGTACGCTATTCCTTTGGCTTACAGAGACAAGGTTAAGAATGAACTTCAATACATGTTAGATCAGGGCATTATTGAGCCTGCAGTCAGTCCTTATACTAGCCCATTACACGTTGATCTTAAAAAGGATGGGTCAATTCGTTTGGTTCTGGATTCCAGACAGATAAATAATATCATCGTTCCTGAAATTGACAGCCCACAAAATTTAGATGAACTTCTTCAACATTTCTACGGAATTAAAGTTTTATCCACGATTGATATGCGCGCAAGTTTTTGGCAAATAGAACTCCACCCTGATTGTAGAAAATATACTGCCTTTTTAGCCTTTGGTAACTGTTACCAGTTTCGGAAATTACCGTTTGGACTTACTGTATCTTCAGCAGCATTCATTCGTAGCTTAAATGAAATTTTACCTGTTTATCTTCGTGACAATATTACTTCATATGTTGACGACATTCTTATTGCTGAACGTTCTTGGAGTGAACACAACAAAATTTTGGATTCATTATTACATATCTTTGCCAGAGTTGGCATTACAGTGAACTTCGAAAAATCTGAATTTGGTTGTTCTCAGGTGAAATTTCTCGGTCGCATTATTTCTACAGAAGGTATTCTCCCTGATCCAGAGAAATTAGACGCTATTCGTAATTATGCTGTTCCTACCACAAAACGTGAGGTTCGTAGTTTCCTTGGTGTCTGTAATTTTCTTAGACGCTTTGTTAGATTGGACAATTTGGCCACACCTCGTTTATGTGAACTATCCGGAAAAAAATTCTAATTGGTGTTGGGATGAGGAACTCAATCAGAATTTGAACAACTTCGTGATGCTTTAGTTGCTGCTCCACTTCCTTCACATCCGGATTTATCTAAAGATTTTTGTTTGGCGACGGACTCATCATACAAAGGCCTAGGTGCACATTTATTTCAAGAGATAGAAGAAGACGGCGTTGTAGTACAGAAAACTATTGCATTTGGAAGTCGTGTTCTCTCTAAATCAGAAAAGAATTATTCGATAACGGAACTTGAAGCTGTGGCGGTTGTTTGGGCTTTCACAAAATTTCGCACATTTTTGTTTGGCAGACATACTAAGGTTTATACCGATCATCGAGCTTTGGAATTTCTTATGTCGACGAAATTAACTCTTGGCAGATTGTCACGATGGGCGTTGTACCTACAGGAATTTGACTTTTGTATTGTTTACATACAGGGTTCTTCAAATATTGTTGCTGATGCTTTATCACGTGCACCTATGGGTTTGAAACAAAGTGCTGAAGAGGACTGAAAGGAAATCAATTATTGTTTGATGTATATTCAAGGTGTTGCGTTTGAGAACTTTATTTCGTCTTCGCTCCAGGACATCGCTAAGGAGCAAAATAAGGATCCAATCTGGAAGGACATTAAGGAGAAGTGGAGGAGAAAGGAAAGCGTAGCGATTAGACAGCATAGTTCGCAATGACATTCTTTTTAAACGAAAATCGGTCGACAACTCTGCTTGGTTAGTTTGTATTCCTGATGAGTGGGTCAATAAATTAATTTGGTACACACATTTCAGTTATGCACACTTTGGTCCCAGAAAATGCTTTCATAAATTACGGGAAAATTGCTACTTCAGTAATATGGAGAAACGTATTCGATCTGTTCTGGCCAAATGCAAATTATGTCAAAAGGCTAAGCCGCCAACAATTTCTCACAGAGCACCGTTGTTTCCTATCATTCCAGCGAAATTAAAGGAGATGGCTGCAGTCGATTTGTTCGGTCCAGTGGTTCGTTCGACTAATGGTTTTGCGTACATTTTCGTAGCAGTGGAGTTGACATCAAAAAATTTGTGTTTTACACCGTTACGCAAAGCAACAGCTCGTTCAGTATCTAATGCTTTCATTAACCATTTTCTTAAAGAAGTTGGTCATGTTGATAAGGTTATATCAGATAATGGATCACAGTTTCGTTCTAAAGTTTGGCTTCGTACTCTACGGCGTCGTAAAATTAAACCAATTTTCATTTCACTTTTTCACCCTCAATCTAACGCTTCAGAGAGATGGATGAAGGAAATCAATATATTGTGTCGTCTTTATTGTCATCAGAATCACAGAACTTGGGATCAGTATCTTGATATTTTTCAAAACATTCTGAATGAACTTCCTGATGACTCAACTTCTTTACCGCCTATACTGATATTAAAAAACAAAGCACGACAAATCGCATATCTGAAATCGTTCTTTTTCCGCCTTCACGGAAACTGTGGCATTCTGAAGTTGTCAACCTGGTTCTACAAAATATTGCATCTGCGGCTGCTAGAAGAGAGAAATCAGTTAAGCATCCTGGTCGTCTAAAAACTTCTTCAGTTGGTCAAAAGGTGTTAATTAAGTCTCATCGTTTGTCTCACAAAGGAAAAGGCTTGTGTCGGAAATTTTTTCTGCTTTATAACGGTCCATATAGAATTCGCAAAATTATTCATGATAACACTGTTGAAGTAGAAACTCTTAAATCTCGACGCTCCAAGGGAATACATCACATATCTAACGTTAAAATTTTTGTGGAATGACATACTTTTGAGAGAACCAACAGTTTACGTAAACATGCAGAGAATACAAGGATACCGCGCTCTGTTTTGGCGGCGGCATATACTCAAAGCAACAGTCAAGTCTGCGCGCCGCACAAGGCAGTCGTTGACCGCAAACAATTGCTTCCTACGTCACGTGCCTACAGCTGATCGAGCGCTCAGTGCGAATGCACTGACAGCCGTAAACAAATACACAGTTTAATTTCTCCGATTAAATTCAGTATAAAGCTATAGTGACTTGATGAATTATGTTATTAACGTTCAGTATTTTTCAGGATACGGTTGTATAAAATATTTAAGAACTTCAGGTAAATTCTGTGTGTTTCCGACGTTAAGAGGACTTGCTATCGAGAAAATTTCAGAAAGAATGTAATTTCCAAGAAGAAACTAATAAACTAAAAAAGGTAACTATTAATTGAGTTCATTTTTCAGGTAACATATTTCCACTTAGGTACGTACTTTAGACGTAATTTGCTGCTCGCGATTACGTGATTCATACTTTGTGCTAAATTTCATGTTCTATGAAATTACTTGTGAAGCGACGTGCTTGCGTACGTTAACTGATTTTGACAATGATTATAATGAACTGGGTTGTAACTTGTGTATATTATGCATCGCTTGACTGCACTGCTTTTTCACTGATGTCATATTTTTTTCTATTATGTGTCTGCTGTGCTTATTTATTTAAATTATAATTGTCACCTGATTAATTGTGCTGATGTGGTTATGTATGTAAGTTATACTTTGTGATTTATCTGCTTGCGCCTTCATGTTTACTTATTAAGATTACATATGAACATTTATTTGCTTATGCTGATATGATGCTAATGACCTGTTTATTATGTTAAATAACATATTGGCTGCCTTGCTTATGGATTGCATATTTACACATTTCTGTTTTGTTGTCATAACTACTCTTTAATTTGGTATATAGAAATGCTGATATAAGGTGTACAAACAGAGTTTAGGTCACACTATTGTATTAATTATAGATTGTTCGGTTGGTGGAGCCTCGTTGTAGGAATTGTGCTGCATCCACTTGTTGACATTCTGTTCTCTACTGGTATATTTACTCGCTATTGCATGTTTTGCATACGCTCAGTGCCTTATATTTTTAAGATAGGAAAATGAACTGCTATAATTCGACATAAACGACATTAGTACAAGAAACTTCATAGAAGTCACATGAGTTGGAGGTTTTATGAAAGCTGTATAAATGTATGCTAATAGGATGGAAGCTAACGACATGACATACCAAAACTAGGTTTAGACCATTGACAGTTATTACACTGCATTTTTTGTGAGCAATTGAAATAGGAAGTGACACTTGACACAGGAAATACTCCACATGTTTGCTTCTGTTTGCCATAATTCTTGAAGTGGTGTACACACTGTGAAATATTATGATCATTCACACTCCGTAATCGTACTTAATTACTGAGAGTTATTCGAACTAAGTCTGTTAGAGGTCATGTATGCATTTCTTTTGTTTATAATTCATAATGAGTAAAAGATTTGTGTCAGATGGATTACACAGAGGTTGTGTGTTGACAATGTGTCTTCGGATTGTATGGGATGATGAGGTTTGCATTAGGATTTTATCTGTACTTGTTCGAGGAGACTGACTAGAGGAAAGAGTTGTTATGGAAGTGAAATGATATTGCGATAAGGTTTATATGTGTCGACGTATTGAAGTGGTATTATTGAGGTATTGAGATCATATGAAGTTGACGATTATTGGAGTTCTTGTGGACAAGAGGTAAGGTAAATGATATTGATGATAAGATTTATACGTATCGACGTAAGAGGTATTATTGAAGTATTGAGGTTATGTGATGCTGATGAGTATTGGAGTTTTGGTGGATAAGAGGTAAAGTAAGTGAGGTGCATATTTTTTTCTTTTTTTTTGTTGGTCTATATGGAACAAGGAGGATGAAGATAGCAGACTAGAACACTAAAGTAGAAGGAAGATTGTCTACACACACTTTGTTAAATCACTAAGCAGTATATACTTTTTTTTTGGAGAGAGGAAGCAATTGCATATCTTGGCTCACTGACAGTTGTTCAGCAACTGTACATTTTGATCTGGCTTGGCAAAAATTGGTCTTGACATGATGACTATGACGTTGACTTAACTATTATTGACTGTTATACATTGCTGCCACTACTACTTGATACACATGATGAACATCAAATTTTGACAGAATTGCATTTACACAGTTAACACTATTCAATTACACAGTAGTACTTAATGTGGATGAAAGATGAGTGAGTGTGTTTTGTGTGTTTTCCTTTCATAATCCCAAATAATTAGTCCCAACCTATCTCCTAAATATTATTTTATTTGTTTGTAGTGGCTTGCACTGACACCCATAAATATTATAGGTTTACTGATATTTGAGTATTTGTAATAGTTAATATGACAATTATCTGATATCATTTGTGTGTTTTTTAGCATTTGTATGTGGATTCAAACTATTGTTCATGCCTGAACTGTCTGATTAGTTATGGTGAATATTATGAACTGTTACCTGCACTTGTTCAACATTGATGTGTGACACTTAGAAATGTTTAATTTCTGCTGATGAACTGTGTGATTAACGATGGTGAATATTATGGACTGTTACCTGCACTTTTTCAACATAATGGGTGCCACTTAGAAATGTTTAATTTCTGCTGATGAACTGTGTGATTAGTGATAGTGAATATTATGGACTGTTACTTGTACTTTTTCTACATGATTGGTGCCACTAGGACATGTTAATTTCTGCTTATAAACTCTGATGAACAGTGTGATCAGTGATAGTGAATATTATGGACTGCTCTCTGGACCTGCTCATCATTGCTAGGTGCAACTGATGGACTGCTTCTACTGAAATGAAGTCACTTGTTGGTGTCTGCACCTGTTCAACATTGCTGGGTGCCACAGATGGAACTACTTCTACTGAAGTAATGTCACTTGTTGGTGTCTGCACCTGTTCAACATTGCCGGGTGCCACTGATGAACTGGTTCTACTGAAATAATGTCACTTGTTGCTGTCTGCACCTGCTCAACATTGCTGGGTGCCACTGTTAGAACTGTTTCTACTGAAATGATGTCACTTGCCGGTGTCTGCACCTACTCAACATTGCTGGGTGCCACTGATGGAACTGCTTTTACTGAAATGTTGTCACTTGTTGCTGTCTGCACCTGCTCAACATTGCTGGGTGCCACTGATGGAACTGTTTCTACTGACATAATGTCACTTGTTGGTGTCTGCACTTGTTCAACATTGCTGGGTGCCACTGATGGACTGCTTCTACTGAAATAATGTCACTTGTTGGTGTCTGCACCTGTTCAACATTGCTGGGTGCCACTAATGGAACTGCTTCTACTGAGATAGTGTCACTTGTTGGTGTCTGCACCTGTTCAGCATTGCTGGGTGCCACTGATGGAACTGCTTCTATTGAAATGATGTCACTTGTTGGTGTCTGCACCTGTTTAACAATGCTGGGTGTCACTAATGGAACTGCTTCTGCTGAGAAATGTGACTTGTTGCTGTGTGTACCTCTTCAACATTGCTGGGTGCCACAGATGGAACTGCTTCTTCTGAAATAATGTCACTTGTTGCTGTCTGCACCTGCTCAACATTGCTGGGTGCCACTGATGGACTGCTTCTGCCGAGATAGTGTCACTTGTTGGTGTCTGCACCTGTTCAGCATTGCTGGGTGCCACTGATGGAACTGCTTTTATTGAAATGATGTCACTTGTTGGTGTCTGCACCTGTTGACCATTGCTGGGTGCTACTGCTGGAACTAATCATTGAAGGCATTTTATGTGAACATTTGTATGAACTGATTTTTTGTGTATTGTGTAAACTATTATGTAAAGTCACATGTATGAAAGAATTTGTATTGCATACTGTATTTTATATATTACATTATTGAAAGGTCAGTGCAAAGACAAAATTTTATCTAATTATGTGATATTTAGGTATTAATATTATCTTTTATATTTGTCTGTATTTTTGTGGACGAATTTGGTGGTATTTTCACCACCAATGCTGGCAAAAATACCATCAAATTCTGGCCCGTGGAGGAGGGGCATATGAAAGGTGGATACACTGAGCCACAGCGCCAGAGATTGCGTCAAAGAGTATTATTCAGCCGCCTCCACTGGCAGTGCTGGTTGAGAACTCGTAGCAGAAAAGTGCTTGTTGAGATGTGCTAGTGAAATGTGCTTGTTGAGATGTGATACTGAAGAGTTCTTGTTGAAATGTGGTAGTAGAGTGTCGGCGTGGAGAGATTGTAATGTTTAGAGTGCTTTTCATCAATATAAATGAAGGTAAAAAAATTTTTCTTTTCTCTCTCATTATTTCAGTGTCCTGAATAATGCGTCATTACAGGTTCAGTCAACAAAGCATCTGGCGTGTGTTCTTGTATTAGAGTGTAATTCTGGTTTTCTTACGCAATTATAGTATTTCTAATTTTTTTATCACGTTAGTATAAATGATATTTAAAATTTCTTGTCTTATTGAAGAAGAACCGTGCCAGATGTGTACGTTGAGTCATACTTCCACACACAGAACAGTTACACCTGTGATTTGGTTTCGTAGGTTTTATAGTTGCTGGGGACTTAATTAATTAATTGTGTTAACGAAAATTTTCATTTCATTCTTTGTTGTTGTTCTATGCAGTCAGATTGCGTAATAATACTAGTCAGGGCCAACCGTTTACGAAACAGCCTAATCGGACATACAGCTACCAAAAATAAAAAATGATTCTCAAATTTATTAATAATTAAGCCCCCATGCAAAATGCCTTCAAAAAAGAAAATAATGGTTGAGCCCTAACAAGAAATACCTCACGTAATCTCCATTGTGAGTCCTCAAATGTGATGTTAATTTCTGTTTTACTATTGTCTGCTTCGTTAAATAAATTAACGAAAGCACTACAAATATGCACTATATCGAAACAGGTGAATTACTTTGTAGCTGGTTCTAGCTCCATTCCTATAGTTCTTTTAATCTGCAATTTGTCGTTCACTAGGACAAGATAAAAAACTAATGATGTATGGAGCCCTAGAGTAAGATAGGAGCAGGCAGCACCAGCAGTCTTGCTACACAAAGCAACCACATTTCCACATAGTTAGCGAGAGAGCGCTGCCTGCAATCCGTCGCCTTACTGATTGATAACACTGAAAATTCGCAACATAAAATATGAGATTCGCTGTAGATTCATCGTGGAACAACCTTCCTGGAAGCAAAATCATAAAGTTCGTAATCCTTTGCTACACCTTAAGTGAGATTTCTTCACATTATTTAACGGGAATGACGAGAAAATATCAAGTGAATTTACCACGATAATTCAGTGCTACTCCACTAAGTCCACGTTCACTTAGATTCCTAACATATTCTAAAATGTTACCAATTTTTAGTTATATCAGTGACAGGTAGGATACATTCCATAACCGATGTCTTTCTTCAGCGGATTTGCAGTTGGGAAGCTCATACTTTGAACATACAGGAAGTCCAGGTGCCGTGGCAATGCCTGGGGTTGAATTACCTGAAGTTAAGTCCAATGAGCTGTATTCCCACTTCGGTAACGAGGACTGGAATGTAAAAAGTGATTGTAAATAATACTTAGATGCACCGAGTTTTGGTTGGCAGGAGAGCCAACACCGTGTTACTAGAAGGAGGCCGAAAGGCACGCGTTTTTGCTCACGAAGGCTGGCGTGAGGTCTGGAACAGGACAAGAAAATTAGAATTTAGAAAAATGGACGTAGCTGGTGGAATACTTAACTTTAATTCGTTAATGAAGAACGTCGGTCCTGCCGGTACATGATTCACAATATCAATAGTAACTGATAATGGCGCCTTGCTAGGTCGTAGCAAATGACGTAGATGAAATCTATGTTAAACTATCGTCTCGGCAAATGAGAGCGTATTTTGTCAGTGAACCATCGGTAGCAAAGTCGGTTGTACAACTGGGGCGAGTGCTAGGAAGTCTCTGTAGACCTGCCGTCTGGGGGCGCTCGTTCTGCAATCACTGATAGTGGCGACACGCGGGTCCGACGTATACTAACGGACCGCGGCCGATTTAAAGGCTACCACCTAGCAAGTGTGGTGTCTGGCGGTGACACCACATTCCTCCCCCGCAAATCGGCGTACGGTTGTGGCATAAGGCTTCCGCCCGCCGTGGGGAGGACCCCATATTGACGTATGCGACGAGGTGGGGAGCCTAACAGGCGAGGCTGTGCCACCCGCACCCTGCCATTCGGACCGCAAGGAGCTAGGAAGCGCCTGAAAACCTGCTCCAGGCTGCACGCCAACATGCGGTGGATGCGCCCGCAGAGAGACAGGAGGGACCGAAGGGCCGACCTCCATCGGTCCGGCGCACTCGACGGGCGAAGACGACATATGGTCCGGAGCGGGCAAGAGTTCCATGTCGGAGGACAACTGGTCACGGGAAGGGATCGGCAGCGCGTGACCCAGGGAGGCGCCCGGCGGTTGCAGCGACGCGTCCACTGCGGGCGTCGCCGGCGGGAGAACAGGCGGTGGCGGCGGTGGCGGCGGTGGCGGCGGCGCGTCGCCATGGGGCAAAATGGAAGGCAGCGTCGGTAACACCTGGGGCTGAGGCGAGCCAGTAGATGGGTCCCCAAGGCGCTGACCGGACGGCACCGTCGCTGAAAGCAGACGGCGAGCGGCAGATCCCATGCGACGACGGAAGCTCAGCTGGTTGAGATGCCGGCGCACCTCACCAGAGGCCCCCTAAAACCAGATACATAGCAAGTCCGAGGCAGCGAAGAATGCTCCCTTCGAGCCAACGCTGTGAACCTCGATAGTGGCGGTAGTAGACAACGTCGCCTGGAGCAAAAGCAGGTGTCTGCCGCTGCACAGGAACCTGATGCGGCGGATGTAGCGAAGACATCAAGGTTCGATGATGACGACCGTGGAGCAACTCAGCCGGGGAGCGACCATCTCGGGGGTGAGAGCGATACGAGGACAAAAAGAGCAATAACGCGTCCTCCCGAGAATGCGACTCTTTTAACTTCAACATCTGTGACTTGAAAGTACTGACCAATCGTTCAGCGGCACCGTTTAACTGTGGTGAAAATGGCGCGGACGTCAGATGTTGAATACCATTCGCCTTGCAGAATGACAAATTCTGCGGACATGAATTGTGGGCTATTGTCGGAAACAATAGTCTGCGGAAGACCTTCAACGCAAAAGATAGCAGATAACGTTTGGATGGTGGCAGATGACGTCGTGGAAGACATCCGGACAACAAAAGGAAAATTACTGAAGGAATCTACCACAACCAACCATCGAGCATTCCAGAATGGACCAGCAAAATCGATGTGTAAGCGTTGCCAAGGGGAAGTGGCTTTTGGCCATGCAAAGAATTTCCGCAGTGGTGCTGATTGTTGTTCGGGACACACCATGCAAGAAGAGCATATATTCGTAATCGCGGCATCGATTCCGAACCAAGTACAGTGCTGACGAGCAAGTTGTTTCGTTCTCACTATACCCCAACGCCCTTGGTGGAGAAGCTGTAAGATAGAGGACTGTGACGTGCGTGGGACCACGACCCTGGACTGATCATTATCAGAACGCAACAGCAAAACACAACGTCGAACAAAAAGTCTCTCCTTGCGAGCAAAAAATCGGCGAACCAACGGAACCCCGATCCGTGTCTTTGACAAGGGCCATTGCGTAGCAACAAAACGCAGAACGGTAGCAAGGACAGGGTCGGCAGCTGTGGCTGTAGCGACAAGACGAAAATAAATCGGAAACGATTCGACCACGTCATCGGTTTCCGCATCAATGAACATGCAAGCAAGTTCAGAGGAATCGAATGCCCTATCCTCAGCAACAGGCAAGCGGGACAACGCATTGGCGTATCCGTGCTTAGCAGTGGACCGATACAAGATATCGTAGAGGTACTGCGAGAGGAAAATAGACCAGCGAATGAATTTCTGCGCTGTATGTGGAGGTACAGGCTTGGTCGGATGAAAAAGCGATGTCAAAGGTTTGTGGTCTGTGATGATGGTAAAGTGACGACCATACAAGAAATCATGAAACTTTGTAACACCAAATACGAGAGCCAATGCTTCTTTCTCGATCTGTGAATAATTTCTTTGCGCAGACGCCGTCTTTGTCCGCAAGCACGGCACCGATCCCGAAATCCGATGCATCCACCATCAACAAAAGGTACTTCTTCGAATGGCGTAAGGCAAGTACTGGAAAGCAACGCCGATTTCAACTGGCGAAAGGCGCGTTCGCATTCCGTCGTCCAGACGAACGGAACACCTTTACGGCGTAAGCGATGAAGCGGAGCTGAGATGGCAGAGGCGTATGGTATATAAAGGTGATAATAATTTATTTTTCCCAGCACACTTTGTAGCTGCTTCAAATTCTGCGGCGAAGGAAAGTCTTGTATGGCACGGAGGTGCTCGGGACTGGGATGTATGCCTTGGGAATTGAGTACATGTCCCAGGTAGGGCAAGTCACGAGCAAAAAACACACATTTGTCCTTCCGCAAGCGAAGACCATTTTCTGAATGAGATTTTCACTCTGCAGCGGAGTGTGCGCTGATATGAAACTTCCTGGCAGATTAAAACTGTGTGTCCGACCGAGACTCGAACGCGGGACCTTTGCCTTTCGCCGGCAAGTGCTCTACCATCTGAGCTACCGAAGCACGACTGACGCCAGGTACTCACAGCTTTACTTCTGCCAGTATATCGTCTCCTATCTTCCAAACTTTACAGAAGCTCTCCTGCGAACCTTGCAGAACTAGCACTCCGGGTCGACAGAAGCATCCAATCCAGCGCGTCGGCTTTGACCCGTGACGTAAGGGTGTTGTCGTGTGTGATGTCATGACGGCGCGGAGTTTGGTTTGAGTGTGGCTGTCTCCAGTTCCGCTTTATCTTATTTTATTTACTTTTTTGATCTGTTCGTTCTATCTCGTGAGATTTTTTTAAAATTTAAAAACACTTATTACTTATTTTAATTATCTGTTTCCTCGAATTTCTGTTTTAGTTTATTATATTTAACTTTCTGATCTGTTTGTTCTATCCCGTGAGATATTTTTTAAAAAAGACAGAAAACACTAATCAGCTACTGAAGCATCTTTATCTTCTATGGGTTGCAGGGGTTACGACCCCTGGGGAGGTGGGTGGGTATTCATGCATGGCTGTCTTCACTTACACGTTGTAGATACGCAAGGCGTCTAAATTTGTTTATATTTAGTTTGCCCCCCACCCGAAACACCGCATTTCCCGCGCTTGTCCCGTTAGTGTCATTAGGCTTCTTGTGGAAAGTGTGTGTGTGTATTTGTTTTTGTTTCCGCCATATTAGTGACGTCATCGGTCAAAGCAGACGGGTGGGATCGGATGCTTCCGTATTTCCAGCACTCCTAAAAGAATGGATATTGTGGAGACATAGCTTAGCCACAGCCTGAGGGATGTTTCCAGAATGAGATTTTCACTCTGCAGTGGAGTGTGCGCTGATATGAAACTTCCTGGCTAAGCCATGTCTCCGCAATATTCTTTCTTTCAGGAGTGGTAGTTCTGCAAGGTTCGCAGGAGAGCTTCTGTAAAGTTTGGAAGGTAGGAGACGAGATAATGGCAGAAGTAAAGCTGTGAGTACCAGGCGTGAGTCGTGCTTCGGTAGCTCAGATGGTAGAGCACTTGCCCGCGAAAGGCAAAGGTCCCAAGTTCGAGTCTCGGTCGGGCACACAGTTTTAATCTGCCAGGAATTTTTGAAGACCATTTTGTCGCAAGACATGAAATAATGTTCTGAGATTGGTTAAATGTTCTTCTTCCATCTTTCCGGAGATCACAATATCGTCCAGGTAGTTTGCTGCAGTAGGGACCGATGCACAAACAGTTTGGAGATATTGCTGAAACAATGCAGGGGCGGATGCACACCCGAATGACAGTCGTTTGAATCGATACAAACCAAGATGCGTGTTAACCACCAAAACGCACTGGGATTCTTCGTCCAACGGTATTTGCAAGTACGCATCTACGAGGTCCAACTTCGAAAAATATTTACCCGGGCACAGTTTGTCAAAAAGATCTTCTGGGCGGGGTAAAGGAAAAGTTGCAATCACTAGTTGTGGATTCACTGTTGCCTTGAAGTCCACACAAAGTCTCAATTTTCCGGAAGGTTTTGGCAAAATTACTAAGGGTGATGCCCAGAGAGAAGCCTGCACACGTTCAATTACACCTTGTGATTCCAAATCGTGTAATGTTTTTGCGACCTCATCACGCAATGCGTGGGGAACATTGCGCGCTCTGAAAAATTTCGGTTGCGCATTTACTTTCAGTTTCAAATGTGCTTTATAGCTCTTAGCGCAACCAAGGCCCGGTGCAAAAATGTCTGCAAATTCTTCACATAGACGAGAAACACTGTTTGAAGGCACAGTCTGGTTCACTGATAGGACCTGATTTACTATAGACAAGTTAAACAACTGAAATAAATCGAAACCAAACAAGTTCACTGCAGAAGAAGAATGAAGGACGTAAAATGACACAAGTTTTGTTTGTCCTTTGTATTTTGCAAGAAGACTGCACTGTCCTAATACAGGGATATCTTGACCTGAATAACCAGTTAACTTAACATTTGCGGCACGCAACGGATGTGTGCCCAGCTGTTTGTACGTGTCGTGATTGATCAGTGAAACTGCAGCTCCAGTATCGAGCTGGAATGGTATCACTTTGCCGTTAATGTGCAAGTCTACAAAAAGTTTATTGTCCTGCTGACGACAAGAGCGACTGTCTCATGCAACGTGAAGTGACACTGGTACATAATCACTTGCGACTTGACGGGATTTCCGGGGATGTCGACTCACACTATTTGTGGGATGAACACAGTCACTGTTAGAGAGAGTGGCACTGGGCGGAGTGGAATGAACTACATGAATTTCCATGGGTGAAGTTTCACGTGCCTGAGTATCCTTGGTTCGAATTCAGCATGAAGCAAAAGGCCTAGAATGGTTGTGAGTGTCAGATCTGAGCTTTTTCTGGCAAACACTCTGAACATGTCCTTTTTTATTACAGAAAAAGCAAATAGCCAGGCGTGACGGGCAATTCTCACGCGAATGTCTAGTAGTACACTGCGGGCACGATTTTAGCACTGCATTTGCTTGCCTGCGCAGCACACGTGGCTGAGAGCCTGGCGGCAGCGGCGCAGCCGGGCGTGAGGGCTGTTTACTGCTCCGTGCAGCTCGCCCGGCAGGCCGGTTAACCTGACACACAGCTGGTGAAGTTTCAAATGATTCCTGAGCAAAGTCAAGTGTGTCCTGCCGATCCAATATGTCCATCACTTGTTGAAGGGAGGGACTGACTAGTTCCAAAATCTGTTCCCGTATACGAACATCAGAAACGTTCTGTGCAATTGCATCACATACCATAGTATCTGAATAAGGGAGTCCACATTGACACTCAAAAGCACAATCCCTTATAAGGCCTTGCAAGGTTGCAACCCACTCCCGATTAGTCTGACCTGCCAAAAATTTTATATGAAAGAAGGTATACCTTTTCGCAACTACATTGACTGATTCTTTGAAATATGCATCTAATGCAGACAAAATTTCGTCGTAGGACAGAGTTGCTATGTCACGTCGGGGAAATAATTTGACTATCATACGGTATGTTTGGACGCCGACCGATGATAACAAAAAAGGCTGCCGCTCATTACCTTGAACTCTGTGGGCGGCGAGATGGAATCCAAAGTGGCGTGACCACTCTGTCCAGATTTCCAGTGCAGCATCAAAAGGTCGAAAAGTTGGTGCAACAGCATGTTGTGGCTGCGTTAGCGGTGGAGCGGCGGCTGCCGCATCGTTTTGCATTGCCCGTTGACCCTGGACGAGCTGTCCAAGGGCATCCAGTAAGGCCTCCATCTGCTGGTTCTGTAAGCGATAAAATTCGGACAGTACATCTGGAGATTGTGGCGAAGCCATTACACAAGTAAATCAGGGCAATATCGATAAGAACGCGGTTTTGCCTCATCGCCAATGTTTTGGTTGGCAGGAGAGCCAACACCGTGTTACTAGGAGGAGGCCGAAAGGCACGCATTTTAGCTCACACAGGCTGGCATGAGGTCTGGAACAGGAAAAGGAAATTAGAATTTAGAAAAATGGACGTAGCTGGTGGAATACTTAACTTTAATCCGTTAATGAAGAACATCGGTCTTGCCTATACATGTTTCTCAATATCAATAGTAACTGATAATGGCGCCTTGCTAGGTCGTAGCAAATGACGTAGCTGAAGGCTATGTTAAACTATCGTCTTGGCAAATGAGAGCGTATTTTGTCAGTGAACCGTCGGTAGCAAAGTCGGTTGTACAATTGGGGCGAGTGCTAGGAAGTCTCTCTAGACCTGCCATGTGGCGGCGCTCAGTTTGCAATCACTGATAGTGGCGACACGCGGGTCCGACGTATACTAACGGACCACGGCCGATTTAAAGGCTACCACCAAGCAAGTGTGGTGTCTGGCGGTGACACCACACACTGACTGCAACTTCACTCATTGTAAAGAGGTGGGGGAATTATTTGGGCGACCCTCTTTTACAGTAAGCTAACTGTAATTTCATTCCACTTTAGTGACTATTATAAAGACTTAATAACGCCTTTTATATACGGTAGCTCCTGCTCACTTCGCCATACTATTCCTCGTCGGCTATTGCTTACAAAAAGAAATTGGGAGTCACGTGCAATGAGAAAAACCAGAACAAAAAATATACCGGGAGGCTAGACATTCACAAGTTGTGACGTCGGTGCCATTTGTGACGTTATGTAAGAAAATTATTTATATATTTTTATTTTTAATTTATCAGCATGATTATTTCTCTCTGCAATATTGTCTTTTCTTATCACTTTTACTTACGTGCATAAGTAAATATAAAACGGGTTCTTGAAGGGCCTCAATTATTCATGTACCAACTTAAGATTTTGAACGTGATGACTAAAATATAGTTGCCATTAACTGAATTGAATGTAATTTTTTAATTACTATTTTTTGGTTGCAAAGCAAGGCTGGAGAGAACTTCGATTGTTGCCGTGGAGCGGCCAAGATAAAACTTACTGAACTCATGGAATCTGTATAATCTAGAAACATGAACTTTAACGTAAATTAATTATCTGTTGAAATTTAAAAAGGTTCTTATAACGAAGTCTCTCGCATTTACAGTTATTGTTAACGCTTTGAAAAATAAATTAATACTTCGGCGCGTAATGGCCGACAAGAGACTGCATAGGAAGATGAGCTTCTCGCAGCGCAAATTACTGAAAAAAATGCTTATTAAAAATAGTTAGCCACTGCGAGCATTTGAGGTGATAACTATTATAAAGAAATTCTTTTGTGATAATAATAACAATTTCATTTTAGCAATAAATACGAATAACTTACATAAAATATGTGTAGCCGCTCAATGGCTGCCTCCCGTATAGCGAAACAAAACAGTGTGTGTTCCATAAAGTACGTCCTTCCTACTTTCCTCCTCGGCCGTAAAATCGCGTCTCTTTCGATCCTTTGTTATTTTCATAGACATTAAATAAAGGTGCTACTCTTAAATTATCGCTCCATAGCAGTTGTTTCAAGAACATTAACTATATCTTTTACACTAATTATATTGATAAAATACTTTAACTCCGGTTTACAACCGATAAAAATGTCAATATTTATGTGACGTACCATCACAAAGTCTTTAAGATATTGAAAATTGATAATGCAACGGTACCATATCACATGAGGCATGAAATTCGTTAAAATTTCTGGAGTCAAATCCACGTCGTCGGTTCCGTAAGTATTCCCGCATTCATATCGCTCCTACATGGAAAAAATGCCAAATACGTGCTGCTGCCGGTCTCCTCGATATGTTTTAGTCACTTACTTAAATAATTTGAAGATGTTTAAAGGATGGGGCCCCTCCACGCCCACACCAACGTGGTGACCAAAGCAAAAGTTCTACTGTCACCTCCGTTAACATATTAGTTTTTGAATCAGGCGTCACAGGATGCGGGCTGTGATGTTATACGTGCGTCTGGGTAAGATTACTCATTAACATGGTCCATCAGGAAATAGAAGTGGTCGAAAACGATTGAAGGGTAGCGGTTGTAAGGGCAGAGGAAAAAAAGTGCCAAGGCCAGCGCCAAGGGAAAAAAACCTCTGCGACAGTAGGACGGGTAGTAAGGGCAGTAGCGGCTTGCTAGCTGCGACAGAGCATGCAAGGTGAGGTAAGGTTAGTGTGAGGTATCGTGCATCGTTACCTATGTGCTGCGTGTTCGTTAACTGGGTCAGTCCGGGTGCTGCGTCTGGGCTCGCTTGTAGTCTCCTGGCCGGCCGCAGTGGCTTCCTCCCTGTAACATAAGAGTTCGGAGCGGCAACGCATGCGTTGCTGTTAGGCCCTCTGCTGCGCCTTGTCGTCAGTGACTTGGTGCAGCTTCATTAGGCTGGTGCAGAACGGCGGCGATCGGCTACCGTTCAGCGTCCTCCTCTACTGCACGCCGCAGCCCTTCCGTAATGTAGCTTCTATGAGCTCCGCTTGTTCAGAGAGCTGCGCCAATTCAGCGTCGGAGGAAGTATTACCGTCCGCTCGCGCTTGTGCGATGAAGGCTGCCCTTTTGGCTTCTCGATCCCTTGCGGGGCCCGCTCCCGCAGCAGTCGGCGTTGCCACCGGTTCCGCTGGGGCGGCGGTTTTCTTCTTTGCACCTTTCACCTGCGGTGCTGCTGGGGCAACCGCTGGGATAGGCGCGCGAACGTCCTTCTGCGCGGTCGCAGGAGTGTTCGCAGGTACTACTGCGCTGAGGCCTTGGGCGAAGCCTGCTCGCAGTTGCCTCAAGGCCTCTTCCTTCTCTGCAGCCACGGCGGCTGCGATGGCAGCCCTCTCTGCCGCCATGAGGGCTTTGAGGGCTGCAGTGGCCTCCTTCACGGCGGTGCCGAGTTCGAGGTCACATTTCTTCTCGGGAGCGCGAGCTGCGTCCTGGCTGCCCGTTTCCGAGCGGTCGTCCCTGCCCGTGGCAGGTGGAGCTGCTACTGCGCCGTTCCTCAGCTGCGCCGGGCTGTTCTGCGCTCTACGCCGTTTCCGACGTCGTCTTCGCTTCTGCCGCTGCGTCGGTGCGGCTTGAGAAAGCTGCACAACCGCGCCAACTGGCGACGTGCGGGCCGCCACACCGGACACAAGTCGGCAGAATGTTGCTGCCGCCGTCGCAGGCGCGGCTGTCGTGCTCGCCTGAGCACTTGACGCACCGCGCCGCAATACTTCGCAACATGGCCCTCGCCCTGGCACCTGAAGCACTGGGGCTGAGGGTCCATGGCGGTCGGGAGAGCCTCTGTAGTAACCGGGAAGCCTAGCAACTTCCGCAAGTCGAAGATGTCGCTCCAGCCGTCGACCGTTTGCACGGTCACGGCATAGAGCGGCGCCCTCTTCCTGTTGGTCCGGTTGTGCAACCTTGCGGTTGCATTACCAAACCCGGCTCGCAGCAGCCCTTCCCGGACCGCTGCCTCATCACAACACCGTGGTAACCCCCTGAGGAGTGCCTTAGTCGTCTTCATCCTTCCTACGGAAGGTGCCTTCTCACGCGCCGGCGGCGCGTCGACGATGTGGTCGGCCACTGCGACCTTTATCGCCCCGTGGTCGGCCACGTTTGCGGCTCGAACGCAGATCAGCAAGTCTGTGTCGACAGACTCGTAGACCACCTCGTTCCGAGCGCAGTTCGTGATGGTGTCGAACAGCGCTGTCCACCCGCCTTTGCACTTGACGTACAAAGGGGGGACAGGCCGCGACTCGTCTTGTCGGGAGTTCCTTGCATGGTCGGCAGACTCAGTGAGTTGCACAACCGAAGGACCCTTCGTAGCGGCAGGTTTCCTCTGCGCACCCTTCTTTCCCATGTTGCGAGGCGCGGAACACGACAATCTGCGCGCGTTGTGAAAACAACGCACGACAATTTGCTCTCCGCGGCGCCCACAGCACAGAAACCTCTTCACGAGCTCTCAAAGGCCGACTAGGCGTAGCGCGCAACGGCAGCGATGCGCTCGCCTCGCCAGCTGAGGCCGCTCTAATTTGAAGGTCGTTGTCGTTTGTGTCTACCACCTGCTGCTATCGTCGTCATTTGATATCATTTGATTTCAACAAAGAGATAAAAACAACTGCAACCCCGCACCAAAGAAGGGTATGTTGTATGGTTTAACTTCCTGTGATTATAGTAAGTCGAAATAGGTATCCTTAAAGCGAAGTATGAGGCCCTTTACTATTTATTCATTAGACACAGTTTCTTCAGAACTCGATGACCCGAACATTCTGTGTATTTTGATTTTCAAAAGTATATGTTAAGGTGTGGCGAACCCTCACCACACGGACCAAACCGAGGCTCTGCTTTCTCTATATCCATCATGTGTTGATGATTTTTAAAGTTCCCACGGCCTGTGATTAGTTCAATCATAAGTTATTTCCTACCCTGCTCAAGCTCAGGATAACAAAACTATCTTAAAACAAAGCTTCTGCATTAATAGGTTTCCATGTTTTTGTTTTTCAGATCGTTGTTGTTGTTGTCGTCTTCAGTCCAAAGACTGGGTTAATGTAGCTCTCCATGCTACTTTATCCTGTGCGAGCCTCATGATCTCTGAGTAGCTACTGCAACCCACATCCCTCTGAATCTGCTTTCTGTATTCATCTCTTGGTCTACCTCTAAGATTTTTACCCCCCTCCTTTCCACCCCCTCCCAAGCTTCCCTCCAGCACTAAATTGGTGATCCCGTGATGCCTCAGAATGTGTCCTACCGACTGATCTCTTCTAGTAGTCAGATTGTGCAACTATTTCCCCTTCTCCGCAATTCTGTTCAGTACCTTCTCATTAGCGACGTGATCTACCCGTCCAATTTTCAGCGTTCTTCTGTAGCACCACTTTTCAAAAGCTTCTATTCTATTCTTGTCTAAACTGTTTATCGTGCATGTTTCACTTCCATACATGGCTACCCTCCATAAAAATACTTTCAGGAAAGACTTACTAATGCTTAAATCCACACTGTATGTTAACAAATTTCTCTCCTTCAGAAACCCTTTTCTCGCCATTGGCAGTCTACATTTTATACCCTCTCTACTTCGACCACCATCAGTTGGTTTGCTGCCCAAACAGCGAAACTCATCCATTACTCTGAGTGTCTCATTTCGTAATCTGATTTCCTCAGCATGACCTGATTTAATTCGACTACATTCCATTATCCTCGTTTAGCTTTTGTTGATGTTCGTCTTATAGCCTCCTTTCAAGACACTGTCCATACCTTTCAACTCATAGTGCAATATCCTGTATGCTGTCGTCTGATCCAGTTTCGTAGTTTTGATTTAATCATCGCCTTAGTGATCGATAGGACAGATTCCATTCCAATTAGTGGAGTCATCGCACATATCGTGACCAGCCTATCAACTTGCTCTCTGCCACTGATTCCCGAGTGGCCAGGGACCAACAGCATTTTAATGTGCTTTCAGTACACATCCAGAACAAAACAGTTCTGAATTACGTTAGAATTCAAAATTGTACACAATTAGCAGCTCATTGAACATTTTGATATTTAATGTCACTTTTTGCTAGAAAATAAGGGTGACTTTAGAACGACACATAGATCTGTGCACCATCATGACTACTGTGAAATTAATAGTGATCCACTGCTGGTGTTGACGTTCCCAAGGAAGGCCAGAGCTTAGTGTTGAGTCGACAGTGAAACAAAGTAGCAGCTAATTTATAAAAAGATGGGGAGGAAACCGGATGCCGGCAGCGGTGGAAGCTGTTTCCTTCGATACTTATGACAAATCTTTATTAATACAAACCTCCGGAGCCGGCCGGAGTGGCCGAGCGGTTGTAGGCGCTACAGTCTGGAGCCGAGCGAACGCTACGGTCGCAGGTTCGAATCCTGCCTCGGGCATGGATGTGTGTGATATCGTTAGGTTAGTTAGATTTAATTAGTCCTAAGTTCTAGGCGACTGATGACCTCAGAAGTTAAGTCGCATAGTGCTCAGAGCCATTTGAACCAAACCTCCCGATCCCTTCCAGCATGAGTCTGTCAATAAATGTTTCACCTAGCGTGACACTGTGTATGCCAGTTTTCCACTGTTTGTAAGAAATCTCTTTCACTTTATGGCAGTTCATTTATTACAGAAATACGTCTATTGAAAAAAAATCTGTTTCTTTTAGCTTGCAGATATTTATTAGGTGTTCGAGGCTGTCCTACTAGTGTTTCCAAAAACAGAGACAGTTCTGGAACAGAAGAGCTGTTGTGCACATTGCTTGGTTCGATGGAACTCTACGCACCAGTCTACCCTTTGCGAGCCTTCATCACTGCTTGACTCTTTGTACCTTCTTACTGTATTCAACACAAAAAACACACGTACAAGCATACAAACATACAAAATACATCAACACATTCCCACCCATTGCAAGTTGTTCTTCAAATAAGGATATTGAGCCGTGGTGGCTCCATTTAATTTTGTCTTTGTCTTTCCCTTCATTCACTGGCGCCCCGATAGGCGACGCGAATTTAGCTTGTAGATTTCGCTTTCGACGGTTTCTTCGGCTGTTAGTTCTGTTAGTGCCGAGATCGAGTTGTCACTCCTTTGGGTAATGGAAATCACAGTGCTGTAGCGACGGTATCCTCCTACGGCTTTCAGTGGATTTACACTTCTCTGTTTATCCACGCTGTGCTGACCTGGACGCTTGCAGTTTTGCCCTCACTTCAAGGACCGTTACTGTACTGGAAAACATTGCGGTAAGTATTGCCCGCGCTCTGATATCTATGCCTCTGCTGTGATGCCTTCTGAATCATTGGAATATTGTGATTAGTATTGGCCGTAACCGTGTTGTACTGTTACATTTACACTGAAGAGCCAAAGAAGCAGATACACCAGCCTAAATCTTGTAGGGGCCTCCGCTAGCACGCGGAAGTACCGCAACAAGATGTCGCATGGACTCGGCTAATCTCTGAGGTAGTCTCGAGGGAGTTGATACCGTGGATCCTCCAGGACTGTCCATAAATCCGTAAGAGGACGAGGGCGTGGAGATCTCTTCTGAATAACATCTTGCAAGTGATCCCACATATGCTCGGTAATGTTTATGACTGGATGTTTGGTGGGAAGCGGAAGTGTTTAAACTCCGAAGAGCGTTCCTGCAGCGCCGCTGTAGCAATTCTGTGCGTGTGTGGTGTCACATTCTCCTGCTGGTATTGCCCAACTCCGTCGGAGTGCACAATGGATATGAATGGGTTCCTGTGATCAGACAGGATGCTTTCGTACGTGTTGCCTGTCAGAATAGTATCTTGACGTATAAGGGGTCCCATATCACTCCAAATGCACACGCCCCACACCACTACAGAGCCTCAACCAGTTTTAACAATCCCCTGCTGACATGTGGGGTCCATGGATACATGAGGTTGTCTCCATACCCGTACACATCCATCCGCTCGATACAATTTGGAACGAGACTCGTGCGACCAGGCAACATGTCTCCAGTCAGTATTGACGGGGCTAGGCGAGGCGTAAAGCTTTGTGTCGGCGATCATCAAGGGTACACAAGTGGGCTTTCGGCTCCGAAAGCCCATATCAATGATGCTTCGTTGAATGGTTGACACCCTGACGCTTGTTAATGACCAGCATTGATATCTGCAGCAGTTTGTGGAAGGGTTGCACTTTTGTCACTTTGAATGATTATCTTGAGCCGTCTTGGTCCCGTTCTTGCAGGATCTTTTACCGCCGCAAGTGATGTCGGAGATTTGATGTTTTACCGGATTCCTTATATTCACGGTACACTCGTGAAATGGTAGTACGGGAAAACCCCCACTTCATCGGTACCTCGGAGGTGCTGTGTCCCATCGCTCGTTAGCCACGTTCAAACTCAGTTAAATCTTGATAACCAGCCTTGTAGCAGCAGTAAGTGATCTAAGAAGTGCGACAGGCACTTGTTGTCTTATGTAGGCGATACCGAACGCAGCGCCGTATTCTGCCAGTTTTTTTATACAGGGTGATTATAATTAAAGTTAAACGGAATATTATCGGAGAATGGAGAAAACGTATGGCAGAAGAAAAAAAATAGTGTGAAAATTGATCACTAGATGGCGCTGTATGTGTCAAAATACTTAAATGAAAACACCTGTCATGCCCACGACCCACTGAAGTTGGTATAAATATGCCGGGTACACGGTTTTTCTCCCTTTCGCGTCTGCGACGATCGCCTTGACTGTCTCAATGCCGGATCGCGCGCTGCTTGTAAAGGTGTATTACAAGGATGATGACTGTGCACACGTCACTCTTCAGAAGTCCCGGACACTGAAGGGTTTGAAAAGAGGCGTTGGTCCGATGACTGCCGGAAGTTCGAAAAGACGGGTTCCTTTGGTGTGCAACCTGGTGGAGGGAGGAAACGAATTGATTTGACATTGTAAGCAGCAATGCAGGAGACGAGTGGTGTTGTGCAAACGTGTAGCACTCGGAGAATTGCCCGAGCAGTGGACATACACGTGAGCACGGTGCGTAAAATCCTACGAAACATCCTTCTTTGCTATCCATTCAAAATGACCCATGTGCACGAGTTGCTTCCTGTTGACCTGCCAGCAAGACATACCTTTGTTTTAGAATTTTCTGCTCGCATGGAAGTGGACAATGATTGGCCATGGAAGATGTTGTTGACAGACGAAGCCCACTACCATCTGATAGGATATGTCAATTGTCCAATACGGGCAACGGAAAATCCACACGCAAATCAACCAGTACCACTTCATCCTGAAAAGGTCACTGTGTGCTGCGGGTTTACGGCATCATTTATCAAAGGACCATATTTTTTCGAAGAGACAGGTGCTTCTGGTTCTGTTACTTGTACCGTCACTGGTAATCGCTGTGAGTGTCTTTTGCCCAACATCGTCATTCCAACTTACAAACGGCGTGGATGTGAGGATGGGATAATTTTTATGCAAGATTGCGCACTTCGGCACATTGCAAATCCAGATAAGCAGCTTCTGAAGCGCCGTTTCTGAAATGCTAGAATTATCAGCCGCCATTTCTCTACAGCCTGGCCACCCCGAGCACCTACTCTTAATCCGTGTGACTTCTTCCTGTGGGGCTATCTGGAAGACGTGATATTCAGTTGCCGGTTCTAGGCACTTCAGTCTGGAACCGCGTGACCGCTACGTCGCAGGTTCGAATCCTGCCTCGGGCATGGATGTATGTATGTCCTTAGATTAGTTAGGTTTAAGTAGTTGTAAGTTGTAAGGGACTAATGACTTCAGATGTGAAGCCCCCTAGTGCTCAGAGCCATTTGAACCATTTGATATCCAGTGTTCAGATTGCAAACTTAGTTGCATTGAGACTCACATAGTGCAACACTTTCCGAACATGACTCCGGAATCACTTCGATCAGTTGTGGAACATGCTGTTTCTCTAATTCAACACGTTGCAGAAAATATTGGACAGCACATTGAACATGTTTTGCGGCAGCCACGCGGGAATTAATAATCCGATTTGATTTCGATTGGTTCTTTTTTATGCGGTTTTTACCCTCAGGACAATTAAAAACCCATGTGAGTGATGCTTTTTGTGCGGTTTCTGACCTCAGGACAATTAAAAACCGTTTCTACCCATCCGATGTGATATGACCTTGCCGTAGTGGATGGGCTTACGTCACTAACGGTATCACACTTGTACGCCCGCGCACACTGAGCAGTACAGTTTGTTTAACGCCAAACGTACACCTTAGGCGTTGTTGTATGATTCATTTGCATTTGTAGTCGACTACTATTAAATTATAATGCTTACAGTGCCATCAATTGCTACATTTTGTAACTATTTATTTTTCTTCTGCTATACGTTTTCCCTCTTCTCCGATAATATTCCGTTGCAATTTGACGTCATTCTGACAAGTGGTGTTATATCTACAGCGGTTTGGAAGTTTAATTTTAATCACCCCGTATATCTCTGCGTATGAGTATGCATGCCTATACCAATTTCTTTGGTGCTTCAGTGCATCTCATTGGTGGAAATTTTGGGTATAAATTAGTGACTGTCCCTGTCTTGACGATAAAACCTTTACGTGCTGTGGTTTATCAAGGCTATAAGCCGTGCAGCACTATCAATTTCAGTGCTTTACTATCGGAATTTACTTTCAGCTCGTGTACATGGTAGTTTTCTGTTTCAGCTTTAGTGTTTAATGAAGTTCTTTACTCAGTTTTATTAACTTGGTCATGAGGCGTGTGGCATAATTCCTGGTCACTGAGTTTGCGATTCGTTTTACCTTTTGTAATATTTGTAATTTCATCTTTTAATTTTTTTAAGGGGAATTCCCTGTATGAATATGTGTGTTTTGAAAAAAAGTTTTTGATGGTTGCCTAGCCTGGGGCTGATTCAAGGAGACACTGTTTGTAATTCCTAGACACTAAGTATTCCCTTGGAGGGATACTCTTAATAATATATTTGTTCCATCTGTTTGATTCAAGTAAGCACCCGGCCGTACAGTTTATTGTTAAGTTTACATAAATTGTTTGGGGAGACGTTAAATATTATATTTTTATACTCTTTACCACTAATTTAAAATCTATTTCCCATAGACCCCTTTTTGGCAGTAGTATTTGCTACCCTCTTTTATCATGCATTTTTGGGCTTACAGCCGTGATCTCTTGAGAACGCGTAATTTGTATTTCTGTAGCTTACATCTCACCGATGTGGTCTTTGTTAGCAGCAGCCCTTATCCTTGTGAAGCGTGAGCCCGACATTTCGGCGGCTACCAGCCGCGAGAGCCTGCTGCTGCTGTGGCTCTGCACGTGCCTCCATTCTGTTTTGGGGGCGTTTTCGCTATTATTATGGTCGAACTGCTGACCCTGGCGGCTTGCCTTCTTTATGTTTCGCCTTACCCTTCTTAAGGCTCTGATGTACTTGCTTTTAATATTCTGCCTAAAGGCTTATATGTGAGCGATGTTGTAATTAAATTTTGAGGTAGTTCCTTTGCTTGTTCAAATATTTGCATGTATACGTAGTGTGCTGAGGAAAATTTTAATGTAATTTCCATTCTGATTGTCATCTCCGTAGATTTCTATTTTTAATGACAACCCGGTATTGTTTGCATCCGTTCTGTGGATGTAAGAAAATCTGTCACATCTGCCATGCTTGGGCGTCTGTTCTAAATTTCAAGTTCTTAACTTAATACCTCTGACTGTTTAAAAAGATTGGGAAGGAGTGATCTTTACTTACTTACTGGTTAAGAAAGTTTTTATTATGATTTATTCCTTTTATTTGTTGTCGGCACTGATTCCTTAGGGCAACCAGAACGGAATGTTTAGTCACTTCAATCTGTGGTTAAAATTTAAAAATGCTTATTTTCATTTAACAACCTCTTATGTTCAGATTTGTCTAGTGATTATTATATTTTCAATTGGCTCTAAGCACTATGGGACTTAACATCTGAGGTCATCACTCCCCTAGACTTAGAACTACTTAAACCTAACTAACCTAAGGACATCACACACATCCAAGCTCGAAGCAGGATTCGAACTTGCGACCGTAGCAGCAGCGCGGTTCCGGACTGAAGCGCCTAGAACCGCTCAGCCAAAGCGGCCGGCCTATTGTATTTTATTTTGTGCTAGCATGTGTATTGTAAATAAGTGTGACCATTCAAAGGACAAGTGATGCAATAATTGTGGGTTCACCTTTGCATGTGATTCTTATCCTGTCCCAACCTGTATCGTAAGATTTCAAATATCTTACTACTGCCTGCCCTCAATTAATAAACTCTCCACTTCTCCAGTCATCAGTTCTGTTGCTGCTCAAATAACAGAATTTCAAACTTTAATTTGGCCTCATTTTCTAAGCTAATTCCGCAGTATTAACTGACTTCATTTGAATGTACTGCACTGCCCTTTATTGCTTGTATTCATCTCAAAACTTCAGGACGTTGTTTATTGTGTTCAACTTATATTCAAAGTCCTTTGTAGTCTCCGAGAGAGCTACAACGTTTTCTGCTGATCTTCCTGCTTTTTTTCCAAAGGAAATATAAAGACTATTAATTAGTAGAATCTTTGCATGATCAAGTACTCTAAGAGTTGTAGTCCCGCTCGATTAGTCCTTATGCTCGGAATTATTAGTATGAAACTCACTTACAATGACCCAGAAAGAGCTGCGAGCTGGTCTGTACGAAAGGTAGAAAGCCATCGCGGAACGGCTAAGGAAGAAACTGAGCCTTATAGGATGGGTGCTGCCAGTGACTCAGCCTTAAATAATTTTATCAAGATGGGACTCGACTTCTCCCGAACTCTCCATTAGAGACCGTCGACCAACTTCGTACGCGATAACGCGATACAGCCACGTCCCCAGAAACGTACTCCGGAGCAAGAGAGCAGACGAAAATGTAGCGAGGAAGCGTCCCCTTTTTTCCTCTCCGAAGGAAAAAAAAATAAAGTCACTCTCGGAGGACACGGCGGCTGCAAGAGTGGCACCAGATGGTGCTCGCCTGAGCCACTTAAGGGAAGACGAGAAATGGTGAGGACGCTGCCGCCACCGCAAGTACGTTATACGGCGTTCCGCGCCGCGCAGTGAGATAAGGTGGGCCGGAGTGGTCGCGCGGGGACACATTCGGCCGAACCGTCGCCCGCCTCCGGTAATTTGTGGCCGTCACACTTTACTGTCGTCCCACCCACTACCCCGCGCTCGAACGTACAGCTACTACACTTCCTAGCGAAGTAGCCTCATAGGAATATGTGCTTCATTTTCTAGAGCGAGTCCGAATGACGTTCAGTTATTCTCTCTCCGACTCCGTGTCTTTCGTTGACTGCTGCTACAGACGCTCATAGTTGAATTCTGCTAGCACGAGAAACCCGTGACTCAGCTTCTGTAGATGCCACGCTTTAACTTGGCCCGAGCTGACGATACTGTGATCGGAAGTTTCAAATGGTTCAATTGGCTCTGAGCACTATGGGACTTAACAGCTGAGGTCATCAGTCCCCTAGACCTTGAAACTACTTAAAAGTAATTAAACTATGGACATCACACACATCCATGACCGAGGCAGGATTCGAACCTGTGCCCGTAGGGGTCGCGCGGTTCCAGACTGAAGCGCCTAGAACCGCCCTACCACCACGGCCGGCTGTAATCGGAAGCATTGGCCGTTGAGACAAGCTCCACCTCTCTTCCCGGGGCAGCCTGATTATAGCTTAAAAAGAAATTAACGTGTAGTTGGTTAATGCGCCACAGAAGTGACACAAAAGTTCACCGCGAGTCGCTAGAAGAACCAGGTGCAGCTTCATTACCTATGAATCAACACAAGTTTCACAATGGTTATTTATTGCTACGGCGACAATGCTATTATGCAGTTTAGGTTAGCAATGAGCATAAACATTCTAGAGTAGCACGTAGTCGTCCGAACTTCACCCATGACAGAGGCGGAGCAAGTTAAAGTGTACCTTCTGTATTTATTATTATTTAGCTCGGTCCACAGAGCCAAGTGGAGCTCAGCGGTGCCGACTGGCCGCCGTATCATCCGCAGCCCACAGGCATCACCTGGTGCTGATACAGAGGAGCATGTGGTCAGCACACCGCTCTCCCGGACGTATGTCAGTTTACGAGACCGTAGCCGCTGCTTCTCAGTCAGGCAGCTCCTCAACAGCTCCATTTCTCAACAGCGCTCGGCAGATCGGATGGTCACTCATCCAAGTGCTAGCCCAGCCCGGCAGCTCCTAACTTCGGTGATCTGACGGGAACCGGTTACCACTGCGGCAATGGCCGTAGGCCATCTATACATATATCAGTCGATTAATCATTCTAGGCTAGCGGACATTTTTGTAAGTCGATTGATGAGCAGGGCTGTTTTGCGACCCAAGCAGCTGCTCGGGACTTAAAGCTAAGAGAGGCGCCAGAAGCATCCAAGGGCAAAATTTGTAAAGGTCTTACAAAGAACCCAAGGAAAGACAACTAATATCTGAAGGAGATGGGTTCAAATGGCTCTAAGCACTATGCGACTTAACTTCTGAGGTCATCAGTCGCCTAGAACTTAGAACCAATTAAACCTAACTAACCTAAGGACATCACACACATCCATGCCCGAGGCAGGATTCGAACCTGCGACCGTAGCGGTCACGCGGTTCCAGACTGAAGCGCCTTTAACCGCACGGCCACACCGGCCAGCGAAGGAGATGAGAAAGGGCGCCAAGCAATATGTCGCTTATGAGGAAAGATATCCTGCTACCTGTCCTGTTGGTGAGGGCTATACTGCAAACCTGACAACAACAGTAACACAACTCAAAAATACAATATTTGAGAAAAATCGACTGAAATAAATCTGTAAAAATTAATCTTAAACTGAATAAGCGTCCTTTAAATTTCAAGTAAGTAGAGATGTAACGTTTTTCATGCATGTTGGGGCACTTCGCAGGTATTTTTCATTGACAAGAACTAAAAATTCATTTTTTTGGAATTGTCACCTGTGCAGGGGTGCGGTATACCTTTACCCTAAACACGTTGAGGCTCATCGCTTGGTTTTAAAACTCTAGGCTGAATGAATTATGGGAATTCATGTAAACCTATTAAGCAATCAACTGTAGTTTATAACACCAAACAAAATGGGAAATCCAGTTAAAAAAAAAGAACAAAAAAAAAGCAGGATATTCACATAGGATACAGATCAGACAACGCAACACAGAAAATAGTCTGAATTTAAAAAACATCCACAGATAAATTCCTCAGATCTAGCATATATCAAGTTACATACAATTCTTGTCATTTAGTATTGATAGGACAAACATGGAGGAACTGTAATTCAATAAATTCGGAACATGTCAGACCTCTAAAAAGTAATATCTCCAGTAGCACATTAGCTGAACGCTTAATACCCCCAAACCACCACCTAACTATAATAGACCAAGATATGAAAATAATAAAATCCACCCACAGGCAATGCCAAAAAATTTACAACAGAAACAAGCTCTATAAACAGAATGAATATGGCGAACGTAAACAAACTGTAAACGAATACATCAAACTGCGCAATAGCTCATTATTTATCATATTAACGGATTGATACAAAAAATGACGACACAGACAAACAAACACACACAGACACACACACACACACACACACACAGGACGAGAGAGCGTGAGAGTGTGCGTGTGTTTGTGTATTTGTCTGTGTAAGTTTGTGTGTGTGTGTGTGTGTGTGTGTATGAGAGAGAGAGAGAGAGAGAGAGAGAGAGAGAAAGGCAGAGGGAGAGAGAGGGAGAGAGAAGGAGAGGAAGAGAGAGACAGAAAGAGACAGAGAATATTTAGTGCCAGGCAGAATTTTTAAAAAACTTGTATCGTATTTCCGTGTGTATTTCAGCAACACAGGAGCATGCGGAAAAATGCGGTAGCGAAATATTTTCACGCTGCGAAATTACGTTTATCGACAACGTGGTTTGTTAAGTCGCCAAACAAACTCGCAGAAGTATCATTTAACTGGATATAAGATACCGATATTAGGTAATATAAGGGATTTCTACAGAACCCAACAGTACAGGAAATGAAATAATAACTACAACAGATATAAAATGTTCTTAAATGTAATTGGGTTAATGTAATTAGAACTTAAAATGTTTTTGTGTTTTGGTTCAAATGGCTCTGAGCACTATGGGACTCAACTGCGGAGATCATTAGTCCCCTAGAACTTAGAACTAGTTAAACCTAACTAAGGACATCACAAACATCTATTCCCAAGGCAGGATTCGAACCTGCGACCGTAGCGGTCTTGCGGTGCCAGACTGCAGCGCCTTGAACAGCACGGCCACTTCGGCCGGCTTTTGTGTTTCACGGAATATAAGAAGAGCACCCACTGACGACGTGTACAAAGGCCTTGTAGCGTTTTCGTTAAAAAATAATTGTTGACGTAATAGGCAGACCCCAATTCTCATAATGTTAAACATCTTCCAGTGCGACGAAAACGTCGTCACCGCCATCATTAATCATATTCAGGCGGATTGCACTAATGGTTAAAAGCGGGGTAGAAAAGGTCACTAAGGAAAAGCTGACCATAAGAAAAAAGTCACGTCGAGAAGACATCATGCCAGATCCGTGTATAACCACATCTAGCCTTGACAGCGGCGTATACCATATCCAGCTGAAGCCACTCAATGCAGAGTAAGCAAATGTGGGGATGCTGATTACCACATTTCCGAGGAGGTTTCTATTGTGCTGACACTGGATGTTTTAGCCGGCCAGTGGGGGTTGTATGTAGTGCCTGAGAAACACATACGTGATGCCATGTGAACATGGCTGATATCTAGGAAGACGCACATCAGAATGATTGGAACTGTAGAAGAAAGAGCTCTCTGTGCTTTGTGTAATTTGAACGGGGAAAATCGCGACTCGTTCCACTACACTGCAAGGCTCCGAACGATTACTGCCAGGTTCCTGCATAATTTAATTCATTCAAGATATCTACGTTAAGTATTCCATAATCCACAGAACAGTGCATATTGAGCATGGAAAACTGACTGTCTGTATGTCTGAGGATGCGGCGTAATCTCTTACCTTTTACTCACGAACGGTACGCAAGGTGCAACGGAAATAAGTACAGTACTTAAATACGTACACACAGTGTGCTGGTTGATTTTGCTTTGGGTCCAACACTCTTTCCACGAACACATCACAAACATTACGACCTGATGTATTCTGCACGGTCTATACTTCTCAGTATAGACTTCCCGTTTTCCATCCACGTATCCACATTTCAAAACCTGACTTGTTTTCGTGGGAAATTAAATACTTGATGTTGCCATATATACTTGTTGGTACTACCCAACCTAAAAACATTCGTCTTTTAATAGCTATAAATATTAGTGATAAAAAATGGCTCTAAGCGCTATGGGACTTAACATCTGATGTCATCAGTCCCCTGACGTAGAACTACTTAAACCTAACTAACCAAGGGCATCACACACAGCCATGCCCGACGCAGGATTCGCACCTGCGAACGTAGCAGCAGCGCGGTTCCAGATTAAAGCGCCTAGAACCGTTCGACTACAGCGGCCGGCTATTAGTGATTATTGGTGATGTAACAACTCATGTAATGTTGTTCAGTACACCATCCTCAGTCACCAATAGAAATATATGCAATCATATCCGTTACACCCGGTATATGTAGCACCACGGTCACATAGACTCCTTCGACTGCAACTTCTTTAAATTGGCACAACACGCTTAGTGGTAAGCACGTTGTCTTCTTTACAACCATTTAATTTTCACGAACATTTCTGCTACAATTTCATATGAACTATACCGAAATGTTCCGCTCCTAGCAATGTGACTCAAAATTAGTTTAGCGTCGGTAGTCATACCGTCTCGATAAGCACTCCAAACACTGGAAGAGTACCTAGAGTTGCCGGAACTAGGGTCTTACATGCGAGTTTCCTTTACCGACACCCCACACTTTTCCTGTAATCTTCGAAGAAATGTAAGCCCTACATTCCCCTTCACTAATACCGTCTTTATGTCGTCGTCCCATTTTATATTGCTTCTTAGTGCTGCCTCGAAATAATTATACAACGTAACGTGCTCAAGTTATTTACCTCTAACCTTGTTATCGGATACTATGTGGTTCTTTTTCTTGGTTACAGGCATTAACATACATTTGTCCACATTTAAAGTGAGCCGTCATTCCTTACACCAAGCAGAAAACATACTCGAGTGTCTGCGTTACGATACTGCTCCGTACAATAGTGTATCTTATGTTGCTGCTGAATCCGATATATCGCTTCTGCGTACTGAAAATGTGCGCCTCTGTAGCTCAGTGGTCAGCGTGTCCGACTGCTAATCTGAAGGTCCGAATTTTATTAGTGCCAGAGATATTTCCTTGATAGGAGGACTGGAACAGAATGCACTCATCCTTGTGATACCACTTCAGGGGCCACCGGAGTGAGAAATGGTGTCCCAGAGGTCTGCAAAGCCACAACAGCCGGGACAACAGTGTGCTTTTTCCTACTGCACTCCACACCGAATCCAGTGACGCAGTTGGCAGAGGAGGACACGGTGGTCAGTCAATCCTGATTCGCCTCTTAGTGCCAAAACGCTTCGCTTTGGACTGAAAACATCACAGAATGTGCTACACTTCCTAATGGCACAACCTCAGTTCCTGTGGAACAGTATAAAGTAAAGAGTTTTATTAGTTAAATATTCCGCGAGTCAGCAATTTATATTCCTCTGAGTCCTCTGCGTAATGTATTTCTTTTACCGACATTGTATGGTTTTAACTCCAAGTACACTGCTTAGCTTGATCGCTTTTTTTTTTTTTTTTTTTTTACATTAGGCCTATTTTGGCTGAATTGCCATCATTAGGTTACCTGTAAGTAAATGGTACATAATTTTTGTACATCATTTCTAATTTTACAGGCAATTATCAAAAGAATTTTATTGCTATACATAATTACATTCGTCTGTTGGTTTTGACATCGATGCGATATCGGTGGTTCTTTCATTGTCAATTTGCTAGTTAGTTATGTTCCGCTGGTATTATTTGGGGAATAATGGTTAGGCATCACCTTTCCTGAATTATTACAGCATGTAGTCCGCCTGCTTAGCTGGGTGGTAACGTGCTCGCCTCCCATGCAAGCCGGCCCTGCTAGGTTGGAGTTTTTCTCCGCTAAGGGACAGGGTGTTGTGTTGTCATCACCAGCATCATTTCATCCTCATCACCGTCGCGGAAGTCACCCTATGTGGTGTCGAATGAAATAAGACTTGGGATTGGCGGCCGAAGTTCCTCGAATAGGGTCCTCCGGGCCAACGATGCCATACGCTCATTTTCCTTTACTGCACGTAGTACTGTTAATTAATCTGTCATGGAAATACTGGCATAAAGAATATAACCTGACAACTACATCAAGTAATAAGTGGCATAAGTTGATAACTAACCATTATTACACCAGCAGTACCAAAGGTACGTAATTAAATACTTAGTAGACAAGGACACAACCACAGATATCGCATGGATGTCAAATCCTTCAGACGTATATAAAAATTAATAATAATGAAATCCATTTAATAACTACGGAAAAAATACAAATAATGCACTTGAATTATTTACCATTTGCTGACACATAACCTGTTGATTGCAGCTCAGCCGAAACAGGCGTATTGTAAAAATAAAACCAGTCAAATTTAGCAGAGTACTTGTAACTGCACAGAATCAACGGGTCAGTCAAATAATTGCGAAGGCCTTACTTGGTAGGCATTCGACATTGTGATACTGTGTCGAACGCCTTTCGGAACTGTAGGAAGACGGAATGTACATGTTCAGCTGTACCTATCGTTGGCAAGATGTATACGAATATGGAAACCTATGTTTCACTCGAGTACTGTGCCGCTGTGAGCAATATTGTCTTGTGAGGTAGGTACCCGACTCCATACGTTCGTGCATGATGTGCCCTCAACAATATTAAGAGGAATGTTGAGATGGATCTGCATTCGCTAGCAGCAACGGCTCTCACTAGCAAGGTATGACGTCTCCGGTCTTTGTTCGTTAGGCTCTCTCAACGATGACCGTTCCCTCCTAACCTGCGTGTGGTACACCATTCCTTGTCGATACGTTGCACAGTCCGCTTTGATACAGCAATAAATCGAGCAGTTACATTCATTGTGTGGTCAGGGTCACGTCCAATGATTCCATGATTCCTTAAAATCGACTCACACATAAAAACCACTTCACTGCCCTGACGTAACGCCAGCGGTGGAAGGTCACGTGAACGTCTGGTACCGGTTCTACATTACATGAGACGGTCCAAGGCAACCAGTGTGCTCTTTTAAGGGGATAATTAATATTTCATTTGATGAACCTTTAGAGATCGTTACATCAAAGAAACATCTGCATCACATGATTATATTTAGACAGTGGGTATAGCTATATTACACTAATAAACGTTGATACGTTAGCTTACGCTCTGCGAGAGGCTGCATGTATATTACTGTGTAACACTCACACGTGTATACCTTGATGACCAGGGATAACCTCAAAAGAATACAATATGGAAGTGTTACAGTATGCAACGCACGAAACTACCATATTGTACATAATGCCTGTCTGTCGCCAGTCCACAAACAGCCATTCCCTGAAAGTGCTCGCTCACCTAGTAATGGTAATAATATTTAACGAAAGTCCCATATCTCACACATCTGTCCCAGTCCACAAACAACCCACTCTCTGAAAGCGCTCGTTCACCCAGTAATGTTAATAATATTTATCCATTTCATTCCTTCCAAAAGAAAGTTAATTTCACAATACAATAGACAAAAATTATTTTCGTGCAGACTTTGCCTACTTGGACTTTCGTACTTTTGTCAAAAGGTATCAAGCATACATCTGCTATATAGTAAGGAACTGGTAATCATAAGAAATTCAAAAGAAAATTAGAAAACATGCATTAACCACTCCCGCAAATTATCGGATTATTTACATTTAGTACTTGGAAATTCCTCTTACCCAAATAGGAAGCGGCATTGTTCATTGCAACGATGTACGACACGTAGTTTTACAGGGTGAACAGCAGCTCAACCGACAAACTTTCAGGGATGCCTGTATTGACCAAAACAAGAACAAAATAAAGTAACCTCAAAAGGTTCAGAGCAGCGGATATGAACATGTGCTCATAGCTCTTAATGTATGCGATTGAAAGCTCATGTTTAGCGGATTTTTCTTTTTCCTGCGTTGGTGCATGCTACCTTTTTCCAAAATCTTGAAAGCAAAGTAGAAAAGTAGTGTTTCGCGTATGGAAGCCAAACAAGTGCTCATACCTCTTGAGATATGCCATTCAGAAATTTTTTTCTTATTTTGTTCCATACTATCATCTCTGAAAGTTTGTCGGTGTACTTATGGTTCACCCTGTGTAGTGCAAACAGAAGTCAGTTGTTATATTCTTCGATACCTGCTTATTTTTAAAATCTCAGCATATACATATCAATACTAAGGCACCACAGGAGATAATCACAACTATTTAATGTAACTTAGAAAGTTGGAGCTTGTTTCCTAAGCAACAGCTTTCAGGCTAGTTTGGGGGGTTATGTGTTGTTGTTGTTAATGTTATGGTCTTCATCCAAAGACTGTTTTTATACAGTCTCTATGCTACTCTATCCTTTGCAAGCCTCTTCATCTCCGAGTAACTACAGTAACATCAAAATGGTTCACATGGCTTTGAGCACTATGTGACTTAACAGCTACGGTCATCAGTCCCCTAGAACTTAAAGGTACTTAAATCTAACTAACCTAAGAACACCACACATATCCATGTCCGAGGCAGGATTCGAACCTGCGACCGTAGCGGTCACGCGGTTCCAGACTGAAGCGCTTAGAACCGCACGGCCACACCGGCCGGTTTCCAAAATTCTATCCAGTACCTCCTCATTAGTTACGTAATCTACCCATATAATCTTCAGCATTCTTCTGTAGCACGACATTTCAAAAGCTTCCATTCTCTTCTTGTCTCAAATGTTTATCGTCCATGTTTCACTTCCATACATGGCTACTCCATACAGCTACTTTCAGAAAAGACTTCTTGCTACTTAAATCTATACTCTATGTTAACGAATTTCTCTTCTTCAGAAACGCTTTTCTTGCCATTGTCAGCCTACATTTTATATCTTCTCTACTTCAACCACCATCAACTATTTTGCTGACCAAATAGCAAAACCCATATGTTGCTTTAAGTGTCTAATTTCCTAATCTGATTCCCACAGCATCACCTGAAGTAATTGGAGTACATTCCATTACCATCCTATTGCTTTCGTTGATGATCATCTTATATTCTCCTTTCAAGTCACTGTCCATTCCGTTCAACAGCTCTTCCAAGACCTTTGCTGTCTGTGAAAGAATAGCAGTATCATCGGCAAACTTCAAAGTTCTTATTTCTTCTTCCGGGACTTGAATTACTATTCCAAGGAGGTTATATACAGATGCCATAATCACAAGTGGTGCTAAGCATTACTACTAGACGCTAGCAACGTTACTTTGCTAGTAGTTTATATTATCTCATAAGTGTCCAGAGTTACATTAATGGTACTTGTGACAGGACTGGAATTTAATCAATTTTTCGACAACGGTGAACTTGAGTAATATTGTCATGCCTATTTAAGGATAGATTAACATCAGTTCTTACAGTTTTGTCTTCGTAATTATGAGAAGCAGCCCTGTACTAGGAACAGTTGGCAATTGAATTTAAACATTGTTTCTGCAGCCAGAATCTGTTCACGCCATTGACTTAAAGTAAGTATATCAATTGACATATTTTGTCGTTGTTCAAAACTGTGAATATCACAAGTAATTTATTGAAACTTCTGCATCATTATTGGTGTCTCAGATAGACATATTACATTGTCGGCGTTACAAAAAGTGACACTAAGGAGTAACTAGAGCACTTTAATAATTTTTACTTCTATTTCGATGAATAGTTAACAAGTTTTAATTTGTTAATATTTTTTTGTAGAGAACAAGGTTATGGGAACAATGGAACTATGAGAGTAATGGTACCCCTAACATATGACCCCTTTCAAAACAGAAAAAGAGTAACATGAAAGGGATGATATACTTTCTGCCATACAAAGTAAAAATGGTCTGTTCTGTGAAAATGGCAAGACAAATTCGTTGTGTCTGCAGCACAACTGATGTGAACCAACACCTCATCATTGCATCCTTACATAACAAAATAATCAGATGGATGGAACTGATTGAACAGATCAAAATGTGAATCAGTAAGGATATATATCCGTATGAAGAAATGGTACTGGGATCTTTTCTGCTGTTTATAGAATATAACCATTCACAGTGCCTGGGTCCACTATGGAAAAATGGAAATACGATCTTTTATGTAAATTTTCAATGAGAAATTGTCGGCGTGTATTTGAGGAGGCATGTGATATCACCAATTGTGTAGCATATGAGCTCCAGATTGATGGAATGGACATTCTGATCTTGAAAATACATCAACTCAAAAGACAAAAATGTGTTAAAATATGACATGACGTCAGCATGTACGAAGTGTAAGAAATGGAATATGGACCTGTGTGTTGAATGTTTTACTGCTTATCACACCAAAAAATTTATTATTTCTGTTTTTGATTTGTAATTTGTACACATCTTTATTTATTTCATTCAGCACAGAACTGCATAAATTCTTAATATAAATCTATGTTTTGCTTTCTGTAGTACTTAGCGTTACATACATGGTGCGCTGTATTCCATTAAATCTAGAATGAAAGAATCGCTTTTTCAGTTCAAATGTCTCTTTTTCAGTGTAACAAACAAGGTAAAAGTAATATATGGAAATAATTAAACAAAAAATTAATTCCGGCATTAATAGTGTACAGACTGTTTGTACAGACTGTTTCGCGATTTCCTTGTATTTAACATTCTTGTAGGTTCTTCTCGATTGCTCTAAGGTACACCACGTCTGAGAGAGAGAATGAATTAATGATTGGCTAACGTCAGCAGACCTTCTTCTTAAGTGATAATTTTACTCACACTTCTATTGGCTCGCGTTGGCGAATCACGAGCAGTCTAGCAAAGAGGCTTACTACTTGTACAATCCCACGATACTCGGGTCGGTTGATACAATACAGTGCATTGTCGAAGTTTGAGCGCTGTCCGTCTCGACTAATGATGCAGCCTCGCAAGCGCTGTCGAAACGCAGGCCGGCAACTGCTGGCAGCCTAGGCGATTGAATCCTGTATCCATCGCCGCTATTCATCTCAAGTCGTCATTCGTATCTTTCTTTTGAAGGCATGTGGATAACTAGGCAGCACAAGAGCTTCCCGAAATTGTGGAATTTGGTCTACTGTAAATACTTCGAGAGCCAAAGCGTTATAACCGCTTGCTTAATGGTGTGTTGGATAACTTGTGGAAAACGATACCTTAGTGATTGTGCGTGGCCTGGATTCGACAAGTACTTTCCGGAAGGATGTGGCACCAACGATGTCGGTAAACCTCAGGCTGCTGGTATGTGTGTACGAAGTTGGTAACCGATAGCGATCCAGATGTGTCCTGCGTGTACATATAGAGCGAATTTGGTGGACGAAGATTCAACGCCAATACACTATCACGCTCCCCAAATAACTGCAGCACGATTCTGGCCTTCGTCCGTGACGTGGCGCATGTTTCGAACACCCATTCGATCGAATGACAAGCGGACCCGATCACAACCGTCGACCTGGTGCAACGAGAATGGGATTCATCCGACCCCGTGACACGTTTCTATTCATCCACGGTCCAATTTCGATGATCCCATAACGTAACTGGCTATGGCGTCCGGTCAACTTCGTCAACATGTGACCACATAGGTGTGGCCTGCTGCGGAGCCCCATGTTCATCTATGTGTACTGAACGGTGTGCTCCGAAACACTTGAGCCTCTACCAGCCGTGCGCTCACTAGCCAGATTTCTGTGATGACGAGGAGACGTCCAATACCTTGGGGCTTAATCGTGGTTCCACAGTCTTTTAACCACTTTCCAGAGATGCTCGTGACAGAAGCAAGCAAACAAGCGAAATGCTCGTTCCATAACAATCTGCCAATTAATGTTTTCCTTTGCATCCTGTGCGGTTCTTTAGTGGATACGGAAGCGAAGAACAGCTGCTATTCGTGAACAGAGGATTCAAATAATAATTTATTCTACATCTAATATCAAATAGTAAATTGTCTAGGTGTTGGCTATTTATTATTGTTTGTTTACTAGAAATGTCTTGTTACTAGGACCTCCCGTCGGGTAGACCGTTCGCCAGGTGCTAGTCTTTCGATTTGAAACCACTTCGGCAACTTGCGCGTCGATGGGGATGAAATGATCTCCGACCCAGACGGGAATCGAACCCGGACCCTTAGGACTGACCGCTACGGTCGCAGGTTCGAATCCTGCCTCGGGCATGGATGTGTATGATGTCCTTAGGTTAGTTAGGTTTAAGTACTTCTAAGTTCTAGGGGACTGATGACCTCAGTAATTAAGTCCCATAGTGCTCAGAGCCATTTGAACCATTTTCGGGATTGACATTCTCTCACGCTAATCACCTCTTTTTTTTGGGGAGGGGGGTGATGTCATTTTGATCTGTATGACAGCCGTTTAGGTTCTTTGTTGATCCGTTCACTCAGTTTGTTATTACAGAGGGTAGCTAAGCCCTCTGACCCAACACGCTGAGCTACCGTGCCGGCATCCACTCAGCTACTGGGGGCGGACGTTCGTTTACTGAGTTCACGTTAAGCACGACTTTTTGTTTGAGCATTGTTTATGGAAACTAGAACGTGGAATCGGATTCTAGCTCTACAACGTATGAAAATCCTTGCCCGCTTTCAAATGATTACGTTAGTTTTGTATCCAGATTAAGATAACAAATATATTCGGATCGTGAACCGTATTTGCGTAAAAAATCAACAGTCAGAGCTCACAGAGACAGCCTTAGGGCAACACACAGGGAGAGCGCAAGAATCGCGGTAGATGCAATGACGGCAGGGTCTGGTCGAGGAAGGCCAAAAATAAAAACGAAACTTGGCCATTGAGTTATCAGCAGCGAAACCAGAAGCAGTAATCCGGTTAAAAGAATACGACAGAAAAGCACTAGATACTCTTTTGGCATTGCACCAACTGGCAGCGGTGTGTGTTAAGGTAGGTGGACCAACGTACAATAAACTTTTTTTGTTACAAACATGATTCTTTTATGTCTTCGCTGTGCCAACTAACTTCCCCAACAAAAAAAATTTTTATTTAAGCGGCGGTAATATGTTTGATCCAATTGTTCATTTCACTACACCCACAACATAAAGTTTACTATTACTAACGACGACTGACAATTAATTTGAACTTACGATCTTCTCTAAACGAAGTAAACACCTTTAGTGACGGATTAACGATTAGCTTAGCTAACTTTTTGATTAACGTTGTCCAGCTACGGCATTGTTCACATTATGCAACCATTATACACTCTGGTGACAATAGTTGGCGCATCTGCCAGGGATATAAATCTTTGCGATGCTCTAGCATGCGATGCAGCGGCAGTATCGAATTTACTGTAGTTTTTTCCCTAGGCATCTAAAGTTCGGGAGGTGGAAAAAGGGCACCCTGTGTATACGTGTATCACCAATACTTTTGAATGAATTTATCCTGCCACCTCTCAGCCTTCCTTTGTGCCGTCTTATCTTGTCTGAAACGTTCGAGACTTGTGGCGTTCCTTTGATTTTGTTGGCACGGATGGGTTGAAGTTTACTCTTCTTTTGACATGAATTACAACTGAACTTCGTTTGGTACTTTTAAATTGAAAGTAACGAATTCTTGACGGCCAGTAGCGAGGAGTGCAACCGAGAGCCAGTTACTTACCTGCAACACGTTCCCCGGTGGCACAAATTGCAGAGAGGTCTGTTTGCCTTGAAAGCGCGGGGGTGAGCAGCGGCCAGAGAGAGCGTGTAAAATTACCGACCGCGCGCAGCAAAGAACCAGACGCGCGCATTAATCAAGCGGGCAGACGCGGGCCAGGTCGCATTATCACCGCGGCGGCCGTGTCCCGCGGGACATAACCGCGATTTATCGCTCCATCCATCAAAGCTGCAGCCCGCATGTCGGGTTGCTCTCTTACTACCGAATGATAAACATTTTAAAACGCGCAAGTCTGGAAAAAGAATGAGCAGCTTGAAAATTTCTTTGAGAAATTCACGTCAGCACTGTCCAACAGAAATGCTTGCCTTACCTTAAAGGCAGATTTTTCTACACCAAAAGTGTAAATATTTTTATACTGGTTTACCTGAAGCTCAGCAAGCACCGCTTTTTCTCATCAGCTAACGACCACGCCAGTTAACATACAAGAATTCGCTGATATGAGAGGAACCATGCCGTCCATGTATAGATTTGAATCTTGAATACTGAGAAATTCTGAATTATTTACAGAAGAAGGGAAAGAATAGTAGAAACCGACTTCGGGTGAACTGTTTGGGTCCTGTATAAGTAGGTGACAGATAGAAAAATGCAAAGCTATATTACAACGCCGTCCAAAAATTTCCGGGATTAGTTTTACCCCAGGCGTATAACTGACACCCGTGCGGTAACTATACTGGCAGCTTGAACTATCAACTGCAAACAACAGTTGTCTATTCTACCAGTCTCTTGCGTGCAGGTAGTGCTGAGTAGTGGACATGCGGCCAAAATATGCCAACATGTTACGACAAATCTCAATGGAGCAACGAAATGAACATCTCCAAGTCAAGTGATCAAGATATTCTTCTGAATGTTTTGAATAAGATAAAAGTGTGAGCAAAGTTTTCAACACACCTAGATTCGCGAACACAAAACAATGGCGCGCGGACAATTCATTTCTGGAAAAAATCATCGCGGTTGACGAACCCCCAAGTCTGTGACGGTTCTCCAAGACCGAAGAAGGCCCGAATCCGATGAGCGGGTTGAACACCACACAGAAGAACTTTCTAACAGTGTCACACGTTCTGTGAAATGTATGCAAGTGGAGGAATGCTATGTATGCCTGAATCATTAAAACCTCTTGCTTATCCATCCTGCGTTTTTTATTAATGTAGTAAAGAAAATTTTTAGATTGCCGAGGTAAAGCGTTTATAGATTTAGAGAAAGTTCATACTGGAATAATTACAAACTATGTGGGGCAAGGAATAAAATACATGGAGTGTGTGATTATCTACTGCTCGGACAGAGGCCAGACTGAAGTTATAAGTCAAAGAACATGAGAAAAGAAGCTTTATTTGGGAAGGGGGTGGACAAGGTTGCAGCCCGATCTTGCTGTTATTCGATCTGTACACAGACCAAACTGTAAAGGATATCAAGCAGAAATGCATACAGATTATTGAAGTTCAACGACGAGACAAAAGGTCCGAGATTTCCCGTTGGCACAGAAATTCCTTAAGACGTGAGCAATAACTGGGAATAGCTACAGAAAAAATGGATAATGTCTTGGAAAGAGCTATGAGACGATTATTATACGAACGACAATGGAATGTAGTCGAATTAAAACAGGCGATGCTGAAAGAATTACTTTGGGAAATGACAACAGTGCACAACTTTCACAGTTTACGAAGCAAAATGACTGAAGATGTTCCAATTAAAAAAGTATATAAAACACTGGAAATCACAACAAAAAGAACAGAAATACAGCAAAATTTAATATACGTGGGGCATTAAATAAGTAAAGCAACAGAATTGTTTTTGTCAATGAAGCATTGTTTTATTTAGGATTCCAATACACCATATTATTGACCACTCTTTTGCTAAAAACCCTGTTTTTCAACGTGACTTCTTTAAATGCGACGGCCTTACGCCATCTTGTTGGGACCGCCTGTATACCCACATGGTATCACTTCTGCTCGATGTCGGACAATGTCTTGTAGCGTCAACTACCTTACCATGACGCATATACTGCTTCCAGCGGAGTGCATCCGTCATTGGGCCAGACAGGTGGAAGTCGGAAGGTGTATGATCTGGACAGTAAGGTGGGCGAGGAAACACAGCCCAATGAAATTTTGTGGGCTCTTCCCGGGTGCGCAACCTTATGTGAGGCCTTGCGTTGTCTTGGAGAAGTTCGTTTGCGTTTTTGTGGCGACGGACACGCGAAGTTGTTTCTTCAGTTTCCTTGGGGGTGGCACAATACACTTCAGAGTTGATCGTAGCACCGTGAGGAATGACATCAGTCAGTACAACCCCTTCAGAGTCGCAGAAGACCGTCGCCATGACTTTACAGCTGACGGTGCAGCTGTGAATTTTTTCTTGAGAGCAGTTTTGGTTTGGGGTCACTCCGAGGATTGCCGTTTCGTTTACGGTTAGAAGCGTTGAACTCATGTTTTATTCCCTGTGCCGATGACAGAGAAACAATTTTGCCAGCCTCGTATCGCACAAGCAATTCGCACAGATGGTCTTCCATACTCTTTAATGCTCTTCTATTAGGCATCGAGGAACCCAGGTGGCACAAACCTTTGAGTACCCCAACTGGTGAGCGGGTTTGTCAGCACTACCAACAGAGACGTACAGTTGAGCAGCGAAGTGTTTGACTATGATCCGTCGATCACCTAGAGTGAGAGAGTCCGCACATTCCAACATTGCAGGAGTCACACAGCTGTGTACAGCAGGCTGGCACGTGGGAGATTAGACGGGTTTGCGCGATGGTGTTGTGAATGTGACAAAAGCATCGCCCGACGACTCACCGTGCTTTTGTTCACTTCCAGGTCTCCGTAGACGTAATCAAGGGCCTATGAATAACTGCGATGCTCTGGTTCTCCGCTAAAAGAATCGCAATGAAAGCTCTCTGCTTGGAATGTACCTCCGTCGCAGACGCCATTTTGAAGGCTACGTATAGCGTCGCCACCTACCAAAACTTTGTGAAACTATTAGTGATGAAGTGGGTGTATATCACTAAGGCCCAAAACAAATTTCGAATTTTTTCAGTCGAAACTGGATGACAACAAAAAATTGCTTTGTATTATTTATTGAACGCCCCTAGTAAATTCAAAACTTACGTAGTCTTTTTGAAAGCATT
This sequence comes from Schistocerca americana, assembly GCF_021461395.2. Classification (NCBI taxonomy): domain Eukaryota; kingdom Metazoa; phylum Arthropoda; class Insecta; order Orthoptera; family Acrididae; genus Schistocerca; species Schistocerca americana. The sequence continues at coordinate 526,132,441 of NC_060122.1, forward strand.
CGTCTGGAATAGAGTATTATTCGGAAGTAAAACGTAGACAATAAATACTACCGGCAAGATGAGTCTAGAAGCTTTTGAAATGTTGTGCTGAAGATTAAACGAATCTGTGAGGCTACAGTCAACAATGTGCGAGTGGGTGAGCGAGAGTCAAATGTTGGAGCCAATGAGTGCAAGTCGGGTGTGTGAGGCTAGATACGGTTGCTCAGTAACGAGGCCGGAGATGAGTGGCAGAATATAGGCGTAATGGCACACAGCGTGTGATTTCTGTTGAGTGTTTATAAATGTTGGTTTACAAAGGGCTGTTTTAATCAATAAAATCCAGTATTTGAGAAAGGAGAGGTCATCATTTAATAGTTTTCCTTAGTTCCTCTCGTTCTGCTTCATGTAAGTCCACTAACACTCGAATCTTGGTTTGAATACACTTCAGAGTACCCTCCTCGTTCCTCTCTCGCAGCTCAGCGTAGTTCTCTGAATTGTGTGAAGTTACAGTTTCATCTTCTTCTCTATGACGCATCATCCTGATCTTCACGCCTGCACCACCCTTATCATCCACAACAAATCCCTTAAATGCAGTTCTTCTTTCTTCATTATCTTTTTTCGTCCACAGACAATTCTCCTCAGACTGATGACATCAGAAGTTAAGTCGCATAGTGCTCAGAGCCATTTGAACCAATTCTCCTCAAAAATAATACTGCATCTCGTCTCTGACAACCAATCAGCTCCGAGAACTAGTCCAGCATTGAGAGAACCAACGATTAACACGCACTGCTCATTTTCGTCCCCTTGAATACGTAATCTTAGTAATACTTGTCCTTTAATTGGTTTGCTTCGGTTTCCAGCTGCACTGACAATACGCACGCTGTTAACGTGAAATGTGCTTAATTGCACAAATAGATTTTCAGAAATAGCACTTGCCTCGCTAGCTGACTCAATTATTGCATCCATAAAAATACCACATAGTTCTGCTTCTACAAATAGCATCAGCATTTCTTTATTAGTGTCATTATCATCTCCGCACAAATCCTCTTTGACGTCATTTACGAGTACATGTTCACACCTTATGACATTTATCCTAGTATCCGACCCTTGTCCCTGTGACAGAGTTTCGGAGCGGGTCGTCTCTGAAACTTTGCTTAGATTAACTGTTCAGTATCTTGCTGATTGTGATCGCAGCTTCTTGCACGTTGCCAGTCCCTGCCATTTCTTCTTTTCGGTTTGATTATACCAGGCTTCATTGTCTCAGAAAGCTTACATAAAGATTCTTTTTGACGCGTGTCACTGTTGATGCCACTAGGATTTGCTGTTGTCTAGCTAACTTTAAAGGTACATTGTGCTCTATAGATCTGAAATTAAATTAGTAGTTCTTACGGCGGGGGAAAAGGGGGGGGGGGTGGTTGCAGCCTTTGCACCGCACCATTTTACGGACCCCCTTATTGAAGGATATTATGCGTTTTATGCTTTAATTGCTATCAGTAATTTTTATTAATTTGATTTTATTTTGGTTTTTATGGTATAATCAGTGCTGCTGTGAGTAATGTTCCGCAAAAGACTTTCATTGTACTTTATATACTTAATGAGATGAATAGAGTTCTAAGTTACCTGCTTCATCTATAATTGCTGGTAGGCAATAAGTGCTTAAATGTTTCCACCAGGCTCTCGCCAGTGCTGGTCTTCTTGCTAGAGGTGGCGTTCGAATCCTGCCTCGGGCATGGATGTGTGTGATGTCCTTAGGTTAGTTAGGTTTAAGTAGTTCTAAGTTCTAGGGGACTGATGACCCCAGATGTCAAGTCCCATAGTGCTCAGAGCCATTTGAACAATGATTGCTTATGAGCTTCAGTGTGGGCTCGAATCTCTCTTATATTATCTTCATGGTCTTTTCGCGAGATATAGGGTACTGACCCTTCTAGGAACGTACGCTCTCGGAACTTCAGCAGTAACCACACCCGTCGCACAGAACACCTTTCTCACAGTCCCTGCCGCTTCAGTTGGCTCATAAAGTCCCTGACGCTTTCGTGCTTACTAAGTGAATCTATAACGGAACTTGCTGCACTTCTTTGGATCTTTTTTGTTACCTCTGTCAGTCCTATCTGGCACACATCCCAGACTGACGAGCAATGTTCAGCATTGTTTAAATAACAATGAGAAACGAGTGACGTAAATGTGTTAAATCACTAGTCCTTTCGAGAATACTGTTACTTTTGGAATAATGTGGGTCATAATACACATTTCTGTGGCTGTAGTATCTGTCACTCTCGCAGAAATTGTTTATTAACGTATGCCCTGTAGATTGCTACTGAAGTGCACTAATAAAAGAAAACCGGAAGATACAAATGGCACACAATGAAACACAAAACAGTCAGTGAAATCCCTTAATAACACAAAATTTATTGCAGAACGTACCGCAGACCGCAGACAGTCGCTGGGTGGGAGGAAGTAAGGAAGAAAGAATGTTTCTCTACTCGCACTATAATAAACAGGCTCTAACGGAACCATTTCCCCACTGAACGATGTATGTGATACCACCCAGATTCTGGCCAAATTTGGTCTTCTTATCGGTTATGAAGTACATAATCCATTACTGTGGATGGTTACAACGTTTCTCTCTACGGTAAAATTTGCCGAAAATATATTTTTGTTTATGCACCGATATATTTACTTTATGAAAAAATAACCCTCAAAGATTAGTTTACAAACATTGGACAAAAGATCCTATTTAAGCAAAACAAATTTATCTACTAATAATTTTAACCAATTGTTTCTACTGCCGATGAAACTTATCCTATCTTTCATATTTTTATATTTCTTACATCGACATGTGATCGATGTTGTAATGTAGCAGGAAGTTTCTAGTTTCTAATATTGCCTAAGTTTTAACCTTTGTTATCAGCCGTTATTTCTAAAAGTATTCACACAAATATTTTTCTTCAAGAAACATTCAGTAAACTATATTTGATAAATAATTTAAAAACGGGTAACACTAACGTGGCATTGACTCATCGACAGTTCTAGAAGCTTTGAGAGAAAACAGCTTATCATTTATTATTGATCGCTGACGCTAGCTGTGTGAGAATATTTTTCATGTTGATAAAGTTAACACCTCCAAAACTCATTGCAATGTGTGCGGTAGAAAGACAATGAAAAAGAGTTCTTTGTTTTACCTGATGATATTTTCATACGAAAATGTGAAACAACTTAGAAAATTTTATGTGGAACGACAAATAAACCACATTTCCTGACAGAATAACTATTAACTTCACGATTTCTCATTGGACACCCTGGATCTCAAATATGGTATTACCCAATATTTCGACTCTCGAGACATTTATGTTATCTTAAAGCAATAATAGATGTTTTTGCAGTTATTTATTGTCACTTTTCTTGCAATAGATTGTACATTCCTTGCTAAACACTGAATGTTTTTATTTAATGTCAACGTGAACTACAAACACTAATTTAATATTGATGACGCAAGGGGGGGGGGGGATGTCCTACCACGCAAGAATTCCTGTAATTGGTCTGTTGTACAAAGCTTTGTACACTGCTATGAGCCAAATAGACTACAATTTTATCTATGAAAGATTGACACGGTGTCAAATAAAATTATATCCACGACCACTGACAGTTATTTTAATACTTTTTATTGCAGTCTGTTGTCACATTTCTTGTAATAATGATTCATGGTTTTGTTCAAAGTTCGAACATCTTCTGATCGATTGTAGTTGGAAAGACATCCATTGGTGGCTGTGAAAAAGTTTATGTGAGTTACGGAAGCTCCGCACAGCCACAGCATAAGGAACTGACGGTTTGCTCTGCCACTGAAGTAACCGGAGGATGTTCGAAGGTTGAACGAAGCCGGTAATTATTATTAACGCAAATTCAACACTATATTGCTACGAAAAACAAAGTTTGAGCTGTCAGAAAGACTGCATGGTGGTTGGAATAAACCTGTCTTTGGAAATAATCCATGCACCCTACGGTAGATAAACCAACTTACATGATCGACACCAAGTGCAGACTTTGTAACTAGGATTGTTTATGTGAGGGTGCTTAAACGTTTTGCCGGATCAGTTTTGTTTTCCCCACTGTATAAAACCTGAACTTATAGACCGTGCTCGCGATACAGTTCATCAGAGAGGACTTCCGTTAACTGCTCGTACAGCCTCCTGTGAGTCAAGACAATGCCTAGTGGTGAGAGTGTCCAGTTAATGGACCAGTGATTAGTGTCATTGCCTCTAGGGTGTGGGATCTCGGATTTGATTCCCGATGGGTGTGAGGATTTTCTTTGATCAGGGTGTGAGTATCTGAGATGCCCTCCTGATTTCATGTCATCTTCATCGACACGCAAGGCGACGAAGTGACGTCAAATAGAAACACTTGTTCATCGTTGCCAAACAGCATAATGGGTCTCCAGCCCAATAACGTCATATACTCATTTCATTTTTGTGGGAGAGCCCTTGCATCTGTATGGGAGTTTGTTAACTAGAGAAGTTTAGGACAGAGCAACTGTATAATTATTTTTTGCTTTACACACTTGAGGAGAACGCTGAAGTGGTCGAGTTACGTCTGTCTATTAATTTACGAAGCAGGGAGACGTCAAGTAAAGAAGTTTCTCAAATGATCAGGAGAGAAGATGGAAGAATGAATAGTTTTCGCGAAGCTTGTTTTATGGGAGAAGTAGGTTGCCCGTGAACTGCGAACCCGATCTTGGATGCGAACCGCGTAGACGTCTCTCAGAGCAGGAAACGTTCGCCCCTCAATGGGCAGGAAATGGTGCCATTAGCGGCAGCAACCGTGTCCTGTCTCCCCTCCCCCCTCCCCCTTCCCCTCCCTCTCCGCCGACCCCATACCGCGCCGCGGCGTCGGGGAAGGGAGGTGGGGCTGACCTCCATACATCAAACGGTATGGACTATTCTACAGATTCCGTCTGCCATTACGAGAACGAGTCATTGTTGTATGGTGAGGGATACCCGCTGTATTCGTAAGGAAATCGCATGAGTCCTGTAGAGTTCTATTCGTCAGCGTCTGACGTGCTTTTGAGACAGCCAAGCAAAGATTTCCGAACATCTAGAGCTGGGCATTTGTTACAAGTTAAAAGTATCAGACCCGTGTAAGTAGGCTGTTCAGGTTATTATGTTGGTTACGTCACGTAGTGCTCTATATGAAAATCACTGACTGTGCTGTGTGAAGTCTGTTGCTAGTTGGCATTGTTGGAATATTCGCAATTGTATTTTTGGGCAGTTGGATGTGAACAGCGCGTAGCATTGCGCAGTTGGAGGTGAGCCGCCAGCAGTGTGGATGTGGGGAGAGAGATGGCAGAATTTTGAGAGCGGACGATCTGGACGTGTGGCCATCAGAAAGAGTAAATTTGTAATATTGGATATCATGAACTGATATATATATATATATATATATATATATATATATATATATATGATGACTTTGGAACATTATTAAGGTAAATACATTGTTTGCTCTCTATCAAAATCTTTCATTTGCTAACTATGCCTATCAGTAGTTAGTGCCTTCAGTAGTTAGAATCTTTTATTTAGCTGGCAGTATTGGCGCTCTCTGTATTGCAGTAGTTTGAGTAACGAAGATATTTGTGAGGTAAGTGATTCACGAAAAGTATGGGTTATTGTTAGTAAGGGCCATTCTTTTGTAGAGATTGTTGAAAGTCAGATTGAGTTGCGCTAAAAATATTTTGTGTCAGTTTAGTGTTGATCGGAATAAGTAAAGAGAGTAATGTCTGAGTACGTTCAGTTCTGCTCAGCTGTTTGAAAATCAAATAACGTAGAGGTTTACCAGCACAGTAATTCATAAATTTTTCTAAGGGGACGTTTCACCCGGAACTCGAACCTAATTCCTACAACGCCTTTCCTATCGTAATTAAGCGAAGAAGCCTCATGCATTGACTCAATGCCTGAACATGCTACCGACACCTGTGTTATCTCGCAATTGACAGAGCCACAACATCAATGGAAAGCCTCTATCGAACTTTCAAAAACTGAAAAATACCTATGGTATGCTGCAGTTCAGAGTCTAAAGAAGGTTATTCGGGCCATCTCATTCGTACCCAAGCGAAAAACTGGCGTCTCAATTCGATTACTAGTCTTGAATATGCACAAACGGTATCCCACACCATACACATGCTATCTACGTGAAACACGTTGCTTCATTTTCCAACAGCGAGCCACCATCAGTTGAATTCCCAAACCACAACTCCAGTGGATACTTATGATTTGGTCATTGCTTGTCCTTTTTGCTTGAGGTGATCTTGGCTTTATAAATAAGAACCTAAAAACTGTAGGAATATTTGTTTGCTATTGTTCAGTTCAAAAACAAAGGCGTCTTGAACCTGGCTTAGATATACCAACACATCATTTAACAAAATCCATAACTCAAATTTACTGGACTAACTAAACACATAAACTGCCCAAAGGACTGCCTACTTTCACCTGAGCCTAATTCTTTGACTCTAATGCCTTGGGATGTCATTTCAATAGAGCGAGATATACCTACAACAGCATTACATCATAGCTAGTGATCACCCATTGGCATTAGTGAGGCAAGAGCGAGCGGCCAAGACAGAGTAGCAACAGGGAAGTAACCGATATTGTGACATTTTACGAGCTACTAACCAGGAGCGAATTATATAGTTTCATCTGCGTGATTTGGTTATTAACCAGGAGCTAATTATATAATTTTATCTGAGTACTTTGGTAGCTTAGTTTTTTAATTTCTGCGTGTTGATTTTATATTTAATAGACACAGTTCCCGCATTATCGTTTGTGTCAGAAGGTAACCGATTTTGTAACATTTTACAAATTCGTAACCAGGAGAGAATTATTTAGCCTAACCCGTGTGCTTTGGTAGTTTACTTTTTGAATATCTGCATGTTAACCTATTTTATTAGACAGAGTTTTTGCATTTTAGTCAGTGTTTACAACAGAGTTACATAATGGATGTCGATAGTCGTTTGTTTGTCTAGTTTTCCAACGTCATTAGCGTAGATAGGAACTCTGATTCCTATGTGTGAATGCGAGCTGTGAATGGTGACACTTTGCTCTCAACTCCTGGCTGTGTAGACTTCGGTTACACGTTTAAGGCTGCAGTGGATGGGCGTCACTGTCGTGGACCAGCTGTGGGAATCCAACGCTCCGCCGGTAGGTCCTCACCAGTGGCCAGCCCAGTTACTGATCACTTTGAGTGGTCGATTGGGAGGGCGCCTCGGGTCATGGCAGACTGACGTTTGGGGTCCACGTAGAGACATAGCTGCCGAGGAGGGCAAGAAAGAGAATGTGCTCACCGTGTTCATACCAGGTGGGATCATTCCAGATGTTGAACGGTTCATTCCAGATGTCATGAAGAACACAGGGGGCAGCTAACTACAGGTGGTAGCCCATGTCCGTACGAACGATGCCTCTGGCTATGGGTGAGAAGAGGTTCTCTCCATTTTCGAGAGGTCATGGTAAAGGCTGCAAGTCTTGCTTGCGAGATGAAAGCGTAGCTCACCATTTGCACCATAGTCCTCAGGATCGACCGCGTAGCTTTGATACAGAGACGAATGGAGGGTCTTAATCAGAGGCTCTGTCAGTTCTGTGACGGTGTAGGCTGAAGATTCCTCGACCTACGACGTAGGGTGTTGGGCTTTTTGGTTCCGCTAAGTAGGTTAGGAGTCCATTACATGAAGGTGGCAGCTGCACTGGTAGCGGGGGTTGGGTGGCGTGGACTGGGTGGTGTTATGGGTCAGAGGGTTTCAGGGAAACGCAGAAGGGGCTTGAGTCTCAAAGTGTGCATATCTAACACACCAAGAACGTATATCTCTGCACCATCGGTATAACAGTTGGAAATTGTCGTTGCTGTGTCGAGGAAGTACTAGAACTTCAAGCGCTAATAGAAAGCACTGATGCCCAAATCATTATAGGCACTGAAAGCTGGCTGAAGTTGGACATAAGTTCAGCAGAAATTTTTGCAAAGGACCTAACGGTGTTCAGACAAGACAGGCTAAATATAATTGCCAGTGATGTGTTTGTTACTGTTAGAAGTAGTTTATCTTGTAGCGAAACTAAAGTAAACCGCTCCTGTGAGTAAGTAATGGCAGATGTCATTCTTGGCAACCGGAATAAAGTAATAAGTGGACCCTTTTGCTGTCATTCCAACTCAGATGATGCAATTCCTGAAAGGTTCAAAGATAACTTGAATCTTATTTCAATCACATACCCCACTCACGGTCGTGACTTCAATTTACCCCAGATACGTTGGAAAAAATACATGTTTAAATCCGGAGGTACGCATGAAATATCATCTGAAATTGTGGTAAAGCATTCTCTGAAAATTATTTCGAGCAGTTAGTTCACGAGGCCACTCCAATTGTAAACGACTGTGAAAACGCACTTGGCCTCTTAGCAACAAAGAATCCTGAGCTAATAACGAACATCAAAACTGATACAAGGACTCGTGAACACAGAGCTGTCGTAGCGAGACTGAAAACCGTAACACCTAAATCCACCACAAATAAACGAAAAATATATCTATTCAGAAAAGCAAAATTAAATTCGCTTGACGCCTTCCTGAGAGACAGTTTCCACTCCTTCCAAATTAGCAACGTAAGTTTAGACCAGATGTGCCTTTAATTCAAAGAAATAGTATTGACCGCAGTTGAGAGATATATACCAAATAAATTAACAAACAACGAAGTTGATCCCCCGTGGTACAGAAAACAGATAGAAACAGTGTTGCAGAAACGAAGAAAAAATCACGCCAAATATAAACGAACGCAAAACCCCAAGATTGGCGATCTTTTACAGAAGCTCGGATGTTAGCACGGACTTCAATGCGAGTTGTAATACTCTCCACAACCAAATTTTGTCTGAAAACCTGGTGGAGAATCCAAAGAGATTCTGGTCGTATTATGAAGTATGCTAGCGGCAAGACACAGTCAGTGCCTTCTCTGGGCGATGGCAATGGAATTACGGTCGATAACAGCGCCGTAAAAGCAATTACTAGGCACAGCCTTCCGAAATTTCTTCACCAAATAAGACGAACGAATCCAGCTGCCTACATGAGTAACGTAGAAGTAGATGTCCTTGGAGTAGCGACGCAACTTAAATCCCATAATAAAAGTACGTCTTCTGGTCCAGATTGTATACCAGGTACGTTCTTCTCAGAGTATGTTGATGCAATAGCTCCATACTTAACACTGGCATACAATCGATTGCTCGACGAAATATCGGTACCCAAAGACTGGAAGGTTGCACAGGTTACATCACTATTCAAGAAAGGTAGTAGGAATTAACCACTGCCGGCCGCGGTGGTCTAGCGGTTCTAGACGCTCAGTCCGGAACCGCGCGACTGCTACGGTTGCAGGTTCGAATCCTGCCTCGGGCATGGATGTGTGTGATGTCCTTAGGTTAGTTCGGTTTAAGTAGTTCTAAGTTCTAGGGGACTGATGACCACAGATGTTAAGTCCCATAGAGCTCAGAGCCATTTGAACCATTTGAATTAACCACTAAATTAGACGCCCATATCATTAACGGCGATATGTAACAGTGTTTTGTAACATATATTGTGTTCGACCGTTATCAGCTACCTCGAAGAGAACGGTCTACTAAAACAATGTCAACACGCAGTCAGAAAAGATCCATCCTGTGAAATACGAGTACAACTAGATCTTTGCTCAAACGAAGTGTTGAGTGCTATCGACAAGAGATTTCAAATTTATTCCGCATTTGTAAACTTCCACAAGGCTTTTGATGCCGACCTCACAAGCGGTTTCTAAACAAATTGCCTGTTTGTGTAACATCGACTCAGTTATGTGACCGGAATCGTAATTTCCTGTCAGCGAGGTAACAGTTCTCGGCAACTGAGGAAAGACATCTAGTAAAACAGATTTCTGGCGTTCCACAGGGTAGTGTTATGGGCCCATTGTTGTTACTTATCGTATAACAATTTAGAATTGAATCAAAGCAGCCTTTTTATGTTCCTCGCAGATGGTCCTGTCGTTTATCGTCTATTAGGGTCATCGGAGGATTAGAACCATTACAAAACTATTTAGATAAGATATCTGTATGGTGTGAAAGTTGGCAATTGACCCTAACAATGAGAAACATAAGATCATCCACCTGATTACTAAAAGAAATCCGGTAAGCTTTGGTTACATGGTAAATCAATCAGTTCGAAAGGCTGTAAATTTAACTAAATACATAGGAATTATAATAACGAACAACTCAAATTGGAAGCAACACATAGCAAATTTTGTGGAGAAGGCAAACGAAAGACTGAATTTCATTGCCACAACACTTAGAAGATGCAACAGATCTATTAAAAAGAGGCTGCCTACAATACGTTTGACAGCCCATTTTGGAGTATTGCTACGTGGTTTGCGCTCCTTACCAGATGGGATTAACGGGGTACATCGAAAAAATTCAAAGGACAGCACGATTTGTGTTATCAAGAAATAGGGGGGGGGAGTGCCGAAATTTCAATCACCAACTTTCACCTCCGAATGCGAATGTATTTTGCTCAAGGCGACCTGCATAGGGAGAAACGATCTTCATAGTAAAATAAGGTAAATCAGATGTCACACGGAAAAATATAGGTGTTCCTTTTTTCCACGCGTTCTTCGAGAGTGGAATAACGGAATTATTGTGAAGGTGGGTCAATGAACCCTCTGACACGCACTTATGTGTGATTTGCAGGGTAACGATGTAGATGTAGCTGTAGACGTGTTAAGTTTGACATAAAGCGGTGCTGCCAGAACATTCAAATAATAATACAAAGCTGTGCCGACGGCCAGTTATGTAGATTATTCACAAATTGTTGGTTGTGTTCGCAAATGGTGTATATTGATTGAAACAGTTTTTATGGAGGTGTGTAGGTAGGATGGCTTGGCTAGGAACACACAAAAACAAAAATCGCTAGAAAAATTCCAAAATAGATACAAAACAGAATGTTATTTGTTGTATATCAGACGATTCTATTTGATCAGAAGACTATGAAACTAAAGTTGTATTTTGTCAAGGCAAAATATTATCAGAGTTATAGGTGTGTCCTTAATGATACTTTAATTAATGAATTAATTAACTGAGTTGAGCTCTTTTAACCTCGTGGCTGTACTGAAACAGACCGCCTGACGAACGAAGTGAAATACATAGAAGGGAATGAGAAATCGAAATGAAAGTTCACAAGTTGATAGGGATGCGATGATATTTCAGTGATTACAAGATCGTTTGTAATTTACAAGGGGTTTGACGTTGCTCCCCTCTGTCATTGAAGCATGCACTGGTTCGTTTGTCGAGGGCCTCATGAAGCCGTTGCACCCTCTGCTGGCGCACAACTGTTGCAACTATTCCTTGACATTCTCGGTACTGGCACTAGGGCAGAGTAGGCGTCTGAGCTGATACCAATATATTCTGCTGGGGAATGGTCTGGTGATTCTGATCGCTAGGTAGCTCCTCAACGTCGCCCACACAGTTCATGGAGACATGTTCCATGTATGGATAAACATTGCCCTGTTGAAAAAGTGCACCACAATAATGTCACATGAGACGTAAAACTTAATAACAAAGCATGAGCCGTCAGAGCTCCCTCAGTCAATGCCAGCTGTCGCCTAAAGTATAACCTAACGTCTCCTCTGAACATGACTCCAGGAGTAACATTGCTGTGGCTCTCCAAAATATTGGAAGAATAGAACCTCTCTCCAGATCGCAGCCGCAACTGGCAACGACGGTACGTCCCTCAACAAAATGCGGTGTCATTCTCATCGCTCCATGCTTCCCGGTCACGGCACCATTCTAAAGGCAACCATTTCCCTAACGGTTTTAACGACGGCCTGCAAATCTGGAAAAAATGCAGAATCTGGCAACTCACTGGAATGGGGAACTAAATTAGCCACTTTAAAAATCTGCCAGGTGCTGATAATTCTGTCTCACACGTGTACGTGTCGCTCAAAGTGACCACTAAACATCTGACGCTGTTCATGCTCCTTATACGCACTACCAAGCCTGGCAACAACACTAAACACGAAGAATACTAACGCACCCTGGTGGTCGTTCTATCTATCACAGAGAATAACTGCTCTAATAATTTAGTCACCAACCGGTGGTGTTTAAGTGTACGAAGTAGTATTAACATCGGTCCATGACTGTGGGTCCTTCATTGTTTTGGTCAGGCATTGTAAACATTGCTCCAAAAGGCTTTTCTAAGAAAAAAGAAAGGATGAGCAGTGCTCTCTTAATAGACTGCGTATGATTAGTTCCTCACAAAACATATTACATCAATGCAAATAAGAGGGGTTTTTCACTCCCAATTTATGTTAGTAAAGCTACTATTCCTAAACGACAAAACAAATAAGTATGCTTAAACCACACAAAGAATGCTGATATAATAAATACAAGTAAAAAGATCGATATGGGAACGGGCGAATAATATCAGACAATTTTATGTAATGGGTGAAAGTGTTCATTATCTATATCTAAAATAAAGCTGTAAAACTATCGTCTCTGTCTCTTTCTCTGTCTCTGTCTGCCTTTGAAAACGTTCATCCCCAAAACTTGTAGAAGGTTTGCTCTGGTAATTTCCGCGAATCTTGGGGCAACGTATATGCTGCAATTTCTTTTTTCTGCACATCGGATAATGGAAAAAAAGATTCATAATTCAAAGTTTTACTAAAATTCTCTTGTCTGTCAGCTTGAGCACGATAATCTCCAAAACTACTAGACGAATTTTCATGAGGTTTTCGCAAGCAACTTGTGTGTAACTTTGGACACCTTATAGGTTTTACTTCGTCAACCTGAATCACCAAAACAAGGTAGCCATACATGCCTTAAAATGTACGTTAAGTATGTTCCACATCTCCCACGAAACCACTCTACCGATCTCAACCACTCTTGGTACACATATCGCTTACTGTCTCGAAAAAATCTCTGTCGGGGAAAGAATCGCCTATTTATTATAGGGTTTGAGGAGGGGGTGAGAAAGAAGAATGTTTGAGTACGACAGTTCTTAGTGACTTGCAAGAAACTTTACAAGTAATTTCAATCCATTAAGAATCTCTTTCTCGCTTACAACCACAAAAAAATGATCAAAGGTAAAATCTTTATCACTCATTACGTTTTCGCTGTTCGTGTGGTAAAATTGTCGCTTCATATATAACGTAAAGACATTTAAATTGATTCAAATGGCTCTGAGCACTATGGGACTTAACTTCTGAGGTTATCAGTCCCCTAGAACTTAGAACTACTTAAACCTAACTAACCTAAGGACATCACACACGTCCATGCCCAAGGCAGGATTCGAACCTGCGACCGCAGCGGTTGCGCGGTTCCAGACTGTAGCGCCTAGAACCGCTCGGCCACTCCGTCCGGCAAAGACATTTAAATTTACTTCTTTAAAGTCATTACCGATATTAGACCGTTGTTTACTTACTGTGCTACATTTACACTTACACAATCATTATTTTGGCTTCAATGTGCCATTATCAAGTGTTTTAAGTGTTATAAATTGCCTAAGATGGCATACCGTCGTATTAAATAGGCATAATGTGTCTAATAGTGTATTTTAATACGGCAGTATGCCATCTTAGGCAATTTATAACACTTAAAACACTTGATAATGGCACTTTGAAGCAGAAATCATGATTGTGTAACTGTAAATTTAACAAATGGTTCAAATGGCTCTGAGCACTATGGGACTCAACTGCTGAAGTGATTAGTCCCCTAGAACTTAGAACTAGTTAAACCTAACTAACCTAAGGACATCAGAAACATCCATGCCCGAGGCAGGTTCAAATGGTTCAAATGGCTCTGAGCACTATGGGACTCAACTGCTGTGGTCATAAGTCCCCTAGAACCTAGAACTACTTAAACCTAACTAACCTAAGGACATCACACACATCCATGCCCGTGGCAGGATTCGAACCTGCGACCATAGCGGTCTTGCGGTTCCAGACTGCAGCGCCTTTAACCGCACGGCCACTTCGGCCGGCCGTAAATTTAACACAGTAAATAAACAACAGTCTAATGGCGGTACTGACTTTAAAGAAATGTATTATGACTGTGGCCCACATTATGAAAAAGTTTTTAAATTTATTACTTCTTTGCTACTAACTGCAGTCGAAACACATTAAGCAGACAGTATCCTCACATGTCGCAGAGTGTACCGACAAAATTATATCATTGTACGACAAAGAAAGAGGGTGAGGAGCAGGTAGACGGAGGAAGGGAAGACGAGGAGATGTGAATGAAAAGGAGGGAAGAGAAGATCGACGTAGAGAGGAGGGCGAACCGACAGAGAGGAGGGCAAAAGAGACGACAGAGACAGGGAGAAGGAGGAAGGATATGAACTACTGCAATTGGAATACACACCAGAGTAACGCCGGGTACTCAGGTAGTGTTACGTAAGAATTAATTTTTATGACGTAGACTGCTATGTTGCCACTAAAGGAGTTTTCATCTGATCGAATCGATCCATTGCTCGCTATTGACCTCAAATTTTATGAAAATAATGAAAAGTTGTACAGAATTATAACACATTCTTCCAGAAAAGAAAATGTCACTCTCCTAAATACACTTTTCTCCTGTATTTCGCTCTCTTAGCTAGAACATACTGGAGAACCCGATCAACCGGAAACGACAAAAGTGATGGCGTAGAGGAAGGAGCTGGCCGTTCTAGTTTCGCCAGATGACTTTTCCGGATTTGTACTCCTCTCTTCGATTTGTTCCTCAAGACGCTCTCCGCAAACCATGCAAGTCAGTTCTTTTCGTTTTTCTGCGTTCTATATAGCTCCTTTCTTTGGCTACGTGTTTAAGTTAGCTCCTGCTTAAGTGGTGCCCACCATAACTAAAATGGTTCAAATGGCTCTGAGCACTATGGGACTCAACTGCTGTGGTCATAAGTCCCCTAGAACTTAGAACTACTTAAACCTAACTAACCTAAGGACAGCACACAACACCTAGCCATCACGAGGCAGAGAAATTCCCTGACCCCGCCGGGAATCGAACCCGGGAACCCGGGCGTGGAAAGCGAGAACGCTAGCGCACGACCACGAGATGCGGGCCATAACTAAAATGATACCCAACAGTAAGTTACCTACGTCAAACCTATGAACACGAATGTCCTAGTAAAATAAAAAAATAAAAAGATTAATTATTTAAATGAAATGTATCTTTAATATACTAGGTTTTAAATCGGCTCACAAGTATACAAAAATCTCTCCTAGCACTATAGGAACTCCTAAGTATGTACGGGTAGATCTGAAGATTTATAATAGTGAATTTTTAATAGCTATGAAATAGTGTAATGCTTAAAACGATAAGCGTGAGGTGCATGCCGTACGTAATTGATGCATTAACAGTTCACCTCCTAATTTTTGTCTTAGGCATGCGCCCCACGTTTTCTTTTTCAAATCTTATTGATATGTTCATAGCTATTAAAAGTAAAAAAAAAAATCAATAATTTTCAGGACTATCTTTGTAAGGTTAGGGATCTGTATGGGGCTAGGAAAAATTATTTTACACGTTTTAGTCCGATTTAAAAACTATTTTTATCGCTGTGATAATTTTTTGCTTTTTAGTCTAGTGTAAGTGAAATTTTTAATAGATTTCAGAGATTTCGGCAAGATTACAACAGAGACATGTAAATTTGAGTTTCATTTTAATTCCTCTTCACTCGACTCGAGAAATACGTTATTTACTTATATAAAGTATGTGATAAAAAGTATCCGGACACCCCCAAAAACATACGTTTTTCATATTAGGTACATTGTGCTGCCACCTACTGCCAGGAACTCCATATCAGCAACCTCAGTAATCATTAGACGCCGTGAAAGAGCAGAATGGGGCGCCCCGCGTATCTCACGGACTTCGAATGTGGTCAGGTTATTGGGTGTCACTTGTGTCATACGTGTGTACGTGAGATTTCCGCACTCCTAAACGTCCCTAGGTCCACTCTTTTCGATATGATAGTGAAGTGGAAACGTGAAGGGGCACGTACAGCACAAAAGCATGCAGACCGACCTCGACTGTTGGCTGACAGAGGCCACCGATAGTAAAAGAGGGTCGTAATGTCTGATAGGTACACTTCTATCCAGATCATCCCGCAGGAATTCCAAACCGCATCATGATCCACTGCAAGTACTATGACAGTTAGGCAGAAGATAAGAAAACTTGGATTTCATGGTAGGGCGGCTACTCATAAACCACAGACCTCGCCGGAAAAGCCAAACGACGCCTCGCTTGGTGTAAGGAGCGAAAACATTGGACAATTGAACTATGGAAAAACGTTGTGTGGGGTGACGAATCACGATTCACAATGTGGCCATCCGATGGCAGTGAGTGGCTATGGCGAATGCCCGGTGAACGACATATGCCAGTGCGTGTAGTGCCAATAGTAAAATTCGAAGGCGGTGGTATTATGGTGTGGTCATGTTTTTCATGGAATTGGCTTGTACCCCTTGTTGTTTTGCGTGCCACTATCACAGCACAGTCCTACATTGATGTTTTAAGCAACTTCTTGCTTCTAACCGTTGAAGAGCAATTCGGGGATGACGATTGCATCTGTCAACATGATCGAAACCTGTTCATAATGAACGGCCTGTGGCGGAGTGGTTATACGACATTAACATTCCCTTAATAGACTGGCCTGCACAGAGTCCTGACCTGAATCCTACAGAACACCTTTGAGATATTTTGAAACGCTGACTTCCTGCCAGGCCTCGCCGACAGACAGCGAAACCTCTCCTCAGTGCAGCACTCCGTGAAGAATGCGCTGCCATTCCGCAAGAAACATTCCAGCACCTGTTTGAACGTATGCATGCGAGAGTGTAAGATGTCATCAAGGCTGAGGTTGGGGCAACACCATATTGAATTCCAGCATGGAGGGCGCCAAGAATTTGTTAGTCATTTTCAACCATATGTCCGGATACTTTTGATGAGATAGTGTATGCTTTTCGGGAAAGACCACGAAGTTGAAAATTAGAGAGATTAGAGCTCACCTCTGTTTACCAACAATAATTCTTTCCGCGAACCATCTGGGCCTGGTAAAGTAAAGTGGGGAAACGGCAGTGGTACACAAACTACCATCAGCCACACACAAAACAAAAAACGGAAGTTAATATGTCAGTGCTGCTCAGTTCTGCACTATGTTTAAAATTTCAAGTCTCTTTCTCATCGGGAAGTTAGTTTAAAATCAATCACAAAATATCTACTGAACAAACAGACAGACAAGAAAGAGACCTAATAAAAACGTGGGAAATAACATTTAGAACGATTACATTTGTAGTCATTCAGTAAGAAGCACCGTAGTAAAAGACGAAGTTTTGACAGAGCAAATGATACTCGTACTGTCAATCGTCAGACTTTACAAAAATAGCGCAGTCTATTGTTGCTGATTTTCTGCTTAGAGTTCGAAAGGCCAGCACAGAAAAAATTTGCGGAAAGCGTCTGTGTTCTGTCTTAGCAGTTGTGCAATTATACTGCTCGCTTGTGCTCATCGTTTGTTATTCTACATAGCTATATTTGAGTTCATGGATCATTTCCGTTATACTCGCGATTCGATCGATACTATCGGTAACAAACCCAGCAGCACGTCTCTCAACTGCTTCGATGTCTTGCTTTCATCCGACCTGCTGGTGATCCCAAACGCTCGATGTCTTCCTTTTATCCGAACTGCTGGTGATCCCAAACACTCGAGCAGTACTCAGATGAACCATCCCGGCATTTGTCTGAAGAAGTTTCTGGAAATCCCAAGAAACCTAAAACAAGATGGCTGGGCGCTCATTTTGTTCGTTATTGTTCGTTGCATCTGTTCGGGGTGGACGTCCCGTGACACCCTTTACAGTCATCGTGATCCATTCATTCAGTTTTTTTTTTGTTATAGAGGGCACCTATTTCTCTTTTCTTTGCATTCGTAATTGAAACTTCCTGGCAGATTAAAACTGTGTGCCGGACCGAGACTCGAACTCGTAATCGTTCTTGGTATGGGTTAGTAGCGGACGTCGTATGACATCAGTTGAAGTTCGATGTTGATCACTTCACTCAGTTTTTTTTATTAGAGAGGTTAGCCTGCTGTCTGACCAAACACGCTGAGCTACCATGCAGACTTTTAACCGTCGTCCTCTCGAATGCGAATCCAGTTTGGTAACCACTGCGCCATCTTGCTCGCTCATCAGTGTCTTATACACGGTCTCCTTTATAGATGAGCTACACATTCCCAGAATCCTCCCAATAAATCGAAGTCGATCATTCTTCTTCCCTACTGCCAACATTAAGGGCTCGTTCCATTTCTTATCACTTTGCAACGTTACTTCTAGATGTGTAATCTGAATGACAGTGTTACACAGCACACCACTTACATTGCATTCATGCCATCCCAGACCGTACAAGGACCCCTATTCGCATCAGTACACGACGTAGTATGTTGCAGCTGCCTTTAGCACAGGACGGGGGTTGATAAGGAAATTTACATTTTAAAGTAGGTTGTGGAGCAAATGGACATAACAGCTCTGAAGTTACATATAAAAACAATAAATAAATTAAGGAAAGAATTGTAATTTTGCCGGCATGACATACCGTGGCACAATTTGTGATAAAATTCATAGGTTCCTAAGTAAAGCGAACTGAAAAGTTGTCTTTAGAATTGAAAAGACCTTGGGACCAAGGGTTCGTCATTGTACGTATCTCACGGAGGATGAATAAGTGTTTGCTGACCCATATTTATAAGATAACATGTGATACTTGTCAAAAGAACTGTATTGGACAGACGAGTCGATCATTTAAAACTCACATCAATGAAGCTAACCTTACACACAATAAAACAGCATTAGCTGACCATTTACCAACACTTAATCATAAAATCACTGGTATCGACAATAATATGGAGATTTTACATAGAGTAAACAACGAGGGGTATGTTGACGTGCTTGATGAGCTTGAAATTTACACTGCCAACAGAAAATAGCGTCACAAAAAGAATCTACATGAAGAGAATGAATTTTCCCGTAACGCTTATTTTAATGTTTACGACGAAGTCCTTCGGCAAATGGTCTTCGCCGTTCCACTACCATAGGTGTGTTTATCGTGTTAGTTGGCCTGTGGCCAACCAGTACGTCGCTCGTGATTCAACGTACTATGGTAGGTGGTGCATCCCGGCGTCCACTCTGTATCCACAGGATATTGTCATGCTACACCATTGTTTATGTGTCGTAATATTGTTTGCTAAAAGATGTAGTATTTTGCCGCGCGGAGTGGCCGCTCGGTTTGGGGCGCCATGTCACGGTTTGCGCGGCCCTTCCCGCCGGGGGTTCGAGTCCTACCTCGGGCATGGGTTTGTGTGTTGCTCCTAGCATAAGTTAGGTTAAGTTAGATTAAGTAGTGTGTAAGCCTAGGGACCGATGACCTCAGCAGTTTGGTCCCTTAGGAATTCGTACACATTTGAACATTTTTTGTAGTTTTTTTTTGTAATTAATTTATATTTCTCGTGTGTATTAAAGTGTGAGTCCCTTGTATTTTTAGTATTATTTATTAAATGAAGAGAACTTCTTGATGTTGTTTTAGCATATGGTCTCAAATAACCAAGGTAGACGCATTAGTTTATTTCGCACTATCAAGAGATGTACAGACATGAACGAAAATGTACAATGTACAGATTCCCACATTTGTGTTCTACCTTTGCCTTTATAATGCATCATTCACACTGGAATGTATTCCTCTAACGTTTTAATCTTTTTATCTCATTAATTATTTCTATTTTATGATGGAAGAATCTCATTTATGTTTTATTAGTAAACTAGCCAAAGACTTGGCCGTATCACGTGATTGACCATGAAACCTTTGCCCCACGTCATCCACTGTACTTTCACATTAGTTTCATGTTACTCAAATCACGGCCGATAAACAATCCTGCGACGCCCGGCACTTGTGGCCTCCTTGATGCCTCGATACTACCAGGGCCAACCTCGATGGCCCTGCTTCCAGTGTTACACCTTTGTAACGTCTGTTCTGTCGCCTCTTTTTCGCTTCTCAACCCAGACTGGAAGACGTTCTGAACGCGGATGTGGTGTGCAGCAGATGGGAGAGAAATGTAAGTTTATTCAGATAATGGAAGAAAAGCCTTTCTGAAGCTGAATGCTCTTTCAGTGTTCCAGGATCTACATAATTTGTTGTCAGAGCGAAAAGGTTATGGGGTTAAAAGTAGGTACAGAATTCGAGCTTACCCTACTGACGTAAATGGCCATACGTGAACACCGAAATGTAGAAATCTGAGAAGTCTTCGAAGCGGAATGGAGTACCTTACCAGAAATAATATTACATTTCGTTATTGGGTCTTATGTACCATGTTGGAAAGGTGCATGACTAATAATATGTCAGTACTGTATGGTCCTCATGAAAACTATTACAGTCTTAAATAATTTCCGATCAACTCGGAAATGGTACCAAACGAAACGATTCCTTCTGTCATCTTCATTAATTTTTACTGTTACTTGTCATTTGTTAGACAAGAAAGCAAAAGGTAAATCTTGCGTCTTCGTTGAGTTCTCTCGTTCCACCAGAAAAAGAGAATAATTTATTTTATTAGATTCTAGAATATACAAGTAATATAACTGCAGACGAATCTTACAATTCTGTCATTTGCGAGCCCCCAGGGTACCCTGGTTAATTAAGAGGGCTAGGTGTGCAGAACGCTACCTACCGAGACTTATGTAAACACAGAGGTTTAATGAGGGAGAGAAGTAGAGTGGAGTGGAGCTTCGTTCGTCTCTGGCGTGGCCAGAAAGATGAGCTGACGGGATGAGGCTTGTTACGGCTTACGACGTGACTCCTGCTGGAACCAGTTTTTGAGAGGAGTGATTGTCCTGGATTCGTCTTATAAGCACTCTGGTGCTACTGACGCTTGCTGTCACTTGGCGAAATTAAGTTTCTTTCTGCTACTGTTAGCTGTGCAATTTTTCACGAACCCTAAAGACAAGTTTCTGAAATTTATCCGCAAGAAATTAGTGCTGCCGTCTAACCTGAAGGTCTCTAATGATTTAGCAGATAAAATCAAGTTAGTTGACAAGTATCGTTCGCTTATTATAATTCGCTACATTCTCATCGTGCCCAAGATAAAATAAATGTGCCTTCTGTAAGCGATAAATTTGTGACTGCACTCGAGGGCCGGAGGTACCGAAAGGTAATTTTTTTATCTGCTATAATAACATAAAAGACAAGTTCAATAATGTCATAAATTCCACAACGTCGTAGTGCATGGAAGAAGGATTTCCATGTTCTACAAAGATTAGCACTTGCTTTAAATGAAAAAAAAAGTAGTATCTCATGAATACAATCCCAGAGAGTCACAAACTGAGACAGAAAATTTATAAAAAGATCTTGACGAGCAATTTGTGTGGACATGAAACTAGAGATTCACTCGTAGGTGAGGCATGCGAAAGATTTCAGTTTATTGGCATGATACTAGATGAATGCAATCAGTCTACAAAGAAGACTCCTCACAAAGCACTTAAACATCTTAGAATATTGCTGAAGTGTGTGGCATTGGTTCCAAATAGGGCTAACAAAGTATGTTGAACGTGTACAAAGATGGGTGGGGCGACATGTCACGGGTCTGACTCGCGAGAGTGCGTAAACAATATAAAGAAAAGCATTAGTTGGCGGATTCTTGAAGATAGATGTAAATTAAGTCACGAAAGACTGCCTACAAAATTGGAAGAGCCAGTACGAAGTGAATTTAGAGATTCGTCAGCCTCCTACGTACCGCTCCTGTAAGCCTAATTACAGCAGGCACAGTGGCAGTTAAGCACTCAGTCTTGCTGCGTCCCATTGGAACATGAAGAACCTCTAACACGTTGTACCATGCTAAGTGCCCCCTGCCATGCACTTCACGGTGGTTTGGGGAGTATGGGCTGAGAATTAAATCTAGATACATTTAGAATTATTCAGAGAAACACATTTGCACAGAAGTGAAAAAATGACAAGCCTCTTGCGAATGGAATCAAACGAATATTTAAAAAAATATCCCCGTAGATGTACCATTGTTGACTGAAAAATCTTAGCACTATATCATTCACTTTGGAATACATTGTTTTCATGATATTGAAAGTTGGTTATGGGATTTTAAAAACGGTTTTAAGAAAACAGAATAAGCATGTCTGTTGACAATGTATTAGTGTTAAATCAGAAGTCCCGCAAGGATGCTCGTGGATGATTCTGTTGTGTATAGAACAGTTGCTACGTCAAAAACCACTAGCAAAATGAAGGAGAAATACAGAGGCTCAACACCTGCGACAGAAATTGGAAGTTGCTACAGAACTTGAATATGTGGTAGTAAACATTGTTGCGTTCAGGTTTTAACAACGGGGAAGGCTAAGGAGTGGAAATGACTGGAGTTGTGGAGGCGTATACGTTTTCGTCAAAAAACAATTTATTCACAAAAAACTATCAAAAAGAGTTCAATGTGAAACGAGTTATACATTTTACAATGAATGTAGGCTCTTCAGAGCATACTTCAAGTTACACACGAGAATAGCAATCACATGTTCACTTTTCGCAGGAGCATAAAAAGCTTACCTAACCAAGGCACAATAACGAGATCCTACCTTAGAGTAATTAAAATGAAATGAATCGGAGACCAATATCTAAAAAAAAGGACAGTACCAGTAATGCGAGAAACAAGAGAATTATTTTACACTGGGAGCATCACAGAAGTGAAATAATCAGGAATAAACAAAATTATATATAATAAAATACAATGCATGTGGTACCAGAGGCACAATTAACTAATTCTTGGTCCGAGATACAAACTGCACCAAATAACTGGGTTCAGTTTGTCGTGTTCACAAATGCCAAAAACGTCATAATGAGAGAAATCAGAATCACTATTGACTAATCAGGCATGCACCACTTCATTCCTACGTTATGCCCCGGTTTAGTAGCTCACGGTACACCCCAAAAGAATATTGTTTCCCAGATGCAAGTTTATCACTTTACGTCGTACATATTATAAAAATAGATGTACGTATGTATGTCGGTATATTCACACATCAAAAAATGTTTTCCATATTGCGCTTCCCAGAACACCTGAAGGCAGACATTGACTGTGGGTACTGTACCACAGACGCAGTCCCTTTGAGTGTTCAGAGATGTCACTAAACCCCCCCAAAGATGTAAACAACCGTGCATGAGCAGCGTCTATTAGAAGGAGGGGATCCGACAGCCGATCAGTTCCAGTCATTCCACTAGGAAGGAGGTACACTGCTCGTGTTGCCTGCAGTTCAACCATGACTAGACGGTCAATACCGCGGTTGTGCCAGGAAGGGATCTCAACAAGCGAAGTGTCCAGACGTCTTCGAGTGAACTAAAGCGATGTAGTTCCGACATGGGGGAGATACAGAGAGACGGGAACTGTTGATGACATGCCCCGCTAAGACCGCCCAGGGCTACTACTGTAGTGGATGACCTCTACCTACGGATTATGGCTCGGAGGAACCCTGACAGCAACGCCACCATGTTGAATACTGATTTTCGTGCAGCCACACGTTGTCGTGTTCAAAAATGGCTCTGAACACTATGGGACCCAACATCTATGGTCATCAGTCCCCTACAACCTAGAACTACTTAAACCTAACTAACCTAAGGACTTCACACAACACCCAGTCATAACGAGGCAGAGAAAATCCCTGACCCCGCCGGGAATCGAACCCGGGAACCCGGCCGCGGGAAGCGAGAACGCTACCGCACGACCACGAGCTGCGGACTTGTCGTGTTACTACTCAAACTGTGCGCAAAAGGCTGCATGATGCACAGCTTCGCTCCTGTCGGCCATGGCGAGGCCCATCTTTGCAACCAAGTTATCATGCAGCATGGTACAGATGGGCCCAGCAACATGCCAAATGGACCGCTCAGGATTGGCATCACGTTCTCTTCACCCATGAATTGCACATACGCTTTCAACCAGACAATCGTCGGAGACGTGTTTGGATGCTGAGCGCCTTAGACACACTGTCCAGCGAGTGCAGCAAGGTGGAGGTTCCCTGCTGTTTTGGGGTGGCTTCATGTGGGGCCGACGTACGTCGCTGGTGGTCATGGAAGGCCCCGTACCTGCTGTATGATACGTGAACGCCATCCTCCGACCGATAGTGCAACCGTATGGGCAGCATATTGGCGAGGCATTCGTCCTCATGGACGACAATTCGGGCCCCCGTCGTGCACATCTTGTGAATGACTTCAGGATAACAACATCGCTCGACTAGAGAGGCCAGCATGTTCTCCAGACATGAACCCTATCGAAAATGCCTTGGATAGATTGAAAAGGGCTGTTTATGGACGACGTGACCCACCAGCGACTCTTAGGCATCAACGCTGAATCGCCGTTGAGGAGTGGGACAATCTGGACCAACATTGTCTTGACGAACTTGTGGATAGTATGCCACGACGAATACAGGCATGCATCAATGCAAGAGGACGTGCTACTGGGTATTAGAGGTAACGCTGTGTACAGCAATCTGGACCATCACCTCTGAAGGTCTCGCTGTATGGGGGTACAATATGCAATGTGCGGTTTTCATGAACAATAAAAAAGGGCGGAAATGATGTTTATGTTGGTATCTATTCCATTTTTCTGTAAAGGATCCGAAAGTCTCCGAACCGAAGTGATGCGAAACTTTTTTTGATATTTGTGTTATGTATGTACGTATATCTCCCCCTGATTTCAAACAAACATTACACTTATCACTTACGGACTGGGAAGAATCGTTGTGGGGGTAAGAACCAGCTACATGTCGAAAGGGTGGAGGTTGGGAGAGGGGAGGACGTGAGAAACAGGTGTATCCCACTACACACGACCACCCACACTTAATTCTCCAGTATTTGCGAATGAGAGCGCTTAGTGACTTGTAAGAAACTTTACACATACATTCATATCTTTTCGAAACTTTGCCTCGCTTACGAACCCCACAAAATGACAGGAAAAACGTTTATTTCTTACAAGATTGTCATTGTTCGTGGAGCAAAACTGCTGCATAAGGCACGAGTTTTTGTTACTTCTTTGCGACTGACTTTAGTCGCAACAAATTTTGCAAACACTATTCGCATATGCCACTCACTGATTGTGCCTACAAAACTTTATGGTTGCGCGAAACACAGTTCAAGAGGTATGACTTCATAAACAATGATATGCGTGAGAAACTGCTGCACCATGAATGTCGTTTTAATTTACTGCTTCTTTACCAGTAACTCTATCAGAAAAATATTTCGTAGATAGTAGTCACATAGAACCCTTGATATGCCTCCAAAATTGTACCAATAAATGACACACAATTCAGGAGATATGACATCATAAACACTGGCCTGCATGAAAATGAAACTGGAGGGCGAATTTCGCTGGAGATACTGGTGAAATGTGTGTACAAACATGAGAGAAATATGTTAAATATGCGTGACAAGTGCGTATGCGGGCAAAGCCACGAATAAAAAGCTCCAAAAACTTCCCGGTCGACTTCAACTTCAACTTCAACTTGGTGGTCATATTAGATGCTAAGAGAAAATATTTAACCAACGCATCGATGTTATGCACATCAAGCTACGCATGACACAGATTACAGTGATTTCAAGGGAAGCAATGGGTGGTTGCATACCTTCAGATAGTGCTACAGGACTTGAAGGCGCAAGACAACGAAATTTCAAACATAGCGTCAACTTGACGATGCACAGCAAACTGCGGAATCGGACAAAAAATTTGCGATAAACTTCATCCCTGTCGGGATTTGAAGAAGAAATGCATACGAAAGGAACATCAAATTGATATTCATACAGTTATTACTTGAAAATGCAAAATTGCAGTCTTTGGTAGCCGGTGGATGAATGAGTGAGGATGCAGTGAAATTTCACATCGCAGCTGGCAAGGCTAATAATCATGGAGCATGTCGATTCCCCGACATAAAGTCTTGATGAATTTAATTCCGTGTACTCAGTTGTAGATAGTAGTTACGCCTCACGCACAGGCTCGATAACAATGCATGTCAATGTCAAATTTTGAAAAGGACGTGCAGTCGGGGTCAAAGAATCTGGTTGCAGTAATCGCTGAATCCTCGACAATTGAATGGGAGAGATGCCACTATTCGACGATGTTGGTAGGAATGGGTCAACCACGGCCTAACACAGCGTCGATTAGAAAGCAGTCGACCTAGAGAGGCGACAGGATGTGAGGACCGCGCAGTCGCCGGAGAGGCACGCGGAGCCCCGGATTCACCATCATGATCACCGATCCGACGTGCAACTGGTGCATCGCTGGCCATAAGGGCCATTAATAGGCAGCTCGCAGAAAGAGGACTGAGTTCATGGCGTCCCTTGTGCCGACTGCCATTGATCTCTACTCGGCAACATGCCCACTTTCTTTGGTCACATTCGGCCTGCAATCTCATTGATTGAAGTATAATTGTCTTCAGTGTGAGTCCCACTTCGAGGTGATCCCCGTCGACCAGCGAAGACGTCTTTGAAGACGTCCAGGACAGTCGAGGGATACGAAACTTAATATCGCCTGTCATTCGGTCCGACAACCAGGAGTGATTGTCTTGGATGCCGTTTCATTTCATAGCAGGACGCCTTTGGCTCCCATCCGTCGCACCCCTGCAGCACAGCGGAAGTCGACATTCACTGCTGTATGTGGATACTGTCTGCAAACCGTTTTGAGAACAGTCAGTTGTAAACAAGTAGTAAACTAAAACGTTTTGACTAATTCGGATGTTTCACTGCATTAACAGCGAAAATGTGGCACATGATAAACATTTTTCCTCTCATGATTTTCGGGAGGGGGGAAGGGGTCAGCGGGAAAAACTTTCGTAAAGCTGTGGAATTATGTGTAAAGTTGTTCTGAAGTCGCTAAGTGTTCTTACTCTCAATTACTGGATGAATATAATGAGGATATCTGCGCGTCGTCAGTTACGTTCCCTCAAGATACACACGCAGTTTCTAACTGTAATACTTTTCCTATTGCATTAACCTTTTAAAATAGTATACCCCTTATTGAGAAGATAATGACAGCATTTCAACTTCGTAAGTATGCCTACTCAGCTGAAAGGTCAGTGTAGATGGCTGACATGCAGAGGACCCGGTTTCACTTCCTGGTGCTGCCAAGGATTTTTCCTAGGTGAGAGGACTGGTACGAGGTGCTCTCAGCCTCGTTATGCCATCTGAGGTGCTACACTGACGGAAAAACAATTGTAACACCCCGAAGGAGTTGTGCGGTATGAACAAACGTTTGCACGCGTGTTTCTACATCTGAAAATGGTGTCTATTAAAATTAGCTCCACTTACGTAAGTGGAGCCCCAGTGGCGCCACTATGGAGATACAGAACAGTTTTTCTTCAAATAAACGCTGTTACGGTCGTGAGCGTTAGTTACCTTTGAGACTGGAAGTGGTATGTTGATGTTAGTCAAATGCCTTTAAGGCCTTATTAACACCTCACTGAGTTTGACCGATGTCGTGTCACAGGACAACCGGAAGCTGGATGTTCTTTCAGAGATGCTGCAGGAATGTAGCCGCAGCACACGATTGCTGGCAGCAGTGCTCACGAGACTGTATGGTCACAAGAAGACCGGGCTCTGGACGGCGACGTGGCATTACCAAGAGGAAAGACCTCGGTGTTCGGCGAAGGGCTCTGGCACATCGCACTGCATCTGCTGCAGCAATTTGAGCAGCAGTTGGAACCACAATGACACATGGAACTTCAACGACAGCTCTGAGCCAGACGCACTGTAACGCGCATTCCACTGTCCTCAAACCATCAGCATTTGCGACTTCAGTGGCATCAACGAGAGGTCATTGGAGGGAAGGGTAGAGGCCTGCACCCAACCTGGCTCCATGACAGACACAATGGACATACACCTGGAGTTGCGGTGGTGGTGCGACTCCGTATGGCAGCAGGAGCATTCTCGTGATTATTTATGAAAAAACATTCCAAAGGCTGAAACTTCCTGGCAGATTAAAACTGTGTGCCGGACCGAGACTCGAACTCGGGACCTTTGCCTCTCTCAGGCAAGTGCTCTACCGACTGAGCTCCCCAAGCACGACTCATGCCCCGTCCTCACAGCTTCAATTCCGCCAGTACCTCGTGTCCTACCTTCCAAACTTCACAGAAGCTTTCCTGCGAAGCTTGCAGAACTAGCACTCCTGGATGGAAGGATATTGCGGAGACTTGGCTTAGCTACAGCCTGGGAGATGTTACTAGAATGAAACATTTCATTCTAGAAACATTCCAAAGGCTGTTTTTCAACAGGGTAACGCACGCCCACATACCGCTGTTGTAACCCAAGATGTTCCACAGAGTATCGATATGTTGCCTTGGGCTGCTCCACAACCAGATCTGCCTCCAGTCGATAACATACGGGACATCATATTGCACAACTCCAGCATCATACACAAATAGCATTAACCATCCCTGTATTGACGGACCAAGGTGACAAACTGACATGTGGCATCTGGACTATACGATATACGCATGTTTGCACACATACATTCAACTTTGTGGCGGTTAAAACCCGTTATTGATGTACCAGCGTTTCACATACGCAATGGTTTATTTAGAAC
This sequence comes from Schistocerca americana, assembly GCF_021461395.2. Lineage (NCBI taxonomy): Eukaryota > Metazoa > Arthropoda > Insecta > Orthoptera > Acrididae > Schistocerca > Schistocerca americana. The sequence continues at coordinate 526,161,016 of NC_060122.1, forward strand.
TTGCTTTAGCCTGTGGTCTTGCAATGACAATAACTTAAATACACTCCTGGAAATGGAAAAAATAACACATTGACACCGGTGTGTCAGACCCACCATACTTGCTCCGGACACTGCGAGAGGGCTGTACAAGCAATGATCACACGCACGGCACAGCGGACACACCAGGAACCGCGGTGTTGGCCGTCGAATGGCGCTAGCTGCGCAGCATTTGTGCACCACCGCCGTCAGTGCCAGCCAGTTTGCCGTGGCATACGGAGCTCCATCGCAGTCTTAACACTGGTAGCATGCCGCGACAGGGTGGACGTGAACCGTATGTGCAGTTGACGGACTTTGAGCGAGGGCGTATAGTGGGCATGCGGGAGGCCGGGTGGACGTCCCGCCGAATTGCTCAACACGTGGGGCGTGAGGTCTCCACAGTACATCGATGTTTTCGCCAGTGGTCGGCGGAAGGTGCACGTGCCCGTCGACCTGGGACCGGACCTCAGCGACGCACGGATGCACGCCAAGACCGTAGGATCCTACGCAGTGCCGTAGGGGACCGCACCGCCACTTCCCAGCAAATTAGGGACACTGTTGCTCCTGGGGTATCGGCGAGGACCATTCGCAACCGTCTTCATGAAGCTGGGCTACGGTCCCGCACACCGTTAGGCCGTCTTCCGCTCACGCCCCAACATCGTGCAGCCCGCCTCCAGTGGTGTCGCGACAGGCGTGAATGGAGGGACGAATGGAGACGTGTCGTTTTCAGCGATGAGAGTCGCTTCTGCCTTGGTGCCAGTGATGGTCGTATGCGTGTTTGGCGCTTTGCAGGTGAGGGCCACAATCAGGACTGCATACGACCGAGGCACACAGGGCCAACACCCGGCATCATGGTGTGGGGAGCGATCTCCTACACTGGCCGTACACCACTGGTGATCGTCGAGGGGACACTGAATAGTGCACGGTACATCCAAACCGTCATCGAACCCATCGTTCTACCATTCCTAGACCGGCAAGGGAACTTGCTGTTCCAACAGGACAATGCACGTCCGCATGTATCCCGTGCCACCCAACGTGCTCTAGAAGGTGTAAGTCAACTACCCTGGCCAGCAAGATCTCCGGATCTGTCCCCCATTGAGCATGTTTGGAACTGGATGAAGCGTCGTCTCACGCGGTCTGCACGTCCAGCAAGAACGCTGGTCCAACTGAGGCGCCAGGTGGAAATGGCATGGCAAGCCGTTCCACAGGACTACATCCAGCATCTCTACGATCGTCTCCATGGGAGAATAGCAGCCTGCATTGCTGCGAAAGGTGGATATACACTATACTAGTGCCGACATTGTGCATGCTCTGTTGCGTGTGTCTATGTGCCTGTGGTTCTGTCAGTGTGATCATGTGATGTATCTGACCCCAGGAATGTGTCAATAAAGTTTCCCCTTCCAGGGACAATGAATTCACGGTGTTCTTATTTCAATTTCCAGGAGTGTATGTTTCACAGACTTACTCTTTCTCTCTCTCTTTCTCTCTCTCTCTCTCTCTCTCTCTCTCTCTCTCTCTCACACACACACACACACACACACACACACACACACAGTGTAGCTGAATGAGAGGTAACGAATCCAGACCGCATCCATATCATCCATATGACGCCACAGGAAAGAGGATGATACGGCAGCCTTTCAACATCCCTTGATCCTTCAAGACCTGGATGAGGAGCTCGTTTAAATTTTTGAACTCTAACATAGCGAAATATTGAAAATCAAAGTTTTTCTGCCCCTAGAATCCGTTAATTAGGCAAGTTGCATCTGATAGGGAGTTTCAGGTTGCGGGTTCCTGGATGGTCGCTTGGTAATATACAAGGTGGGTCTGGGAAGTTCGCCTAGTGGTTTCACAAAGTAAAAGAAACCAGAGCTACAAACAAAATACCTCGATGGCATTCAAAGTAATCACCATTAAGTAAAACACACGTCTGACACCAGTTGTAAAGTTCTTTGAAACTGCCAGCAAAGGCCGGCCGGAGTGGTCGAGCGGTTCTAGGCGCTTCAGTCTGAAACCGCGCGACCGCTACGGTCGCAAGTTCGAATCCTGCCTCGGGCATGGATATGTGTGATGTCCTTAGGTTAGTTAGGTTTAAGTAGTTCTAAGCTCAATGGGACTGCTGACCTCAGATGTTAAGTCCCATAGTGCTTAGAGCCATTTGAACCATTTTTTGTTGGTCTACAAAATACGATGGTGTGAGTAGATCATGTCCATTACGCTTGAGGTGTACATATTTGTTTCCATGCCTCAATAATTACTTGTAAACCGCACACATTAATAAAAGCAGCAAGGTATGTTTCATAAGGAAGTAACGTCATAGGACTACGGAAGATTGAAGAGATATTAGACTACGCATGTGTCTCATACATTTGTCAGTCACATACAGTGATGCAACCATTACGACTTGCTGCTTTAGTGCTTCAAATCATTGTCCGGCACTGCCGATCAGATCGAATGGGCAGTAATACGGGAAAAGGAATTTGGTGTATTATACACTCCTGGAAATTGAAATAAGAACACCGTGAATTCATTGTCCCAGGAAGGGGAAACTTTATTGACAAATTCCTGGGGTCAGATACATCACATGATCACACTGACAGAACCACAGGCACATAGACACACGCAACAGAGCATGCACAATGTCGGCACTAGTATAGTGTATATCCACCTTTCGCAGCAATGCAGGCTGCTATTCTCCCATGGAGACGATCGTAGAGATGATGTAGTCCTGTGGAACGGCTTGCCATGCCATTTCCACCTGGCGCCTCAGTTGGACCAGCGTTCGTGCTGGACGTGCAGACCGCGTGAGACGACGCTTCATCCAGTCCCAAACATGCTCAATGGGGGACAGATCCGGAGATCTTGCTGGCCAGGGTAGTTGACTTACACCTTCTAGAGTACGTTGGGTGGCACGGGATACACGCGGACGTGCATTGTCCTGTTGGAATAGCAAGTTCCCTTGCCGGTCTAGAAATGGTAGAACGATGGGTTCGATGACGGTTTGGATGTACCGTGCACTATTCAGTGTCCCCTCGACGATCACCAGTGGTGTACGGCCAGTGTTGGAGATCGCTCCCCACACCATGATGCCGGGTGTTGGTCCTGTGTGCCTCGGTCGTATGCAGTCCTGATTGTGGCGCTCACCTGCACGGCGCCAAACACGCATACGACCATCATTGGCACCAAGGCAGAAGCGACTCTCATCGCTGAAGACGACACGTCTCCATTCGTCCCTCCATTCACGCCTGTCGCGACACCACTGGAGGCGGGCTGCACGATGTTGGGGCGTGAGCGGAAGACGGCCTAACGGTGTGCGGGACCGTAGCCCAGCTTCATGGAGACGGTTGCGAATGGTCCTCGCCGATACCCCAGGAGCAACAGTGTCCCTAATTTGCTGGGAAGTGGCGGTGCGGTCCCCTACGGCACTGCGTAGGATCCTACGGTCTTGGCGTGCATCCGTGCGTCGCTGCGGTCCGGTCCCAGGTCGACGGGCACGTGCACCTTCCGCCGACCACTGGCGACAACATCGATGTACTGTGGAGACCTCACGCCCCACGTGTTGAGCAATTCGGCGGTACGTCCACCCGGCCTCCCGCATGCCCACTATACGCCCTCGCTCAAAGTCCGTCAACTGCACATACGGTTCACGTCCACGCTGTCGCGGCATGCTACCAGTGTTAAAGACTGCGATGGAGCTCCGTATGCCACGGCAAACTGGCTGACACTGACGGCGGCGGTGCACAAATGCTGCGCAGCTAGCGCCATTCGACGGCCAACACCGCGGTTCCTGGTGTGTCCGCTGTGCCGTGCGTGTGATCATTGCTTGTACAGCCCTCTCGCAGTGTCCGGAGCAAGTATGGTGGGTCTGACACACCGGTGTCAATGTGTTCTTTTTTCCATTTCCAGGAGTGTATTACTGTGATGTGTTGTGACACTTCTCATATAAAACTTGCTCTGTAAAACTGTTTTCTTCAATATATTTTACATTGTGCCTTTCTATAATTCACGTAAATAGACCAACATACAGGTATCGGGAGGGATCTGTTTTAATTACATTCAGTATTTCTGTTAGGTCTGTAATTCATATAACATAAATGGAAGCGTACAGACCAATTACAGAAAGACAAAAAATTGTCTCTCACTGCAGAATTCTGTGACAGTAGTTCATAAACGTAGCGATGCTACACTAACTTCAAGGCTTTTAAAGTCATAATCTCAATAAAAAACGGACTGTTAGAGCTTGTCATTCACTTCGTTATTCATTTTTGTTGATTTTTCGAAGTGTTTTTATACATCACACGTAATATTTCTCAATGACTTTAGCGTTATGCTCTAGACGTCATTTCTGTGCTACAGTGTTTCGAATCGTTGCACAAAGTGCTGACTTTGAACTAGCATGATTAACTGATTGCCTTTTTGCAGCCGCGAAGACCAGCGCTCCAGAGAGTTGCTGAAGATCGGGCGGTAGTTAACGTGGCCCTGATAAACTGCTGAACTCTCTTTCCGGCTTAACGTCTGTGGTCGCACCAACTCATTAATCACTCGTCCGCTAATGTGAAGCCGCAGGCAGCTAGCAGCCCCAAGTAAATACCGCTGCGTTCTCCAGCAGACGTAAACAGAGTATAGGGCCATTAGAGACCTCTACCTCTGAAATGAACTTCAGCTGTTATGGAATGAAAAGTATTCAGTAAATGTATTCTGAAAATTTTACAGTGACACACTTTTACAAAACCGACATGGAACCCCAGTTTAATCTTCTGCTCATTAAAAATACGCTGCCTGCAAAAAAGGGGAATCACCCAGAAGGGAAGGAGAAGGCGAAATGAAATTGTAAGGGTTGAGAGGGTACATTATGTTATTTCTGTGATTACAAATTAAGTCAAATTTACAAAGAACTTGGCAGTTTCGAGCTCACTTACCAGTATGATGTTACACTCCCTGAAGCATGGATAGACGCTGGAATTTGGTTGGGAAGGTGACGTAGAGCCTTTGCTTCCTCTCGTAAGGCAAACTGGTTTACAAATGTTTCAATTGGTCCTTGATGTTTCGGATGTCACTGGAACGGATTTGACGTCCGAGTTGACCCGAGACATGTTTTATTGGGGAGAGATCTACGGATCTTGCGGACCACGGGAGTACATCAACATCAATTAGACAATTCATACAGAAACGTGCCATGTTTTGACGAGTGTTGTTCTGTTGAAAAATAACACCACAGTACTGTTTCAATGGAGGAAGATTACACATGAACGCCCAGCATGACAGGCGGCCTCTAATGCCTTGGGTGTCGACGGGACGTTAAAACCTAATCTTTTCTTCCGGATGGCAAGTCGTCCGTGACTTATCGTTGTGGTGGCGGAGGTCCCCCAGTCGTTATTTTTCTAAGGGAATCGGGAGTGAATGATGTACAATGTCAGAATTGTGAAGCGAGATATGTGGGGCAGATGAGATGGAATTTTAAAGTTAGATGAAAAGAGCATAATGATAGGCAACTGTTCGTCAGGTGTAGCAAAGCATCTCAAGAATGAGCGCATTCGTTTGGGGGTATATCGGAAAGCATGAGGATGTTGCATTGAGGAAAAAATTGTGATTGCTATCAAATTTAGAGGCGCTAGAAATTTATTGAGCCTTGAAAGGTGAGTGCGTCGGCGTGACTAAAGTACATTTCTGGGCAAACCTTAGCCATATCCTCCCTACGAAGCAGCCACCAAAATATTTTACCTAGTGACATAGGATTTACGCATGTTATTTCGTTGCAAAGTAGAGTAGTTTTAAGTTAGAAAGGGCTAGAAGCAGACAGGCATTTCTCGAAGATTTTATGCCACAGTACTGTCGTTGGTGCTGAGCATTAGGTTGTGAGTAAATATCATCTTTGGTAGGTAATGGCACCGACTTTCAGTTTGCAACTGTACCCAGTGAACAGTGGTTGCACCGGCCTGTGATGTTTTATGTTTTACATTTCGAGTTGACCTAGACATGTGCAGCTTGTTCTTAAGTTGTGGTGAGACCTAAGGGCACAAAATATTTTTTAAGGCAGGCTATAAATCGGCACGTCTGTAATCCTTATATGTTTGTCGGTACAGGGAATTTTTTATTTGCTTTCCTTGTTTTTGTCACTTGGAATAATGTTATCCCGAAGCTTGTTGCGAAGTAATAACAGATTTACAACTGGGCTGAATATCCTCAATTTTGTCTGTTACGTAGCCTCTGTTTAGTGGAATTATATTTCACCTAGGTTAATGAAGTTATATTACATTTAACCTCTTCGGTAGATGGTAAATTCTCACGATCTCCACATCTACGTTTTGGTATTGATGAAGAGATCAAAAGCCGGCCGCGGTGGTCTCGCGGTTCTAGGCGCTCAGCCCGGAGCCGCGCGACTGCTACGGTCGCAGGTTCGAATCCTGCCTCGGGCATGGATGTGTGTGACGTCCTTAGGTTAGTTAGGTTTAAGTAGTTCTAAGTTCTAGGGGACTGATGACCACAGATGTTAAGCCCCATAGTGCTCAGAGTCATTTGAACCATTTGAAGAGGTCAAAAGTTAGAGTTGACGTTCCCAGAGGGTGATTAGAATTTTCCAATATTAATTATTAAGGTACAAATAAACGTTCTGTGACTAGGGCCTCCTTTCCGGTAGACCGTTCCCCGGGTGCAAGTCTTTCGATTTGACGCCACTTCGGTGACTTGAGCGTCGATTGGGATGAAATGATGATGATGATGACTAGAACAACATAACACCCAGTCCTTCAGCGGAGAAAATCTCCAACACAGCCGGGAATCGAACCCGGGCCCTTGGGACTGACGTTCTGTTTCTCTGACCACTCGGCTACTGGGGGAGCACAATTATTAAGGTAGTCAGTTAATAATAATTCAACAACCATTATAAGGACAGTTTCATTCATTTATTCGTATGATGGAGTTAGACAGATTGAGTACATTATCAAACATATAGCCAAAAATTAGACAATGAGATATCATCCAGATGAGAATGTCTTTTTTTCGACTATCAACAAATCTCAAACCGTAAAGAAAATTACATTCCTTCGTCAAGCGTATATTTGAAACTTTCAGTTCTTCCACAAGTGATACAGTGTTCCATTAGCTGTTTGATTTTGTCATCTGTCTTCTCTCTCCACCGTAATTATTCAAAACCTTGAGATGAGAACATAATTGTTAGTTACACTATATTTCAAGTTATTCTTTGCCACATTGCTGTAATAGGCCATTTCACTTCTAATTAACAGTGGTGCATGGAATATGATTTCACACTAATACTTGAGTGACACAGTGTGCCATATGAAGTACAATAAAACCATGTACTATAATACCCAATAGTATCCCTTCGACCTGAATTGCTTCTCGCTTCATTTGTATGCTGCACATATAGTGTAGCAGTCCTACCGGTACGTTAATCTCTTTCCAATACAGTCGTTTGACTATACAAAATGAATACCACAAGAGATCACTAGAGAACACTGTAAGTTACTCAACCAAAATGTAAATCAACACTACGGTACTGTAAATAGTAGGAACTGTCTCATTAGAGATGAGACAGTCCTTAACGCTTGTAAACTCAGTTTCATAACAGTAAATAACATTTCAAAAACAGTACCACACTCATTAGAATTTGACTTAAGTGACTCTCTCACATAAGTCATTCCAGCAATCTTTAGGCAAAACGAAATATTTTTATGAACAAAAGATTTTGAAACACGGTCTGGACTACTGAGGTTCTATGACAATTCGAAGTATTCTTTAGATTTGACAGCTTGTTTCAGACTTCAGAAACGTCGTTCCTAATACGAGTGGTTTACCATAAACTGAATCTTGAACTAACCAGTTATATACAACGCTATTAACAGCGGAAAACGCTCTATGGAAATCTCAAAATTAAATTGTATCACTAGTACTTTCTCTGTACTCATGATTGTGCAATTATTTGGACACATGTCTGAACTTTAATCGACATGGTGAACGTTTTGTTCTAGATCTGTATTGAAATGAAGCACCCATAGCTACAGTTAGCAAGCAAATCTTTCGTGCCTGACTGAACCTCGTTCATAGCAACGTTCATGACTCGGCACAAAAAGTCATCGGTATCATTTCGCAAACCTGAACTTGAAAATTATTCCATCTGCCTGGAATCCTGTCAAGACCATTATTTCCCTGTTTGCTAACCACATTTAATATAATTTACAGTGACAAAGTTAGCACATCTTTAAAACAAAGTGCCATGACGTAAAGTTTCGTGATGGAGACTGAAACCCAGAAGATAATCTTATTATTAACTAAGTAAAATGAGATGCTAGATCTCGAATTTTTTGACCAGCAGTGAGATGTGTGAATCTGAAATGGGGATACAATTTCTTTGTCTAACCGCTTGTCGAACACGGCACCTATAACCGTTTTTTGCTGTTCATGAATTGTTTGCTCACAACTTTAGTGAGATGTGTGCATACTTGAGATGAACTAACGGCACCTATCGTTATCCTTGACAACACATGAGGAGACATTAAAATGAAAATTATTTATAACTAGCAGTTTAGTGTGCATGTGGTCAGGCTTGAACTGAAACCATGGATATTTTCCCGCTGCACCACGATTCGAATCCAAATATATGCCTTCGTGGGGACCGAGAGGAGTTTGCAATCTTGGGGAAGACAACGACAACGACGATGATGATGATGATGATGATGTTTGGTCCGTAAGGCACTCAACTGCGTGGTCATCAGGGCCCGTACAAAATCCCAGTCCACACGCAGTCCAATCTAGCCGCTGTCACGAATGATGATGATGGTATGATGATGATATGATGATGATGATGATGATGATGAAATGATTAGGACAACACAAACACCCAGTGCCTGGGCAAAGAAAATCCCAAACCCGGTCGGGAATCGAACCTGAGACCCTGTGATCCAGAGATGAGAAAACAACGAAACAATCGAACTGTATCACATGGGTCAGATACCACAAAAGCGGAGCTCTGAACTCGACTCCAAGTTCAGTACAAATTTTTCAACGTCTCAAGTTCACGCACACTGCCGACAGAATTTCTGTTTTCTGTGACTTACGCTTCTGCTCTGGCCCAACCTTAACCGTCTCTGCCTCATTTGATAGCGAAGCAATATGATGATTATATTCTGAATACGGTGCAACCTGACGTCCTTCACTTGTCATTAGTAGAGATAATGGAGATCTGCTCGTTTATGTATAAAGTTTATACCGGATGAGGAAATCGAACCCGTATCGCACAACTAAGAGATGAGGATCAATTCAATAGGCCACTGAAGCCCACATTTGCTATAGTCATGAACATACACATGATACACTTAGCTTACAAATTGGACACGGTGAAAAATTTAACTGGTAATTATCAACAGGGTTCTGACACGGGAATTACGCTACTCTCTTGTCAGCGTGAAGTAAAGATGCTTTTAGCCATCATAGCCTCGATTCGATATCATTTTTAAATTTTCGCTATTTCAAGGATTTTCTCAACTAGAGAAATACCATTCAAGAGGTGATTGTATGCTTTCCCGGCGTATACAGCTGGCGAAGAGTTCTCGGGCTTCCAGCCGGGTGGCGGTGTCTTCAAACTGCGACGTTTCGACGAGTGACATACTCATCATCTTCTGGCGAAGTGCCGAGACTTTGCGGATGCCGGTCCCTTTATACCTGCGGTGTGTCCCCCACCACCTGGCCGCGGGAGGCTGGGTCCAGAGGAGCCGGCGGACGGGGTGGAGGGGGAAGCGGGTGCGCCGTTCGTGTCTCCGTCAGAGCATTCTGATCGCGTCTCGTGAGCTGGACGCTTCTTGTTGCGTTCCTGGCGTATTGCGGCTAATGCTGGATTCCAGGCCGCGCTCAGTTGATAGCCTTCGTCCCAGTTCACAAGATTCTCGTGGACCCGTATTTCTATTGATTCTTTAATGACGCTATCCCAATAGCTCCCGGCTCGGCACAGCACCCTGGGGTTTTCGAAATCAAAGGTGTGGTTTTCTTTGATGCTATGTTCAGCTATAGCAGATTCCTCTATCTGTCCAAGTCGAACATGCCTGATGTGTTCCTCGCACCTTTTACAGATGCAGTGCTGCGTTTGACCGATGTACTGCACACCACATTCGCAGGCAATGTTGTATTTACCAGGTGTGTTTAGTTTAAGTGGGTCTTTGGCTGAGCCCAGCAGCTCTTTCGTCTTCGGCGGTGGTCGGAAGACGGTGTTTATGCTTGCTTTTCTTAATAGCCTCCCGATTTTGGCTGATGTGGGCCCCAAATATGGAAGAAAGGCGAGTCTCTTGTTTACTTTCTCTTCCTCTTCCTGAAATTTGTCAGCCTGTCTCCTCTTGAAAGCCCTGCCAATCTGTGTTTCACTGTACCCGTTTTTCCAAAATACCTCTCTTAGGTGGTGTAATTCGTCTGAGAGGCTTTCTTTGTCACGAATGACGTGTGCCCTATGTACCAAGGTGGTCAGCACTGACTGGCGTTGCGCCCGATGGTGGCAGCTGGTTGCATGGAGGTACATGTCTGTGTGCGTCTTTTTTCTATATACTGAATGGCCCAGCGTGCCATCCGCTTTCTTCCTGATCAGTATGTCCATGAATGGAATACAGCCATTCTCTTCTACTTCCATCGTGAAGTTGATATTCTTATGTATGCCGTTTAGGTGGTCCGTAAACTCCTCCAGTGCCTGCCTGCCATGCTGCCAAATCACGAAAGTGTCGTCCACATAGCGGAAGAAGTGCCTGGGTTTACGGTGAGCAGTTTGTAGTGCCACGTCCTCAAAGTGTTCCATATAAAGATTCGCGATCCCTGGAGCAAGGGGAGATCCCATGGCCACTCCATCCACTTGTTCGTAATGCTCTCCATTGCACTTGAAGAAGGTGGTCGTAAGTGCATATTCAAAGAGCTTGGATAGTTAGAGAAATCTGCTATAACTGAACATAGCATCAAAGAAAACCACACCTTTGATTTCGAAAACACCAGTGTGCTGTGCCGAGCCGGGAGCTATTGGGATAGTGTCATTAAAGAATCAATAGAAATACGGGTCCACGAGAATCTTGTGAACAGGGACGAAGGCTATCAACTGAGCGCGGCCTGGAATCCAGCATTAGCCGCAATACGCCAGGAACGCAACAAGAACCGTCCAGCTCACGAGACGCGATCAGAATGCTGTGACGGAGACACGAACGGCGCACCCGCTTCCCCCTCCACCCCGCCCGCCGGCTCCTCTTGATCCAGCCTCCCGCGGCCAGGTGGTGGGAGGCACACCGCAGGTATAAAGGGACCGGCATCCGCAAAGTCTCGGCACTTCGCCAGAAGATGATGAGTATGTTACTCGTCGAAACGTCGCAGTTTGAAGACACCGCCACCCGGCTGGAAGCCCGAGAACTCTTCGCCAGCTGTATACGCTGGGAAAGCATACAATCACATTTACGACGCCTCTACGGGGAAGAGATGCTCTGTAGCTTCAAGCTGCTGCAGAAAGAACGCAACAGGAAATCCAAATTGCTCAGCTCACTGGCTTTCCTCCACCGTTGCCGAGACAAGAACATCTTGCCATGATTTGCGGAATTAAGACATAGTGTGAAATCGAAGAAAACCGAACGTATTTTACGGCGAGCAGGGATGGCCATTGTCAGGGAACGCATTCACTACACACGGCAAGAACTGGACAAGAATGCACCCATCCTGATCGCATGTCACCTGAAAATGGCAAAAGCATGACCGGCACACACTTGGGAGTGGGTTGACTGCAGCTCTCACGCCGACAGTGAGGTGCAGAAACGACATGTTGCCGCAAAACAGATCAACAAATTCGGCAGACTCTCTGGAGCTCAGTCGACCCAGAAGGTGACAAATAGCACCAGAGCTATTGTAAATTTGACAGATAAGGTGCTAGATGCAGCCACAACTTCTGTCCTCACGAAAGGGTTGAACTTTGCACCGGTACCAAGGACCATATTGAAACGGGACATCATCAGCAGCGTAAAGGAAGCAATCCGGGGCCTACCCAAGGAGGAAGCTAAGCAGATCCGAAGGGAGACCTGCAGGATCATCGACAAGTCACGACTCCCTAAAGCTAACATTACTGCGCCAGAGCGAGAGGCTATCCGCGCACTGAGGGATGATGCTGACATCATGGTCCTCCCAGCAGACAATGGAAATGCGACGGTGCTGATTCGCACAGTCGACTACCAACAGAAAATCTGCTCTCTGCTGCAAGACCCAGCCTACAGGTAGCTGAACAAGGACCCTACATCGACGATGACCAGGAAAACCGTGGCGCTACTGAAGGACTCAGATCTACCAGAGGCAGTGCAGAAACGGCTGTATCCCAGAGCGCCAACGACACCGCGCCTGTGTGGGTTGCCCAAGATTCACAAAGATGGGGTGCCTCTACGGCCGATTCTGGACACTATCAACTCGCACAGTTATGGACTGGCCAAATACCAGGCAACACTATTGAAACCACTGGTGGGACACTGCAGTCATCACGTGAAAAACTCCGCGGATTTCGTTAGAATACTGAAGGACATCGGAATACAGAGTGATGACCTACTCGTGAGCTTCGACGTCACCTCCTTGTTCACGAAAGTACCGCTACAAGACGCCTTGGCACACCTCAATCAGCACTTCGAGCCTGAAACAGTGAAGCTCTTTGAATATGCACTTACGACCACCTACTTCAAGTGCAATGGAGAGCATTACGAACAAGTGGATGGAGTGGCCATGGGATCTCCCCTTGCTCCAGGGATCGCGAATCTTTATATGGAACACTTTGAGGACGTGGCACTACAAACTGCTCACCGTAAACCCAGGCACTTCTTCCGCTATGTGGACGACACTTTCGTGATTTGGCAGCATGGCAGGCAGGCACTGGAGGAGTTTACGAACCACCTAAACGGCATACATAAGAATATCAACTTCACGATGGAAGTTGAAGAGAATGGCTGTATTCCATTCCTGGACATTCTGATCAGGAAGAAAGCGGATGGCACGCTGGGCCATTCAGTATATAGAAAAAAGACGCACACAGACCTGTACCTCCATGCAACCAGCTGCCACCATCCGGCGCAACGCCAGTCAGTACTGACCACCTTGGTACATAGGGCGCACGTCATTTGTGACAAAGAAAGCCTCTCAGACGAATTACACCACCTAAGAGAGGTATTTTGGAAAAACGGGTACAGTGAAACACAGATTGGCAGGGATTTCAAGAGGAGACAGGCTGACAAATTTCAGGAAGAGGAAGTTAACAAGAGATTCGCCTTTCTTCCATATTTGGGGCCCACATCAGCCAAAATCGGGAGGCTATTAAGAAAAGCAAGCATAAACACCGTCTTCCGACCACCGCCGAAGACGAAAGAGCTGCTGGGCTCAGCTAAAGACCCACTCAAACTAAACACACCTGGTAAATACAACATTGCCTGCGAATGTGGTGTGCAGTACATCGGTCAAACGCAGCGCTGCATCTCTAAAAGGTGCGAGGAACACATCAGGCATGTTCGACTTGGACAGATAGAGAAATCTGCTGTAGCTGAACATAGCATCAAAGAAAACCACACCTTTGATTTCGAAAACACCAGGGTGCTGTGCCGAGCTGGGAGCTATTGGGATAGCGTCATTAAAGAATCAATAGAAATGCGGGTCCACGAGAATCTTGTGAACAGGGACGAAGGCTATTAACTGAGCGCGGCCTGGAATCCAGCATTAGCCGCAATACGCCAGGAACGCAACAAGAACCGTCCAGCTTACGAGACGCGATCAGAATGCTCTGACGGAGACACGAACGGCGCACCCGCTTCCCCCTCCACCCCGCCCGCCGGCTCCACTGGACCCAGCCTCCCGCGGCCAGGTGGTGGGGGACACACCGCAGGTATAAAGGGACTGGCATCCGCAAAGTCTCGGCACTTCGCCAGAAGATGATGAGTATGTCACTCGTCGAAACGTCGCAGTTTGAAGACACCGCCACCCGGTTGGAAGCCCGAGAACTCTTCGCCACCATTCAAGAGCATGGAGATACTAAATAATTCTTTTATTACTCTCATTATCGCTATTCATTTCTTCATTCTGCTGCTGCTACACGTGTGCTTGAAGGAAACATGTAATGATACTAGTTAATTTTTAGAAGAGTAGCTGAAATACAAGGAAATATTTAGTTCACGGCAAATGCTGCTTATTTTGTTTCTGCTGGATCGTCCTTTTTCTAGTCATTACTATTGCGACTTACTGGAGAACGTAATGCTCCCTTCCGTTCGTCAGAGGTTATCGGAGGCAGAATAATCTTCCAACATGATCGTCTTCTTCTTTATACTGCGTATTGTGTAAAACACTAGTTTTAAATGAACAGAGACGCTCAGGCTTTGGACTGGCATCACAAAGATGTTGAGGTCAGTCCCACAGAGCAAGTACAGGCAGAGATGGAGAAAATTATTTCGTGTAGAAGACCACACCGAAAACCAAGACAGCGCTGTCGGAAGAGGTTCATGACGCATGGCTATAGTTGCCTCAGAATAAGACAGATCCATAAACTCGTTGCTCTATTCCCCGGCCATTAAATGCAGTTGTAGAGAAGGACAGAAACTGAACACAGTACTAAATTATGGTATAGTTAGGAAGAAACTGTTTATGTCAAATGAACATGTCGTTTACCCTCGAAGAAGAGGAAAATTCGCTTGTTTTATATCTTTTTGTTTTTTCGAAACGAGGAGCAGATTACACATAAAAAGTAGGCTGTCTATTCCACTCTTTTCAGTCGTTCAGTTGACTGTTGAATTTAAACTATGTTACTACCATTTATCAAAAAAAAAAAAAAAAAAAGCTGAGACAAACGTGAAACTGATCTTTTACGTCACTTAGTCCGTGACGCCAATGCCGATGAAGGCATTTAGTTTTTACACGCCGAGAAAAATCATCACATTAATTCGTGTTGTCTTTATTTACATGCAGGAAGGACGCCAATACCAACGAAAGCCAAAAGGGAACATCATTTTCTTTTGATGCCACGCGGAAATCACGTCACATAAAGGTGAAAAGTGGTGCAAGACCGATGGTATAGAAGTGATACTTTAAAATAATCAGTAGTTAATGATATTCCTTATCCTCAAGAAGTAATAGCTGTTGCCACGAATTATGATTCATGGGAGTGATGCCGGCCGCGGTGGTCTAGCGGTTCTAGGTGCTCAGTCCGGAACCGCGCGACTGCTACGGTCGCAGGTTCGAATCCTGCCTCGGGCATGGATGTGTGTGATGTCCTTAGGTTAGTTAGGTTTAAGTAGTTCTGCGTTCTAGGGGACTGATGACCACAGATGTTAAGTCCCATAGTGCTCAGAGCCATTTGAACCATTTTTGAGCCATGGGAGTGATAGGATTCGAAATCTCTACCTGTAGATTAGAAACTGACCGCCTTAACCACGATGCTATTCTCCCAGTTGCCTACTTTACACTTAACGAAATGGTATGACACAGTGTGTGTAATGTCACACCTTTTCCATGTAAAGGAAATGGTATACTGAGTGAAACTGGCACAGCACTTCTCAGCACGTCTTCGACCGAAATCCAGGTGGTCTGTCCGACTTTGAAGAACATAAGCTTATTGAAAGTGTCACACTAACTATTCTGCTGGGTTTTTCAGATTTACTTGCTTTGGATATACCGCGTGTGGGAGAGAGTGAGAACTCAATAGCTGTTAATGCAAGTGTCATATAATTTCCACATAGAGATGGCGAAGTTTAGCATGTGGCAGTTGCTTGTGCAGGAAATAACTTGCGAATCTTAGATTGAAATACATCAGAAAATACAGCTTAATTATTCACTTACCGTTTCTATCTTACGACGAAAGTTTGATGTAGTGAAAGAAATCTATTTAAAATTTTGTATTTGTGGAGATCCACAGCCTCGAGTTGCTTAATGCACGCAAACACGGTCCGTAGTAGGCTGTTATGAGATGTTTATTTAGTTGTGTGATTAGCTAATTTCGACTAAGCGTCATTGTGAAGCACTTGTAAAACCAACACGGAAAAACACTATACTGTCTGCATATATCGCCATGTATATGTAACACTTTACACACCTCACATTAAAATAAAACATTACTGTACAAATTTATTACTTTCATTTTTACATCTGTGTTTCATATCATTTTCAAATCACTCGTAATTACAAGTAAAAAGCAGATATATTCCGTCAATTTACGAAAGGATCCACACTACAGTGACATATTTTAAGATAGAATTCTGAACTGTGCCTTGTGTACAACAACATGGTAACTGACAGCAGCTGGTAATTTGCCGTCACAGATACGTATTAATCCAAAGACTTTACGACGATCGATAGCACGTATCATAGGCACGTTACATATACTGCTGGCGTGCCAGACTTCTTGATGACATCATTACGTCCATATTTACAAATGTAGATTACTCAAAACGTAATTTACATTAGAGAGCAATCTTAGCCTACGTTCCACACCTAGAATGTAGGATCAAACAACGACTTTTACTTCCTCAGCGTCACATGTTAAATGGAAGTCACTTACGGTATCAAAACGAGATGACAAGAAAGTTCAGTAGTAGACATAACACATACCAGCTGGTCAGTCGCCTCAGAGACGAAGTCGGCGTCGTTCACTTAAAGCACCCAATAACCCCGGTCGCCACTCAGATGTCTGTGTCCGGCCATATACAGGATCTCAAATTTGTGTGAATTCCTAAGGGACCAACCTGCTGAGGTCATCGGTCCCTAGACTTACACACTAATTAAACTATGTTGTGACTTGGCAAGACAGCCAAGTCACAATGAGAGGAAGCCGAAAGGCACGCGTTAAGCTCACGCAGATTGGCGTGAGGTCTGGAACAGTTTAAGGAATTAATAGTAGCAAATAAAGTACTTAGTTGATGTAATACTTAACTTTAATCCACAACTGTAGAACATCTCTCTTGACGGTACATGTTATAACCACAATATAAAATAATATCAAATGCGATGGCGCCTTGCTAGGTCGTAGCAAATGACGTAGCTGAAGGCTATGCTAACTATCGTCTCGGCTAAAGAGAGCGTCTGTAGTCAGTGAACCATCGCTAGCAAACTCAGCTGTGAATCTTTGTCAGTGAATCTTTCCTAGCAAAGTCGGCTGTACATCTGGGGCGAGTGCCAGTAAGTCTCTCTAGACCTGCCGTGTGGTGGCGCTCGGTCTGCAATCACTGACAGTGGCGACACGCGGGTCCAACGTATACTAATGGACCGCGGCCGATTTAAAGGCTACCACCTAGCAAGTGTGGTGTCTGGCGGTGACATAACAAACTAACTTATTCTAAGAACAACACAAACACTCATGCCCGAGGGAGGAATCGAATCTCCGGTGGGAGAGGCCGCTTATGCAGGATCTGGGAACCCCGTAGAATGCTCAACTGTATGGAGGATGTTCTGTCACATTTCTCGAGGTGTTACGGAAAAGTAACTGCTCGTGGTGCAGCGGTAAGCCTGGTGCTCCGTAAACGCAAAGTCACACGTTCGTATTCATTCAGTTCTTTAGTTTCTTTAAATTGTATACCAGATATCAACTAAAGTTATCAGTCTGACGGAACCTCAAGCATAATTCGTTTGATTTTCTAATCCATCTGGAATATCAAAATGTTCCAGAAACATTTCCGCCACAAAACTCGTGGCTGCGTCAAGGTCAGAATTGTTTACGCTCGAGAGTTTCGTCTCCCATAGCATCTACCGGTTACCGTCCGCCCCATTAGCTGAACGGTCAGCGCGTTGGAATGCAGCGCACGGGATTCCCGGCTGGGGTGGGAGATTTTCTGCCCTCAGGGACTGGGTGTTGTGCTGTCCTCATCGTCATTTCATCCCCATTGTCGACGCGCAAGTCGCCCAATGTGGCGTCGCACTCTATAAGACTTGCACTTGGCGGCCGAACTTCCCGCCTGGGAACTCCCGACCACTGACGCCATACGACCATTTCCATATCCATCTACTGGCTACCGGGAATTTCCCTACCCACTGGCAATGTCTGACGCCTCTGACTAGACGAATGTGGCGAGGCGCTGTGAGTGTTTTTGTCAGCGGTCATTTTCTCTTTTGAAGTTGTCGGATTTACCTCGCAATTGCGATATGCATTTTCCATGCCTGAAACTTATGAAAGTTGTTCAAGGGTGGTAAAACGTAGCTGCAAGTAGAAAAATGTCTAATATTTGCGACATGTTGTTCGCTTTGAGTTTAATAAGGTGGTGAAGGCAGCAGAAATAGTTCTGAACCTTTGTATTGTGTGTGGAACGAGTGTTTGGGCCAAACATGTAAGAAAAATATAGTTTGCTTCAAGAAACATCGTTCTGGCATGAATGATTTTGGGGATTCTGTAAGCCTCCATAACAGACATATGTAACCTAGTGGAACCATTTAAGCGTCGTGCGACGTTTGCATTTAATAGGAAAATTTAAAAACGACGAAAATGGAAGGGGCGACTTTTAATGAATTTTAATCGTCATCAGTTGGCTTATTAACTCCAAAGCAATGTTCCTCTAGTGACTAGCTATTACGTCTTTATATTAACATCTCCCTTCCCGTGAACCACGGACCTTGCCATTGGTGGGAAGGCTTGCGTGCCTCAGCGATACAGACAGCCGTACCGTAGGTGCAACCACAACGGAGGGGTATGTGTTGAGAGGCCAGACAAACGCGTGGTTCCCGAAGAGGGGCAGCAGCCTTTTCAGTATTTGCAGGGGCAACAGTGTGGATGATCGACTGATCTGGCCACACTAACCAAAACGGCCTTGCTGTGCAGGTACTGCGAACGGCTGAAAGCAAGGGGAAACTACAGCCCTAATTTTTCCCGAGGGCATGCAGCTTTACTGTATGGTTAAATAATGATGGCGTCCTCTTGGGTAAAATGTTCCGGAGGTAAAATAGTCCCCCATTCGGATCTTCGGGCGGGGACTACTCAAGAGGACGTCGTTATCAGTAGAAAGAAAACTGGCATTCTACGGATCGGAGAGTGGAATGTCAGATCCCTTAATCGGGCAGGTATGTTAGAAAATTTAAAAACGGAAATGGACAGGTTACAGTTAGATATAGTGGGAATTAGTGAAGTACGGTGGCAGGAGGAACAAGACTTTTGGTCAGGCGAATACAGGATTATAAATACAAAATCAAATAGGGGTAATGCAGGAGTAGGTTTAATAATGAATAAAAAATAGGAATGCGGGTAAGCTACTACAAACAGCATAGTGAACGCATTATTGTGGACAAGATAGACACGAAGCCCACGCCTACTACAGTAGTACAAGTTTATATGCCAACTAGCTCTGCAGATGACGAAGAAATTGAACAAATGTATGATGAAATCAAAGAACTTATTCAGATAGTGAAGGGAGACGAAAATTTAATAGTGATGGGTGACTGGAATTCGGTAGCAGGATAAGGGAGAGAAGGAAACATAGTAGGTGAATATGGATTGGGGCTAAGAAATAAAAGAGGAACCCGCCTGGTAGAATTTTGCACTGAGCACAACTTAATCATAGCTAACACTTGGTTCAAGAATCATAAAAGAAGGCTTTATACATGGAAGAAACCTGGAGATACTGACAGGTTACAGATAGATTATGCAATGGTAAGACAGAGATTTAGGAACCATGTTTTATATTGTAAGACATTTCCAGGGGCAGATGTGGACTCTGACCACAATCTATTGGTTATGAACTGTAGATTAAAACTGAAGAAACAGCAAAAAGGTGGGAATTTAAGGAGATGAGACCTGGATAAACTGACTAAACCAGAGGTTGAACAGAGTTTCAGGGAGAGCATAAGGGAACAATTGACAGAAAAGGGGGAAATAATACAGTAGGAGAAGAATGGATAGCCTTGAGGGACGAAGTAGTGAAGGCAGTAGAGGATCAAATAGGTAAAAAGACAAGGGCTAGTAGAACTCCTTGGGTAACAGAAGAAATATTGAATTTAATTGATGAAAGGAGAAAATATAAAAATGCAGTAAATGAAGCAGGCAAAAAAGATTACAAACGTCTCTAAAATGAGATTGACAAGGAAGTGCAAAATGGCTAAGCAGGGATGGCTAGAGGACAAATGTAAGGATGTAGAGGCTTATCTCACTAGGGGTAAGATAGATACTGCCTACAGGAAAATTAAAGAGACCTTTGGAGAAAAGAGAACCACTTGTATGAATATCAAGAGCTCAGATGGAAACCCAGTTCTAAGCAAAGAAGGGAAAGCAGAAAGGTGGAAGGAGTATATAGAGGGTCTATACAAGGGCGATGTATTTGAGAATATTATGCAAATGGAAGAGGATGTAGATGAAGATGAAATGGGAGATGTGATACTGCGTGAATAGTTTGACAGAGCACTGAAAGATCTGAGTCGAAACAAGGTCCAGGGAGTAGACAACATTCCATTAGAACTACTGACGGCCATGGGAGAGCCAGTTCTGACAAAACTCTGCCATCTTTTGAGAAAGACGTATGAGACAGGCGAAATACCCTCAGACTTCAAGAAGAATATAATGACTCCAATCCCAAAGAAAGCAGTTGTTGACAGATGTGAAAATTACCGAATAATCATTTTAATAAGACACAGCTGCAAAATACTAACACGAATTCTTTACAGACGAATGGAAAAACTAGTAGAAGCCGACCTCGGGGAAGATCAGTTTGGATTCCGTAAAAATATTGGAACACGTGAGGCAATACTGACCCTACGACTTATCTCAGAAGCTAGATTAAGGAAAGGCAAACCTACGTTTCTAGCATTTGTAGACTTAAAGAAAGCTCTTGACAAAGTTGACTGGAATACTCTCTTTCAAATTCTGAAGGTGGCAGGGGTAAAATACAGGGAGAGAAAGGCTGCTTACAATTTGTACAGAAACCAGGTGGCAGTTATAAAAGTTCAGGGACTTGAAAGGGAAGCAGTGGCTGGGAAGGGAGTGATACAGGGTTGTAGCCGTTCCCCGATGTTATTCAATCTTTATATTGAGCAAGCAATGAAGGAAACAAAAGGAAAATTCGGAGTAGGTATTAAAATCCATGTCGAAGTAATAAAAACTTTGAGGTTTGCCGATGACATTGTAATTCTGTCAGAGACAGCAAATGTTGTGACGCAACAAGACTGTTACGCCACTTGAGGTAGCCGACAGAAAGGCACGCGTACACACACGCCGACGGGCGTCAAGTCTGGAACAGGATAACTATTGAATGGTAGCAAGAAAAGTACATAGCTGCTTTATACTTAACTTTAATGTTTCCTTGTGATGCATCTCTCTTGACTAGACAAATGCGACTCGTAAGATATATGCACTGTTACAATTGGCGCCTTGCTAGGTCGTAGCCATGGACTTAGCAGAAGGCTATTCTGTCTCTCGGCTAATGAGAGAGAAAGGCTTCGTACATCTAGTCGCTAGCTAGGTCGTCCGTACAACTGGGGCGAGTCCTTGTTCGTATCTCGAGACCTGCCTTGTGGTGGCGCTAGGTCTGCGATCACACAGTGGCGACACGCGGGTCCGACATGTACTAAATGGACCGCGGCCGATTTAAGCGACCACCTAGCAAGTGTGGTGTCTGGTGGTGACACCACAGCAAAGGACTTGGAAGAGCAGTTGAACGGAATGGACAGTGTCTTGAAAGGAGGGTAAAAGATGAACATCAACAAAAGCAAAACGATGATAATGGAATGTAGTCGAATTAAGTCGGGTGATGCTGAGAGAATTAGAGTAGGAAATGAGACACTTAAAGTAGTAAAGGAGTTTTGCTATTTGGGGAGCAAAATAACTGATGATGGTCGAAGTAGAGCAGATATAAAATGTAGACTGGAAATGGCAAGGAAAGCATTTCTGAGGAAGAGAAATTTGTTTACATCGAGTATAGATTTAAGTGTCAGGAAGTCATTTCTGAAAGTATTTGTATGGAGTGTAGCCATGTATGGAAGTGAAACATGGACGATAAATAGTTTGGACAAGAAGAGAACAGAAACTTTCGAAATGTGGTGCTACAGAAGAATTCTGAAGATTAGATGGGTAGATCACATAACTAATGAGGAAGTATGAATAGGATTGGGGAGAAGAGAAGTTTGTGGCACAACTTGATTAGATGAAGGGATCGGTTGGTAGGACATGTTCTGAGGCATCAAGGAATCACCAATTTAGTATTGGAGGGCAGCGTGGAGGGTAAAAATCGTAGAGGGAGACCAAGAGATGAATACACTAAGCAGATTCAAAAGGATGTGGGTTGCAGTAAGTACTGGGAGATGAAGAATTTTGCACAGGATAGAGTAGCATGGAGAGCTGCATCAAACCAGTCCCAGGACTGAAGAGCACAACAACAACATTAACATCTCCAGAAGAATTAGTGGCTGAGCCCTAACAATATATTCCAGCAAAGGGCAGTTTGAAAATAATAATTTGCCTACGGTAGCTCAGAAAGGATGTTGTACATTACGAAAACCTCCCCAGGATCGAGTATACCGCAACTGGTATTTTTCTGCCAACAACTAGGACGTGTATCGGCCGCAGTATAAGAAAAATAACCTACAAAACTTTACAACGTTCTGATACTTCACGATAATGTACTCCGCGGATTTCACAAACAAAACTATACGGCAGTTTGAAAAGTTTGCCACTATGCACTTATTCTTCTGATCTTACGCCCCCAAATTTTTACTTTCGAAGTTGATCATCGGAAAACAGTCAAGAAAATTTCTTTCTGGACGAAAATGCACCTTAAACCCGCTTTGACGCCATCTTAACTCTGATCCAGAAGTTTTCTACAGGCGTGGAACTTCTTAAATTACTGGAGCGTTCTCAGACTGTTTTAGAAAATGCGAGAAACTATATTGTTGATGATTAATTTGTATCTTATGTTTACTGCTGTGTTCAATAAAATAATGGGCAACGTTATTAAAACATGCACTGTACTAATTTAAATGAAATTCAAATTTCCACCATATTCTTGCGAAGAAAGTCCATTTTAATCAAACATAAAGTATCTGTAACAGGAGGGTGCCTATATCAACCCGAATTAGAGAGATATTACTCACTCTGGTCTTCGAAATGCTCTGTGTTTACTTGCTACCCTGTGTCACAATGACGTGATACGGAAAGTGACATTTCGTAAATAAAGTAAATAACACAGAATTCTGCACTTTATAAGAGTAGCCAAAGTGAAACTTCATTCGCATATCTAGTGGAGCAAGTGGAATCAGTATCATGACGTTAGACATCAGAAAATTAACAAGTGGCAATGTCCACCCTCTTCTGACCCACCCAGAGAAACAAACTTCTCACAAAGCAAGATGAGGCGACACCACAATTTATGCAATACACAAAAAGAAGTAGGGAGCTTTTCTGCACTTGATAGAAGTACACAAGGAAATAGTTTTTGCGAGAAGCATAAAATTCATTTCTTCATCTTATATCATAGCACTTGTTTTAATATGAAACGACAAAATAAAGATTTTAGGAGTCTGGAGCTTAGTGTAACACCAGATCCTTATAGTCCTGATTGAGTGTGTCACAAATATCAATAATCTATTTCATTTCATGCATTACTGCTGCTCGCAGATTATTATTGACGGACTTGCGGACACCAAGTTTTGCTGCAGTATCAGCACTATATTATGTTACTAATTACGGTATGGGGAACTCGTGAGGAAGGAGAGTAGCCCTTACAGCAGTGAAGATCTTTTTGTATATCTCCATTCAGCACTGACTGACAGCTGCCACAGCCTTTCATAGAACTGACGCTGTAGGAAACACTGTTATCAGTGTGTTCCAGATATCTTTCAGTAAGTCGACGGGAAATGGACTGGAAGTCAAATGACCGCTGCTTTTCCAGTCATATTCAAACCATAATGAAATATTACTTAAGGTAGTCACAAGTTCCAGCAATTACACTTTGATAACTTCCATGCGACTATTCTGATGACCGAAAGGACCGGTTAGTGGGTAAAATTAATGGAGATGAAACTGCAAGAACTCGTGGCGTACGCAAAATGGAAATTATCATTGAAAAGGCGCTTTTCGCTGTTCTTAGCAAAGCCTCAGCAGAAATTATATTGCAATCAGCACCAGCAGATGATAGTTACAGCTGCATGATCAGAATGGTATGGGCACTCAGAGAAAGTGGGGATGGTACGCGATCGACCAGTTCTGAACGATATTAGTAGTTGTGCACTTAATATAACGCGGCCTACCTAAGTAAACATGGCGTGGTGGCGTTGTCGCTTCTTATGACCAATAACTCTGATTAAGCTGTACCTATATTATCCAGCTCCGCAAGCTAGCATGCGCTGTGCACTGATGTATTCAAATGGTTCAAATGGCTCTAGGCACTATGGGACTTGACATCTGAGGTCATCAGTCTCCTAGAACTTAGAACTACTTAAACATAACTAACCTAAGGACATCACACACTTCCATGTCCGAGGCAGGATTCGATCCTGCGGCCGTAGCAGTCGCGCGGTTCTGGACTGAAGCGCCGAGAACCACTCGGCCACAACGGCCAGCGCCGCTGATGTGTGACTGCGAACATATGCCCTGCTTTGCCGATTCATGTTCCCCTAAAGAAAAAGCAATTAATGGCACCAAAAACTCCTAGCATTAGTAGCGACACACCCGTCAATCTGATCGTTCTAATATACGTAACAGCTGTCTCATTATCACCGAGCAGGCACAAAGTTCATTCTTGTGCTAAATACATAAATTCTGTAGATGTTTGCTGAGCAAATAACCGTCTGCTATGCAGCTGAAATGACAGCTACTACATGAGTTCTGTGTGTTACAATTATCTGAGAAATCAGCTTTCTAGACTGTTACTTCTACTGTTCTCAAATGTACTGACCGTTAGTGATATGAGTAAATAGGCGCTACACTTTGGGTCACATTTAATTGAGATGCTCAGGCGCCATCACAAACCAATGAATAAGAAAAGAATACTTTTAAAGCCCCTTTACACAGATAACAAAACAAATGCTCGATTATTATCAGAAAACAATTACATTTAAAATGCCATCCGAAATATGTTCGGCCACTCAGTGACAATCGATAGACTTCCGTGATTGTAGCTAAACCATCCTACTCAGTTAACTAGATACTTACTAGTAATTTTGATGAAATTTTCGAAACAATTCCTGCGTAATACGTAAAATGGGCTGAAAAGTAAGTTTTGGACGCAAGAAGGTTAGTTGACGGGAAAATTACAATGCTTCTCCACAGTTGCTGTGTGGGAAATCTGCTTCTTTCTTCATTAATTTTTGTGATACTTGCTAAGTTTAGGAGCCAGAATTGTATAGAAAAATTACGTCCAAATCAGCTTCACATTAAGCAGTGTAACAGTGTAATTTTACAACATATCTCATCCGGAGTACCAAAAAAGCAAATGAAATTGGGGATGACTAAATCGTAAGTAAACAACCGACTTATAAAAAAGTATATCACACGATAACGCACCATGATAACTGCTGCAAAACTATTTCCTACACAATATATGGTGTCAATGACAACGAGATACAGTTCCACAACAGCAGAAGGCACCACTGGACGTTGACTTCTCGCCATTCACTGACACTCCCATCTCCAAGTACCTCAATAGTCACTCCAGCAGTGAATAATTAACAAAACGGTTATATGACAAGTTAGATTGAGACAGTTTATCATTATGTAATAGATTTCTGTATGCAAAGGTGCCTGATAATAAGCAAAACATGTACGAAATGAGTTGCAGTATGTTAAATTAATCATAAAGTAAATAATGAAATTGTTTCTCTCTGCCTTACTCTACACTACGCTAAAGAGAGAATGTTCTTCACGTTACTGATTCCTCAGTTGCTGGGTAGCACTAAAGCTGTAGCCATAGGCTCAAATCCCGCAGGAAGATTATATTCAAAGACAGCCATTTTCCTCTTCCTCTGTCTTAATTGATAGAAACAGCAACGAACTTAAGTACCAGATACCTACGAAACCATTCAATTTGTACTGTAGTGCCGTGTCAGTCAAAAAGTCGTTTTTCATCATCGTCAAATGACTGATTGGGTGTGTCACATTTCACTGATAATTATTCATTAATTCATAGGTGCTTGTCTGTCACTTCTTATCACAATTTTTCGAATAATGGACCCGGAAGAATGGAAATATTGGATGGTCGACATGCAGAATATTCGTACTTACGTTACGTATTTCTTTTCAGAGCAACATCAGAATACCCAATCAGAAAATCTGACCAAGAAGCTGGTTGATTTAGATATAATTCTGTGTTCGGGTGTCATAATTTATGACTTATCCACAGCGGGTGTGGCTGGTGGGTGGAAGGAGAGTGCGTGAACGGTGGTGTCGTAGACCGTAACACTTGTTTATTGCCTTGGTATCGGTGTGATAGTCCTGCGATAGAAACTGAGCCGTTGGCAGAAATATGCGAGAATAGAGCATTTTGCTGCGACTAACTGGTAAATACTGGACTATGTTGTATGTAGGGTGAGGCGTTAGCGGTAAGATGCTTTCACTCACTGTTGAGCAATTCTTTCATAGCTAGAAGTTAAGTATGGCTTATAGTATGTTGCAGTGATGGTTTGGCGTTATGGTTCAGCAACATATGGATAAGCTCTGCAAATTTTAAAACCCTCTGTCAATTTGTGCAGCCACTGTAGTAACGTTAGTTCTCATGACTATAGTGGTAGCCAAGAGGTGTCGTTAATATTGAAACATTAGGGCAAAATTAATAACATTCTTCGCAAGCGATGCATAGAAACTCAGAACCACGCCAAGATTGATAATACTACACGTTGAAAACCTCTTCAACATAAGTGCATTTCGCTTTTACTGACAAAACATCAGCAGCTGATGAATTTTAATCGACTAAATTATACGTATATTTCTTTTAGTATATATGGACTGAATGACAATTTTACTCAAATATGACTTATTCTACACATTACGTCAGCTTTGTGTGTTTGTTTTTCCACTTTCTGATAAAATGGTTCAAATGGCTTTAAGCACTATGGGATTTAACATCTGAGGTCATCAGTCCCCTAGACTTAGAACTAAGTAAACCTAACTAACCTAAGGACATCACACACATCCATGCCCGAGGCAGGATTTGAACCTGCGACAGTCGCAGCCGCGTGGTTCCGGACTGAAGCGCCTAGAACCGCTCTGCCACAACGGGCGCTTTTCTGATAAAAATTTCATCTCCTTTCACGTTAGCAGAAGCTTGAATGGAAGTTCCGCGGTATACATTCCCTGGTTTAATTTTTTAGGGAATTTTGAGCCTGAATTTTCTGTCGTTCTTTATAGTTTCTTGCATAGGAGCCTTTCTTTACAGAGAACAAGGTGGTGTTGTGGTTAGCACACTCGGCTCGTGTTTGGAAGGACGACGTTTCAAACCGGCGTCCGGCACTCTTAATTAACGTTTTCCGTGATTTCCCTAAATCGCTTCAGGCAGATGCCAGGATGGTCCCTGTGAAACAGCACGGCCGGATTCCTTTCCCTCCTTCCCTAACGCGATGGGACAGATAACCTCGCTGTTAGGACCCCTCCCTCAAATCATCCAACCAGCCTTTCTTGATTTGAACTTCATGTTAGTCGTAGCTTACGAAGCCTCCCTCTGAATGTTTGCATTTCGCAATAAACGCTGCGTTGTCTCTTACTTTGCGTCTCTGTATTTCATGGATAGTGCCGTTGACATCGATCTAAAAAAAAAAAAAAATCCAAGTCTGTTATTATAAGAAAGATGTGTTGCCCGCTCATAACGTTTACAGTATAACTACTGGAAATGTGAAACATGTCTGGCGATGAGCTTTATAGCTTTTACGAATAATTGTGACAGTTAAAGATTTGTATTGTTTAGTTCGCTGTTGAGTATTATTAGTGAGGGCACTGAAGTCCCAAAACCCAGTTAAAGAAACGCGAATATGACTTGTTGGAATATACTTAGGGTATTTCGACTCTCGGCCACCATGTCTTTGCGATACGAACTGTAATCACTTCATAGACCGCTCAAGGCAGGTATTTCCTGCTAGAAGTGTAAGTGAATCTTGGCAACATCGCAAGATAAGTTTGTCAACCATGTGACAGACTAGTTACTTGCTGTATCATACAGAATTAGCCTACAAAATTCACTTGGTATGTTCGTATCATTTACATTAAATAATCTGAGTGATTTTCATATGAGGTGTGAAAAATAAAGCTATCTGCTTATAGTTCTGAATACAGGAAAGTCATTCGACGTAAAAGTTTCTGGTTGTCCGGGAGGCTTTTGACACTGTACCACACAAGCAGCTTGTAGTGAAATTGTGTGCTTACGGAATATCGCCTCAGTTATGTGACTGAAATCGTGATTTCCTGTCAGAGAGGTCACAGTTCGTAGTAACGGACGGAAAGTCATCAAGTAAAACAGAAGCGATTTCTGGCGTTCGCAAAGGTAGCTTTATAGGCCCTTTGCTGTTCCTTATCTTTATAAACGATCTGGGAGATAATCTGAGCAACCATCTTAGGTTGTTTGCAGATGATGCTGTCGCTTATCGGCTAATAAAGCCATCACAAGATCAAACGAAATTGCAAAACGTGTCAGTAAAGATATCTGTAGGGTGCAAAAATTGGCAATTGACCCTAAATAACGAAGTGTGAGTTCATCCACATGAGTGCTAAAACGAATCCGTCAAACTTAGGTTACACGATAAATCAATCAAACCTAAAGGCCGTAAATTCAACTAAATACCTGGGAATTAGATTTACGAACAACTTAAATTGGAAGGAATACTTAGAAAATGTTATGGGGAAGGCTAACCAAAGACTGCGTTTTATTGGCAGGACACTTAGGAAATGAAACAGATCTACTAAGGAAGCTGCCTACACTACGCTTGTCCGTCCTCTTTTAGAATACTGCTACGCGTTGTGGGATCCTTACCAGATAGGATTAACGAAGTACATCGAAAAAGTTCAATGAAGGGCAGCACGTTTTGTATTATCGCGAAATAGGGGAGAGAGTGTCACTGAAATGATACAGGATTTGGGGTGGACATCATTAAAACAAAGGCGTTTTTCGTTGCAACGGAACCTTCTCACGAAATTCCAATCACCAGCTTTCTCCTCCGAATGCGAAAATATTTTGTTGAAGCCGACCTACATAGGGAGAAATGATCACCGTGATAAAATAAGGGAAATCAGAGCTTGTACGGAGAGATCGTTCTTTCCGTGGTATTCGAGATTCGAATAATAGAGAATTGTGAAGGTAGTTCGATGAATCCTCTTCCAGGCACTGAAATGTCATTTGCAGAATATCCATGTAGATGTAGATGCAGATCTAGATTTAGAATCTCGAGCTTATCTGCCCTTGCCACTACTGGAGATAACAACGCTGGAGTATACTGCTAGCTGTAAGGGAGGGGAGGCGGGCTTTTTTGGTTCCAGGTTATAGTCTTCGCTGAAGACTGTATTTTTAACCATTTCGAGACAGAACCACAAGTAGTTTGATCGAAAATTAATACGGAAATTTTATTTATTTCACTTACGAAATGTCGCGTTTCCATACTACTTGATTGTGACACGAGACGGCAAGTAAACACAGACCGTTTCGAAGCAGTAGAAATATCTTATTAGTTCGTGGTAATATAGGCACGGTCCTCTTACAGATACTTTCCGTTTGATTACAATAGGCTTTCGTCGTTAGAATGTTGTATTTATCTGAATTCCATTTTAATTATTACAGTGTGAATTTTTATAACGTTGTCCATTACTTTATTGAACGTAAAAGTAAACACAACAGAGAGATTAACCATTAACAGTGTATTCTATGGAATTACCTACAATATTTTAAGAACGCTCAGGTAGTTTACCGATTCCACCACTGTAAGAAATATCTGCTGCAGTATATTCTGTGGTGTCACCGCCAGACACCACACTAGCTACGTGGTAGCCTTTAAATCGGCCGCGGTCCGTTAGTATACGTCGGACCCGCGTGTCGCCACTATCAGTGATTTGCAGACCGAGCGCCGCCACACGGCAGGTCTAGAGAGACTCCCTAGCACTCGTCCCAGTTGTACAGCCGAGTTTGCTAGCGATGGTTCACTGACTACAGACGCTTTCATTTGCAGAGACGATAGTTTAGCATAGCCTTCAGCTACGTCATTTGCTACGACCAAGCAAGGCGCCATATTCAGTTACTATTCTAAACAGACAATATTGTGAATCATGAACCGTCAAGAGCGACGTTCATCATTAATGGATTAAAGTTAAGTATGAAACTAATTACGTCCGCTTTCTGAATTCTCATTTCTTGTCTTGTTCCAGACCTCACGTCAATATAGTTCTTCCCTCTTCACGCCAGCCTGCGTGAGCTAAAAAGTGTGCATTTCGGCCTCCTATAGTAACACGGTGTTGGCTC
This sequence comes from Schistocerca americana, assembly GCF_021461395.2. Lineage (NCBI taxonomy): Eukaryota > Metazoa > Arthropoda > Insecta > Orthoptera > Acrididae > Schistocerca > Schistocerca americana. The sequence continues at coordinate 526,191,405 of NC_060122.1, forward strand.
TTCTGCCATCTACTACATATTCTCCCCTTGGGAGGTTATCGTAAAGCACAACATCCTTTTTTAGCCATCAAAGGTAAAATCATATATTTAAACCTCCTTTTGTTAGAGTATATATCTTTTGTTAGGATTCAGCCATTAATTCTTCTTAAGAAGTAAGTATGAACACATCATAACTCGTAGAAGCCAGTAAGAATATTTCATTGGAATTATCAATGAATCAACTGATAACAATTAAGGAGGAATGCGTTATTAGTCACTCATTCGACTTTTATCGTTTTAACTTAGAGCATGCAGTGCTAATGCTCCATTCCTCTGAACCTTGCCTATTAAATGCCAATGTCGCACAATGTTTAAATAGTCGCACTACGTCACAAATATCTATTATCGAGGCTCCCTGAATGTCTTATCCTACATGCCTGAACGATGTTTCTTGAAGCAAAACAATCTGTTTTTGATATTTCTTGCCCCAAAGCACTCACCCCACACACAATACAAAGCGAACAGTATACTGCAAATATTTGACCTTTTTCCACTTGCAACTATGATTCATCACATAAGTTTCAGGAATGCAAAATTGAAATCGCAACTGCGAGATAAATAAGATAACTTCAAATAATAAAATGACCGTTGTTAAATACATTAATAGCGCCACGCCATGTTCATTGGCGGAGGGCGGCGTATGACCAGTAGCCGGTGGCAGCTGTGGGGGGAGGAAGCTCTAGAGGGCAAACTGTCCTGATCTTGACGCAGGACGCAGACATGAGCTGTTTGGCGCGGATATATCTGGAACTTTTTTCTTTTGCAGAGGGATTAGAAAATGAAATGAATTATATCTGAGATTCCATCAGATTGATAACTTTAGATGATATCCAATAGACGATTTAAAGAAAGTAGAGAATGGAGTCGACACAAAAACGTGAATTTACGTTTACTGAACATGAAGCTTTTTTTTCTTTTATTTGGCCTTTGAGTGTGTACTCAATTTAGCCATCGGCAACACATAGTGACAATGTACACATAATTGAATAAACAAATACAGAAATCCATATTTACAAGAATAAAAAGCTTAACTGTTATAGTTTTGTACATAATGTTTTAAAAATTGAATTGAATTGAATTGGAAAGTAATTAAAAATGTCTTGGCTTACAATTCACACCAATTCTGAAATATCTTCATGAGCAAGACATATTTATAATTTACGTACATCATTAAAACCTACAGATTGTAGCCAGTACTCTTAATAAAGTTAACTATCACTTTATATAGTCGAACGTTTTTAGTACACGAAAGAGAAGAAGCTGATTGAGGAAGATGGTAGCCCATACTCAGCAATGACTTCAGAAAGACCAACTGTTCACGGTCAAATTTGGGGCACATAAATAAGATGTGGTTGACATCAGCTTCCGACTCAGGATAACACGAAGCTTACCACTACAAACAAGCAGATACATCCCTTTATCATCTCGAGAAGCCTGATATAACCTCGTCCATACACCTCCTCATCCTACAGTGTTGCCAGATCCTACACGCAGCCAAAAATAGACTTCTGAGAGGAGGCCAGGATTCTTGGCCACCTTCAATGTACAACTCGGACTTCGTCTCTCAGGCTACCGACCAGCGGATATGTTTTATGTCTACTACTGTACTTTCTTGTTACGTCGATGAGCTACACTAAGTAGCTTCCATTTCACATATGACAATGGGAAAGTAAAAATCGTTGTTTGATTCCAAGTTTGTCGTTTGGCACGTAAACTAAGATTGCTTTCTAATGTTACGTTCCGAGTAATCTACATTAGGAGATGGTAAAGTACTGAGAAAAGGTACACTGCACCAGTGTCATGTTGACTTAATGTTAACACGCTCGATTTTTACTGCACTGGTTCATGTACAAGATGGTGCGGATCTCACTGGAGAAACAGTGCAGTTTGTAAGTCCTCTTCTTGTTTTCTTTATTTGATCTACAAACGATCGGAACGAAATTCAGTGACTGGGTTATAAGAAAAGCTCCGATCCACAAGCCATCTTACAAACTTCATTCAGTACAATGTAGCACAGAGGCGAAGTGTCTGTTTTGGAAATGCTGTGTAACTTCACAAGAAAGGCTCAGAAAAGGCTGCAAGGAACCATTAATAAAAGTAATTTGTGAGTTGTTTGTCATTTACAGTATTATGACCCGACAAAATGTACGGAAGCAATCAACATACTCTGGTAGATCTGGAGGTGAAAAAGGTATTGAATAGCAGAACTGCACGATTTTTCACATCTCTCTTTTTGTATCTGCTTCAGAAGAGATACATTTTCTGGTAAATACAACTTTTGATAACTCTATGAAGTACTTGAATCAGTTCACAACTGTGACTGAAGCAGATAGTTTTCTTTCATTGCATCAAAATTTCGTCATGAGACACATACGATAAATCAAGAGCATATTGAACGACTGAAAAGAGTGAAGTAGATAGCCTACTTTTTGTGTGTAATCCGCTCCTCTAATTAAAAAAAACGATAAAAAAGAGATAAAACAAGCAAGTTTTCCTCTTCTTCGAGGAAGAACTCAACATCCAGCTGTCATATGCAGTTTCTCCCTAACAGTACAATAATTCAGTACCGTTTCCAGTTTCTGTCCTCCCCCGCAAGCACATTTAGTTGCCAGAGAATAGAGGCCACAAGCTGCTGGATAAACCTGTTATTCTGCGAAAACTCTCACATGTGTCGCATTCGGACAGCGCTGTCTTGGTTTTCGGTGCTGGCCTTCTACACGTAATCAACACCTATTAATTTTCTCCATCTCTGGCCATACGTCTTCTATGGGATTGAGATCAGCATCTTTGGGAGGTCAGTCCAACAGCTGAACGTCTCCGTTCATTTAAAACCAGTGTTTTACATAGTTCGCAGTACAGACGGGAGAACGGTCGTGTTTGAAGTTTATTCTGCCTTACGATAATTTCTGACGAACAAAGCAAACATTACGTTGTCCAGTACGTCGCAGTAAAATGACTAGAAACACAGAAAGCCGCGGCATTTGCTGCGAACTATATATTTCCCTGTATTTCGGTACTGCTTCTAAGAATGACCAGGAAGCATTACGTATTTCCTTCAAGCTCACCTATAACAGCAGCAGAATGAAGAAGCTAATAGCGATAATGACAGTATTAATCGAAGTCTTTGGTATCTTCATACTCTTGAAAGGTATTTTTCGATCTAAGAAATTTCTTGAAACAATGAAAATTTCAAAAAGGCTTCGAAAATGCGTTACAATGTCTAACAGCATCTCTACATCTCGATGACATGATAGTAGCATAATTTCCATGTCAGAAGATTGCTGACAATTAACCACGCTAATATGTAGGTTAAGTACATCATATGTTACGACAGGTTCATCACTGTAGCAAATGTGGGCTTTAGTGGTCTTGTGACTCGATCCTAGTTACGTTGTTGTGAGCTATTGTCTCGATTCCCTCTCCCGGTATGAATTTTAAACACACACGAATTGTTCTCCTTCCCCTCTAGTGAGGACTAGAGAAGAACGTCAGGTTGCACCGAAGTTCAGAATCCACATTGTATACATCATATTGCTTCGCTATCAAAAAGGGGTAGAGCCGGTTTAGGTTGGGTCAGAGCAGAGGTGTCCTTACACTACCAGTGTTTATTCAACCAATGGTCGTTTAGGGTCGCAGGACTTATTTTATTTGAACTTCAGACGTTGAAAATTTGGTGCTGGTCTGGGATTCGAATTCAGATGTCCGCTTTTGCAGTATTTGGCCCACACGATATTGTTCGATCATTTCGTTGTTTTCCCCAAGATTGTAAAATCCCCACGGCCTCCACGAAGGGCACATATTTGGGTTCGAATCGTAGTGCAGCGGGAAAATATCCATGGCTTCATTTCAAACCGAACCATACGCACACCGAACTACTAAAGATAAATAATTTTCATTTTTAATGTTTCTTTGTGTGGTCTCAACAATAAGGACAGGTGCCATTATTTCTAGTAAAATATGCACACACATAACTACTGGTGAACAAAAAAACCGTAGATAGAAAATAACGGCGGTAGGCGCCGCGTTCGATTTCCAGACAGACAAAAAAAATTATCCTCATTCCAGATTCACAAATCTGTTTGCTGGTGATAAAATTCTATATTTAACATCTGATTTTTACTTCGTTAACAATTTGATAATTGCGGGGTTCAAGTCACCGTCACAAAACCTTACATCAGGTCACTTTAATTTAAAAATGTGCCGACATTCACTTTACATTATATTATACATTCTTCGTGGATATCTAACAGGGAGATAAGAGTCTTGACAGGATTCCAGGGAGAGGTAAAAAATTTCCACGTTCAGATTTGCTAACTGATTCCGGAGGGAACTTCAATGTTTCTCGACTCATTATGGCCAGTCTCAAATGACGAACGTTGCTATGATCGAGTCTCAGTCAGGCACGAAGGCTTTGATTGGTAGGAGTGGCTACAGGCGCTCGAGTTCAATACAGGTCCAGAACAAAGACGCTCGTCATATAGTTTAAAGTTCAAATATGTGCACAAATAATTGATCAGTCGTGAGTACAGAGAGATGATAAAATATTAATTTTGAGGTTTCCACTGGTAATAGCGTTGCTTTTAACTGGTTATTTCAACATTCAGTTTATAACAAACCACTCGTATTAGGAACGACGTTTCCGAAGTCTGCGAAGATTTATTTAACAGAAAAAAATACTTGCAATAAATATAGAGCCTCAGAAGCCTAGACATGTCTGTAAATCTCTTGTTCATAAAAATATTTAATCTTGCCTAAAGATTGCTGAACGACTTATGTGACAGATTTAGTCAACTCAAATTCTAAATAGTGTGGTACTGATTTTGAAGTGTTATGTACTGTAATAAAAATGAGTTTATAAGCGTTAAGGACTGTCTCATCTCTAATGACGCATTTCTCACTATTTGCAACATTCTGGTGTTGATTTACATCTGTACTGATTACCTTAAAAAACAATCTTCTCTAATGATGTCTTGTGGTATCCATTGTGTATAGTCAAACGACTGTCCTGCAAAGAAATTAAAGGATCTGCAAGACAGCTAGGTTATGTAGGCTGCTTACAAATCAGGCGAAAAGCATTTCAGGTCATTCGGTTAGTTTTAGGTATGATAGTACCTAACAACTGTGTACAATTTTCCATAACAAGTCTATATAGGAGAGAGAGGAAGCGGGGAAACGAAACCCAAAAAATCGTACAGTATAATTTACCAAAGTAAACTTTTTTCCTTAATATATTTCTGTCACTATAAATCCGGTGCAGTATCTGGCAATCAATGGATTTGCTATTCTCCAGTGGTTTCATACCTTGTTTTGAGAGTTTGTATTGGAGTTTAGGACCTCATATGGTTGGACAGTATGAAGAATTTACGGAAAAATGAAAAGTTACGTAGACTGAACTGTGTGACTGATTACAACTGATATGTTATCACATTTGACCAGTGTGGAATACAGAATCAGTTTTCACTGTTACTAGTGGGAAAGCTCGTCTTACTAAACTTGATTATTTAAGACACATGTGACTACTGTTGAATATAAAAACAGGACGAACTGGTAACGAATATACATGTGACTACATGTATATAAATGAATGTCTAACTGCATTCGGGGGCGGCCGAGGGGGAGGGGGGGGACGGGGGGGAGCTTCTGCTGTCTCCTCCATTTTTTGTGTCTAAACACAATTTAAACGCTGTAGTAGCCTTATGGGGTGAGCGGACAATTAAAACTTATCTGTGATCTCGTTCACATCCCTCTTCACACCAGAACATAAATGTGAATGAAAGCGATGCTGTGTTACGCCATGTAACCCATAATTGTGAAGGGACTATCTTGGTCCTGGATTGTGTCTGCCAAAACATTCTCATTTTCTAATGCACTTTATCTTGTATTAACTCTCTTGACATTGTAGCTTAGTAGTCAGACAGGAGGAATGTTTTAATAAAACAGGAATCGAAGTTGGGTACATGGGCGTCATGTGCTGGACAAGTGCAAAACATATTTATAATACAGGTTAATGAAACACAAGATGAGTGAAACTATGTACGCAGCAAAATTTATATTCGAATTACGTGAGACTAGAAGCGCACGTGTTCAGCAAATCTAGAAAATTCTTCGCAGCAGGATAAAGCATTCAAGAACAAAGGAAATCTTAATCAAGATTCACAAAGTCTATTTCCGCTTATGCTTTATATTCAGAAAATCAAATTAAGATCAAAAATTACACCGTACATAACGTACGTACAATACTTTAAGCGAGCCTTCATACCGACATACATGCCGCGAAGGCCTCAGTGTCGCACAATAGCAATAAAATTAAAAGCACATAGAGATTAAATCAAATAACCATAAATTCCGAAAGCATACGAGAGAGAATTCTTATCTCACAAAAGTGGTACGGATTATTGTCTCGTTAATAACTACCAGGCACTACAAAAGCTTAGAGTCTCACTAGCTACTAAGTGGTACGTAAAATCTCGATTTTATGAAGAATTTATTACCACACTACCATTTCAACATAATAAGTTCCTGATATTTACCAAATACGCCACTGAGAAGTTGACCACAATAAAAGGATGCTTACTCACATAAAGAAATTTGGCAAGGAACTCTAGCCAATGTCTTGGCACTAATTTACAGAACATCGTACGGGTGGAAACCTATAAGACACTACGGAGGAAAACATTTATGAAATAAACGATCAAGGTAGTATTAAAAGCGACTATTGACTGCGGGTCAAGTGAGCTTTGAAGAAGACTCATGCAAAAGATTTTAACTACTAATTTCATGAAATGGTGACAATTGTTAAACTATATTAAATGATATGGTCGTAATTTATGAATGGTTTACGTTAGGACGTTCAAACTGTACAGCTGGCCACGGGGCATGATGGTAATTAATGAGCGCTTTATGGTTTGGTTACCCACTTTCATTTGGATGGGTTCGTGAAGAAGCAAAATTGGTGAATTTGGAGAACTAAAAATCCGCATTTCATGATCGAGAAGTCTTTTCACCCTCAACGGGTGACTGTGTGGTGGGTATTGTCAAATCACGGAGTAATCGGTGCGATATTCCTTGACGGCACGGTGACTGCCGGACAGTACGTGAAGGTTTTGCAAGATGATGTCATCTGTTATCCAAAGTGACCCTAAATGTTAACGTTAATGTTAATGTGAAAGTGCAGTACCACCACACTCTCAAAGACTGCGTTTACTGTATATTCCCTCAAACGCCTCCATTTTCCTGCATTTGCTTATTTCTCTTTATCTTATTGATACTGCTTAAGTTACTTATGTATTCTGTAGTTACATTGATAATTGTTTCTTCTTTTAATCGGTTTGCGTACCACTCTCCATATTTTATACCTCCTGATGTAGTCTTGCTAGCACTAATTTTATTTTATTATCTTTATTTATTCATAGAATCTGTTATGTAGGGACGCTGTTCCTATTTTGTGTTAAAGTTTTTCTTGTCTACTCCATTTTTATTTATTTAGTGTTAAATTTTTTACTTCTTCATTGGATTACCACCGCACTGTCAAAGATGCACTTGCTGTATGTTTCTGCTTCAACCTAGACGTGCTGCTTCTCTTCCAATGTTTGCAAACATTGTATCTTCTTTGGTGACAATACTCAGTAAATGTCTGAAGATGGCCTTGTAAGCTGAAAACCGGTTAACACAAGTAATATTGTAGAACAAAAGCAAACTGGTGCTCTCTATAATAGTCCATACGAGTCTGTACCAGCGAATCTTTGCTCACCTGTTTCCGCGAAATATTTTACCTGAACCTAAGATATCCCCCTTGACTAGCGGTCACACATGGCACTCAGCTCAACAGTTGTTTGTCTCACTAAACAAGCTAAAGCGACATCTTTAACCAACACGAAAGCCAGAGAAACTGCGAGAAATGAGTGGTTGTATGTGAGGAAGTTCTCTCTCTGTTAGCGCTTGCCAACTCTATATACGTGTTTTGATTAAATATGGATATTTATACTAAAATGAACAGCGTTTTCCAAACTTTACTTCCAGTGAGTTTGAAACGGGAAGTGAAGTCAGTGTGTGATAGCAATACAGACTTCCTAGGTCAGCCGTGGACTTTGATATGAAAACCACTCTGAATTAAGAACCTCATAGCGAATAAGGGGGAGATGTACATTAGAAATCACAAGAATAGTCGTCCAGTAAATGAATGGATCAGCAAATGGAAGACAATAATGAAAATTAAATGTAATTGGACGTGGTGAGTACTCAGGCTAATGATTAACAGACAGATAAAAACATGTCTTTGATAGATTCCGACGGATAACGGAAGGCCTAGAAGATGATTTAATGGAAAGTTAAATGGCTCTGAGCACTATGAGACGTAACATCTGAGGTCATCAGTCCCCTAGAACTTAGAACTACTTAAACCTAACTAACCTAAGGACATCACACACATCCATGCCCGAGGCAGGATTCGAACCTGCGACCGTAGCGGTCGCGCGGTACCTGACCGAAGCGCCTAGAACCGCTCGGCCACACCGGCCGGCAATGGAAAGTTAGTTGTTAGTATTAAAAAGTAGAAGAAGATCGAAGGAGGTGAAGAACACGACATATGGAGACGTCTGAAAGAGACTTCTCCACAGCGGCCTGCGGATTGTGGTGGTTATGATGGTGATGGTGGTATGATGATAATGATGATGATATTGTTGATGATGATAATGATGATGGTAGGTTGTGACATCATGGAAAGAAATGAAAAAAATTATAACTATTATATATGTTGAAATAAATAAACAGGTCATCAATGTGAAGCCTATTTTAATCATTGACATTTGGAAATGAAAGGTAATTGTTAAATTATATAGACAAGATGCCTGTAAAGTGCAACTGTCTCTAAGTAATGAGAAAGGTGTGGGGTCATCCATGTGAGTACAAAAAGCACTTCATTAAATTTTGGCTACACGACAAATTACCCAATTCAAAGGGTTTGAATTCAACTAAATACCTAGCGATTACAATTACAAACAACGTAAACTGGAACAGTCACACTGAAAACGTTGTGAGGAAGACGAACCAAAGATTGCGTTTCATTCGTAGAACACTCAGAACATGCAACACACTTACTAAACAGACAACCTACACTGTGATTGTCCCTCTTTTTCTGTAATATTTATGGCGATATGGGACACGTATCAGTAGTGCTCGGATTTATATGCACTGAAAAGTATGAATATATGCATGCATCTATGCATTAAAAATCTGATAAATATGCTCTAAAAGCTTTAAAATGTGCATAATAAATAAAATTCATTATTTCAACTTTCTCACATTTTTTAATCCTAAAGTAATCTGATTATACAATTATTCTTAAAACATTAATTAACAAAGTTAATATTTATTACTGTCTGTTTGGCTCTTTCTCTTAGTCTATTTTAGCTGCAGTTGCTTTATTGCAATAAACAATTAAATATTTTTCACAGTTTTCTGGAAGAAATGATTTCCTTCTGTCACTTTAAATGTTTTTATACGAAGAGAAAGATCTCTCTACATCACACGAAGTCACAGGACAGTACCGAAAAGAGGCTATGTCACTTACAGAATAACCATTAAGCTGTTTTTCAGATTCTTCTTGTAACATCTTATTCACATCCCGAAGAAACATTAAACCTGGATTCCTTGCTTCAGTTTTCTCGATTCTGTTGCGAAGACACTTTCCTGTTTCTCCTGGTATGTCTCCGACGACAGCTGTTTCGTAGACCTCAAGGTCAGAAAATAGAGGCATTGAATTTTCTTCAAATCATTGTGGCTGGTGGTTCACTGAAATAGGTCCTAATAAACACTAATTGGCCCTGGAGACTCTCCTCATTGCAAGCACTAATTGCAGCTGGGATACTTGCTGCTTCGTTTCTGCCCATCACGTCCAGCACCCTTACTGTAATACAGAGCTGCTTCTATCCATGTTCCCCACCTCGTGATGATAGGTTGTGGGGGTAAACGAGGTACCTGGCATCATTTCAGTAAATTATTTTACTCTTGATGGCGCCTTCACAAACACTTTTTTCATACTACATTTCCATCTGTTTTTAGAGTAGGATTTCCATCAATCCACCGCCGAAGTAAATAGGCTTTACTATTCTACTACTTCGGCACTGTGGTAATATGGTCTCCTCCTGCGTACACTTCAGAAATCACGAAGAACAGCACACAAGTAACTGATTTATAGGTAGCTGACAATGGAACTTTTTCATTCTTGGAAATGTCATTGTTGGCCCCGGCGGCTTCGTTTGTTACACAGTACAAACCGAACTGACATTTATGACGCGATGGCTGACCGAACTTTAAAGGTTTGCCGCATGATTGTTGATCGCTATTTAGTTTTTGTTGTTCTGTCGAGAGACATATTTTTATAGTACAGGAACCGCTCATTGCTGATTGCTATGTTCGCCTCATATTTAGGCGCCCTTTTATGGATTTGAAAATATGACAGAGAAGTAATTCTACACAAACACAGCAATAAAAAAGAAATTTTTTCAGGTCTTACTCTTCTTCTTAAACTATTGTGGTGAAATACTTGCATTTCAAGAATCATTGCTGTAAAAGTAAAATACATGCATAAATATGAAAAAGTTATTTATATTTGCAATAACCCCTTAAAAATGCATTTATATGCACTATCATGCAAATATGCAAAAATCCTGTGGTTATAATTATGAACAACTCAACCTGGAACAGTCACACTGAAAACATTGTGGGGAAGATGAACCAAAGACTGCGTTTCGTTCGTTGAACACTCAGAACATGCAACACACTGAACAGACAACCTACACCTTGCTTGTCCCTCTTTTTCTGTAGTATTACTGGGGAGAAATGATCATCGTAATAAGATATGAGCAATCAGAGCTCTCTCAGGATTACTTAAGTGTTCGTTTTTTCGAGCGCGCTTTTCGAGAGTGGACTGGTAGAGAAACAGTCTGAAAGTGGTTCAATGATTCCTCTACCAGGGGGATTTTAGTCCGACAGTGGATCACTGAGCAAAAATCCATCAGATTAGTCATTTACATTTAAAAATAATTTAAAAATTCATGTGTTGTAAACTATTCACCTGTCACCTTTAAAGTCGTCTTTGCGGTAAATTTAAATTATCAAAATGTCTACGTATCTACGGTGAGCACTCACCTCGTTACTGGAGAAAGTTGGGATCTTGATATACGTGGGTAAGATAATTTTAGAGAAAATGTCACACGTCATTTCGAGAATTCATTGTGTAATGTAAGGCGCAGATAGAGGACGGAGGAAATGGGGAGTGAGTTGTGGAGCTGCCTGCTCGTTAACGAAGTACGCCCCCTGCACTAACAACCGTAAGCGATTGTATCTTGCCTCATTGGCCATTATCCCATCAGCGTTTTTTACAGCTCTCGATTTTCTTGTTTTCGAGTTCCTGCGGACAGTTCTACTCTGTTTACTCACAGACACTGGCAAACAACCTAATTACTTCCTGTTATCTTCAGAGAACTGCGATGATTCTCAAACACTGGCACATTTCTTACAGGCCTAACTCCGTCGCAAGCTAACTTAGATCTCCCAACTGTGGAAAGCAGATATGAAAGCCCTAATTAGTCGCGTAAATCGTCTCTCTGATAGACCAGCGAAACTCTTGAATTTCTGCGGTCCGTCACATTTCACAGTTAACTAGCCGTGAAAGGCTTGAGATTTATCTGCTTCAATCGTTCTCATATTTTGCGATCGGACCTTCCACCTACCTTTGGTGCATTATCAGTAATGTCTATATTGTCGTTCTTTGAAATGTTACAAAAGATTATGAAGCTTCGAATTATTGCACACACGATTTACGGACAACGTTCCTCTACAAACTACATTTTACTTTCTTTTAGGACGATATGCATATTTTTTAGAGATAGGGAAAATCTTTATATTCATAAATTAATGCAGTTTTTTTTATTACACACAAGAATTCTTTATGGCTTGAATTTAGCTTCGAATAGCCAGAGACTTGCGAGATTACGAAGACAGCAGTGATAATGTAACTGTCGCATTTAGGCTTCAACTTTGAGAAGCATTCTGTCATTCCCAATAGCGATAGACTGCCGCTAAAGCAAGAAATCGAAATGTTCTATGGTATTAAAGAAATAGATCCATATTTTAAGATATCTTTATAACCCGGAGTTAACAAGATCACAACGATTAATACTACACTAGCGTATTAGACGCGCGGTATTGTAATCAATGATACACAGCGCGTCTCCTTCGTTTAGGTCGCGAGTGACTTCCCGCCGCATCTGTGACCAATTGCAGGCCTGCAGCTCTGCCTATGAAAATTTTGATGTCGTTGGGGCGTTAAAAACTACTCTTGTTTTTCGGTCTTTTACTTGTCTTCCTAACGAACTCAAAAAACACCAGCTCTATGTCGATAACAGAGCTATTCGTGTTTCCTTGATTATGGTGCAAATTCTAGGTATTATTTAGGAGAACAACTGTATCAACTTGTGACAGGGAGGGTTTACACTGAAAAGGACGAAATACAAGTCGTTTACACGAAACGCGAAATTTTAAAATCCACTTTTCGTCTGCTGATGATCATATAAATCCTAGTAGGTTTATGCAATATTTTTTTTCTCGATTGTGAGTCACAGTTGTAGAATACCTCCTAGGGGCAGTTATTGTCCGCATCTACTTCTAAAATTATTTGTTGATAAAGTTGACGATTGCAATTTCGACTTTACCATGTTCAAGAGGAACACTGCGAAAATTTCTTGTAACTCCACGACGTTTTAGCAGTATTCCACATGAAAATCGTCAAAGGCTGGAACTGATATCGCAGTCTAAAAATACATGCATGCAACTAAGTGAACTTGGCAATGCTTCACAATAGCTGAATATGCATGATAATGGATATACTTCCTAATCTCCTTCTCCCATCTCTCAGTCTGTCCTCTCGCTCCCTCCTCCACTAGTCCATCGCCTCCACCTCCACCCCCTCTCTTTGTCCATCACCTCCTCCCCTGTTCTCTCTCCATATCTTTCTTCTCATCTCTCTCTTTCTCTCCATCTCCTCCTCCCTCCCCCCTCCCCTCCATCGCCCCGTCCATCGACGTTTCCTCCCCACGCTCTGCATCCATCTGCTCTTCTCCCCTGTGTTTGATCTGGGGGCTTGTTTACAATTATTGCGAACAAAACACGCACTGGGAATTGAAGTTACTTGGTGGTTAAATGGTTGGCACCTTTGTATATGGGGAGTTAGAGAGACCTCTCGACTTGATCTGTATGGTTTTATTCAAAGAACGGGTAGTATTACAAAGTTGCGGATGAGTCAGATTTAGCAATGCTGTTCTAATTATAAGCTAATGAGCCATCAGCACAACTTTACTCTTTTCTGATAAAACCAACTGCGAAGAAGAAAACGAAGCAACACATCGCAGTTTAGATGCCCTGCTGTCGTATTTAAGCAACTGCGGGAAAGAAAACTGAACAACGCATTTTCACAGCATAGCCTGTCATTTTCTTACTCGCAGTGGTACATTTCTGTTTAAAAAAATATAGCAGATGTCCGTCTGAGTTACACTACTGACCATTAAAATTACTACAGCAACAAGAAATGCAGATGATAAACGGGTATTCATTGGACAGATATATTATACTAGAACTGACATGTGATTACATTTTCACGCAATTTGGGTGCATAGATCCTGAGAAATCAGTACCCAGAACAACCACCTCTGGCCTTAATAACGGCCTTGATACGCCTGGGCATTGAGTCAAACACAGCTTGAATGGCGTGTACAGGTACAGCTTGCCCATGCAGCTTCAACACGATACCACAGTTTATCAAGAGTAGTGACTGGCGTATTGTGACGAGCCAGTTGCTCGGCCACCATTGACCAGACGTTTTCAGTTGGTGAGAGATCTAGAGAACGTGCTGGCCAGGGCAGCAGTCGAACATTTTCTGCATCCAGAAAGGCCCGTACAGGACCTGCAACATGCGGTCGTGCATTATCCTGCTGAAACGTAGGGTTTCGCAGGGATCGAATGAAGGGTAGAGCCACGGGTCGTAACACATCTGAAATGTAACGTCCACTGTTCAAAGTGCCTTCAGTGCTAACACCTGGAGTTATGTCTCGGGTGCGATTCCGTGTGACAGCAGGAGCACTCCCGTGCTTATCACACGCATCCAGACTGCAAAATGGCTTGTCAGTCTGGTGATTCGACCTGTCGTGCTGCCATTCATAAACAGCATTGCAGGAGATTTCCCAACAGGATAACGATCGCCCACATGCCGCTGTGATACCTCAACATGCTCTACATTGTGTCTCCAATGGAACATATATGGGACGTCATCGGACCACAACTCCAGCGCCATCTACAAACTGCATCATCCGTCCCTGTACTGACCGGCCCAGTAAAACAGGTATGGATCTCCATCACACAAACTTACATACTGCACCTCGGCAACACAACGCATGCACGTTTGTATGCTTGAGTTCTGCATTCTGGCTGTATTTGGAATGGCGTATCCCGAACAACATTAACCTGTGTTCTTGCAGTGTTACGCACTTAAATGTGTTGCCTGGACAAATGTATTTCTAGATGGGGTTCCTGAACAGGGGCAACAGCGTTTTCAGTAGTTGAAGGAGCAACAGTCTAGATGTTGACAGGTCTGGTCTCGCAATATCAACAAAAAGTGCCTCGCAGTGCTGGTACTGTGAACGGCTGAAAGCAGTGGCACATCACAGCCGTAATTTCTCCCAAGGGCATGCAGCTCTACTGTAGATAAATTATGATGGGTAAAACGTTCCGGAGGTAAAATAGCCCCCCCACCCCCTCCACATTCGGATCTCCTGGGGGAGAATACTAGGGAGGATATCGTCATCAGGAGAAACAAAACTATCTTTCTACGATCGGAGCTGCTCTTAATCGGACAGGTAGGTTAAAAAATGTAAAAAGGGAAATGGATAGATTGTAATTAGATAGAGTGGGAATTAGTGAAGTCCGGTGGCAGGAGGAACACATATGGTTATAGGCACAAAATCAAATAGGGATGATACAGGAGTGAGTTTAATAATGAATAATAAAACAGGAATTCTGGTAAGTAACTATGAATAGCATAGTGAACGCGCTATCATAGCCAATATAGACACGAAGCTTACATGCTCCACAGTAGTACAAGTTTATATGCCAACTAGCTACGCAGACTATGAAGAGATTGAAGAAATGTATGATGAGATAAAAGAAATTATTCAGATACTTAAAGGAAACGAAAATTTAATTGTGATGGGCGTCTGGAATTCTAAAGTAGGAGAAGAAAGAAAAGGAGAAATAATAGCTAAATATGGACTCGGGGAAAGGAATGAAGGAGGAATCTGCCTGATAGAATTTTGCACGGAGCATAATTTAATCATCGCTAACATTTGGTTAAAGGATCATAGAAGAAGGAGATACCAGAAGGTTTCAGATTGATTATACAATGGTAGGACAAAGATTTAGTAACCAAATTTTAAATTGTAAGACTCCTCCAGGCGCAGAAGTGGACTCTTATCTCAAATTATTGGTTAAGAATTGTAGATTAAAACTTAAGAGGTTGAAAAAAGGTAGGAAATTAAGGAGATGGGACCTGGATAAGTTGAAAGGACCACTGGTTGCTGAGAGTTTCTGAAGGAGCATTAGCCATTGGTTGACTAGAATTATCTAAAGGAATACAGTAGAAGACGAATTGGTAGCTTTGAGGGATGAAATAGTGAAGACAGTAGAGGATCAAACAGGTAAAAAGACAAGGGATACTAGAATAACACCAAATATATTGAATTTAATTGATGGAAGGAGAAAAAACAAATATGCAGCAAATGAAGCATGCAAAAGAACGTTTAGAAAATGGGATTAACAGGAAATGCAAAATGTCTAAGCAGGAATGGCTAGAGGACAATTGTAAGGATTTAGAGGCATGTTTTACTAGGGGAAGGATAGAAAATTAAAGAGGCCTTTGGAGAAAAGAAAAGCACCCGTACGAATATCAAGAGTTCAGATGGAAAACCAGTCCTAAGCAAAAGGGGAAAGCTGGAGGTGGAAGGAGTATATGGAGGGTCTACAAGGCAGATAAACGTAAAGGCAATATTATAGAAAGGGAAGTAGACGTAGATGAAAAGGGAGATATGATACCGCGAGAGAAAGAGCTAAGTCGAATCAATGCCCCTGGCGTAGGCGATATTGCGTCAGAACAGCTGGTAGGCTTGTGAGAGACAGCCATGATAAAAGATTTCCATCTGCTTTGTAAGAAGTATGAGGTAGGCGAGATCCCTCTGCCACGCAGAGTATCAATGTAGTTTCCATGTAGTATCCATGTAGTCTCAAAGAAAACAGTTGCTGACAGGTGCGAATATTAACGAACTATCAGCTGAAAAACTCGTATTTGCAAAATTCTAACACCAACTCTATACAGAAGAATGGAAAAGCTGGTAGAAGTCGACCTGGGGGAAGATCAGTTTGGATTCTGGAAAGATGTAGGAATACGCGAGCCAATACTGACTCTACGATTTAACTTAAATAATAGGTTAAGGAAAGACAAACCTACGTTTCTAGCATTTGTAGACTTGGAAAAAGCTTTTGAGAGTGTTGACTGGAATACTGTCTTTGAAATTCTGATAGTAGCAGGGCTGAAATACCAGGACGGAAAGGCCCGATGTTATTCAGTTTGTACGTTGAACAAGCAGTAAATAAAACCAAACAAAAATTGGAGTAGAAATTAAAGATCAGGGAAAAGAAGTAAAATGTTTGAGGTTTGCAGATGACATTGTAATTGTGCCAGAGATGGCAAAGGAATAGCCTCTTTCATGAATCGAAATTCTTGTTAGGCCAACAAACACAATTAATCGTTTCCACAAAAAAAAATACTGACCTTCAGCTGTCTCCATCTCTCTTTATTCCACATTCCTTACCCATTGGATTGTTAGTGTACTTTACTCAATGCTATTGTACTTCTAGCGCTTTCTACCGTGAACTAGTCCTGTAAACGCTGTTACATCTTTTCTGCACCCACCTACCACTGTTCAGTTGTCTCCATCTACAAATACCTCTAATTCTTATATCGATATTCATTTCTCTGACCATAGTACTTGAATTACAAAAAAGTTCTATGTACCACACATACAAGCATATGCACACGTATGTTTACTTTTAAATACCTTAGCAGGCGAGGAGCTGGGAACGGTGAGGTGCAAGGCCACAAAAAAATAACATTTTACAAAAAAAAAATTAATTCAGAAACTACTTCTAGCTGTTGCTAGAAATTTCGTCTAATACGTGAAATTAGCAAGTTCAGTTAAATGCAAGCAATGACCGATAAAGGTTTATTATTTGAATTTTAAGTCCCAGTTAGAAACGCTAAAACAAAGTAAACGGTGATCTCACCCTGGTGGTTCACCCAGAATATAAACGACATAAATTCAACATAGCCCAGTACGACTCCAGTTACCGCTACAACATACAAACATTTTAATTAAACCATGTCCCCAAAAATATACATGAAGCATCCAAAAACATTTAATTAAAGATTCAGTTAGCACCTGTAAAAGCAGGAAATCGGAACAGGCAAATAAATATTGACTATAAAACAATGTGAAACGTCGACCAGAGAAATGCTTTTTGACCGCTGACAAACGATGAAGTAAAACGTGAATCAGAGCCAAAGGACAGATAGCAAACTACATAGCTTGATTTTCAATTGAGAATGCTGAGTTCAGTTTTATAAAACATACGAGGGTCGTTCAATAAGTGATGTCCAATATTTTACAAAGAAAGCCGTTAATATACGAGTGTTTGAACTTAAATAGTAGACCAGCTGTCGAGTTGTGACGCTCTGGCCGGCACGAATAATGACATCCGCACGATTCAGCATGCCCGGAGCAGTGACTGTGACACGACGCCCAGAGCGTGGCTGATCATGGAGCTGCGTTTCTGCGTTGCATTTCCTGAGGCTGTAACTTTCTTTACCCATCGCCCGACTGTACTCCTATCAAATGCAGCATCGCCATACACTGCAGACAAGCGTTTACGGATGTTCACCACGGTTTCTTTTTCTGCACACAAGAATTCAATAACAGCACGCAGCTTGTAACGCGAGTCGTATGTAGACGCCATTTCGACGCTGTACTACGGCTCTCCCATCTGACAGAACGGTTCGAAACTTCACTGGCGCACAGAACAAACATCAAATATGAGGCACTAACAAGAACGTTTGTCTATGTGCAAGGGTTGGAACTTAAACAGTGGCAACTATTTATTCATAACCGATACAAAAATTTACACTTTTGCACTTGTTACTGTCTTTCAAAGTAGTCACCAGCGTTGTGTAGATCCCGTTGCCAGCGATGTGGAAGGCGTAGTATACCGTTAGCAGAGTCTGTTCTCTTGATGGTATGAATGGAGCAGTCTAAAGTTACGGTGATTCTCGTGTACGAGTGTGATGGTGTTGTCCCAATGCATTACGTTCCTCCACGGCAGACCTTCAATGCACAGTATTACTGTTCGTTTTTGGAGCATCAACTGCGACCAGCTTTTCGAAAGAAGCGGCGCACTTCTGAGCAACCCACCCATCATTTTGCACGACAATGAGCGGGCACATACAGCGCAAGCTGTGGCTACTCTGTTCGGTCGATGGGACTGGGAAGTACTGTACCACCCACCATACGTCCCGGACTTAAGTACTTGTGACTCTGATTTGATTCCGAAGATGAAGGAACCACTTCGTGGCATTCGCTCAGAACTGTTCCACAGATTCGACAGGCAGTAGACCGCTCCATTCGCACCGACAGAACAGGTTCTGCTAACGGTATACTACACATTCCACATCGCTGGCAACGGGTTCAACACAACGCTGGTTACTACTTTGAAGGACAGTAACAGATGCCAACATGTAACTCTTGTGTATCGGTTGTGAATAAATAGTTGCCACTATTTAAATTCCAACCCTCGTACATAGACAAACGTTCTTGTTGGTGCCTCACATTTGATGTTTGTTCCGTGCGCCAGTGAAGTTTCGAACCGTTCTGTCAGATGGGAGAGCCGTAGTACAGCGACGAAATGGCGTCTACATACGAATCGCGTTAAAAGCTGCGTGCTGTTATTGAATTCTTGTGTGCAGAAAAAGAAACTGTGGTGAACATCCGTAAATGCTTGTGTCCAGTGTATGGCGATGTTGCATTTGATAGGAGTACAGTCGGGCGATGGGTAAAGAAAGTTACAGCCACAGGAAATGCAACGCAGAAGCAGAGCTCCATGATCAGCCACGCTCTGGACGTCGTGTCACCGTCACTGCTCCGGGCATGCTGAATCGTGCGGATGTCATTATTCGTGCCGACCAGAGCGTCACAACTCGACAGCTGGTCTACAGTTGTCGGCTAGCATTGGAAGTGCGTCTGCAATGATCGAGTGTCTCGGATATTCAAAGAGGTGCTCACGATCGGTTCCACGAACGCTCACAGTGGACCACAAGATTCAAAGAAAGCCATTACATCTGAATTGTTGGAGTGTTTTGAGAAAGGCAGAGAGGCCTTTCTGTCACGGATCGTTACGAGGGCCATAATCTGGGTGCACCACTTTGCGCCGGAAACAAAATGGCCGTACATGGAGTAGTATCATCCTCGTTCACCACAAAATAAGAAATTCAAGACAACCCCCTCTGCCAGAAAGGTTATGGTGACAGTCGTCTGGGATTGTGAAGGCGTCATCCTCGTGGATGTGATGCCAAGAGGGTCAACCATCAATTCAGAGGTAAATGTGAAGTTTCTGAATAAACCCAAGAACCGTTTCCGACGTGTTCGATCGGACAAGAATGCAGCGAAAATATTGCTCCGACACGATAATGCACGCCAACACACAAGTCTCAGAAGCCCGGGAACACATCGCCAAATTGCTTTGGACATCACTGCCTCATCCACCATACGGTCTGGGAGTGGCATCCTCGACTTCCATCTGTTTCGACAGCTTAAAGATTCTCTATGCGGAACACACTTTGAAGATGATGAGAGTGTCAGTCATGCAGTGAAAACATGGCTACGGCTACAGGACAAGAGCTTTTATCAGCAGGGAATACATGCTCTTCCACAACGTTGGAGTACGGTCATAGAACGTGATGGAGACTACGTCCAAAAATAGGAAATGGACATGATGATATATATTGTCACCAACTTCTGACTCTTAACAATAAATATGTTCTGAGAAAAAAAAGTGGGACATTACTTATTGAACGACCCTCGTATAATTAAAATTTGAACAATAACGCCCTAAATGCTTTACTTAACACAGTACTCAGTAAAATTAATCTTGAGTACCAAAGTCAGTTGTATAAAGGCAGAAAAAATTTAGATTCTCTAGTTTTATATGAGGGTCAAACAGAAATAACAGTGACATAACGACTTTCACCACTGTTAGTTAGTCCAACTTGTAAACACTTTAAATTAAACGGAGGTTACCTTAAACTTAAAGAACATAATATAAAGAGACCTACATACCGTATAGTGGACAGCTCCAAATAGCAGCTCATACAGTCTACACATGAAGGAGATCACCAAACAAGCACATGAACTAACAAACGTGGTTGGGGCGCACTGACCAATCATCAAGATGAGTTTACCAGGCATTTCCTTCAGTCGGAAGATGGGAGAAAGATGCCTGGTTCTTTTCGCCAAAAATTTTCCACTCCATTCAATGGCTAAAATTTTGAAGATGGTGTCCCACCGCTTAGATTCGAGAGGCCCAGTCGTGGAGCAGCAGATCTAGGGGTACATTAGAGTTGGCTTCCAAATTTACTTTCAACTGCCATCCCATGCTGGTACTGCAAAGCTAACCAAGTGCTTCCGAATTTTCCTAGTTGCACGCATTTTTAATTACTCCCACATTCACTCAAAACGAGCGATCAACCATGTTTGGAACAGGTGATCAAATGTACATTTTGTGTTGATTATCAATAGCAATGAAGATGAGAATAAATATACACATTTTAGATTTTAAGCGTGATGTTCGTCCACGACACGGAAAACAGGACTCGGTGCAAGTTGAGCAAGCATATTCTGCTGAACTTGATAAAACAAAACTACAGAATAATACGGGGTAGGACTGATTGACACCCGTCAGTGTAGCCTTTCGTGTCATGGTGTGAAGGGAGACAATGAAAGATGGCAGGTCCTTTCCAACTGCCTTTTTTCCATTTTATATACTCGATCAAACTGATAATTACAAGTTCACTGAGAGTATTAGAGAGGGTGGATACTGGTTGTAACGCCGAATTCAATTGTAGCTAGATGCAAACAGTTGCTTGAGATAGAGGAGATCAGCACTTGGTTTTGGTGTGGCAACTATAGCTGTGGACGGTAAGGCTTAATGATGACATTTCTGAGGAGGAAAGCTGGACGCACACTTCAGCGCGACAGAAGCCGTCGCAGAGGACGCGGCCCGAGCCATAGGGGGGTCAATGGGCAAACAGAGAGTGAAGAACCAGGAGCAGGGGTCCTTGGTGTATTTTTCCTGTAGCCAGAGGAAAAACAAAAAGCAGTTCTCACAACTTGTTTTGCGGAGTTGCGTAAGAAAGGGTTGCAATTGTTCCCAGAAGGGGTGAAGCGCAGTCCACCGTTTCAGCAGGGGGCCTCATATTGTTTCCTGCTTCCGTTGAGATAGGTATCAGCTTGACCGGCGAAATCATTTCGCAAAAGCACTGAGTAGTGGCTGGGCACTGAGTAGTGGAGAATGCTGTGGCGTTTTTTTCCAACTCACGTAGACGCTCCGGTCCGTGTTGTTTCCCAAGCTCGCAAAATAAGAGTGTCCTGATCTGGCTGCGCTCCGTGATGTCAGAAATCGCCACAGCAGATGCCTGTCGATGTGATGCGGTTGGAGGAACAGTATTTTCCCGTTTTACTTGGGGAGTCTGTACGGTTGCAAAGTAAAGAGCAACTGGCGCAGGAGTGTTTTCCGAATTTACATTTGGTGGTTTTAGTTTTGTTGGCAGTAACGCCATGCGGAACTTCTCTGCGGTCTGGCAGATAGTGTGAGGGGGATGTGACCTGGCGGCAAACCGTGGAGGAGTGCGGACGAGCTTTGATCACATCCCACAGTCTCCACTGTTGGTTTTTTTGGACTTGGAGCCTGGGCGCAAAGGCGCATCTGAGCGAGAGGAGGTCCACCGTCCGACAAACGCTGAGGCGCACTGGGCACTGACTCTCGAGTTTTCAACTCGTGTAGTGACTATTTCGCAGCACTGGCACTAGGTATCTTTAGAGTGAATTTTCTTACTCTAGCAGCAGCAGCAGTTGTGCGATTCAAGTGCCTTATAGCAGTTTCTTTCCGTGTTCAGTTCGCAATCACTGCCATTCGTATTAATCACAATCAGATCGCATTATCCATTAAAATCACAATTAAAGTCCGTTCATCATCCCAGGTTCGACTCTAGCGATGACTCATCACATCATTTTACTTGACGAATGTGAGATACAGTATAATCAGTGTATTATGTTGACCCATAGTCCATTTAGCTCATGTTTTCGTGAATAAATCTCTCATGATTATATATATATATATATATATATATATATATCACTCGGGTTCACAAGATTCGGTCATCAGCTCCTATTGTTTTGCTTACTTATGTGGGAGATAGCAGGAGTAGTCTTGCAGTAACAAATATGATGTATCATCATCAGATGCTCTAAACTGGGCCACATTTTATAGTCATTGACGTCAAAATCAATTTAATTTTCATACTAGTGTTACTTAAGTGGTGGCTCTGTGTCTTAGTTGTTGAGAGACAGGGCTTCATTGCAGGTACCCACATGCTTGTTCACCAGATAGACAAGTTGCAACAATAGCAAAAGCGCTCCACAATTAAGCTTTATTGCCTATGACGTTTATGTAATGTAGGTGAGAAGGGAAAGCTTCCATAACGGAACTCCAAACATACGTTGGAATAGGTGCCGGCCACTTGGTCACCATCACAGACAAAGACAATAATTTACGAACTTTAAGTACACTGCAAGCGAAAAATACGTCTGCAACAATAATGTAAAGTAATGAAATCACGAACACCAAAAATAATGAAAAAGGATTATAATCAACGAAGTTGAAATACAGATTAAATGACTCCTCACGGGCAAAAATATAATACAAGAAAGTTATCATGTTCAGTATCACCAATTAACTGCATCACACGAGAAAACTTCAAAATAGTATTACAAAGTTGAACAACATGCTTTTGAGTGTGTGTGTGTGTGTGTGTGTGTGTGTGTGTGTGTGTGTGTGTGTGTGTGTGTGTGTCAGAGAGAGAGAGAGAGAGAGAGAGAGAGAGAGAGAGAGAGAGAGAGAGGGAGAGAGAGAGAGAGAGGGAGAGAGAGAAATATTATAAATCACTTGTATCCGAGGGTCACCGGACCAGAACCAGATACCGGCTTCCAAGTGGTTTGGTGAAATTGAATAAAAACTAAAGCATTAAGTTCCCACGAAAGTTCTTTTAAATACCATTTAGCATAACATGAAAGCATAAGCAAAACTCCAGCAAAGTAATCGAAAGCCAGTGCTGAACGTAAGCTGCGATCTCACCAAACCCTGAGATCCAACAGACTGAATCCGCCCACATCGAAACACAAACAAGAGTAATTCATCCCGTAACTGAAATTATAGCGGGTTGCCACCTGATTGGCCGTTACTGGTCGAAGCTACACGTGCGAACCAAGATGTACCACGCGATGCTTTGTACAGACACGCTTCGCTAGACGTATTTTCCCACGGTTGCTATTCTCTAAGAAAATTAGTGACTCAGGAGTGGCGTGCGGGTGCTCGTAACAAGAAGCAAAGGCAGCCGTGTTTCCAATTTTTCATATTTGCTTTGCCCCTCCTGCTGCATTTTTATTGATGAGGATATATTTTGAATTGTACACAACTGAATAAATATCTTTTCCTTCTAAGTTAAGCGACAGAGAATTCACTGACAACAAATCAAAAATAATATTGAATATTGGGTTGATGGCTTTACACTACTACTTCGTCTGCAGCATAGCAGTAACAGCAACAAACATTACCGTCATTTATACATGCAAGCAATAAAGGTACGACAATCCATCCTGTTGCTACAGTCAGCTCTAACTTCTCACGATAATCCCTTTTTACATCGAATAGTTGTTAGGATCCTTTCTAACTGGCAACCTGTATACCGTGAGCACTTAATTGTTTTACTAGGCAACGAGGCGTAGTGATGGCTTTGCCTAAGTCATTAAATCTCTCAACTTTGGTTCCTAAAGTCCACATACGCTGACGTATGCCATGGTCTCCAATATCGTTTACGTGTCCAGAAGTGCAGCGCACAAAGCCGCATTCAAACAACATCGAAAATGGCGGTGGATATCACTTCCCTCCAACACAGCTATATTCGTGTTCCTCCGGTCGTTCTTTTCCCATCGCGGTATAGAAGATCACTTTCACGCGCCATTAGCTGCTTCGAATTGAAGGAAATCGCCTCCGTGCAGAGCTGTTTGTTAGTTGTGTGCTTTGGGTCCTGCAGCTAATGTACCGTGACGAAAACGGTATTCGCTCGCAACGTGGCGGATGATTCGACAAGGAATCGTTGGTCTCTGACAAGCATCTACTTCCTGTAATGCTGTGATACAAAGAAAGGCAACGACCAGCATAGGCTTATTACAATAAACACTCCCATTATCGGCACAGCATCTGTAGTGCTGCAATTCCATGTAATGGAGAAATTCTCTCTTCCTGACACAGAGCAGGCGTTGAAATCAGTTGTATTGCAATTAGTAACTCATGTTTAAAATTCAACTACGGAACAATTTTAATTCTTCATTGTATATTGTACTCTATGCAGTTGGCTGTTGATGGCCAAAAAATGAAAAAACATTTCTGAATTATTTGGACCATTTTAAAAGCAATAGAGGTATGCCTACACCACTTTATGAAAGAAACGAAACAGCATTTACATCACTGGGTGGAGTCGGTGATTCTGCAAAAAAAGGGCCCCCAATGACCTTATCTACTGAAAATACGAGTATTACGCCCGTTGTTTACTGAGAAGCAAATTAGAGTCCTCTGCATTGAATTGGAAAGCGTCAAACGTAAGATGCCGAATATTGTGCAAATAAGCTAGACAGAATGGACGAAAATGACATGTGAAGAAACATTGACTGTTCAGAGATGTCACTAAGCCTGCCCAAAGATGTAAACAACCATGCATGAGCAGCACCTATTAGACGGAGGGGTTCTGACAGCCGATACGTTCCAGTCATTCGACCAAGAAGGAGGTACACGGCTCGTGTTGTCTGTAGTTCAACCATGCCTAGACGGTCAATACCGCGGTTCGATCGGATCCGCATTGTTACTTTGTCCCAGGAAGGGCTCCAGATAAGGGAAGTGTCAAGGCGTCTTGTAGTGAACCAAAGCGATGTTGTTCGGACATGGAGGAGATACAGAGAGACAGGACCTGTCGTTGACATGCCTCGCTCAGCCCGCCCAAGGGCTGCTACAGCAGTGAATGACCGCCACATACTGATTATGGCTCGAAGGAACCCTGACAGCAACGCCACCAGGTTGAATATTTCTTTTCGTGCAGCCACAGGACGTCATGTTACGACTCCAACTGTGCGCAAAAGGCTGCATGATGCGCAACTTCAGTCCCGACGTCCATGGTGAAGTCCATCTTTGCAACCACGACACCATGCAGCGCAGTACAGATGGGCCCAACAATATGACGAATGGACCGCTCAGGATTGGCATCACGTTCTCGTCATCGATGAGTGTCGCATATGCCTTCAACCAGACAATCTTCGGAGATGGGTTTACAGGAAACCCAGTAGGCTGAGCGCCTTAGACACACTGTCCAGCGAGTGCAGCAAGGTGGAGGTTGCCTGCTGTTTGGGGGTGGCATTATGTGCGGCAGACGTAAGCCGATGATAGTCATGGAAGGCGCCGTAACGGTTGTACGATACGTGGATGCCGTCCTCCGACTGATAGTGCAACAATATGGGCAGCATATTGGCGAGGCATTTGTGTCCATGGACGACAATTCGCGCCCCCATCGTGCACATCTTGTGAATGACTTGCTTCAGGATAACGACATCGCTCAACTCGAGTAGCCAACATGTTCTCCAGACATGAACCCTATCGCAGATGCCTGGGATAGGTTTAAAAGGGCTGATTATTGACGACGTGACCCACCAACCACTCTCAGTGTGGTTTTAATGAACAATAAAAAGGGCGGAAATGATGTTTATGTTGATTGCTATTCCAATTTTCTGTACAGCGCACATAATATCCATGCGGTTTAGGGCGCCATGTCACGGATTGCGCGGCGTCTCTCGCCGTAGGTTCGAGTCCTCACTAGCGCATGGGTGTGTGTTTTGTCTTTATCGTAAGTTGGTTTAAGTAGTGTGTGAGTCTATGGACCGATGACCTCAGCAGTTTGTTCGCTTAGGAATTCACACAGATTTGAACATTTTTTGTACAGGTTCTGGAACTGTCGGAACCGAGGTGATGCAAAACTTCTTTTCATGTGTGTATTTTTTTTCTCCGTTTTGGAGGAGGTAGCATGGATCAAAATAAGAAAAAATCGCCTAGCGAAGTTGGGCACTAAAATCCATGCTCATAACTCTTACGGAATGCATTTTAGTGTTTATGTTTACTACTTTTGAATGCTTCAAAGGATCGTTCCCGGCTGAAGCGGTAGAGAGCTGGTAGGATGTCGGGTAAGGTTCTTGGTCATTAAAATTATTTAAAATATTTACACTTCATGGTCATAAGAGTCACCAAGTACACATATAGTAAACAATTTGGAAGCTTTTATTTTTCTCGAGCACCTTGCAAGAAATAATAAATAAATTTTACAATCCTAGAAATACAAGCTTAATAACTTGAACGCCTCATGGCAATATTAAAAACAAACATAGAATTTTAATATTGCCATGAGGTGTACAAGTTATTAAGCTTGTATGTGTACGATTGCAAAATTTATTTATTCTTTCTAGCAAGGTACTTTTTCGAGAATAATTAAAGACATATTTACTGCCAACGGCCAATTATGAGTTTAAAAGTAAGGCGTGTGCCTCAGAATTGTACATAACATACACAGATTGCCCGACTGGAATGTAGGTGAGGAAAACTGGAGATAAAAAAAGTAACTTCAAGTCAGAATTTGCCGACAACGGCCAGTTAAAAGCTAGGCTGAAAATCACCTCACGACGGTACTAGTAAAGATTTAATTTAGTTTCTCTAACAAAATGGAACCGCCATCAGCAGCCACTTCAATTAGTCATAGAACAAACGCGTTAGAGCGAAGATGGAGTAGCAAATGCATTGCGCCAATGGAATCTTCCAACCAAGATATCTAAGTAAACTACTTCTGGCACCAAATTAATAAATCAAGTAAAACGGCTCACGACAAAAAGCAAACTATAATTCAAAAATATATAATGAAATTCTGGATAATAAAATCAAACAAAGATTAATAGTTAACGTCATAGAACTGCCAGAAACAGTAAAGACAAAATACTTCAATTAAATTTCGCTCACAGGGCGTGCAGAGGGAGCCAGAACATTAGATAACAACAAAAATTGGTAGCAATTTCACAATGAGGTGAGCTCACCCAGAATGTGGCTCAAGTATTTAGAAGTTGTAATTGAAGCACACAAATTTAACTTGCTAGCCATATGCTTTAACAAAAGGGGATGGGCGCTTTTATTAACCATTGCCTTTAAAAATAAGATGGGATCGTAAAGGTGGCTCTTGATTTTGAATTAGATGTCAATTAAGGTGCCCGCTATCAAGCCCATAGGACTATGCTTCGGGGCTCCTTTATGCGTTTTTTAGCACGTACATGCAATAAAAATAACGCGAGTAGTATTAATAATCCTATACCACACAAAATTATATTCAGAAAGTACCTACTAATCCAGACACAAACGCACAAGTCAGTTTAACAGCACAGACAAAGACGTGCAATACAAACCAGCAAGGAAATCTTAGAACAAATCTCTTAAGAAAACAGCTCACTAAAATAACAACATAATACGCAAAGCTTGCGTGAGTACGGCAAGCGCTTACCTGGTGCCGTCAACCAGAAGGTTCAGGAAAAAACACACGTTCTCAGGAATTCGCAATGTGTGCTCAAAACGGCCACAAACAGGCTGATATAATAAGTGACGAGAGAACTCTTACACGACAGTATGCAAGGCACAGAAAACATACTTGTAAAGTGTGAAGTAACGAGAACGATGAAGGCTCGGGACGCTTGTTCAAGAAGTTCAATCGCTGCTCAATGATGACGCTATATTCCAGTGGTTTTCTGAAGAGATTAATTCTGTGCTAGGTTCTAGTCCGTTAAATAGTTATGTGCCTATTGTTTCAAATACAGATAGGTGTCTCAGCATCAACAGTCCACAGTACAGGCAACCATTTCTGCCCCAGAGATCAGCCCATCTGGAACGTAAAAATGTCCAGCGAAACCCTGAACAGCGCACTGCACCTCCAATAAGCCAACTCTCAATACGTATCCACATATCGCTGCTCCACAGCACATTGCTGCTGCCTTGGGGAAGCACGTCCAGGCAGAGATGTTCCTGCAAAGTGGATGCTGCCAATATTCAGTGAACACAGCTTAGTTCTGGCTCGTGCATGGCTCAACCCTCTTCCCCCTTAAGTTAGCCGGCCGGTGTGGCCGAGCGGTTCTAGGCGCTTCAGTCTGGAACCGCACAACTGCTACGGTCGCAGGTCCGAATCCTGCCTCGGGCATGGATGTGTATGATGTCCTTAGGTTAGTTACGTTTAAGTAGTTTTAAGTTGTAGGGGACTGATGACCTCAGCAGTTAAGTTCCATAGTTCTCAGAGCCATTTGAACCATTTGAACCTAGAAGCCTCCAACACAGAGAATGAAGGAAGTACCTAAATGCAAAGGAAACCAGTTTCATGAGTATGCATATTTCGTCCTGCCCATCATAGTGTGTTCGACTGCAGAGCATTCTCCCATTTAGTAGTACCCTGGCACTTCTACAACATCATTGAGTTTATATTTTATGACATACAGACGAGGCTGAGCGTTCTTTGATTTCTCCAAAGACTTCCTCCACACAAATCAGGCTTTTCTACGTTTTGAGGGCCTCAGAACAACTCGTCCTCGTGCTGGAACAAGCAACTTAGAGCATCAGTTGCCCTGTTATCCATCCCTTTTATATGTAACACTTCGAAACAGAAGGCCAAGATCCTCGCAGCCCACCTGGCTATTCTCTCCATCTCATGCGATCTTGCTGATACCCAGGTCAATGTCTTTTTATCCGTTTCTAACTGGAATGACTTGTGCTCAGAGTAAAACTGAAATCATTCCAAAATTAATAGCACAGCCAGCAACTTTAACTTGTAGATGGACTATTTATTCTCCGCAGCCAATAAAGATCTAAAAGCATATCCAATGGGCTCTCTTTCTCTAACTTCCTTGGAGGATCACGAAAGTAATACCAGATTTACGTGCGTCTGTCTGCCGCACAAATTCCCCATCAAAATTAGGAATGGCTTACATGGGTTCACTAGCCAATGATGCCTTCAAAGCATCGACAGACTACTGCTTCACTCCCATGGAATCTTTCACCCTTCCTTCGCAACTGGTTAAGGGAAGTGGCGAGTAAAGCAAAACTGGAGACCGAAATTCACCATCCTGATGAACCTGGCAATGTCCTTTTTGTGCTTCTGTGACAAAAACAGTGCATGGGTTTGGTAGTCCACTCTAATCCCATCGGTGGACACTATGTAGCATAAAAACTGAATCTGTTTACTAGCCAGAGTAACCTTAGACGGTTTCACCTTCATCCCTGCCTCACAAAGGCGGTGTAGAATTGCATGATCTGAAAGTTTGTGAAAGTTTTTGCTATAAATCACAACATCGTCCAAGTATACTAAAATGTAGACTTTCACGGCCGGAAATATCAAGTCCATTATAATTATCCGGGCTGTTATGCCGTGGTCGGTTGATGAATTTGGTCTCAATTCCCAACGTTTCGTCTCCGACTGCGGGAGACATCTTCAAGGGAGACCGTAGGTCGATGGGAGGTCCAACACACCCACTGGCTCGCTATTGACTGCCGCTAAATTCCGTGTCCGCGCGCTCCCGCGCTGCGGTGTGACGTCACGTGTTTTGAAAACGTCAGTGCAATTGGCCGCTGTCCGTCGCCGTCGATCACCGTTGCCATCACCCAGTAGTGGACGGGTGGTACACATCATCTTTAACACAGGCATCCATATACCGTTTAATTTCACGCCCTCCTCGTTTCGGATGAAATTATTTGGGTGTTTAACGATTTCGATTGCCTCCCTGTAGAGCCTTTCGTAGTATCCGCTTGTGACCGCTAGTACTTGCGTCTCCTCGAAACGAATATTGTGGTTCCCTGGCTGGAAAGCATGCTCCGCAACAGCTGTACGTTCCGTTTCTCCTCTTCTACAATTTCCCTTGTGCTCTTCCAAACGTTTAGAAACAGTTCTTTTGGTGGTACCCACATAAACATAACCACAGCTGCATGGGATCCAATACACTCCAGCTTTTTCCAAAGGTTCGCGAGCGTCCTTGGAGGCTTCAGGTATTCCTGTATCTTCCTGGTGGGCTTGTAAATTATGGTAATATTCCGCTTCGTCAAGATCCTCCCTATTCTTTCCGTTACATTTTTAACAAACGGCAGGAAAACCTTAGATTCTGCAGTGGCCTGTACGTCAGTATGATTTCTGCGTGGCAGCCTCAACGCACGTTTTATTTCGGCGGACGAATATCCGTTCTTCATTAGTGCATTGTGGAGATGTTCCATCCCAGCGTCGAGCAACTCAGGTTCACAAATATTTCTAGCTCTGTCCGCTAACGTCTTGATAACATCCCGCTTCTATTGTGGGTGGTGGTTCGAATCCCGGTGCAAATAACGGTCCGTGTGCGTGGGTTTGCGGTATACTGAGTGGTCCAAACTACCATTTTCGTTTCTAAAAACAAGCACATCGAGTAAATGTAATTTGCCGTCTACCTCCTCCTCCATTGTAAACTGAATTCTCGAGTTTATGCTGTTTAGATGTTCATGGAACCGGCTTAGTTCCTCCCTACCATGTCTCCACAGCACAAACGTGTCATCCACGTATCGGAACCATACATTTGGTTTTTTTCTGGCAGTACCTAAGGCCTGTTCTTCGAATTTCTCCATAAAGAAATTTGCAATTACGAGACTTAGGGGGCTTCCCATAGCCACGCCATCCGTTTGCTCATAAAACTGTTCATTCCACTTGAAGTATGTGGTCGTCAAACAACACTTAAACAGTTCTAAAACATCGGCAGGAAAAATTCGATCCAGCTGTTCCAATACATCATTAAGTGGAACCATGGGAAACAGAGATACCACATCGAAGCTGACCAATATGTCCTCCGGCTGGACCACTATGCCATTCAATCCGCTGATGAAATGTGTCGAATTCTTTATGTAAGAGTCCGAACGGACCACATGTGGTTTCAACAGCGTATTCAAAAACTTGGCTAACGAGTAGGTGGGCCAACCAATGGCACTTAGTATCGGTCTTAACGGCACATTTTCTTTATGAATTTTTGGCAATCCATAAAGCCTCGGTGGTAGCGCAACCGAATTGCAGAGACCTTTCTGTACACTCTCTTCAATGGAGGACTTTTTTATTAACCGCGACTCCGGACAGAGCTAGAAATATTTGTGAACCTGACTTGCTCGACGCTGAGATGGAACATCTCCACAATGCACTAATGATGAACGGATATTCGTCCGCCGAAATAAAACGTGCGTTGAGACAGCCACGCAGAAATCATACTGACGTACAGGTTACTGCAGAATCTAAGGTTTTCCTGCCGTTTGTTAAAAATGTAACGGAAAGAATAGGGAGGATCTTGACGAAGCGGAATATTACCGTAATTTACAAGCCCACCAGGAAGATACAGGAATACCTGAAGCCTGCCAAGGACGCTCGCGAACCTTTGGAAAAAGCTGGAGTGTATAGGATTCCATGCAGCTGTGGTGATGTTTATGTGAGTACAACTAAAAGAACTGTTTCTAAACGTTTGGAAGAGCACAAGGGAATTTGTAGAAGAGGAGAAACGGAACGATCAGCTGTTGCGGAGCGTGCTTTCCAGCCAGGGAACCACAATATTCGTTTCGAGGAGACGCAAGTACTAGCGGCCACAAGCGGATACTACGAAAGGCTCTACAGGGAGGCAATCGAAATCGCTAAACACCCAAATAATTTCAACCGAAAGGAGGAGGGCGTGAAATTAAACGGTATATGGATGCCGGTGCTAAAGAAGATGTGTACCACCCGTCCACTACTAGGTGATGGCAACGGTGATCGACGGCGACGGACAGCGGCCAATTGCACTGACGTTTTCAAAACACGTGACGTCACACCGCGGCGCGGGAGCGCGCGGACACGGAATTTAGCGGCAGTCAATAGCGAGCCAGTGGGTGTGTTGGACCTCCCATCGACCTACGGTCTCCCTTGAAGATGTCTCCCGCAGTCGGAGACGAAACGTTGGGAATTGAGACCAAATTCATCAACCGACCACGGCATAACAGCCCGGATAATTATAATGGACATCGTCCAAGTAGTTATATACGCTTTTAAATCTGAGATCACCTAGTACAGAAAGTAACAGCCGAGACAATACAGCTATGTCTCTAGCCAACCCAAATGGGTTATACTCAAAAAGATTCCAGTCAGTGCAAATTTATGTAAGACGTTTAGATACCACTGTGAGAGGCATTTGGTGGTAGGTCTAGTTAAGGTCATGTACAGTAAAGTACGGCACTCTGGAAAACCATGAAGCTGGTCGATAATTTTGCAGTCTTGGGAGGCGACATGTAATAAGGAGATTGGCGAACTGGAAGCTGATCCGTTAGCTGAATTTTATACAGAATCTAGTCAGTCACTTACAGTCTGTGTGTCAGTACCTCCGGATATTGAACCAAAATGTTCAGCAGTATCCAGGCCTTCTTTAGCCAAATTTTGCGCCCTAAAACGATTCCAAATCTCTGTCCAAATGAGAAGTGTGGAAGGATGACTCCCTCGTCCTAAGAGAACACAATTAACGATGGCACCTGTGTTTTTTTCTCATCCAGATGAAGTTTAAATATAGCGATCCTATCTACATGATTCAGAATGCATCCAGTCCCTTTTTTTGCAAATAGGGGGAAATTTATTACCACCTGAATCCACCAGTGACATGTTGCTTCCTGAACCTAATAAGGCGCAAACTGACTGATGGTTTATGGTTTGCACATGAAAATTGGATCAGTCTGCGAAAGGGCCTCGATTTTACTACAATTTTTTTATGTAACCACAAAGGCTCCTACAGTGGACTAAAACCCTATGGCATCTGCTCTGCCGCCCTCTCTCCTGACGTAAGGGGCAATCCCTCACCAGGTACTCCCATTATGGCATCGAAAACATACCTCCTCAATGGCTGACTCAGAATGAAATTAGTTACACTAACTACAGTTATGGCCACCCGTAGGTTAGAACTAAACGGTATAGGGTCGCGCTTCTCATCACTGAAACGAACTTTCTCAATGCTTGAACCCAATGTACCTAATTAGGTGAATGTCTGGAGGTTTGCTAAAGAGCTAATACGTAAACAATCCCCTGGGCACGCCTCCTCTAGTGCATCATTCACTGCCTCTAACTTCGAAACTCTGAGGCACAACGCCGCAGTGGCAATCTCCACATGATACTGTTCCAGTGTCTGTCTCCTTATGACTCTGGACATGGTAGAAGTACCGACTCGCAAGATTATTGTGAAATCGGCTGAATAGGTTTACTTCCACTAACCTTTCGCGGAATCCACTTAATTATTTGCCTTCCTACTTAAGTTAACGCGAGTGATGGGGTAAATCACCTGAAATATGGCCTAATCAAAGACTTGTAAAGATGCTGCTTGGTTCAGCAACTGCACCGTTAGTCACAACCAATGTACTACTTGTTCTTTGGTATCCACAGAAAGGCTTGTAATGCTCGTATCATAGGCCAAAGTGGGATTGGCAACTTATTAATTAGCTTCCAAATTCCTACCTGGGCATGATGTCCTGACTCACACGTTTGTGCATGATTGTCCTGCTCAGGGACTGAACCTCCTCGCGTCCTGCATTCTTCTACCAGTTCAACTAGCTAC
Source organism: Schistocerca americana (assembly GCF_021461395.2). Lineage (NCBI taxonomy): Eukaryota > Metazoa > Arthropoda > Insecta > Orthoptera > Acrididae > Schistocerca > Schistocerca americana. The sequence continues at coordinate 526,225,610 of NC_060122.1, forward strand.
CTTCAACTTGTAATCCAATAACCATACCACACAGTTCTTAAGTATAGGACCTCTGTTTATGAACGTGTCACTTAATTCAGGTCTTGGACGTGCTTAGATAGTTGATGTAGCGTACACACCTTGGCCCACGTGGGAACAATCCCCCGTAGGAGCATGATGTTGGCCTACACAACCGGAAGGATGCAAATGCATACAGAGCAAGCTTCACGTACCTTGACAACGGTTTCAGCTGTAACAACAAGGCTGCAGCCAAATTCTTGCGAGTATTGTTTCAGCTCGGACACGCCGACTTCTACTCCCACAACTTATAGCCAACTTGAACTTCAGCCAAAATTTATCATTCCCTGCCCCATGCAGGATCATCCAAATTAAGTTCATGCAGTCATGAATGGGGCATTTTCCCTGTGTTTCTGAATCCTTTTGCTACGAGCACTTGATTAAGAAAGTGTCAGCTCTTGCTACCTCGGAAATGTATGGATGATGTTTTTCCTGAAAGTCTGATGTTATGCTGCCAGTTTCATACATCCTACACGTAACTTGACTAATAGTTCGATTGTCACTTCCTCTAATGATTTTATAAATTCTGATGGGGTGTCATCTATCCCTTGTGCGCTGCCGGACGGGGTGGGCGACCGGTTCTAGGCGCTACAGTCTGGAACTGCGCAACCGCTACGGTCGCAGGATCGAATCCTGCCTCGGGCATGGATGTGTGTGATGTCCTTAGGTTAGTTAGGTTTAAGTAGTTGTAAGTTCCAGGTGACTGATGACCTTAGAAGTTAAGCCCCATAGTGCTCAGAGCCATTTGAACCTAGTGCACTGCTGAATTTCAAGTCTTCCAAACGTCCTCTAAATTCTAACCTTGATAATGTCGACTCTAACTTCTTGTTCTGCCACGTTATCGGAAAATTCCTCCCCTCCATAGAGGCGTTCATCATACTCTTTCTGTCTACCCACCCTCACCTCTTGGTAACTATGGAATTCCCATTACACACTTAATGTTACGCCCTTGATTTCAGTTTCACTGAGGGTTGTTATGACTTTCCTATAAAGATGAATTCTTCTCGTGTCTTCGCATTCTTCCGAGGATACCTCTTCCTCTTGTGGTTCTTGAACAGAATATTTGCTGTTACTGACTGAAATCTATTGCAGGATTCAACTAGTCTTTCTCCTCTCTCATTGCTATTTCTCTAACCATTTCTTCTACTCTTTCCCCTACAACAGCGTTCCACTCTCCCATGATTATTAGATTTTCATTCCTTTTTACATTCTGAGTCACCTATTCAATATACTCAAATACTTTCTTTGTCTCTTCATGTTCAATTTGTGACATCACAATGTATGTCTGAACTGTAATGTTGGGGTTAATCTGCCGTCGAATCTGATGAGAACAAAATGGTTCAAATGGCTCTGAGCACTATGGGATTTAACAAATGGTTCAATTGGTTCTGAGCACTATGGGACTTAACATCTGAGGTCATCAGTCCCCTAGAACTTAGAACCACTTAAACCTAACTAACCTAAGGACATCACACACATCCGTGCCCGAGGCAGGATTCGAACCTGCGACCGTAACGGTCGCGCGGTTCAAGAATGAAGCGCCTAGAACCGCTCGGTCGCAACGGCCGGCTGACGAGAACACTTCTATTACTGTACTGTTCACAGTAACTCACTTTCTGCCATACCCTCCTGTTCCTAACGAATCCCATTACCATTATCTCATTTTCTGCTGCTGTTGATATTAGCCTACATTCGTCTGACCAAATATTCTTATTTCATTCTGTGTCACTTCAGTGACCCCCACTACGTCTAGACTGATCCTTTGCTTTTCTCTTTTAGATTTTCTACCTTCCTTACCACGTTCAAACTTCTGATATTCTATGCGCCGACTCATAGAAAGTGACCCTTTCGTTCATTGTAGAATCTTTTTCTAATAGCCTCGTACTCCTTGGCAGTCCCCTTCCAGAGAACTTAATAGGTGACTATTCCGTAATCTTTTGTCAATGGAGAGATCATTATGACGCTTTTTCTGTTACGGGCAACTTGTTATGTGGTTACATGTTATGTGTTTTTAATGGAGTGGTTTCCATTGCCTTCTGCTTCCTCACGGCATTCATCATTGAAGATTCAGCCACCTTTTACTGACAGTTTCCCATCCCAAGGGCAAGAAAAAGCCCTGAACCTCTGCCCACTTCTGCGCCTTTTTTGACAAGATACTGGCAGAACAAGGGTGACATTTTATGTCGGCAGTCTCTTTGATGAATTTTATTTCAGATTTAATCAGAATGCAGTTTAGAACCCAGGGCTCAGGACGTTTCGACTCGTAGTGTAGTATAGAAATCCGATGTTGATGGCGGCCGTCATAGCATGATGCACTTTGTGCTGGCCCCCGTTGGGCGAAAGGGAATCCGGTTCCTATCCCGGAACCCGGCAGCGGAACCGATAAAAGTCGGCCCCTCTTTTAGAGATGCTCGTCGGGGTAACCCAAAAGGACCCGGCGACACCGTCGGGAGATCAGGGAAGAGTTTTCTTTTCTGCATGAGCGTTCGAGTTCCCTGGAATCCTCTAGCAGGGAGATAGGGTTTGGAACGCGAAGAGCACCGCAATTGCGGCGGTGTCCCGATATTCCCCTCGGACCTTGAAAATCCGGGAGAGGGCCACGTGGAGGTGTCGCACCGGTTCGTACCCATATCCACAGCAGGTTTCCAAGGTGAAGAGCCTCTAGTCGATAGAATAATGTAGGTTTTTCAGCTGGAAGGAGAAAAATGCAGTATGGCAAAATAGTTTTCGTGCTTCACGGCAAACGGCTATGGTTACATGTGATACTTCATTAATACAAGTATATCTGTCTACGCAGATGACAGCGCACAATAAGAGTTCGATTTGTGAATATAGTAAATTTTATATAGGTTCGGGTGGACGATGGGGGAACAGCTTCCATTCCCTGCCACTCGCTTGGTACTCCCTCCTACACTACTGGCCATTAAATTTAATACACGAAGAAGAAATGCAGATGGTAAACAGGTATTCATTGGACAAATATATTATACTAGAACTGACATGTGATTACATTTTCGCGCAATTTGGGTGCATAGATCCTGAGAAATCAGTACCCAGAACAACCACCTCTGGCCGTAATAACGGCCTTGATACGCCTGGGCATTGAATCAAACACAGCTTGGGACATATTATACTAGAACTGACATATGATTACATTTTCACGCAATTTGGGTGCATAGATCCTGAGAAATCAGTACCCAGAACAACCACCTCTGGCCGTTATAACGGCCTTGATACGCCTGGGAATTGAGTCAAACACAGCTTGGATGGCGTTTACAGGTACATCTAAGCTGCCCATGCAGCTTCAACCCGATACCACAGTTCATCAAGAGTAGTGACTGGCGTATTTTGACGAGCCAGTTGCTCGGCTACCATTGACCAGACGTTTTCAGTTGATGAGAGGTCTGGAGAATGTGCTGGCCAGGGGAGCAGTCGAACATTTCCTGTATCCAGAAAGGCCCGTACAGGACCTGAAACATGCGGTCGTGCATTATCCTGCTGAAATGTAGGGTTTCGCAGGGATCGAATGAAGGGTAGAGCCATGAGTCGTAACACATCTGAAATGTAACGTCCACTATTCAAAGTGCCGTCAATGCGAACAAAAGGGGACCGAGACGTGTAACCAATGGCACCCCATACCATCACGCCGGGTGATACGCCAGTATGGCGATGACGAATACACGCTTCCAATGTGCGTTCACCGTGATGTCGCCAAACACGGATGCGACAATCATGATGCTGTAAACAGAACCTGGATTGATCCGAAAACATGGCGTTTTCCCATTCGTGCACCCAGGTTCGTCGTTGGCGCTCCTGTCTGTGATGCAGCGTCAAGGGTAACCGCAGCAATGGTCTCCGAGCTGATAGTTCATGCTTCTGCAAACGTCCTCGAACTGTTCGTGCAGATGGTTGTCTTGCAAACGTCCCCATCTCTTGACTCAGGGATCGGAAAGTGGCTGCGCGATCCGTTACAGCCGTGCGGATAAGATGCCTGTCATCTCGACTGCTAGTGATACGAGGCCGTTGGGGTCCAGCACGGCGTTCCGTATTACCCTCCTGAACCCACCGATTCCATATTTTCCTTCCTTTTTTGTATTTCGATTTCCCCCCCCGAAGGGGGCGGGCTGGCAGCAGCTTACTACGCTGCCTACAGACTTTTTAAAATGTAAGGAGAAGTTAAGCAACAACAAAAGCAGGCGATAAAACGGGGACTGAAATTGTAAAACGGCGGAAAATTGGGGAAAGTTAAAACATTAAGCAAAGGGTTGGCAAAGTGAATAAAAATACACAGGATGCAGACAGGTGACATAGTAGGCAGACAATTAAAAAACAAGGCGACAGTCTGGTTTCTGTTCGCAAGAGATATAAAATCACACCCAGCGACAGTATGATGGCCGTTCGCAACTCTTCGGAAAAGATACACTACACTGAACACTCACTGTAAACACTGCACTAAATGTCGGCACAAAGAGGTCACACCATAGCCTAGGGCAGATGTGGGGATGGAACTTGACAGATGAGGGGGAAAAGAAGGAGGGAGGGGAGGAAAAACGAAAGGGGTGGGGAACCAAAGGAGGGAGAGGACCCATAAGGGGGGGGGGGGGGGAGGGGCAGGGCAGACGCGAGAGGGAATGGGAAAAGACGGAGGAGGGAAATGCAAAAGGACTCGGCAGAGAGAAGGGGGACAGAGAGAGGGTAGGTGGGGAAAAAAGAGGATGGAAGAGGGGGAGAGGGAGCCCAAGAAAAAGATGGAGGAAAGGAGGGGGTGTGAGGATCACAGTTGACAGGAGGGATAAATGGAGGAACAGAGGGCATCATCCGGGAGGGGGAGTTGATGGAAGCCACCTTGGGAAAATTCCATATTCCGCTAACAGTCATTTTATATCGAACAACGCGAGCAGCAATGTCGCGATACGATAAACCGCAATCGAGATAGGCTACAATCCGACTTTTATCAAAGTCGGAAACGTGATGGTAGGCATTTCTCCTCCTTGCACGAGGCATCACAACAACTTTTCACCAGGCAACGTCTGTCAACTGCTGTTTGTGTATGAGAAATGGGTTGGAAATATTCCTCATGTCAGCACGTTGTAGGTGTCGCCACCGGCGCCAGCCTTGTGTGTGAATGCTCTGAAAAGCTAATCATTTGCATGTCACAGCATCTTCTTCCTGCCGGTTAAATTTCGCGTCAGTAGCAAATCATCTTCGTGGTGTAGCAATTTTAATGGCCAGTAGTGTACAACAGTGTATCCGAACTTGTATGGTGTATTCGCTTTTATCTGCTTTCTGTGAAGTGCGTATTCTAGCAGCATTTTAAACATTTGATGATACATATTTTAAAGTAAATCACTCCTGGAAGCATTAAGCTGTCTCTCAGTAAGTTTCAATTTACACTTTACCTATTTATGACTGCTGAATATATAATGAAACACAAATTCTGTTTCACTTGCGCACCTTCACATTTCATGTATAAGTGAATACTGCTCATATTAACTGACAGACATGGAAAGTCGAGGAATAGTTCATGTATCAACGTGTATTGAGATGCTCATCACATAGTAGGTATTAAATGATTAGGCTATCAGTCGGTCTGTAAATTTTGTCTGTCATCAGAATTAGTACGAGAGGTATAGATGCACTCTTGTATTTGTTGTAGCATGGAAGCAAACAGCCTCTGAATGCTATCTTGAGGAATTTCTTGGATTGCCTGAAACACACAACGTTTCAGCTAATGAAGACTGCTGATATGAAAGCATATCTCTTCGCATCATGTCAGACATGGTCTACATGTGACAAATCATGGGACTGAGCAGGCCACTCAAAGATCCTTATGTCGCATAAACAATTCATTGGAAGCAGAATCGAACTGTTGATGAGTATAATGGCTCCTACAGTTGCAACGGACATGGAGGTGCCATGTTTTCTATCCGATTCAGTGTATCGCAGTTTCTGTACTGAATCGACAAAAAGTGTTGAGATAAAGACTAACAATCATCTGAAAAAAATTTCCTTGTGGCAGGTGACTATCGAGAGCCTTCGTTATTACTGTGGCGTCCCTGCTAGTTGTATAGCCTTCCAAGGATTAAGAGGAACGTCAGTGCTCCAACGTAACGTGTAACATAACACTTTGCTACTTTATTGAGCCCACTGGTAGGTCTGTGTGTTCATGACATTTTTAGGTCGATTACAGGGGTTGCATCTGAATGACTCTGATGTACTATAAGTTTTTGAGCGGTCTCACTCTTCAGCCTTGTTGGACTGTCCAATTCATTGCAGTTAATTGAGACTATGTTTGGTGTTGGTCTAATGAATCTACTTCGCTATGTGTTGACTTTCACTTGTTTTTTATTCAGTGAACAACATTATTAACTGACAAACCGCTCTCCCGGCCGTTGTCAATTTTCGTGACCGGTGCCGCTACGCTCAAATAGCCCCTCAATGGACTTCATAAGGGCTGAGTGCACCCCTCTTGCCAACAGCACTCGGATGACCCGGACGGTGACCCATCCATGTGTTAGCAAAGCCCGACAGCACTTAACTTCGGTGATTTGACAGGAACCGACGTTACCACTGTGGCAACGCCGTTGGCGTTAATAACTCGTCAGCTTTTCCTAGCCTGCTTCGGCCCACTGGTACAAGTTGCTACACGCTGTTGTAACTGCGCTGTTCAGGTTTTTCACAGCACGTCAGTGTCTTGTGTTGGCCTGATTACTCGACACCCAACTTCACATTTGTTTATATTGCCTGCCAGGTCTTGTTTTCTTGCCTCTGAGCGTTGTCATAAACCCGCCTTGCAGAACCTTTTGATTAATAACACTACCAGAGCCCGCTATCCTGTGTGTCCATTAGTCCCTTAACTTCTGCCTTTCGGCCGGAAATATTCAATAATTCCCCAAATCTACTCCTATTCGTGGTGCAGAGAAATGATTTACAAATTCGTTAACGAGTCTGCAGATGTAGAGTACAAAATATATGCTAATGCTTCGGATTACATGTTTATCGTATTATCTTCACACGTTGTGTTGTTACGAAGGATTTTCCTGCAGGCAAATCAGGAATTCCGTCCGAGCATATGATTCCAGTGAGTATAATGTTGGAGTATGTTAAAACTTTTATCACAATGGTCTCCATTATGAACGCTAAAGTTTGCTTTGTTATTGTGTTTAACGTATTTCTTTAGATTTAAATAGGCTACAAAAGAAATTTAAGAAGAAACATCACTTGTTTATTATGGGGTATAGTCAAAACGTCTGTATTTGAAGCAGAATGTCCAATACACCTAAAAAAAGTTTTGAAATTCTACCTATATATTTGCACACATAAGCTATGACCTCCCACAGAACTACATATTTTAGCTGATCCACAAGTAATGGCAGCTCAGTACCGAAAGTATTGAGACTGATTTTCTGAGTGTCAGCATGAGATTAGCGATAGTGCTGTTAAATCGCAAGTCTGTAGATTGCGTAGTGGCGATTTTGAATTGATATCCCTCGGGACGTGTTGAAGGTCTGTTGACTATCACATTCAGAAGGATAAACTGCTTTAACTACAGTATAGATCCGAATATCCAACATCATTTGATATGTTATGTGATACAACTGAGGTCCAGTGGAGCAAAGCGAGTTCTGGCCGATGCGGGGTTTACCCAGCTATCATTGCAGCAATTTGACGCCATTTACAATTTGTAGCATGTTGGCCATTGATGACCGGGACAGGTTTAGGGCCTAATATAAGTATGTTCGAGAAGTCACTGGACTGCACTCGAAAATAAACGTGAGCAATGTATAAGTTCGATGAATCGTCTAATTATCAGTATAAAGGTTGATTCTTTGTAGGAACCAGATTCTACTAGATACAGATGTTCTAAACACCTTCACATGGTATTTTTTTTAATCGTCAGTCATATTACCATAATTTCTCTTGCAAGTGGTTATAAGGACTTACATCTGCATCTACATATATACGTCACAAACCATCATACCGTCCTTGGTGGAAGGTACCTTGTACCACTACTAGTCATTTTCTTTCCTGATCCACTTGCAACCAGAGCGCGTTAAAAACGACTGTGGAAAAGCCTTCTTATAACCGCTAATTTCCCGCTTCTTACCTTCGTGGTCCTGACCCCAAATGTGCGTCGGTGGCAGTTGAATCGTTCTGCAGTCGCTCTCCAATCCCGGTTCTCTAAATTTGCACAGAAGTGTCTTGCGGATAGGGCATTGTCTCTCCTCCACAGATTCTCATTTTGAGTTCACGAGGCATCTTCGAAGTACTTGCGTGCTAATCGAAGCTACTAGTAAAAAATCTAGAAGCACGTCTCTTAACTGTTTCGAGTAATCCATTAATCAGACCTGGTGGGATCCCAAACATTCGTACAGTACTCAAGAATGCGTCGCACTAGCGTTCTATAGTTGCTACTCTGAAAGTAAGATCCGATCGGTCGCGAAATGGAAACAACAGTGAAAACCAAAAATTTTGCACTTTTGATCAAGGCAGTTGTTCAGCAACCGTGTACTAGTTTCAACTTAGGCTTAAACAGCAAACCCATTGCACGCAAAAGGTAGGTACATTGACCTAGGTTTCGACACTTACTAGAGGTGTCTTCATCAGAATGAAATGTTGCTAAATCGTAAAGTTACATTGCGAAAAACCAATAGAATTTGGAGTAGCTATGCTGAAGTCAAAAGTGAAATAAAATGTTATAGCTTTTGCCACGTGTGCCCAGCTGGGTACATCATGATCCTAAATTGAACAAATCAAAGCTGTTTTATTTGCAGCAGTTCGCTACACCTTCCACAGACTTCTCTGCAAAGTTGCCGCTCCGACATAGACTGCTCCAGAGGCCCAGCGTCCTTTCAGACTTGTCAGAGTACCGGAAGAGCAGCACTCCTGAATTTGTTTTTACCTCCTTATTTTACGATATTTGAAACCAGCATCCCGACCATGTACCAGTATTTACGGATGGCTCTAAACAGGAGGACTCTGTTGGTTGTGCTGTTGTTTTCCCTGATCGAGTCGTCAAGTTACGGCTTCCTGCGGCGTTTACCATCTTTGATGCCGAATTGTTTGCGATCTTGCGGGCATTGGAGCAGATGAGATGTGTTCCCAGTCTTAAGTTTCTCATCTGTTCTGACTCCCTGAGTGCCCTTCAGAGCATGCAACACTTGCACCCAGTGGATACGGTCGCCCAGAACATCCATGATGCCCTACTCAACCTGCAACGGCAGGGGAAGGAGGTATCTTTCTGCTGGGTGCCGGGGCACATGGGTATTAGGGGAAACGAAATGGCGGATGTGGCTGCCAAAGATGCATGTTCCCTCCCTCACGTTGTTGAATGTGCCGTCCCCCTCCATGCTGTTACCTCCCTTTTGCGTTTTCGTGTTATGCGTCAATGGGAAGAGGAGTGGCTGGCAGTAGTTGAAAATAAGCTGCGTCTGGTCAAGGCCACCACGCGGCCATGGCGTACGTCCTACCAGTCATGCAGGCAGGATGAGGTTCTCCTCACTCGCCTCCGCATCGGGCACAGTCCCTTAACGCATGGTTTTTTACTCCGGTGGGAGGACCCCCAAATCTGCAGTGCTTGTGGCGTCCAGATTACTGTCAGCCACATTTTACTTGACTGTCTTTTATTCTCCGACCAGAGGCCGGTGGTTTCCTTGCCACCGGATTTGCCCTCTATTTTGCAAGACGACGCAACGACTGTGGTTAAGGTCTTACGGTGTTTTGTCCTGTCCAATTTGCTGCCTCGGATTTTAGGAAGAGGATTTTAATGTGCTGCTGGGTGACTGGCTCACCCAGGTTTTAGGTAAGAGTTCCGCCAGTCACGATTACCTACTTTTTTCACTTCGATTACAGTTCTCTTTTCCTTGTGTTCCCTTTCCTTTTTTAGTGCGTTTCTTCTCCTCTTGTTTTGCCTCTGTATGTGAGGTTTTGCAACTGCGTCAGGTCTGTGTCTTTTAGCCGTTCTCCTTGTTCACTGTCCGTGTTCGTCCCTTCACCGCATGTGTTCCTGTTTCTATGCGTTTGGGCGCTGATGACCACGCTGTGTAGCACCCGTAAACCTCAACCCACACACACTCACACACACACACACACACACACACACACACACACACAGCCCGACATCGACATATGTCGTAGCGTTGCACCAACTTCCTAATACCCTCGTCATAAAAGGCAATTGCCTGTACTTTCTGATACTTCTCTATTCTCGTCTGCAGTTCATTGTCTGTTCCAAAATGCTTTCTTCAAGTCAGTTGTTCATGTGAGCAGAGACGAAATCAGACGGAGGCAAGATCGGGCTGAGCCATGTTCGGTCTACATAGTGGGTGATCAAACTCTTTCCATCAAAAACGCTGCCGGAGAGTCCTCATTGCCTCTGAAGTGTGTGGCCGAGAATTGTCATGAAGAGCAAATGCGTGACATGTAAGTTATGTAAGGTATCACGAAAACAGGCGAAAGCGGGAAACCACAAGTGGTGAAGGCGCTATTATTCTAGGTATCTTTAAGTGCTCGGTGTGTGCTCAGACCTGAAAAATGCGTCGTGACGCATCAGACAGGTATGATAAAGACAACGCCCAACACATCTGTGCAAAGCTTCATCTGATTTCGCTGTAGTTTCAATTTTTCCACCCATCGGACCTTACTTTCCAAATAATCCTCGTATACACCGTCTCCGTTGTGCATGAGCTACACTTTCCCAAAATTCTCCCAATAAAACGAAGTCGACCATTCGCCTTTCCCACTACCAACCTGACACGTTCATTCTACATTTAATAGCGGGGCACCGTATCAAACTATTTCCGGAAACAGCAATATTGACATCTCCCCATGAACCATGGACCTTGCTGTTGATGGGGAGGCTTGCGTGCCTCAGCGATACATATGGCCGTACCGTAGGTGCAACCACAACGGAGGGGTATCTGTTGAGAGGCCAGACAAACGTGTGGTTCCTGAAGAGGGGCAGCAGCCTTTTCAGTTGTTACAGGGGCAACATTGTGGATGATTGACTGATCTGGCCGTGTATCACTAACCAAAACGGCCTTGCTGTGCTCGTACTGCGAACGGCTGAAAGCAAGGGGAAACTACAGCCGTAATTTTTCCCGAGGGCATGCAGATTTACTGTATGGTTAAATGATGATGGCGTCCTCTTGGGTAAAATATTCCGGAGGTAAAATAGTCCCCCAGTCGGATCTCCGGGCGGGGACTACTCAAGAGGACGTCGTTATCAGGAGAAAGAAAACTGCCGTTCTACGGATCCTAGCGTGGAATGTCAGATCCCTTAATCGGGCAGGTAGATTAGAAAATTTAAAAAGGGAAATGGATAGGTTAAAGTTACATATTGTGGGAATTAGTGAAGTTCGGTAGCAGGAGTAACAAGACTTTTTGTCGGGTGAATACAGGGTTACAAATAAAAAATCAAATAACGGTAATGCAGGAGTGCGGGTAAGCTACTACAAACAGCACAGTGAACGCATTATTGTGGCCAAGATAGAGACGAACGCCAGGCCTACTACAGTAGTACAAGTTTATATGCCAACTGGCTCTGCAGATGATGAAGAAATTGATGAAATGTATGATGATAAAACAGAAGTTATTCAGGTAGTGAAGGGAGAGGAAAATTTAATAGTCATGGGTTACTGGAATTCGAGATTAGGAAAAGGGAGAGAAGGAAACGGAGTAGGTAAATATGGATTGTGGGGAAGAAATGAAAGACGAAACCCTCTGGTAGAATTTTGCACAGAACATAACTTAATTATAGCTAACACTTGTTTCAAGAATCATAAAAGAAGGTTGTATACATGGAAGAAGCCTGGGGATACTAGAAGGTATCAGATAGATTATATAATGGTAAGACAGAGATTTAGGAACCAGGTTTTATACTGTAAGACATTTCCGGGGGCAAATGTGGACTCTGACCACAATCTATTGGTTATGAACTGTAAATTAAAACTGAAAAAATTGCAAAGAGGTGGGAATTTTAGGAAATGGGACCTGTATAAACTGACTAAACCAGAGGTTGTACACAGTTTCAGGGAGAGCATAAGGGAACAATTTACAGGAATGGGGGAAAGAAATACAGTAGAAGAAGAATAGGAGAATACGTATCTCTGAGGGATGTAGTAGTGAAGGCAGCAGAGGATCAAGTAGGTAAAAAGACGAGAGCTAGTAGAAATACTTGGGTAACAGAAGAAATATTGAATTTAATTGACGAAACGAGAAAATATAAAAATGCAGTAAATGAAGCAGGAAAAAAGGAATACAAACGTCTCAAAAATGAGATCGATAGGAAGTGCAAAATGGCTAAGCAGGTATGGCTTGAGGACAAATGTAAGGATGCAGAGGCATATATCACCAGAGGTAAGATAGATACTGCCTACAGGAAAATTAAAGAGACCTTTGGAGAAAAGAGAACCATTTGCATGAATATCAGGAGCTCAGAGTGAAATCCAGTTCTAAGCAAAGAAGGGAAAGCAGAAAGGTGGAAGGAGTATATAGAGGGTCTATACAAGGGCGATGTACTTAAGAACAATATTATGGGAATGGAAGAGGTTGTAGATGAAGATGAAATGGGATATATGATACTGTGTGAAGGGTTTGACAGAGCACTGAAAGACCTGAGTCGAAACAAGGCCTCGGGAGTATACAAGATTCCATTAGAACTACTGACGCCCTTGGGAGAGTCAGTCCTGACAAAACTGTACAATCTGGCGAGCAAGATGTATGAGACAGGTGAAATACCTTCAGACTTCTAGAAGAATATAATAATTCCAATCCAAAAGAAAGTAGGTGTTGACAGATGTGAAAATTACCGAGCTATCAGTTTAATAAGTCACAGCTGCAAAATACTAACGCGAATTCTTTACAGACGAATGAAAAAACTCGTAGAAGACGACCTCGGAGAAGATCAGTTTGGATTCCGTAGAAATATTGGAACACGTGAGGCAATACTGACCTTACGACTTATCTTAGAAGAAGGATCAAGGAAAGGCAAACCTACGTTTCTAGCATTTGTAGACTTAGAGAAACCTTTTGGCGATGTTGACAGGAATACTCTCTTCTAAATTCTAAGGGTGGCAGGGGTAAAATACAGGGAGCGAAAGGCTATTTACAATTTGTACTGAAACCAGATGGCAGTTTGAGAGGCGAGGGACATGAAAGGGAAGCAGTGGTTGGGAAGGGATTGAGACAGGGATGTAGCCTCTCCCCGATGTTATTCAATCGGTATATTGAGCAAGCAGTAAACGAAACAGAAGAAAAATTCGGAGTAGGTATTAAAATCCATGGAGAAGAAATAAAAACTTTGAGGTTCACCGATGACATTGTAATTCTGTCAGAGACAGCAAAGGACGTGGAAGAGCCGTTGAACGGAAATGAGACACTTAAAGTAGTAAAGGAGTTTTGCTATTTGGGGAGCAAAATAACTGATGATGGTCGAAGTAGAGAGGGTATAAAATGTAGACTGGGAATGGCAAGGAAAGCATTTGTGAAGAAGAGAAATTTGTTAACATCGAGTATAGATTTAAGTGTCAGGAAGTCGTTTCTGAAAGTATTTGTATGGAGTGTAGCCATGTATGGAAGTGAAACATGGGGCGATAAATAGTTTGGACTAGAACAGAATAGAAGCTTTCTAAATGTGGTGCTACAGAAGAATGCTGAAGATTAGATGGGTAGATCACATAACTAATGAGGAGTTATTGAATAGAATTGGGGAGAAGAGAAGTTTGTGGCACAACTTGACGAGAGAAGGGACCGGATGGTAGGACATATTCTGAGGCATCAAGGGGTCACAAATTTAGCATTGGAGGGCAGCGTGGAGGGTAAAAATCGTAAAGGGAGACCAAGAGATGAATACACTAAGCAGATTCAGAAGGATGTAGGTTGCAGTAAGTACTCGGAGATGAAGAAGCTTGCACAGCATAGAGTAGCATGGAGTGCTGCATCAAACCAGTCTCACGACTGAAGACCACAACAACAACCGTAATATTGAAACTGTCTGTTGCACTCCATCCATATTTTGTAGGGTATCGTGTGGGAATTGGGCATACTGAGTTTCGCACGAGCGATGATTTTCCTAAATCCGTACTGAAATGTGGACAGAAGCTTTCCGGTCTCAAGTAAATTTACTGTATTCGAACTCAGAATGTGCTGAAGGATTCTGTAGCAAACTAATATTAGGGATGTTGGTCTTTATTTATGCGGGTCTGTCCTTGTATCTTCCTTATACATAGGGGTCACTTGTGCTTTTGTTCACGCTCTTGGGAATTTTCGCTGGGCGAGAAATTCGCGTTAAATGCAGCCTGAGTGAGGAGCCAGTGTCGTGGAGTACTCTCCCGATTTGGGATTCTTTACGGAACTGGTGGCTCATTTGTTTTCATCTCTTTCAGTTGCTTCTCTAGGTCACGGATGCCAATTTCTATGTCCCCTATATGGGCGTCTGCACGACAGTCAAACGACACTATGTTTGTACTATCCTCCTGCTTGAATGGTTTCTTAAATTTAAAATTTAAAACTTCAGTTCCTCTTTTGCTGTCTTTTGTTCCCACACCAAACTGGTCGACGAGTGACTGGATAGAAGTCTTTTACTCGTTCCGTGATTTTACGTACGACCAAAGCTTTCTCGGGTCCTCGGCAACATCTTTCGCTAAAGTATGACGGTGGGATTTGTCGTATATATCGCGCATTGCTCTTGTTAGGGACACACGAATTTTTACTGTCTTTGCCCGTCAACATATGCGCGCTCTTTTTGGAATCGAGAATGCTACTATCTGAGTATCCTCAGCATTTTCGGGCTTTGACTGTTAAACCACGGAGGGTACTTTGCATCCTTAATTCACTTACTTCCTATATACGTTTCCGAAAAGCGACTTACATTCAGTTTAAACTTTGTCCGTAACTCCTCTATTCATTGCCTCAGTAGGATTCTAACAACTGCATATCTTCTTTTTTCTAGCATAAACACTCTCCTGGTCTTCTTGACGGATCTATTAACGCTAATAATGATCGTCGCTATGATATCACGATCACTAATTCCTGTTTCTATACCGACAGTTTTGGTAAGCTCAGACCTGTTTGTAGCTGCAAGTTCTAAAATGTTCCCATTGCGTGTGGGTTGGCTAACTAGTTAATAAAAACAGTTTTTGGAATATGTGTTCAGAAGTAATTTACAAGCATACCTATAGGTACCACCTGCAGTGAATCCATAGACGTTCCACTCTATACTCGGTATGTTAAAGTCACCTCCAACTAAAAATGCATGATTTTGATATTTTCGCCATACTGACTGTAGATTTTCCGTGAATCACAAAAACTATCACAACGGCATCCAGCGACCGGTGAAAACATCCAATAATTAACCTGATTTGACCTAGACCTGTTATACGCGTCTAGGTAACTTCAGTTTCACACTCAGATTCGATCACAAAAGAGACAAAATTTTTATCATCCAATAAACACTCCCCCATCTTATGACCTCTAATCTCTATTTCTTCTATGCGTTCCAAGAATCGCAAAATATCTCACAGCTTTCTTCTTCGGGTACCAGAGTACCAGAGAATAATTTGAGCGCGAGAAATTTTCCGGAGGGTAGTAAATTCGGAAACTTTGTTACGACTAGTTCGGCAAACTATTATCAAAATTTTGATAGAGTGTTCCTACTTTGTTCTGATTTCGCCCTTTGTGTATCGACTGTAGAGCGTATAGTAGTGGACCTCAAACTACCGCCTAGCCTAAAGAAACCGATGTACTCACTCTGTTAACCGAGTAGTTGCTTCCTTTATGTAGTACATACCTGACCAACGATGGGGAGTCCTACAACTTTGCACCATATAACGCAGTTCCAGAAATCTGCAGCCATGACAGTCAGAGAGTGGATGGAGACTGCGGTTGGGAATCACCTCTCGGCTTCAAACCGAAGGACCCCTGTTAACTTTGGGTATGATGCTGTAAAGTGTGAGCTCTGCTTGCACTTCACGAGCGAGGCCAACAGCCTTCACCACTTTTGCCAACCTCCTGTTGGAATTGAGGTATGTCCTCAGAACCCAAGCGATAGGCCTCATAAGTGACGACTCGAGCAACAACCTGCAACTTTCTTTACCCTCTATAGCTACAGGCAGCGGCTCCTCCACATCTCGGGTTAAGTCACTCAGGAAACACAGCGAGTGCACACTGGAATTCTCTTTGGCCCTGACTTATTTCCCTAAGATGTTCCATAAGGTGTCTAACATGGGCCCCCCTGATAACTACATTACTGGCCGTTAAAACTGCTACACCAAGAAGAAATGCAGATGAGAAACGGGTATTCATTGGACAAATATATTGTACTACAATTGACATGTGATTACATTTTCACGCAATTTGGGTGTATAGATCCTGAGAAAACAGTACCCAGAACAACCACTTCTGTCCGTAATAACGGCCTTGATACGCCTGGGCATTGAGTCAAACAGAGCTTGGATGTTGTGTACAGGTACAGCTGCCCATGCAGCTTCAACACGGTACCGCAGTTCATCAATAGTAGCGACTGGCGTATTGTGATGAGCCAGTTGCTCGCCCACCGTTGACCAGACGTTTTCAGTTGGTGAGAGATCTGGAGAATGTGCTGACCAGGGCAGCAGTCGAACATTTTCTGTATCCAGAAAGGCCCGTACAGGACCTGAAACATGCGGTCGTGCATTATCCTGCTGAAATGTAGGGTTTCGCAGGGATCGAATGAAGGGTAGAGCCACGGGTCGTAACACATCTGAAATGTAACGTCCACTATTCAAGGTGCCGTCAATGCGAACAAGAGGTGACAGAAACGTGTAACCAATGGCACCCCATACCATCACGCCGGGTGATGCGCCAGTATGGCGATGACGAATACACGTTTCCAATGTGCGTCCACCGCGATGGCGCCGAACACGGATGCGACCATCATGATGTTGTAAACAGAACCTGGATTCATCCGAAAAATGACGTTTCGCCATTCGTGCATCCAGGTTCGTCGTTGAGTACACCACCGCAGGCGCTCCTGTCTGCGATGCAGCGTCAAGGGTAACCGCAGCCATGGTCTCCGAGCTGATAGTCTTCGAACTGTTCGTGCAGGTGGTTGTTGTCTTGCAAACGTCCCCATCTGTTGACTCAGGGATCGAGACCTGGCTGCACCATCCGTTACAGCCATGCGGATAAGATGCCTGTCATCTCGGCTGCTAGTGGTACGAGGCAGTTGGGATACAGCACGGCGTTCCGTATTACTCTCCTGAAACCCCACCGATTCCATATTCTGCTAACAGTCATTGGATCTCGACCAACGCGAGCAGCAATGTCGTGATTCGATAAACCGCAATCGCGATAGACTACAATCCGACCTTTATGAAAATCGGAAACGTGATGTGTACGCATTTCTCCTCCTTACATGAGGCATCACAACAACGTTTCACTAGACATCGCCGGTCAACTGCTGTTTATGCATGAGAAATCGCTTGGAAACTTTCCTAATGTCAGCACGTTGTAGGGTTCGCCACCGGCACCAACCTTGTGTGAATGCTCTGCAAAGTTAATCTTTCGTATATCACAGCATCTTATTCCTGTCGGTTAAATTTAGCGTCTGTAGCACGTCATCTTCGTGGTGTAGCAATTGTAATGGCCAGTAGTATAGTATCCCCTGCCACCGTGTGCGTGCTCGGACCCTGTTGAAGGAGTGTCCACCCGTCCACTCACAGAGTGTATGGGTAAAGGTGGACGACCAGCCTCCACATTGACTCTCCGCCTCGAGCGATGCGAACGTGTCACAACCCACCACTCACTCTCCAGTAGTAGCTGATCCCCCCGCTTTGCGTTCACTAGAAGGTGTCTCGACAGCGGAGCCCGTGGACGAACAAACAACACCTGCGTTCGTTGTCCCATGTGACTCGCCAGTGTCTCCGCTGCCACCACACCCAAAGGCAGTAGCCTGCAGACGGCTGACCGGAGCCATAAGCGTCTTCAGCTGTTCGCGAACTGTGACCAGCCTCTCCTGTGTCTGCACACAGCAGGCATACCGCCTATCCATCCTACTACAGTTACTTAACAATTAGACAATGGACACAAAGATAAAATGTTAGATATGTGGCCCACTAGTTTCGTGGTGCTTTACCAACGAAGGCTGGAGGATGATTGAGCTAAGGTCAATGGTTACCAGCAGTCCAAAAATAAACTAAGACGACTGCCAAAATATACACATTATCGTTACTGAATGGCGATCCTATAAATCTCAAATACAGAAACATGCAATGAATTATGAATTAGAACTTTGCAAGCCCAGAACTACACGATGAGAATTTAGAAATTAAACTGACAATGGAAACAGAGATGCTACTTGCTGTCATTCTGATGTTTTATCCACCAAGCCTGACGGCTGGCTAGCTGCGAACGAACGTTACTGCCCGTCCAAAACAAATAAACAAATGACGAGTGCGTGAATATACACCTTACAGTCAAAAAATCGAGAGTCTGTACCTCTCAAATACAAAAATACGAAATGTAACTAAGAATTAAACTTTACAAGTTCGCAAAAAGACGGAAAGTATTTAAGAATTAAACTGAGAACACGAACACAGAAGTTAAATTTGCTACTTGCTGAACTCGTGGTTCTTCACCGACGAAGGCTGACGGCAGACAATTTTGTGTAAAAGTTATGTAAACAGCGCATTGGCAATGACTAGCCTTTATACTGCCTGTTGCGCTCCTTGTTGTACTAATGAAAGAAGAAAACATTTATAAAGCAGTTCTGTACGCTAAACAATGTACATTAGCCGATCAGTTAAGGTTTTTCTAGTGTTGTTATAAATGCGTACAACATTTGTACTACAGAACTAGAATAGTCTTACGACTTCATTGTTTTTAGCTATTGCTTTAAAAGCTTACTTTTAGTGATATGCTGATTAACAGATATACATTAAAATGAGCCAGCCGAAGTGGCCGTGCGGTTAAAGGCGCTGCAGTCTGGAACCGCAAGACCGCTACGGTCGCAGGCTCGAATCCTGCCTCGGGCGTGGATGTTTGTGATGTCCTTAGGTTAGTTAGATTTAACTAGTTCTAAGTTCTAGGGGACTAATGACCTCAGCAGTTGAGTCCCATAGTGCTCAGAGCCATACATTAAAATGAAATCATTTCTTGCTTGGGTATTTATTCTGTTTTTGACTGAGAAATTTATCGTCTGGATTGATTTCGCTCCATGTTCACTTGCATTAATAAGGTGTATATTGCGACTATTTTACCGTGTAAAATTTTCTCTGTTCTATTTGTATTATCCATCTACACATAACTATCTGAACAGCTTTGCCCGTGACCGTAAGCGAAGCCCAAACTGTCTTCCAAGCTCCTACGATGAACATCTCTGATAACCGTTAAGTTCAGCATTGTACAAGCATTTAAATTAACGTCTTTCTTGTTATGATTACGGATTTCAAGTTTTTACGACAGATTCTTGAAACTGGTTGAACTTCTGTAAATGATTAAAGTTCACTGTTGCTATTGCTTGTGAATCTGCTACACTAATAATTGAAATAAATTTTTCTGATTTATTTTAAGTTTTCTGTGGCCTGGTACCATATACTCACCTAAATCCTTGCAAGCAGTTTCATTGTGACCACAGTCGTCATGTACTAAAGCAATTTTTATTACGTAGGAACGACTGTTTCCTCTGCTAAAAATAAGCCCTGATCAATGTGGTCAACAGGTAAGGGAGACAGGAATATCAATTTGGCCTCGGAGCACTCTTCATTTCCGTCATTGTAGGATCCTCTAGAGTGAAAGTAAATGTCTGTTTGTACGGCTTACATAAGGGCAGAAGTACTTATGATAATATTACATCGCTTGCGTGGACGTTGAAAACACTTTCTTCACTATGGGGTATTTAAGGGCCTTATTTCTTGGCTTTTCGAGAGAGTACGACAGCCCGGAATTGAAGTTATCAACAAATTGTATCTGCTGCATCTCCCAGTGGTGATTTTATGGATTATATACAATTTGCTTGGTTGCGCTATCGTATACATCCGCGATCAGGACACTGTGTTGCATGGACCCCGCGTAGTCTCTCGTGGCCTCCCGCAGGGCGCGATACTGTGTCTCTTACTATATAACCCATACGTTGCCGACAGAGGCTTTCTTCAGCCCCACCGTCAAAGTTCTTCGGTATGCGAACGACGTCTGTAAATACTCTCACTCGTCGTGCTTTTGCGTGAGACGCCTATGGCTTACCGACGCATGTGGGCCGCATGAGATTTCAAAACTGGACTAACTATGTCAACTGGCAAATCAATTGTTGCGATACTCACGAGGAAACGGTGCAGTATCTTCTCATCCGAACTTCAGATTGGTCCATACACATTTCCTGTTCGTTACATGCTAAGTTCCTTGCTGTCTACTTCGACAGCAAACTCACGTAGAAGCGACACTGCGTACTTCCTCGACGAGGTTGATAATACTGTGAATGTCGTGTCCGATTATGGTGGGGAGCGTAACCGATTATGCTCTTGATTCTGTTTCGATCCATTCTGTCTTATATTATGGCAGCATTGTCTACTGCACCGCAATGAAATCAACTTTGCGCAAGCTCGATGTCATCCATTATAGGGTGATTCGTCTTGTCCTTCGAGCCATGAAATCAACGCCCACCAAGGGCTAGTGGAAGCATCTTTTATGCCGTTGTCTATAAGATGACAGATGTTGTCTGATACTTTTCTCCTCAGTCGATCTTCGATATCTGATTATGCCTCTCTTACGACGGTGGTTCGATTCCGAAGACTCACACAGGCACATCATAGACGACGAATGAAGGGAACTCTTTTATTAATTCGCAGTTACGGGAAATTGTGCCGTCTCTTTCTACTCATTCTACAGGACATAAAATTCGCCGGCCGGTGTGGCCGAGTGGTTCTAGGCGCTTCAGTCTGGAACCGCGCGACCGCTACGGTCGCAGGTTCGGATGCCTAGGGCATGGATGCGTGTGATGTCCTTAGGTTAGTTAGGTTTAAGTAGTTCTAAGTTCGAGGGGACTGATGACCATAGATGTTAAGTCCCATAGTGCTCAGAGCCATTTTTTTTTTTAACCTCAGATGTTAAGTCCCATAGTTCTCAGAGCCATTTGAACCATTTTTGAACATAAAATTCGTTTTCGTTTTTCGTTTAGTGTATTGCTCACTCCAGCTCCAGTGGTACATCCATCGACAGATTTCCGAACTGAGTCGAACGTCACTCGCGACCTGGAGCATTTTCTCAGGATACAATGGCCGCAGTGCGGCCATAGGTAACGGACGATTCTAAATCTGAGGCGGGTACGCTTTCTGTAGCTCTTCTAGTGGCGCCTATCAAATGTTTGCATTTCATCCTGAATCTTCGTTCTACATGGTGGAGCTACTGACCATCGGGAAAGCTATTCACTACGGTACACGGACATTCAAGTTCGTCCTGAAGCTTGCGTACTCTCAAAGTATGCTGCAGTAGTTGCAACACCCCCCGTTTGGTAAACAGACCAAAAGATATGTTCTGGACGTCTTGGCGGCCATTAGAGATGCGCAGACCGTGGGCATTGCCGTCCGATTACTATGGATTTTAGGACATCTTGGCATTCTTCATAATGAAACTGTTTTCTGCCTTGCCAACAGGAGTATTACAGAAGGCCAGTTACTCCCAACGTCAATCCCTTATACGGATCTCCCATCGACGATACGAAAGGCTACTTATCATTGCTTGGGACTGTGAGTGGCCCGTCTCTCGACCACGATTCGCCTAGGTGCAGCTTCGTAGACGTCAAGTGACTTATCATTTGCATGAGCCTGGGACAAGAGTGTTACCCCGCCTACCTACATCCGTTGAAGATTATCGTGTCTGGAAACTGCGATAAGGACACAACGGCAGTAGCGGATCTTAACCACATCATGTTGGCATGTTCCAAGTACACGACTGCACAATCAGACTTGTATAAGGAACTGATTGTGAAATGTTACGCCCTCCCCACCAGTTATCCTGTTTTACTCCACCGTTTTGATAAATATAACTTGCTCACAGTCTATTTGAAAGCCATAGGCATCCTAGTTTATGAGTTGCCGATGTCCCCATTCTCACATGGCTTCAGCCCGTTTCGTAATCTGGTGCGTAATTTTGTGTTTTAAATTGCGCTCAGAGCTCCATTTATATATTAAATTTCATTACTCTTCTCTTGTGGATTTTATGTCACTGTTCTACTGGCGCAATTGTACATACCGTTGTTTGTATTTTGTTTGTCATTTTTGGTTTTTCTCTTATTATATATACGTCTGCCTGTATGCTACATTTCTGACGTTGTTATATGATGTTATTTGCAGTTTTGTTCATCAGGTATTGTTGTACTCATTACATGTTCTACGGTGTTTGCCTTTTCATGTTTGTTTTTTACTGTAAGAGCATATGCATATATGTCATAGTGCTTGTGTGTAGTGAGGTTTGTAATTCTGCTCCAATATCATTGTCATAACTGTTGCCGGCTGTCTGGTCATTGTCTAATTGCGCTTTTATTTTACTTTAAGAGTGTGTTTTTATTCTAACTTCGTAATTTTGTGCTATTTAGTTTCTTTGAGATTATTTTTCTTTGGCACTTTATAAGCGTTGTTGATTGTATGGTCCTTGTAACCTAAAACCAAAATAAGGAGATTAAAAAAAATAGCACTGATAATGGCACCTGCAGGAATCTTCGAGGCACCGGGTCTAGCAGTATCGATAAGCTACGATATGCAGAACATTTATAGCTGTAATAGTTGTATCGTTGGTAGTAGTACTAATAGCAGCAATAATGGTAGCAGTATATATTGTTGTAACAGTTCTAATAGCAGTAGGTGCCGGCCGCGGTGGTCTTGCGGTTCTAGGCACCTCAGTCCGGAACCGCGTGACTGCTACTATCGCAGGTTCGAATCCTGCCTCGTGCATGGATGTGTGTGATGTCCTTAGGTTAGTTAGGTTTAACTAGTTCCAAGTTCTAGGGGACTAATGACCTCAGAAGTTGAGTCCCATAGTGCTCAGAGCCATTTTTGAGCAGTAGGTATACAGAGAACTGTGAAATTAACCAAGGTAATTAGAAAAAATGAAAACCAAAACTAATTTTCTATCACAATAAGGGAAGAACCAACTGCGGCTGAGAAATAATACTGTAGAAAAACTATAATGGTGTCCAAAATTAAAGCAACAAACGGAAATTTTGCGAGGTTGCTTTTATTTGCCCACGAAACAGTGGAAATAGGCATTGTAAAGTAGAAAAAATTTAAAGAATACAGGACGTAAAGAACTGCAACATGCATAACGGTAGAAAAAAAATGTTCTTCGTTTTTCCCAACTTAAAGGATTTGCACGCACTGTTAATGTGCTCAGTATGGGCTGTGACCACTTCTGGCAGCAATACAGGCCTGAGAACGACGGGGCATGCTGTGAATTATGTAATCAGTCTCGTGTTGAGGCAATAGCGCCCATTCTTCCTGCAGAGCTGTTCGATACAAGACATGCTCTCTGGGATTCAAATCGGGAGAGCAAGCAGTCCACGCCATGCTTGCAGCATTTTCCACGAAAAC
Organism: Schistocerca americana; assembly: GCF_021461395.2. NCBI lineage: Eukaryota > Metazoa > Arthropoda > Insecta > Orthoptera > Acrididae > Schistocerca > Schistocerca americana. Next base: position 526,249,222 of record NC_060122.1, read on the forward strand.
GTCAGCCATCCACGCTCTACGAGATCGAGCATTTTATTGTCCATCAATACGAAGTCTGTACCAACAGCACCTCGCAACAATCGCAAATGAGATACCAAGATCTCATCACGAAGCCTGACATCAGTTAAACCTTGCCAGTTCACCCATACAGTTTCACGAAGAGGCGTCAAGTGGTCAACATAACCCGTGCCCACACCATTAGGGATTCTCCTCGATATCGATCTCTTTCCACAATGTTTCGGTCCCGAAATCGTGTTTCACGTTTCCACCGGATGCGAGTTCTTTGAGAACCACTCTCCAGACTAAATCGGAACTCATCTATGAAAACAAGATTGTCCCACAAGTCGGCCATCCAAGAGGCATATTGATAACTCTAGACATTCACTTCTGTAAAGACGCGTCAGAGGTAGACATATAGCAAGTTCCCAACAATAAAGGCCACTCTGCCGAAGCCTTCTGAACACCGTTTGTCTTGATACAACACGTCCAGTGGATGCTGCGAGCCCACATGCCAGTTGCCGTGCAGTACTAAAGAGGTACTGTCGTGCTCTTACAGCCAAATAACTTTCCTCTCTGCTGAAATCACACGTGGTCGGGTCTGCCCTGGTCTTTGGGATATAGTTTCGGTCTGTATACACTGTTGTCATATCTGAGGAACCTCCATTCCTCTACCTCAGTGCGTTTCGCTATGCTTTGTTTCCCCGCCAGTGCTGACTCAGAGTCTCAAGTGAGCAGTAGATATTTTCTCGTACATTCAGCACCTGAACGTACCAAGCTCCACATTACACACGGAAATGTCCTGTCCCCGCCAGCTCTTCTCGACAAGTTCCGAAATATAGTTCAAGACATAGACGTGAATGTAATACTGCTGTCAGATATCTGGCTCAAGCCAAGTATTGCCACGAGTTCTGTAAATCTTGATGACTACATATTTCTAAGACACGACAGATGTGAAGTAGGGGTGGCTCTGACTTATCGCCTACTGTGCTACATTCATTCAACAGTAATGAACATAAACAAGTGGAATATACAGTCATAAATATAAAATCCCTTAACAGAAAGTGTGTGATGTGTGTCCTCTACAAACCTCCTAATGCAGGAGGATTTCCCCGCTTTGAAACTGCTGTTTCAAGTGTGGAATCGGCATACCAGCATATAAATACAACTGGTGACACTAACATAAATTTTCTATACAACAGTCGTCCAGATGTGAAATGAAAGCGGATGCTTTATTTTTCAAAAGTACCACTACTTCAACTTGCTCTTCCCCGAACGAACTGTAATCATATTCTCATAGATATATTTGTAACAAAACCCCCAATCAGAGTAACTCAGATCTCTCAAATATCTGCATCTGGCATGTCTATGACATAATTCTCATTACATATTCGCTAGAATGTCGCAGAAAGAAACCACAGCTGATACATACCGAGGCTTCAAACGCCTGATTCTATCTCATCTTGCAACTGAAGTCCACGAAATAGTTTGAGGGACGTCTTATAAACCGAGGCCATCTTATTTGCGGATCCTTGACGCTGTTCACCATGCTGGGATCCGACTGGCCACGGGTGCTTATCGGACCAGTCCCGTACCCAGCCTCTGTGCTGAGTCTGGCGAACCCCCACTTGCCATCCGCCGACAGCTCCTGCTGGTGCGCCAGGCTTTTAAGTTTCTTGCAGCTCCCAGATCGCCTGCTCACCATCTTGTTGCCCATCCACCTCTGGACCGCCTTTTTTCCCGCCGTCCCCGAGCTACGTTGCCGTTTGGGATCCGTGTGCAACGTGTACTAGAGTCCCTCGGTGTGGAGTCTGTACAACCCCAAATCCAAGGTTTTAACCGCCTGCCACCCTGGTTACTGAAGAGGCCCGGAGTGATTTTAGATTTATTGCAGTACAAGAGAGATTGCACTCCTGCCACCGTTTTTAATGCAGCATTTTCTGCCATTTTATCTGAGCACCACGACTATGTAGCTGTTTTTACGGATGGGTCGAAACAAGGGGATTCTGTTGGTTGCTCAGTTGTTTTTCCATATCGTGTCCTTAAGGTCCGACTGCCTCAGACTTTTACTGTCTTTGATGCAGAATTGTTTGCGATCTTGCGGGCACTGGAGCACACGAGACATTCTTCCTCTCCTAAATTTCTTGTCTGTTCCGATTCACTCAGTGCCCTTCACTCATTGCAACGTTTGTATCCGGCAGACAAAATTGTCCAGACCATCCAGGATGCCCTCCTCCGACTACAGCGACTGGGGAAGGTTGTAACTTTCTGCTGGGTTCCAGGGCATGTCGGCATTGCTGGGAATGAAAGGGCAGATCTCGCAGCCAAGGAGGCGTGTCTCGATCCACACGTATCTCAGTGTGCTATCCCCTTGCACGCACTCACCTCGCTGTTGAGCTCACGGGTCATGCGTCGGTGGGAGGATGAGTGGCTGGAAGTGACTGACAATAAGCTCCGTATAGTCAAGCCCACAACGCGTGTGTGGTGTACTTCCTTTCAGCCCCGTCGACGGGACGAGGTTCTCCTCACTCGGCTTCGAATAGGCCACAGCCCTATGACGCATGGCTTCCTGCTCCGGCGAGAGGACCCTCCAATGTGTGGTGCTTGCGGCGTCCAGGTCACTGTGCGCCACGTTCTCTTGGATTGCGTTTTATTTTCTGACCAGCGGGCCACGGCTGACTTGCCAGCGGACCTGCCAACTCTTTTAGGCAACTCTCGGACGAATGTGGTTAAAGTTTTAAAGTTCTGTGCCATGTCAAATGTTTTTACAAATATTTTAGGGAGAGGATTTTAATTTGCTCACTGTGTGACAAGCTCGCCCATATTCTATGTAAGTAGCCCGCCAGTGACAATTTCAGTGGCATTCTTGTTGCTATGTTTCCCCTTTCCTTAGGTTTTACTTTCTTAGGTAGTATTTTCCTTCTTTTCCTGCTTTGTTTGAGTGTGTGCTTTAGTTTTCTTAGGTCTGTCCACATTTGTTTCTTTTAAATGTGTGTCAGGGCGCTGATGACCTCGATGTTGAGCGCCCAAAAGCCCCAACACACCACCACCACCACCTTTCTTGGACATGAAGTAAATGCTTCATGGATTTACTAACGAACTTGCTAAAATAAATGTGCTCCCTTAAAAACCAGAAAAATAAGAGGGAAACCTGCACCTTGGCTTCCCGAACAGCTAAAACAGCTCATGAATCTGAGAGACACTGCTCACTGGGCATACAAACTGCGCCCCACGCCTAAAAATCATATTGCTTACAAGCAGGTGCGGGAAAATGTCGGTTAAGCTGAGAGAAACAAAAACTCAGATATGTCCATACATTCATCGACAACAGAAGTAGACCAGCTGTTCTATGGAAAACCTTGCAAAGTAAAAGGTGCAGTTGATCACATTATTCCAGCCTAAGACGTGAACCGGGACTTCACATTACCTATAACCACAATCGAACCAGAAAAGAAACAGAGACTCACTGGTTACTTCACAGGAGTAAATGGCTTAGCCATGAATAATTCTTAAGTATGTTACTTGCACTACTGTTAAAAAGGCCATCATGGTTATCAGATACGCATGTAGTGCACATGATGGTATCACAGTCCAAATGATGAAGCTTGTTATTGAACCACTACTGCCTATTTTAACAGGTATCTTCAAACATTGCATCACCACAAATGTTTTCCATGGGGCCTGGAAACAGGGGCTAGTTAGGTCACTACCACAAAGGGACATTGAACTCTCTCACTACCGATCTATTTGTGTTCTTCGAGCACTGTCCAAGGGCTTAGGGTACATAGTTCACGACAAGCTAACAAGCTATCTAATTACAAACAGCCTACTACATGAATATCAGTCAGTTTCTGTAAACATGGCGGCACATCTGCCTTAACAAAGGTAACAGATGACCTGCAGCTTGCCATGCATGCACAGTACGCGACTATCATGTGCTTCTTAGACTTCAACGAAGTCTTTGACGATGTCGATATCGAAATTCAACTTGACAAACTTAGCAGCCTAAATTCCTCGCCAGGTGAAGTGCAATCGTTTTGCCCACATCTGTCGTCTCACCAGCTACGCTTCATGTAACGTAGTAAAGTCACAATGGGGGCAAGTAGTATCGGCATTGTATCGCATTATAGCTCAGTAATGATGCGGCATAATCGCTTCCTCCAGGGTTCGGTACTAGGTCCTGAACTCTTTTCATTATACGTCAATGATGTGTCATCCGGTTTGTCCTGCTATAAATACCACATGCACGCTGATGGCATCCACTTGTATCTAAGTGAAAACAAATAAACCTGGCAAAAGCTATCGAGAATCTCAGTACTGAAGTTTATGCACTATCAGAGTAGGCGCAGCATGTAGGGCTAAAACTCAACCCCCCCCCCCCCCCCCCCCCCCACTGTTAGGTCATTTTAGACTCATTAGCCCGAATTATCGCAATCCCCGTCATCTTTAACCCAAAATGAGACAAATATCGACTTCTGTCCGTCATCTAAGAGCCTAGGAGTAATAACAGATGAAAATCTAATTTTGACTGAGCGAGTAAATGCAGTATACAAGAATGTATCAGCACCTCCATATACCCTAGGAAAATATAAGACGTTCTTTCCTCTTGATCTGAAAAACAAACTTGCACAAACACTTTTACTTCCACAGATTTATTACAGTGATGTTATGATGCAAGGCCTTTAAAAGAAAGTTCACGGTGCCTGGAACTGGTTATGAATGCCTGTATTCGTTACATCTTCGATGTTCGACTCTATTATCATATCTCAGCACCATGTGAATAGGTATCCTGGCTGCTTGCAGAGAAGTGCAGAGACTTACATACCCTCTTTCTGTATGTCTTATCAAAGTACACTGTCCATCATACCTCTCCTCGGCGTTAAAGTAGTTGTCTAAACAACATGGCAGAAACACCCGTTCCCGTCAGAGCTAAATCCTTTTTTGTCCCGCTCCATCGTTCAACCAGTTTCTCGAACAGCTTTTCAGTATCAGGAATCCGACTCTGGATTGACCTTCCGCATTATATTAGCGAACTGTCCCATTTTCTTAGTACGCACTCGTTACCTTGTACATCCATCGTTCCAACCAGGTCTACCCCATTTCCCTGTATTCTTATCTTGTGCAGTCTCATTAAATTTCCTTTTCCCAGAACTCACTATATCAGAAGATATCTGTTTAGTACACGTATAAATTATTTTTATATGTGACACTCTCATTATTGTTATTATTGTCATTATTATAGCATACACGTAATTCTATACGTAACGGTCCAGTGTTGTCAAGGGTGTGGCGTGTGATAAGTAAATAAACAGTAGCTAAGTGTTTGTTTTGTAATTAGCTCAGTCTTACATTTTGACTAGTCAACAATTATCCGGACGTTCCCCTATGCGCAATAGTCGTCTCCCAGCAGCAAAGGGAGTAAAAGTGCAGTAGCAGCTCGAAGGTAAGTTTGGAAATAATGCATTGTCTTCCTTGTAATCGTTATATCTGATCGTATCTCGTACCAGGGAAGTCGATCGCGCATTGCACCTGATAGGCCGTGCGCATTAATGTGGGATACAGTGTTTGCTGACACACAACCGCTGTGTTTACACGGTGATTTGCAAGCTATTAGGCATTGTCACCATGATATGCAATGGCAATACTGCTACTGAGCCAGCGATTCAATACTGCTCCGACTTCCCATTGTTGACGGTTGACTGTATTATAACAGGTTCTTCTTTGTATCGATTGTGCCTGCTGTTTCAGTGTTCGAATTCAATAGTTTTGATGGAAACAGCGTTAGGTACGTCTTTACAAAATCATAGCTTCTCTTCATGGACATTAATCCTGTGTCGTTCATATGATTTAGTTTTCCCGACACTTTTTCATTCCACATACAAAGTAGATAAAAGCAAGATTTCAGTGCCTACAGAATTTCTGTGTTTTCTCCTGATATTATTAGGTCGAACCAAAGAATTTTTACAGAGAATAGTCCAAACATTTGTTTTCCGTAACTTGGCAAAAAACAGCAAAAAAAAAAAAATCGCTGCTTCCAGACCGATACCTGATTGCACCTGGTAAAGAATAATTCAGCCTGCTAGGAACTTGTCTGGCGTGCCAAATTTTTCATCTCGGAGTACCTTTCTCACCCTACGTCCTTAATCATTTGTTGGATGTATTCCTTTAGCTGTCTCTCTCTACAGGTTTTTTCCCTCTGGTATCACGGAATTATTTCTTGATGTCTTAACACATGTTCTATCACTCTGTCCCTCATTTTGTCTTCCCAGTATTTCTTTCCCCTCCAATTCTGCTGAGAAGCGTCTCATTTCTTACAGTCAGTCAATCTTATTTTTAAAATTCTTCTACAGCAGCACGTCTCAAACGCTACGATTTCCTTTTCTGGTTTTCCCGCAGTCCGTGACTGACCTCCAGATGCACATTCTCGGAATTTTCTTGTTCAAATCATGACCAACAATTGATACTAATTGTAGTGACCAAGAACACCGTCTTTCCCTGTGCTATACTGCTTTTTATGTGCTCCTTGTTTTGTCCGTCATTTCTTATTTTGCTTCTGGGTAGAAGAATTCCCTCAGTTCGTCTACTTCGTGGTCCCTAATTTCGAGGTTAAGTTACCGCAAATCTCGCCTCTGCTAATATTCATTATTTTCATCTACCTTCGGTTTACTCTAAATACATATGAGTATTCCATGCTCAGTAAACTGTTCATTTCTGTCATTTGTCGTCACTGAATCTTATCACTGATATTATTTCAATTTGAATTTTTATCCCCCTCCTGAACATACGTAGCTATTTTTTCCGTTGCTGCTTTCTCGATGTACGGATTGGACAGTAAGGGGAGTCGGGGAGAATGCACCTCTATTTTGCACCCTTTTTAATCCAGACACCTCATTTTTGGTCTTCCATTTCTTATTGCTCCTTATTCCTAATTAAGCATATTGTGTAGTGCCCCTCTTTCATTATACCTTACAGATACATTTTTGAGAGTCTGCAGGACCTTCATCACTTTACGTTGCCAAACGCTTTGTAGCGGTCAACGAATCTTGTGGACATGTCTTGATTTTTCTTAGTCTTGCTTTCATTACCAAACGCAACATCAGAACTGCCTCTATGGTGTCGTCACAAATCCTAAAGCGAAACTGATCTCCTCTAACATATAAACAATCTACATTTAAAATTTTCCTTTATATCATTCTTGCCACCAATATGGACGCATGAGCTGTTGCGCAGATTCTATGATAATTCTTCTTGTTATTTTCGAGATAATATGGTTGATATGTTTGAATTAGTTCGACGGTATTTCTCCAGTCTCACATGATCCACACACAAACTTGAATAGTCCTTTGGTCACCATTTCTCCCAATTGCCTTAGAAATTCTGTGGGATTACCTGTACGTTCTGCTTTATTTGATCGCACACCGTCCAAAGCAATGTCAATTACAGACTGTAATACCCGATCCCATATATCGTCCAAATACACTGCCATATCTTTCATGTGACGTCAGCAGACTGTTCCTACCACTACAATGTACTATTTTCTTCTATCCCCTGTCTTATATGTTCAGAAGAAGGATACGCCTTGCATTGCTATAGTTGAAAGATTTCCTTTTAATTTCGTTGAAGGTTGTTTTGACTTCACTATATTCTGAAGCTGTTCTCCCGACTATCATTTCATTCTCGAGTTCGCCACATTTTTCTTGCAACCAATTCGCCTTAGCTCCCTGCAGCTTATGTCATTTCTCAGTGACTTGTATTTCTGTACTCCAATCTTTGCCTGAGGATTTTTGGACTGCCTTCGATACTGCCGCCACTGTCGACCCGACATTTTGCTTATCCCTCTGCCTATGACAGGAATGATCAAAGAAGAAGTGACACTGATTACTCCGGAGCGTAATACACGGATTCCGGCAGGTACGTAACGTTTCGCTTCCGGTGTCAAAAGGAAGACTAATGTATAAAAACAGATTTCTCCTGTTATGTAGAATACGGTAGTTCTCAACAGGTACTAGTCCAGTACACTCCGACTCCTTGAACCGGCTTCTCACGTCAGCTGGAACCTTTGGCCTGATGATGATCTTATAGGCTGAAACCAGTTACAAGAATACGAAATAAATACCTCTTTCCGATTTAGACTGATTTTTATTAAAATAAATCTTTTTTGCCCAAATACGCTTCACTACACCTGTGCCATTATTAATAGGTATCACGTCTAGAGATATTAATAAAATGGTAAGATCGCCTGTCAGGTTTCATTGTGGTGCTCTTATCCTGTTACAAGTGTTCCTCACGTGGCGAAAGAGGAATGACGACACAGCAACTTTGGACACTATTGAAGGAAGCGATCCATCTGAAAAGGTGATTATGGTCATACGACCGGAATTAACAGACTCTGAACGCGGAATTGTAGTTGGAGAAATCGTTAGGGAATTCGATATTCAGAGATCCACAGTGTCAAGCGTATACTGAGAATAACAAATGTCAGGCATTATCTCTCACCTCGGACGACGCAGTGACCGATGGCCTTCACTTAACGACAGAGAGCAGCGGCGTTGGCGTAAAGTTGTCAGTGCTAATAGACAAGCAGCAATGCGTGACATAACCCCAGAAATAAATTTGGGACGTACGACGAACGTATTCGTTAGGACAGTGCGGTGAAATCTGGCTTTAATGGGCTATGGTAACAGTCGACCGACGCGAGTGTCATTGCTAACAGCAAGATATCGCCTGCAGCGCCTCTCCTGGGCCCGTGACCATACTTTTAGGAGCATAGACAACTGTAAAATCGTGGTCTGGTCGAATGAGACCCGATTTCAGTTGATAAGACCTGATGGTAGGGTTTTAAATTAACGCAAACACTACTGAGATATGGATCCAAACTGTCAACAAAGCACTGGGCCAGCTCGTGATGGCTTCATAATGGTGTGGGCTGTATTTTCAGGGAATTCAGTGGGTCCTCTGGTCAAAATGAAACGATCATTAATTGTAAGTGTGGTGGGTCTGAATCAGAGGCTGAGACGGTTCTGCGACCGTGGCGGCTGCAGATTCCTCGACTTGCGCCGTAGAGTGGTTGTGGTTTCGGGTTCCGCTGAAAAGTTTGGGAGTCCACTACACACAGACGGCGGCTACACGTGTTGCAGAGACGGTGTGGCGTGGACTCGGCGGTCCTCTAGGTTAGAGATTCTCGGGTAAACACAAAAAGGGCTTTAGTCTCAGAGTACGCAGGCCGAATACAAGATGAACGTAGATAGAGGGACCGTCGCTACAACAGTTGTAAATTGTCGTAGCTATGTTGAGAAAGTACCAGAACTCCGAGCGTTAATAAAAAGCAATGATGCTCAAATCTTTGCAGCCACTGAAAGCTAGCTAAAGCCGGAGATAAGTTCAGTCGAAATTTTTGCGAAGACCCTAACGGCGTTCAGAAAGGATAGGCTAAACGCAGTTGGCGGTGGCGTGTTTGTTGCTGGTAGAAGTAGTTCATAGTTCATCTTGTAATGAAATTGACGGAGATAGTTCCTGTGAGCTGTTACGGACTGAGGTCGTTCCTGGCAAGCGGAATAAATAATAATTGGATCTTTTTACCGACCTCCCAACTCAGATGATACAGTTGCAGAAAAGTTCAAAGGAAATTTGAGTTTAATTTCGGACACGTACGCCACTCTTACAGTTATAGTTGGTGGTGACTTTAATTTACCCTCGATATGTTTGCAAAAATATCTGTTTAAATCCGGATGTACGCATAAAACATCATTCGAAATCGTGCTAAGCGCATTCTCTGAAAATTATTTCGAGCAGTTAGCTCATAGGCCCACGTGAATAATAAACGGTTGCGAAAACGCACTTGAGCTCTTAGTAACAAATAATTCTGAGCTAAAAGCGAGCATCAAAACGGATACAGGGATGAGTCTACACAGGGTTGTCGCAGCGAGACTGAATATTGTAACCCCCAAACCCTCTAAAAATAGACGAGAAGTATGACTATTCAAAAGCAAATAAAAATTCACTTTACGCCTTCCTGAGAGACTATCTCCACTCCTTCCAAATTAACAACGTATGTGTAGACCAGATGTGGCTTGAATTCAGAGAAGTAGTATCAATGCAATTGAGAGATTTGTACCCTATAAATTAAGAATCGAAGGAGCTGATCCTCCTTGGTACACAAATCAGGTCAGAATACTGTTGCTGTTGCAGAAACAACGAAAAAAGCATGCCAAATCCAATCGTACGCAACAGCTCCAATATTGGCGATCTTCTACAGAAGCTCGAAATTTAGCACGGACTTCAATACGAGATACTTATAATTGTCTCCACAACGAAACTTTGCCTCGAAATCTAGCAGAAAATCCAAAAAGATTCTGGTCCTATGTAAAGTATGCTAGTGGCAAAACACAATAGATGCCCTCTGCGTGATAGTAACGGAAATACTATCGACGACAATGCTGCTAAAACAGACTTACTTAACCCAGCATTTCGAAATTCCTTCACCAAAGAAGACGAAGTAAATATTCCAGAATTCGGATCAACAATAGCTGCTGCCATGATTAACTTAGATGTAGATATCCTTGGAGTAGTGGATCAACTTAAATCACTTAATAAAAGCAAGTCCTCCGGTCCACACTGTATACCAATTACCTTCAGAGTATGCTGATACAAAAGCTCCAAACTTAACTATCATACAACCGTTCGCTAGACGAAAGGTCTGTACCCAGAGACTGGAAAGTTGCACAGGTCACATTAATATTCAAGAAGGGTGGTAGGAGTAATCCGCTAAATTACAGGCCCATGGCTTGTACGTCAATACGCAGCAGGATTTTGAAACATATGTTGTGTTGGAATATTATGAATTATCTCGAAGAGAACGGTCTATTGACATACAGTCAGCATGGATTTAGAAAGTATCGTTCTTGTTAGATACAAATAGTTCGTTACTCACAGAAAGTTCTGAACGCTATTGGCAAGGAATTTCATACTGATTCTGTATTTATAGATTCCCGGAAGGCTTTTGACACTGTGCCACACAAATGGCTTGTAGTGAAATTGCGTGCTTATCGAATATCATCTCAGTTATGTGACTGGATCCATAATTTCCTGCCAGAGGGGTTACACTTCGTAGTAACTAACCGAAAGTTATCGAACAGAATTCTGGCTTTCCACGAGGTAGTGTCATAGGCCCGCTGCTGTTCCTTATCTACATAAACAATTTCGGAGAAAATCTGAGCACCCGTTTTAGGTTGTTTGCAGATGATGCTATCGTTTATCGCCTTTTAAGGTCATCGTCAGATTTTAAAAAAAGTGCAAAACTATCTAGAAAAGATGTGTGTAACGTGCAAAAATTAGCAGTTGGCCCTAATTAATAAAAAGTGTGAAGTCATCCACATGAGTGCTAAAAGGAATTCGTTGAACTTCTACATGATAAATCAGTCAAATCTCGAACGCCATAAATTCAATTAATGCCTAGGAATTATAATTACGAACAACATAAATTGGAAAGAACACATAGAAAATATTGAGTGGAAGGCAAACCAAGATTGCGTTTTATTGGCAGAACACATTTAGAAAATGTAACAGTTCCACTAAAGAGACTACCACACTACGCTTGTCCGTCCTCTTTTACAATACTGCTGCACGGTGTGGTATCCTTACCAGATGGGATCAACGGAGTGCATCGAGGAATTTGACAGGAGAGCAGCACGTTTTGTATTATCCCGAAATAAGGGAGAGAATGTCACGGACATGATACAGGAAATACGAGATTTGGGGTGGACATAACTAAAACAAAGACTTTTTCATTGTGGCGCAATCTGCTCACAAAATTTCAATCACCAACTTTCTTTCCGAATGCTAAAACATTTTGCTCACGCCGTCCTACGTAGGGACAAACTATCAATGTAATAAAATAAGGGAAATCAAAGCTCGCACGGAAAGGCATGGTTGTTCGTTGTTTCCACGACAGGGTAGCGACGCGAAAGACATCCCGCCGCCTCTTACACTAACCTCGCCGACCCTGCGCCGAGGCGTTGCAAACGTTCAATAAAAAATATGTAAACTGAGTTAGTAATAAAGGAAACCAAAGAGAAATCTCAAAAATGGGAATTAACCTCCAGGGAGAGGAAATAAGAACTTACTGTTTTCCCGGTAATGTTGTAATGCTTCCAGAGACATCAAAGGACTTGCAAGATCAGGTAGAATGTATATGTCCTGCAACGAGTTTATAATATGAACGTTAACAAAAGTAAAGCAATAATAATAGAAAGTACTCGAATTTAAACAGAGGGATTAAAAATGATTTACGTTACGAAATGAGGCTTTGAATGTAGTAGATGAAGTTTGCCATCTCAGGAGCAAAGAAACGGAAGCTGACAGAAGAGCGTATAAAATGTAGATTTGCAAAAGTAAGAAAAGCTATTGATAAAGATCGATTCTTTAACATACAATGTTAGATTTCTGATCTGGTGTGGAGTCTTGCACGGAAGTAAACCGTTCACGGTAAATGGTACATACATGAAGAGAACTGAAATTTGTGAAACGTTGTGCTCCAGAAGAAAGGAGAGGAATAGAGGGTTAGATGGAATAGGAGGTACTGAATAGAGTCGAGGAGACTGAAATTGATGGTACGATCAAAAGGAGCAATTCTGAATAAATTTGATTGGGAGGGAGGGAAAAAATTGTACGGATCACCAAGGCTTGATGACAATCAGGAAGTTTAAGTGGATATATGATTGCAGTTCTCCAGTAGAGATGAAGGGATCTTCACATGTGAGATCTGCATAGAGAGCTGCATTAAATCCGTCATCCGACAACAACATCGTCAATTCTGCTGTAGTTCGAAATCTGGCAGAAAACCGAAAGAGATTCTTGTTGTTCTTAAAGTACACTAGTGGAAAGATGCAACCAATATCTTCACTGTGCGATGACAATGATGATGTTATTGATGACAGTACCACTAAAGCAAGTTAGTGAACAGGGTTTACCGAAATTCCCTCACAAAAGAAGACGAAGAAGAAGACTTGGAATAAAGAACAACTGCTAACATGCGTAACTTAAGTCATGTTTCTTTCAGAGTATACTGATAAAAACTCCATATTTAGCAATCACATACAACCGCTAGCTTATAGAAAGGTCCGTACCCAAAGACTGGAAAGTTGCACAAGTCACGCCAATACCCAGGGAAGTAGAAGTAATCCACTGAATTAAAACCTATATCATTAAGGTCGATTTGTTGTAGGATTTTAGAACATATAACGTCTTTGAGTTACCTCGAAGAAAACGATTTATTGACAAACAGCCAAAACGGATTCAAGAAATATCGTTCATGTGAAACACAACTAGCTGTTTATTATCACGAAGTAATGAATGCTATCCAAGGGACCGTCAAATTGATTCCACATTTTTGGGTTTCCAGAAGACGTTTGACACCCCACAAGCGAATTCTAATTAAACAGTGTGCTTATGGAGTAACGTCTCACTTGTGTGACTGGATTCGTGATTGCCGTCAAAAAATGGCTCTGAGCGCTATGGGACTGAACATCTATGGTCATCAGTCCCCTAGAACTTAGAACTACTTAAACCTAACTAAACCTAAGGACATCACACAACACCCAGTCATCACGAGGAAGAGAAAATCTATGACCCCGGCGGGAATCGAACCCGGGAACTCGGGCGTGGGAAGCGGGAACGCTACCGCACGACCACGAGCTGCGGACCATTGCCGTCCGAAACGTCACATTTCATAACAACTGACGGAAAGTCAACGTGCAAAGTAGAAGCAATATCTCGCGTTCCGCAAGAAAGTTTAATAGGGCATGTGTTGTTCGTGATCTACATAAACGATTTAGGAGAAATCTGAGCTGTTGTGTTGAATGTTTGCAGATGATGCTGTCATTTACCATCGTGGGAAGTCATCGGATGATCAAACCGAATTGCAGAATTATTTAGACAAGATATCTGAATGGTGCAACACGTGGCAGCTGACTCTAAATCGTGAAAAGTGTAAAGTCATCCACATGAGCACTAAAAAGAATACCTAAATTTCAATTAAACGATGAATCACACAAATGTAAACGCTATAAATTCAACTACATGCTTAGGGATTACAGTTATGAATAACTTAAATTGGAAAGATCATGCAGGTAACGTTGTGGGTAAAGCAAAACAAAAACTGCAATTCACTGGCAGAACACTCAGAAAATGAAACGTTTCTACCAAAGAGACTGCTTACACCACGCACATCGACCCTCTCCTGGAGTGTTGCTGTGCAGTGTGGGATCCGCAGGACATAAGAGTTCAAAGAAAGGAAGTTAATTTTCTATTAATGCGTAACAGGGAAAGAGTTCTACGGACATGGGACACGAACTGGGCTGGTACTCATTAAAATAAAGGCTTTTTCCGCTGTCGCAGGGCCTCCTAATGTAATTTCAGTCACCAACTCTCTGCTCAAAGTCTGAAAACGTTTTGTTGGGTTCTACCTAAACAGGTATACACTATAGGCATAATAAAATAAGAGAAATCAGAGCTCTCACGGCAAGTGTTCGTTTTACACGCGCGCTGTTCGAGAGTAAAACAGTAGAGAAGTAGCTTAAAGGTGGTTCGCTGAACCCTCTGCCAGGCACTTAAGTGTGAATTATAGAGTAATCATGTAGATGTAGAAGTAGATGTTCTTGCTGATATTCAATATCACCACATCCTTTCCATTTTAATCGTTTCAGTGTGATTAGTATTTGGATATTGTTGTGTGTAACTGGTATTTTGGGAGTGTATGAAGTAGAGTGCATAACTATCTCATTTGACTAAGGACAGATCATGCTGGGTGCAGCGAGACCAACTTTCGCTGCTTCAGTTCCAGTTCGGTGACAGTAATTACAATATGTATAACACAAATTTAGTTTGTAATAGTCCCACTCGTTAATTGCCCAAGCATTATTTACATATAAATGGAATTTTTTCTCATTTATATTGACCTATATACGTACATTTTTGCAAGAAGAGCGTTTTACAGGCGCAGATGGTGAGTTACAATGTGAATATCTTCACCAGGGAAATATTTCTCTCAGGAATTCACGAAACACGGTAATGAAATAGCGTTTAAATCTTCAATGCTGTGCCTTCCTTACTGCCTAAGTAAGGGAGAAATGTGAATGACATAACGTCCTATTCCAAAAACGAGGACTGATGAGTTAGCTACTGATTACATTAATTTAGTTCTTATATCTGTGCAGAACAAGACTCACCACTTAGAACTTTGGTGGAATATGTGACTTGGCGCCAATAAATTGAATCAAGTGTTAGGCAATTTTATTTCCTCTACTACGTTTTTACCATAACTGATGTGATATTCCTCTGTGCAGTGGTACACTATACATCACACCAACAAACATAATGGAGACAATGATAGGACGCAACACGTGTCTATTCTCATATGTAGAGACGAAAATATGAAATAATCTTAAATACACTGATGTGCCAAAGCATTACGTCCACCTTGCCATGCCATTATGGCATTACTGAATGCCGCCTGGCAGGGCTGCTAGTACGTGTCGCGGTAAGGAAACTATACTTGATTAGAAATATCCAGACTCTCCTATGTATTGCGAAATCAACCACTACATGCCAAGAGAGGTGGATCCACAGTGCAGAAAGAGGTGGGGATTACTTTGTTATCAATAGAGAACATAACAGAGTAATGGTTGCTTGGAGCGGTCAGTGACTGTGAACGTGGACGTCCCATTGGATATCGCCTGAGTAACAAAGCCGTCAGCGGCATATACACACTTCTCAAGTTTCCAAGTTGGCCGTTGATGATATTACTGTGAAGTGGGAGTGCGAACGAACAAATACAGCTACACCAAGAACAGATATACTTCATGTACTCATGGATCGTCGAGAACTGCAATGGGTGATTGTTAAAAAAAATCGCATGAAATCATTCGTGAACTCCAAAGCGCTACCGGTAGTTCAGTTGTCACAGGGAATTAAAAAACACGTAGGTACGGCGTTTCAAGTTGTATGTGAAACAAACATTCGCAAACCAGTGTTGTTTGACATACAACTTGAAACGCCATATCTAACTGCAGCACTCACTCATGGAAATTTGATGATGGATAAATGCCGAAGTCATTTCTTGCTTGATACGGGACTTTTACTTTTGTGCCACTGTTGATGCATGTGTATTGGTGGATTATACTCCCAAGCCAACCTTGAATTAAACGTAGGTGAAGTTCAGCAGCCAACCGTTCGTGTCTCCTTTCCAGCTATGTTTTCGTCCCAATTGACGGTTAAGCATCTACCATTTCCGCCTCGTAGCGTGATTTGAAGTTGAATCTCAGGTAGCCGCTGAACTTGTTCACAATCAGATGTAAGTGGGGGTGGTTGTGTTGGCCAGTTACGTTCTTATCCTCTAGAAAATTATCACAGGTATTTTCTCTACGCTGTCATCATTTAATCTGATGACTTAAGTTGTTACTCGTTTTACTTAATACTTACTTCTCTGTTAGCCGGCCGCAGTGTCCGAGCGGTTCTAGGCGCTTCAGTCCGGATACGTGCGACTGCTACGGTCGCAGGTTCGAATCCTGCCACGGGCATGGATGTGTGTGATGTCCTTAGGTTAGTTAGGTTTAAGTAGTTCTAAGTTCTAGGGGACTGATGACCTCAGATGTTAAGTCCCATAGTGCTCAGAGCCATTTGAATCACTTCTCTGTTCATCATGCTATCATTGTATATTGTGCCTTAGGCGTGTAGCCACTGGCTGCTTAGAAAAGGAGGAGTGTGGTGAGCAGAGCATTGGGCCGGTTTTATCTAATTGGATGGTTTGGTCTTATTATGTTAAGGTCCTGTTGACCTAATTGGTAAAGTTACTTTACCTGAGATGTGTTAATCAAAATCTTGGTACGAATGATGTTCTGTCCTCATTATTCCCGGTCGTTCCGCTCCCAGGCAACCTTACGTCGCTAGTGCGTACCAGATACCTGTTCCTGAAGAGAGGTTTTGCTAAGAGGTGGGCAGACACAGACAAAGGTTGACAACAAAGTGAGCCTGTAATGGTCCTGTTTTACCAATGAGGTACGGAACCTTAAAAATGTTAATTTTTCGACCAAAAATTTTTTACATTGCTAATAAATTGGCCACTCTACCTCGCTTTTCCATATAGAAGCAAATACTTTGAAATGGATTTCCGTCGATAATTTAACGAATTTTCTGTAATGAAGAAAGAATTGCCTTCAGCACCAATAAAGCTCCACAGAAACTACGTGTCCACTTTTCCACGACTAGCGATGTAACTGAGCTCATGAATCTGGACGTTAATAAAACACAAAAAGAGAGGAACGGTTGCGCTTAGTAATTAATTTATTTAGATAATAGTCGTATAAAATGCAGTAAAGCGCAACATTAGCTTGATGGGTTGCCGAAAGAAGCTACAGATATACTGAATCTCCTGTTCTACCCCTAATAATTACGGAAATGAAAAGTAGGGACGCCATCGTAAATGTGGTATACATGAGACTTGTTAAATAACTCGAAAACAAATAAAATAGAATTGTTTCACTGAAAGATTTAATAAGAAACGAAGACAGGGTTCAGAAACTGTAGCACTTTAGGAGGTTCTCGTAATTTGTTTCACTTTCTCCACCCTCTTTTACTCTTTTTAATTATTTATTTTTTAATCTAACAGAAAAAAACGAAAGGGGAAAAAGCGCTTGTTATCTTGAATGCTGATGAAATACATAACGAACCTTGACACGGGCAAAAGCATTTCAGTTCAGCACGAAGTACGGTTTATCGCTTAAGTATGGTATTATGATAAACAATCCTACGGATAAGGTATAAATTCAGCTCTCTATCCCAAACATACATATGGAATCTTTGCTTTTAGTTACATGTGATCGTAGGTACACAGGCTAGCAACACAATTTATTTTTCAGGGTTTTCGTTTGCTAAATAGTAATGCGGTACTGAATCTAGCATGTTAAGTGTTTTTAAGTAACGTAAGTCACTAACATAAATGAACCTACTGCCTGAAAGCAGAAGTGTGCTTTTGTGAAAGAGAATAATACTCATGGGTGTATGAGAATTTGTTAATCGATGAGAGTGGCGAATACCGTTTATATTGGCAGGTATAGGAACCATTAGCTTACACCCCATGGACACAATCTTATTCTGTTCCAAATGAGGAACTCCCAAGGGCTTTATACGAGACATTTTGAGTTATGTCTGACAAACCCATGTAATTTGATTTTTTAATTCCAGCATTCATAACTAGTTCATTGTGATATGCACAGTATCAGCATGGTGTTAGTAGTGAAATTGTAGCACGTCGAACACGTATGCTTCAAGAAAATCATGACGATGAATCTGCGTTTCAATTTGAGGCAGGAAAACAATGAATCAGAGCAATCATTTACATTAGTTTGGTGGATAAGTTCGTAGCGCTTTGGCTTGCATGTTTGTATACCGGTTGCTGTAGGTTCATTAATGGACAGTCATTTTATCATTTTTATTTAGCTGTAGCTATTTGGGTTTACATATTAACATCTTGTCATCTGGAGATATTGACTGCAGCTGTCTAAGCTAGAAAATGCAGTGCCAAATGAAGAAATCGGAATATTTCAGACAGGTTCTCCTGTTTGAGTTCAATCGAAGTTTGACAGCAGCAGAGGCAGCCAGAAACATTTGCGTCGTGCATGGGGATCACACCACTAGACAGGGCATGGCAAAAACTTGTTTTACCGTTTTGAGGAGGATCGTTTTGGCATTAGTAACTCCGCACGTTTAGGAAAACCTTCGGAATTTGATGAAGATCGTTTAAACTCATTAATTCACAACAATCGACGACAGTGTACTGGAGAAGTGGCAAGTGTGATGAACTGTGATCATTGACCATCGTGCGACGTTTGCTTGCAATGAGGAAGGTTCAACAATCAGGTGTGTGGATACTTCAAGCTCTAAGCCAAAATCAAAAAATTGAGTGGGTGGCCATATGTGCACCTCTGCCTGCTCGTCATCAGTTTGCTCGTGAACAACAACGTTACTGTGACAAGAAATCGCGTTTGTATGCTAACATAAGGGAAAGAAAGGACTGATTGAGCCCAGTCGTAGCAGTAGTCTCCGTACGAAGACCTGCGCGCATATACAATAGATAATGTTAGCACCTGATGAATTGGTTTAAGTGGTGCAGTGATCACAGCTGGCATTCTTTGTCAACAACTGAGACCTACCAACAGTGGTTCCTCCCGCGCACTATTTGCGGCTGGGAGAGGGAAAGGGGAAAGCGACAGTCGTACATATAGTACCTTCCTCCAGATTCCCGTGAGGTGATGGTGGCCGAGTATTGACGCAAATGTAAGGGTAAGAAAGAGATGCGCAGTATTGGCTCAAAAAGGGATAATACATTGTTTTGGAGGATATGCTAGGGACAACATCGAAGAAGGGCACGGCCGATTTCCTTCCCTATCCTTGAAACAATCCGAGCTTGCGTTCCAATGGCCTCGTTGTCGACGGGACGTTAAACTTTAATTTGACCTCCTCTCTGACATAGAAGAAAGTAATAAAAACATGCAACGATAGAAAACGGTGAGAAATGTGGGACAGGGTAGAACCAGAAGGGATAACCAACCAGTTTCGTCCTAACACAAGTGAAAGAAAAGAACGTCGTACTTCTCACCCATCAACGGAGTGAAACACTATCTTTCCACACATGACCCATGTATTATCTGTTTTCTAAAAACGCTTATGTACCAAAGCTACCAGTGGATGTGAAGCAATAGGCACCAAGGGCCACACTGTCTGGGAGTGTGACATCAGACAAGATGTTACAGACTAGGACGGAACGTCTTTCGCGGCACACAAGTCATTGGCTTAGTAAGGAATAAGGAGATATGGTACAATCAGAAGTTACTACCAGGCAAAACATCTGCCTCCTAGTGGCTGCAAGCGTACAAGGTCAAGATACAGACTTAAGGAACCCATCATTACAAAAAGTGGCACCAAGGCAGAACACCCACCTACAACGTCCTTCCCGCCGCAGAGAGGGGGCGAGCATCGCGAAGGGGCAGAATGGGTTTCCGAAGACACTGACACCCATCTCTCTCCCTATCTCTACACAAGAATCCCGAGCTATTCTTCAACGCATGAGGGGCTAGGAATACAAAGTGATAAAAAAACAAATTTTGCTTTTTACACCAAATACACGATATAGAGTAGTGCTGCGTACTGCAGTATAGTGCAGGTGTGGGCAAATAGCAGCCCACAGGTCCAAGCGCCCGCCAAGGTCAATAAGACGTATCCGCCTTGAATCAAAATTTCCGTTGCGTGCGCGACAAAAGATTTCCTGTAGGACTGTCACGTCGACGTGGATACTATTGGCGCAGACTGCCCCTGTGCGGTGGAGATAGGACGACCGTAAAGGCATTGTCGAAGTAAATCATGTGGAGGCGATTTCTGTGTCCTCTTAATCAGGAAAACAAAAAGTGCTCAGAAAGTGTTTTTATTGTTAAAATCAGGAATCATGTGCAGCATGAGGACGCGGCCACAAGATTATTTCATTACTAAGCATATCAGGCCTCAGTTCAATTTACTCCTTCATCTCACCACAGCTGATACTGTCAAGGAAGCTGGGGCGCTGCCGCTTGAACATATTTACATGCAGGCAGTGCTGTGACACTGACTGACTCTTACAATCTGTACAACTGTTATCGTTGTGTGTTGGAGATGTAAGTCTAGCACGTGCCTCGCTCTTTGCTTTCTCCCAGGCTTAAGCGTACGGTGTACTGATGAAAGATAAGCGAGTGCAACGTTCGTTGCTTGACAGTGGGTATCAGACAGAACTAAGTCGTACTGATACGAGCGGGTATAATGATCGCTGCTTTGATAAAGTAATATCTGTAGCATATAACTCATATTTGTTTAAAAGGAGCGGTTGTTTTGACAAAATAGTACGTTATCCGTGAAGTTGGGCACTGGGCACAGGGAAAATGCCGACGCAATGAAACGAACCAATTGAGAATACAACTGTTTGTTAGTTTTGTGATGGGTCGCCTAAATAGGACAAATTAAAGAATCTTGAAAACTAAGTCCAGACTGATATTAACAATTATTTATTTGTTATAATGATTGACCTAAATTACAACGAAATTAACAATGAGTAAAGTTATGAGTAATTCATATTGAATTACAATATGGCGCTCTAGCAATGGTAGACAATAATAACTGTGGATGAGAGTGTGGGGCTGGTTCAAATTTGTGTGAAATCTTACGGGACTTAACTGCTAAGGTCAGCAGTCCCTAAGCTTACACATTACTTAACCTAAATTATCCTAAGGACGATCACACACACCCACGCCCGAGGGAGGTCTCGAACGTCCGCCGGAACCAGCATCACAGTCCATGACAGCAGCGCCCAAAGACCGCTCGGCTAATCCCGCTCGGCATGGAGCTGGTGCAATAACATCTGCTTATCTGACAGCTCACATTATCAATATCAACGTTACTGAAAAACTCTAAAAATATAACAAAAATCAGCAACACAAATTGTATCGCAATGTAAACGAGTAATGTTAATGCAATTGCGCTACTTGCATTCCCTTAAACAGCTACCACGCGCCGACCACCTCCAAAGCGTGGCCGGAGATGGCAGCCTCTCTATCGGTTCGGAACAGAACGCTCTCCCCTCGATGGCCCAGAAGATAATACCCGGAATCCAAGTTCACGGCCCTCAACATTAATCTTTATAAAATAGCTGTGCAGAGAGGGGAGGCTGTTCCAGTGTGACGGGTGAGAACATTTGCTAAGATCATGGAAAGCAGATAAAGGCAGATGCAGCTTCCCTCCTTTTGCATACAAGACGCACATTTTCTTAACACAGTTGGGGAAAGCACACGTAACGTCTCTCCTTTTGCATACAACACGCATAGTTTTGAACACGAATTTCCATTCGGTGAAAGCAGTGTCTAATGATTGGTCACCCTCATGCACCAAGAACTCTGCCTGAAGCAACGCAAAACTATTGGCTTGACAAAATACTTTGAGCGAACACAACAGACTCTCCGACAATGGCAAGGTGATACTACCGTGCTCGAATATTGCAGGTGCGGAGACAAGAAAGTACATCATGGTCATTTATTGTCTGGTGGCCGTGTAATGGCAGATAACGTACACTGATCCCAGGAGTTCAGCTCTAGTTAAGCTTACAATAGCCGTGGACCCGGTTATTGCTCAAGTTCTGCAAATTGTCCAGTCCTCCCTCCCCCGCTGCCCCCAAAGTAACTTGTTCTGATGAGGGTTAGGGCCTACCTTTCTGCTGACAAAGGAGAGTTCAGTGATGTTTCAAGTGGCAAGGAGAACAGGGATGACTTCTTAGACACACTGATCGAGTACACTCACCAGTGAACTGCAAAACAGCTGCAGAAAAACGAAATAATTTCACTTGGCGATATGTGACAGTACCGTCACACTGCGACCTAAATATCACATCACTCCTTCACCCTTCCGGAAAGAGCAAAAAATAAAAGGCTCCCAATAACACAAAACTCATGCTCTACGTCAGCTGGGCACCTTCAAATCAAATAACTCTAAAGTCCACCAAAACCAGTAAACGAGCACTAACAATCTTACATTAGCGCAAGCAAAGCGACACAACATAATATTGCCTTATTTATTCCTAATTATAAGCTTGAAATGAGTATGAATATAGTAGTACCTGAAGTTCATACATAGATTTTTTGTTTTGGCAAAATAAAGGTAAGAATTACAATCTTAGGTATCTTTGTTCTATATGTAAGTTTGCTAAGTTCAAATGGTTGGTTCTAAGCGCTATGGTACTTAACATCTGAGGTCATCAGTGCCCTAGACTTAGAACTACTTAAACCTAACTAACGTAAGGACATACACACGTCCATGTCCGAGGCAGAAATCGAACCTGCGACCTTTGCGGTCGTTTGCTAAGTAATATTTGTTGTATTTTACAACCCAGGCTGCGATAATAAACAGTTGCGTTGACAAATGTAAAATTTAAACGAGAGTTTTTCTTTTTTTTTTTTTGTCATCAGTCTACTGACTGGTTTGATGCGGCCCGCCACGAATTCCTATCCTGTGCTAACCTCTTCATCTCAGAGTTGCACTTGCAACCTACGTCCTCAATTATTTGCTTGACGTATTCCAATCTCTGTCTTTCTCTACAGTTTTTGCCCTCTACAGCTCCCTCTAGTACCATGGAAGTCATTCCCTCATGTCTTAGCAGATGTCCTATCATCCTGTCCCTTCTCCTTATCAGTGTTTTCCACATATTCCTTTCCTCTCCGATTCTGCGTAGAACCTCCTCATTCCTTACCTTATCAGTCCACCTAATTTTCAACATTAGTCTATAGCACCACATCTCAAATGCTTCGATTCTCTTCTGTTCCGATTTTCCCACAGTCCATGTTTCACTGCCATACAATGCTGTACTCCAGACGTACATATTTGATATTAGTAGACTTCTCTTGGCCAGAAATGCCTTTTTTGCCATAGCGAGTCCTTGCTCCGTCCGTCATTGGTTATTTTACTGCCTAGGTAGCACAATTCCTTAACTTCATTTACTTCGTCACCATCAATCCTGATGTTAAGTTTCTCGCTGTTCTCATTTCTACTACTTCTCATTACCTTCGTCTTTCTCCGATTTACTCTCAAACCATACTGTGTACTCATTAGACTGTTCATTCCGTTCAGCAGATCATTTAATTCTTCTTCACTTTCACTCAGGATAGCAATGTCATCAGCGAATCGTATCATTGATATCCTTTCACCTTGTATTTTAATTCCACTCCTGAACCTTTCTTTTATTTCCCTCATTGCTTTCTCGATGTACAGATGGAAGAGTAGGGGCGAAAGGCTACAGCCTTGTCTTACACCCTTCTTAATACGAGCACTTCGTTCTTGATCGTCCACTCTTATTATTCCCTCTTGGTTGTTGTACATATTGTATATGACCTGTCTCTCCCCATAGCTTACCAGTACTTTTTTCAGAATCTCGAACAGTTTGCACCATTTTATATTGTCGAACGCTTTTTCCAGGTCGACAAATCCTACGAAAGTCTCTTGATTTTTCTTTAGCCTTGCTTCCATTATTAGCCGTAACGTCAGAATTGCCTCTCTCGTCCCTTTACTTTTCCTAAAGCCAAACTGATCGTCACCTAGCGCATTCTCAATTTTCTTTTCCATTCTTCTGTATATAATTCTTGTAAGCAGCTTCGATGCATGAGCTGCTAAGCTGATTGTGCGATAATTCTCGCCCTTGTCAGCTCTTGCCGTCTTCGGAATTGTATGGATGATGCTTTCCCGAAAGTCAAATGATATATCGCCAGACTCATATATTCTACACACCAACGTGAATAGTCGTTTTGTTGCCATTTCCCCCCATGATTTTAGAAATTCTGATGGAGTATTATCTATCCCTTCTGCCTTATTTGACCATAAGTCCTCCAAAGCTCTTTTAAATTCCGATTCTAATCCTGGATCCCCTATCCCTTCTAAATCGACTCCTGTTTCTTCTTCTATCACATCAGACAAATCTTCACCCTCATAGAGGCTTCCAATGTATTCGTTCCACCGATCTGCTCTCTCCTCTGCATTTAACAGTGGAATTCCCGTTGCACTCTTAATGTTACCACCGTTGCTTCTAATGACACCAAAGGCTGTTTTGACTTTCTTGTATGCTGAGTCTGTCCTTCCGACAATCATATCTTTTTCGATGACTTCACATTTTTCCTGCAGCCATTTCGTCTTAGCTTCCCTGCACTTCCTATTTATTTCATTCCTCAGCGACTTGTATTTCTGTATTCCTGATTTTCCCGGAACATGTTTGTACTTCCCCCTTTCATCAATCAACTGAAGTATTTCTTCTTTTACCTATGGTTTCTTCGCAGCTAGCTTCTTTGTACCTATGTTTTCCTTCCCAACTTCTGTGATGGCCCTTTTTAGAGATGTCCATTCCTCTTCAGCTGTACTGCCTACTGCGCTATTCCTTATTGCTGTATCTATAGCGTTAGAGAACTTCAAACGTATCTCGTCATTCCTTAGTACTTCTGTATCCCACTTCTTTGCGTATTGATTCTTCCTGATTAATGTCTTGAACTTCAGCCTACTCTTCATCACTACTATATTGTGATCTGAGTCTATATCTGCTCCTGGGTACGCCTTACAATCCAGTATCTGATTTCGGATTCTCTGTCTGACCATGCTGTAATCTAATTGAAATCTTCCCGTATCTCCCGGCCTTTTCCGAGTATACCTCCTTCTCTTGTGATTCTTGAACAGGGTATTCACTATTACTAGCTGAAACTTGTTACAGAACTCAATTAGTCTTTCTCCTCTTTCATTCCTAGTCCCAAGCCCATATTCTCCTGGAACCTTTTCTTCTGCTCCTTCCCCTACAACTGCATTCCAGTCGCCCATGACTATTATATTTTCGTCCCCCTTTACATACTGCATTACCCTTTCAATATCTTCATACACTTTCTCTATCTGTTCATCTTCAGCTTGCGACGCCGGCATGTATACCTGAACTATCGTTGTCGGTGTTGGTCTGCTGTCGACTCTGATTAGAACAACCCGGTCACTGAACTGTTCACAGTAACACACCCTCTGCCCTACCTTCCTATTCATAACGAATCCTACACCTGTTATACCATTTTCTGCTGCTGTTGATATTTCCCGATACTCATCTGACCAGAAATCCTTGTCTTCCCTCCACTTCACTTCACTGACCCCTACTATATCTAGATTGAGCCTTTGCATTTCCCTTTTCAGATTTTCTAGTTTCCCTACCACGTTCAAGCTTCTGACATTCCACGCCCCGACTAGTAGAACGTTATTCTTTCGTTGATTATTCAATCTTTTTCTCATGGTAACCTACCCCTTGGCAGTCCCCTCCCGGAGATCCGAATGGGGGACTATTCCGGAATCTGTTGCCAATGGAGAGATCATCATGACACTTCTTCAGTTACAGGCCACATGTCCTGTGGATACACGTTACGTGTCTTTAATGCAGTGGTTTCCAATTGCCTTCTGCATCCTCATGTCGCTGATCATTGCTGATTCTTCCGCCTTTAGGGGCAATTTCCCACCCCTAGGACAAGAGAGTGCCCTGAACCCTCTATCCGCTCCTCTGCCCTCTTTGCCAAAGCCGTTGGCAGAATGAGGCTGAGTTCTTATGCCGGAAGTGTTCGGCCGCCAATGCTGATTATTAATCAAAATTAGGCAGTGGCGGCGATCGAACCCGGGGCCGAAGACGTTTTGATTATGAATCAAAGACGCTACCCCTAGACCAGATAGAGATTATCTTACATAAGGTAAAGTCCATCGCTCCAAAAATTGTCAGCGTATTTAACTCACTTCTAATTTTTTGTAACAGAGTTAAAAATAGTGTCTTCCCGCATCAGGTTGCTCTACCCGTAGCTAGAATTTTTTTCATAATATCATCAAAGTTTCATTCAATTAATTTGATTGAAAACAAGGACTCTAACTGAATGATTTGTTCTACATTATTCAACGACTATGAGTGGTGGGTTACGTTTTTAAAACAGTGGTGAGGGACTCAGCCATGTGTAAAAATGCGTGTGTGCTTGTGCGTGTGTGTGTGAGAGAGAGAGTGTGTGTGTGGCTACCTAAATTGTACTTTCATGTGTGTATTGAAAAATTGTTGTCTCTTCTTGTTCTCTATGTGTACATTAAAACTGGGAAAACTTTCTTACCGATTCTTCTAATGAATCGACGGCCACCTCAGTGGCTACGAGTTCACATAACTTGGTACCTGTCGACCCCAGAGTTGGTTCGGCTGAACTACGCCAGATTAATAATTTTTAGAGAATTTCTCTTATTTTGGAGAACAGCCTCCTTTTTATTACTTAAAAATGCACGTCCACAGCCACAACCGCAAGAAACTTCTGTTTTTTTTTCTTTTCTTTAGGAAGTTACCACTTTTTGTCTGTTTTAGACCATCTTCGGACCTACCACCATTACGATAGACGGTTGCGGTGAAAGGAGTAGGTGCTACGACATCACGAATGTTAACTTAGCAGAGTTCTATCTGCTGGCAGTGATACACTGTCTCTGGTCTGCGTAAAACAGTCACAGATGGACGAAGACCTCAGAACGGGACGATTCCTGCAAGCCGTTAAATGTATTTCTTGGAAAGCCTGGCCCTCGTGGGGCAGTGGGGAAATATCTAACCATCCGTTATGGATGAAGAACTGAATATTTAACAGCGGAGTGTTTTCAAACGTTCTGGATGCCTGAAAGTGCACCTCGGCCAAGTAAAATAAGTATCACGTAGGAAAAACATTGAAATAACACATACCGCATAAATGAGATACACGCCGATCTTTATTCTAGTCGTCTACCTCTGCTCTGACACACCCGCTCTGCCACCCACAGGCGGACAGCAGTATCTGCACTCGCTGGCGTCCGCTGGTGCATGCAGTCATAAACCGTCATCGCTCGCGTTTGTTCACGTAAATCGTCCGAAGGTTTTTCTGGTAGAGGTTTCAGATGCTCCAATGTAACAAATTACAGCTTTGTGTGTAAAATTGTCTTTATCTCTGTCAATTGCGAACATCTACCTGAATAAAATGCATTGTTGACAATGCTCTAGGTACACACATGGCTGTTTGAAACCTGTTCTGGAAAGTACACGCACACGCAGCCATTGAGGGATTCCTGCTGTACAGACGGTGGAGGAATAGATAGTGGAGGAATTTTACACAGGTCACTTGTTCCTCAAGGAATAACACTGTGTGTCTGCCAAAAGCGCTGCCATTCTTAACAGCTCACCTGCTGTAATGTTAGTTCATTTATTTAAAAAAAAGTGACTGATCAAACAGGAACACTCATTTGCTGCTTGACGTATTACCCACATGTATTCTCCAGCTGTGATTCTTATACTTGCTACAACGAATCTTGTGCTGAGAATAGTAATGTAAAGGGCGTATAATTACTCTTTTAAAACATATAATGTGACGGCAACAGTGCGAATAGCGGATATACTACTAAAACCAATGAAATCTCTAGCTAAGTAAGTGTAAACCTACACTCATGGTATTCGTGGACTACGATTGCAGTTCACGTGTGATGTTGAAGCTGTGTTTGGTGGTAGTGCATGGCTTACTTTGGCTGTTGTATGGGGCAACCACGCGGATTATGGTGGCCTTGGAGCTTTTCCAGACGCTAACTTTTGGCTTGGAAGACACGGAGTATAACAGAGAGGACAGGACTCCTTGCTAAGATTCCTTATGGGACTTTGGTGCCTGACAAGCCATTTACTCTGTCTACAAAAAGATAGAAGTATCTCTTCATATGGACTTACTACAATGAGTACTGAATACAGAACGCTGAATTTTGCTTTCAATATACCACAAAATAAGCACTTAGCACCATCCATTAGTACTTAAACATACATTCAGCTAACAAGTTACACACATTATGGTGAATAGAAGACTTTGCCAGTCACATAATACTGGTAGGACCAACCAACAATACGGTAAACAATGTTAGGCGAACGTTCTGGAATGGATAAACATGTTTTTCTTGTGGGTTGTGACAACGTGTCTTAGGAGGAGAGATACGTAATCCTCGTACAAAACAAGCAACTATCAAAAAAACACAATAGCAACGATTATGTTACGCCATGAGTGCATACTGGCCTTGCTTCTACTGGAAAATGAAACATTGTAATAACATGAAACAACTGTTGAAAACATAATCTTCCACCAGAACAGAAATTGTGTCTTTACCTCAACTAAGCACCTTATAACCAGTCTTACCTCCCCTCCTTTTTCTACTCTTCCCTCCCTCTCCTCCTCCTGTACGTAGGGAGCGCGCTGCAGGTGCTCTGCCTTGACTGCTGTTGGGTTGAGAATGATACACTATTTCCGGTCTGCAGCTGGACCCTCCCGCAGGTAGAGATACTGCTTTCTCAGGCCTGTTCAAACATCTCACTGATCTTCCACAAAGAGATTCACGTCTTGACGATGCTCTGCTTCGGTCAATGTTGGGTTGACAATGATACACCGATTCAGGTCTGCAGAAATCAAACGTATTTCTAGAAAATGCCGACGCTAGCAAAAATAACGAAATACTTCACTTCGGGGGCTGCACTCACCAAAGTGGCCGTCGCCCGGCCAACGACCATTGAGGTAACTGCCGGTGGAGGAATTAGCTACTCAATACGTTGGCGCCGACCGCTCCATCCTCCCTCGCCCATCCACCCCTCCTCTGCCCTCCCCTCACCAGGACTCACTGCCTCCTTTGGATGCTTCCCGTAGCCTCTTAGCCTCCGAGTAAACGAAATTAGTATCTGTGGCAGTCTTGCAGAGAAACTGTCATGCATACTGATATCACACACATTTCAGATGCACAAATTTCAGTACAGAAAGCATGAAAATGCTGATCAGTACCATTTTTCACAGTTGATAGCCCTGATGTTTTCTCCACAAGAGAAACAAATGTTATTGCGTGAGTTGTCTAGTAGCACAGTGCTCTGAGGTGCTGCAGACGGGCATGATATTGTCCTCCAAAGGGGAAAAAAGATATGTATATTGATTTGCATGGCTTTGTCCTTCTGTACATACAGAGCTGCCGTGGTACTAACAGTCATCAGTTGACATTAGGTCTCATTGCTGTTGTAGCAAAAGTTGACTGCAATGAAATCCATTCCAGAGGATGCGCTCCCCAGCTGTGTAGCGCTTTAACTGCTTATACCTTGGAGAAGGCATGCTAGACTGACGCAGACTACTCGCCTCTTCTACCCTGTCGACAGTGAAGATCACTGAGACACCGGCACTGGCAAGCAGGTAAGGTACCCACCAGTGCCTCTGAATTGTCCCCAGCTATGTGGCCACATGACCTTGGATGTTCATGTTTATCGCTGGGTTGTGCTTCCGTTCTTGCTCATGTTGATATACAAAATTCTCGAAAGTAAACACATTAAAATCTTAATGCCTCTATAAATACCAAAGTTTACATACCTCATTGTGACTCTTCATTTTATGACATTATATTTACATATATTATATGTTAATATTTTGTTTGAATCTATAATCCCAAATGTATCATTATAACATTTCACTCATTAATACGAAACAACAACAATTTTTTTCTTATTTACGATATTATATATCGAATGGAACACGTATTTTGTTAACTAACACGTATTAGCCTCCACCTTCTATCTTCCACACAATTATTCACTTATAAATGTGTGCTAAGTATCATGCTGGCAATGCACTTGTTCGTACCAGCAACTCAAATCTAATAAATGATCGATAAAAGAAACCATCACTAGTTCTGAGCTCAGTTTCATTACCGTATGTTCCCGTCTCCTTTTCTCTTTCCCACTTTTCTTTCTCCTTATTCTACATTTTCTCCATCATTCGAATCATCTATTATATCCTTCGACTGACTTGTTCTTTTCATCATTCACCTCCCCCTGTTATGCCGATTGTGGGGTATTCACCTGCTTTGATCAGTACCTCTCACAAAAACTATACATACGGGACAAACAATCCAGTTCTTCCTTCAATGGTGTCACGTTTGTGTCCAGCATTTAAATGCTTTGATATTACTCTGTTCACAATTTATCATTTACTCTCGCCTATTAAGGACAACTGCCTCTCAGTTACTTCGCAACGCGTAAGTTATTCGTGTCTAGGATCAGCGTCTCTTTATTTTATCTTCTTCGTCTTCCTCACCTCGTATTCGCCGAATGAACAAATAACTGACGTACACTACTGCAGTGCTCACCTCTTCAAATTAACGATCCGCTAATTTCAGTGAAGTTGTTGAACAGTGTTCATCTGCCTCAAAGACATATGCCTCGCGTTTCCTTGATCTTCAGTTGTCCTTTTTGTTCCTTGTAAGACTACAAAATTTGTTTGCCATTCCACTAGCTGCACCTCATATTGTCCTTAAAAAAATATCTCCGACGAACTGTATCATTCGCTCACATGTACCCTGACCTTGAACTTTAGCGACTACTCTCTCTTTCACGAAAACATGGTCCATACACAACATTGGCACGGACATATAAACAAAAATCTCCACAGTCTGTGCATAGTCCGTAGTTCTCTGGAGAGAAAAGGAAATACAAATATCCTAATTCTACCTATCAACTAAAGGAAACGAAAAATATTTTAAAAATCTTATTACCACAGTACTTGGAGCAGCAGAAAACTAATACAAACAACAAATAACAATAGATGCCTCTTTTTCTATGCACTCATCACTAAGACAATTATTCCCAGAATCTCACGTCCCTGTGAAATCCCTGTCTCTTTATACCTCTCTGTCGACATTCACTCTCGGCAAGAACATGGTTTATCTTCTTCCTATCTTAACGACTTCTTTTTAATTATTTTTATCAGCTGTATCTGAGATTGCACTTTTACATTATCATACTCACGCACATTTCATGACATTCGGTCTCCTGCTTCACAGAGAGAAACAATAACTGTTGTACACATTTAACTGTTGTACACATTAGACCCACACTATGCAGTAATACTGTTCCATCTGAAATATACACTAAAATTACCTCATCCTAAACTCATGTACAACGTCATAGGAAACACAAAACACTTTTTTTACACAAATTTTTCTATTCTGCATGACCTCTGTCCTTACATTGCTTCTTATTCCAAGAGAAATTTGATATTGCTTATGTGATACATACCAACAAATATCCTAGATTTGATAGTTTCTAATTGTACCAGAGCCTGCACCCGTGGTCTAGGGGTAGCGTCTTTGAGTACTAATCAAAACTTTCTCGGTCCGGGGTTCAAATCCCGCCATTGCTTAAATATTGATTAATAATCAGCATTGGCGGCCGAAGACTTCCGACATAAGAAGTCACCATCATTCTGCCAACGGCCTTGCCAAAGAGGGCGGAGGCGCGGACAGATGTTCAGGGAACTCTCCTGTCCTAGAGCTGGGAAACTGCCCCTAAAGGTGGAAGAATCAGCAATGACGAACGGGATGAGGATGCTGAAGGCTATGGAAACCACTGCATTGAAGACACGTAACGTGTTTGCATAGAACACGTGGCATGTAATTGAAAAAGTGACATGATGGTCTCTCCATTGAAAAAAGATTCCGCAATAGTCCCCCATTCGGATCTCCGGGAGGGGACTACCAAGGGGGAGGTGACCATGAGGAAAAGACTGAATAATCAACGAAAGGATAACGTTCTACAAGTCGAGGCATGGAATGTCAGAAACTTGAATGTGGTAGGGAAACTAGAAAACCTGAAAAGGGAAATGCAGAGCCCCAATCTGGATATAGTACGGGTCAGAGCTGTGAAATGCAAAGAAAACTAGGATTTCTGGTCAGATGAGTATAGGCTAGTATCAACACGGCAGAAAATGGTACAACGAGAGTGGGAGTCCATATGAAGAGGAACGTAGGGCATAGAGTGTGTTATTGCTATGAACAGTTCAGTGATAGGGTTGTTCTTATCAGAATCGACCGCATACCAACACCGACAACATTGGTTCAGGTATACATGCCTACGTTGGAAGTTGAAGAGATAGTGGAAGTTTATGAGGATATTGAAAGAGTAATACAGTACATAAAGGGAGACGAAAACCTAATAGACATGGGGGACTGGAGTGCAGTTTTGAGGGGAAGGAGTCGAAGAAAAGGTTGCAGGGTTACAGGTGAATATGGGCTTGGGACAAGGGGTGAGAGAGGAGAAAGACTAATTGTTATTCGTAATAAATTTTAGCTAGTAATACCGAATAGTCTGTTCAAGAATCACAAGCGGAGGAGCTATACTTGGAAAAGCCCGGGTGATACGCGAAGATTTCAGATTGCATCTTGGTCCGGCAGAGATTTCGAAATCAGATTCTGGTTTGTGGGGCATACCCAGGAGCTGATACAGACTCAGATCACAATGTAGTAGTGATGAAGAGTAGGCTGAAGTTTAAGACATTAGTCAGGAAGAATCAATACGCAAAGAAGTAGTTAGAGAAGTACTAAGCAATGACATGATACGCTTGAAATTTCCTAAGGCTATAGATACAGCAATAAGGAATAGCTTAGTAGGCAGTACAGTTGAAGAGGAAAGGACAGCTCTAAAAAGGGCCATCACAGAAGTTGCAAAGAAAAACATAGGTACGAAGAAGGAAACTACGAAGAAACCATGGGTATCAGGAGAAATATGAGTACTTCAGTTGGTCGATGAAAGGAGGAATTAAAAAAAATGTTCCGGGATACTCAGGAATACAGAAATACATGTCAATGAGGAATGAAATAAATAGGAAGTGCAGGGAAGCTAAGACGAAATAGCTGCTTAAAAAAGGAAGAAATCGAGAAAGAAATGATTGTCGGAATGACAGATTCAGTATACAGGAAAGTCTAAATAACCCTCTGTGACATTAAAAGCAAGGGTAGTAACAGTAGGAGTGCAACGCCAATTCGACTGCAAAATGCAGAGGAGAGCGGACAGGTGGAAAGAATAGATTGAAAGACTATAATGGGGCAAATTTATCTGATGTGATAGTAGAAGAAATAGGAGTCGATTTAAAAGAGATGGGGGAACCAGAACTAGAATCAGAATTTAAAAGAGCTTTGGAGGAAATAAGGCAGCAGGGGTAGATAACATTGCATCAGAATTTCTAAAATAATTGGGGGGAAGTAGCAACAAAACGACTATTCACGTTGGTGTGTAGAATGTATGAGTATGACGACATACCATCTGGTTACGGAAAAATATCATCCGCACAATTCCGCAGACTGCAAGAGAAGGTAATTGCAAAAATTATCGCACAGTCACCTTAACAGCTCATGTTCAGTTGCTAACAAGATGAATATACAGAAGAATGGAGAAGAAAGTTGAGAATGTGCTAGATGACGATCAGTTTGACTTTATAAAAGGTAAATGCACAAGAGAGGTAACTCTGACATTGCGGTAGATAATGGAAGCAAGACTAAAGAAAAATCAAGATACGTTCATAGGATGTGTCGACCTGGAAAAAGCCTTCGACAATGTAAAATGGTGCAAGATGTTCAAAATTTTGATAAAAATAGGGGTAAGCTATAGAGAGAGCCACGAGGGAGTGACAAGAGCGGACGACCAAGAACGAAGTGCTCGGTTTAAAAAGGATGTAAGGCAGGGATGTAGTCTTTAGCTCTATTGTTCAATCTGTACATCGAAGAAGCAATGTTGGAAATGAAACAAACGATCAGGAGTGGAATTAAAATTCAAGGTGAAAATATATCCATGATGTGATTTGCTGATGACATTGCTGTCCTTAGTGAAAGTTAAGAAGAATTACATGAACCGTAGAATCGAATGAAAAATCTGAGTACAGAATATGGATTTAGAGCAAATCCAAGAAAGGCGAAAGTAATGAGAAGTAGCGGAAATGAGCACAGCAAGAAACTTAACATCGTGACTGATGGTCACGAAGTAGATGAAATCAAGGAATTCTACAACCTAGGCAATAATATAACCAAAGACGGACGGAGCAAGGAGGACATCAAAAGAAGACTAGCAATGAAAAAAGGGCATTCCTGGCTAAGAGAAGTCTACTAGTGTCAAACATAGGCCTAAATTTGAGGAAGAAATTTCTGGGAATGTAGGTCTGGAGTACAGCTTTTTATGGTAGCAAAAACTGAACTGTGGGAAAACCGGAACAGAAGAGAATCGAAGCATTTGAAATGTGGTGCTACAGACGAATGTTGGAAATTAGGTGGGCTGGTAAGGTAAAGAATGAGGAGATTCCACGAAGAATCTGAAAGGAAAGGAATATGTGGAATTCACTAATAAGGAGAAGGAATAGGATGATAGGACATGTGTTAAGAGTTGAAGGAATGACTTCCATGGTACTAGAGGGACCTGCAGAGGGCATAAATTTTAGAGGCCGACAGAGATTGGAATACATTCAGCAAATAACTGAGGACTAGGTTGCAAGTGAAACTCTGAGATAAAGTGGTTAGCACGGGTGAGGAATTCGTGGCAGCACGCATCAGACCAATCAGGAGACAGATGACAAAAAAAAAAAGAAATTAAAAAATTACCGGATTGGCATGTGCACTCTGTTTTGAATTGCTCCATTATACACGAGGAAAAATTTCATATTTTCTTTTATTTGTTGGAAGGACGATAAGGAATTCTAAGTGTGTCAGTGTTCCACACTACGGTTGATATTACTCATGCACAGCCTGTATCCATATCATCAGCGAATCGAAATTTTTTTGAGAAAGGGATGAGGGCAGACGGACTTGCGTCACTTGCTAGCTGTAAATCTCTGAATAATCACACTAACATTTTTTACAAATGAAGCCACTTTTTCTCGAGATGATGTCAGCAACACTCATAAATCACATCTGTGGTCTGACGAAAACTCGTATTTCCTTGTGAAGGCGCTTCTCAGGAAATGTATTGTGTGGTGTGTTATACGATCGGGTAACTGGACCTGTTCTGTTAAGCGGACCGTCTTTTAGAGCCCACTGTCAAGACTTTCTTGAAACGAATCTTCCAGCATAAAATGGTTCAAATGGCTCTGAGCACTATGGGACTTAACATCTATGGTCATCAGTCCCCTAGAACTTAGAACAACTTAAACCTAACTAACCTACGGACATCACACAACACCCAGTCATCACGAGGCAGAGAAAAGCCCTGACCCCGCCGGGAATCGAACCCGGGATCTTCCAGCATAATTGGAAAGAATTTCTTTAGCTGTGAAGGTGGTTATGTTCTTTCAGCATGATGGCACTTATGCACATTCTACTCATTAGGTGACCCATCATCTAACCCAAACACAAACTGGAAGATGGATCGGCAAAAATGGTCACTTTCATTGCCCACAAGGATTCCTGGACATTACCCCTTTGGATTTTCGTCTCGGGGTAGTTAAAAGGTGAAACACCAAGACGATTTCAGAAGAGCTTCATGTAGTGTGCCAAGATAATTCGTAAGTAGGCTACATTGAAGTCAAAGGTGGAATGTATGAAACTCATCTTCAAATTAATCATCTGTCATTGCTTAACACCATGTGTCACTATTTACTTTGGTTCACTTTACAACCAATAACGTTTGACGTATATTATAAAGCGTATTTTATTGGAAGTAATCTGTACTGCCACATAAAAACACCGACAGACGTCGTTTCTATTGGTTATATGGCTACCAGTTTCGGTGATTCAGTACACCATCCTCAGGCCGTAACTAACGCCATTCCATTGTCGCCGCCGGCCGAGGTGGCCGAGGTGGCCGTTCGGTTCTAGGCGCTTCAGTCAGGAACCGCGTGACTGCTACGGTCGCAGGATCGAATCCTGCCTCGTGCATGGATGTGTGTGATGTGCTTAGGTTAGTTAGGTTTAAGTAGTTCTAAGTTCTAGGGGACTGATGACCTAAGATGTTAAGTCCCATAGTGCTCAGAGCCATTTGAACCATTGTCGCCAACATCT
Source organism: Schistocerca americana (assembly GCF_021461395.2). Lineage (NCBI taxonomy): Eukaryota > Metazoa > Arthropoda > Insecta > Orthoptera > Acrididae > Schistocerca > Schistocerca americana. The sequence goes on from NC_060122.1 coordinate 526,285,648, forward strand.
GTGAATTTGTTTCTGCAGATTTTAACAACGATGTTGTGTCTCCAACCATTAATTACCAACTGTAGTTGTTAGAGTCTACGAAAACCAGGTCACTGATGTTGGCTACTGGATACTCTCAGCGTCGGTTAAGGCTGAAGACTCACTGAGACTGTTAGCCATATAATAACAGCAAAAGGATCGTTGTATATGGTCCATTTAATTACACAAGTCTTTTTTCTTCCGTGTCTCCACCCAGAGTTCCGCACTGTCACCTGTAAACAAAGTAAGAGCCTACGGAATATCAGACCAGCTGTGTGGCTGGATTGAAGAATTTTTAGCAAACAGAACACAGCATGTTGTTATCTATGGAGAGACGTCTACAGACGTTAAAGTAACCTCTGGCGTGCCACATGGGAGTGTTATGGGACCGTTGCTTTTCACAATATATATAAATGACCTAGTAGATAGTGTCGGAAGTTCCATGCGGCTTTTCGCGGATGATGCTGTAGTATACAGAGAAGTTGCAGCATTAGAAAATTGTAGCGAAATGCAGGAAGATCTGCAGCGGATAGTCACATCGTGCAGGGAGTGGTAACTGACCCTTAACATAGACAAATGTAATGTATTGCGAGTACACAGGAAGAAGGATCCTTTATTGTATGATTACATGATAGCGGAACAAACACTGGTAGCAGTTACTTCTGTAAAATATCTGGGAGTATGCGTGCGGAACGATTTGAAGTGGAATGATCATATAAAATTAATTGTTGGTAAGGCGGGTTCAAAATGTTTCAAATGGCTCTGAGCACTATGGGACTCAACTGCTGTGGTCATAAGTCCCCTAGAACTTAGAACTACTTAAACCTAACTAACCTAAGGACAGCACACAACACCCAGCCATCACGAGGCAGAGAAAATCCCTGACCCCGCCGGGAATCGAACCCGGGACCCGGGCGTGGGAAGCGAGAACGCTACCGCACGACCACGAGATGCGGGCTAAGGCGGGTATCAGGTTGAGATTCATTGGGAGAGTCCTTAGAAAATGTAGTCCATCAACAAAGGAGGTGGCTTACAAAACACTCGTTCGACCTATACTTGAGTATTGCTCATCAGTGTGCGATCCGTACCAGATCGGGTTGACGGAGGAGATAGAGAAGATCCAAAGAAGAGCGGCGCGTTTCGTCACAGGGTTATTTGGTAACCGTGATAGCGTTACGGAGATGTTTAGCAAACTCAAGTGGCAGACTCTGCAAGAGAGGCGCTCTGCATCGCGGTGTAGCTTGCTCACCAGGTTTCGAGAGGGTGTTTTTCTGGATGAGGTATCGAATATATTGCTTCCCGCTACTTATACCGCCCGAGGAGATCACGAATGTAAAATTCGAGGGATTCAAGCGCGCACGGAGGCTTTCAGACAGCCGTTCTTCCCGCGAACCGTACGCGAATGGAACAGAAAAGGGAGGTAATGACAGTGGCACGTAAAGTGCCCTCCGCCACACACCGTTGGGTGGCTTGCAGAGTTTAAATGTAGATGTAGAGTGTCACAGAAATTTTACATTTCCTCTCTGCTCCGCATGAGGTCTGTGCAAATGCTCATACTCAGGGGATTCATGTGGTAAAGTTTTGGACGTGATTTTGGCCGCACGACGACAATTAACAGACTTTGAAGGTGGTGTGATAGTATAGGGTTACATCACCTGTTACAGTTATAATTATCAATAAATCCGTAGCGTCAGCCGCCAATCGCTAGACTTACATCTGGTGAACGGGGGCTCAAGTTTGCAACAATTTGAAAAAAATCCAAACCATAGTGCCGCGTAGGCCGCTGAGCGCCTGCGAGTTTGCATGATGCAACCCGCTTGAGCCGGTGGTACGCGTGCTGCTAAAGCGACTACAGCACGCCTACGGGATAGCACTCCCGTGCCGGCCCTCGCAGCGGCTAAGTCCGTTATCAGCGCTCTTACATAATGAAGGTCATGCGCTCAGTATAAAAGCGGCCAACGCAGACCAGTGGAACCATTCCGCTGTGAGCTAAATCTGCAACAGCATTGAAGCACTATGCCCCCTCGACGTGTGTACTGTCAATGTCGCCATCACATGCCAGTCTACAAACATATAATAAGACTGGAGAATAAACTTGGCACAAATGGAACTGCACAAAGTGCCATATTGAATAGACCGATTTTTTTTCCGTGGATGTCGAGTTAATTTCAGTCTTTACGTTGCCACAGGGAGTACTGGAAGTGGATGGTTTACTCTCGCTATTGTCCGATGTGAGAATGCCTCTCTACCCGGATTGGAATCATTCGCCTCCTTTCTTCCAGGAGGGCTAGTTCTTCAACTTTCGCAGGACTGCTTTTGTTGAGGTTGGAAGGTAGGAGACGAGGTACTTGCGAAAGTAAAGATGTTTTGAGGGGTCGTGAGTCGTGCTTTGGTAGCCCAGTTGGTAGAGCACTTGCCCGCGAGAGGCAAAGGTCCCAAGTTCGAGTCTCGGTCCGGCACACTGTTTTAATGTGCGAGGAAGTTTCATACCAGCGCACACCCCTCTGCAGAGCGAAAATTTCATTCTGCATCAACTTGTTCATTTCCAGGTATCGCAGAGTGTCTTTCATCCATACCATCACGATGTTGCGACAGTTACTATGAGCCCGAAACACAACGCCTACAATTTCTGCAGTTATGGGGTTGGTACAACTATTGTGATAGTTTCTAATCATTTGTAGGCCTGACACGCTATCAGACCCGATTATTGTGCCTGCTGTGGCCCCCTGTGCCAACTGTAGGGCTTCCAAAATGGCAGTGAGCTCGGCTGTCACACTACTGGAGTTTGGATCCAGCACGTGGAGTCCTTGTTGTATGTTTCCACGTACTGAATAAGCACTACGAGCACCTTCACTAAACTTGGACCAAACTGTATTTTAGGCAAGCACGCATCGTGACAGTCAGACAGGAATTTCAATGCCGTTGCATTGTTTGGGTCCTGGTTTTGACATGTTAAATTGGTGCTGTCATCAATCTGCAGAGTCGACGTTTCGTATGGCCATTGCAGTGCAGCAGAGGAGGAATTTTCCACACTTGGTGCCTTAGTGTCTGCATCTCCCTGTATTCAGTCGCGATAGGTGTAAGATGTTTATTTATCGAGTATCTTCCGCGTACATTGTGAGATGTTAACTCCCGGGTTTTTTCAAGGGGCTTATATTCATCGAAATAGTTGCAGGAGGAATTTCTTGCAGAGGAACATTCGTCGCAACGTTAACGCTCGTGCATTCTCTTCAACCAGTGTCGCGTTGGTTGGGGTTGACGCGAACGCCCAAGTAACTATACACAGGGTTTTGTCCGGCGTAAAGCCCATCTTAGGAGTGTACTGTCTGTTGCTGATCTGTAGCTTAGCTGTCTGCAATCAGTGTGTGTCCTTAGTAGGAACCTAGATACAGACATCGCTGTCTACTGATCGCAGCTCCACCAGTCTTAGCCTTGATGAGATTGTAGGCTTTTTCACATCTGGTAATTACGTTTCGGATATGAGGAGCCCATTTTAGCTTATCATCGACAATCATCTCGAGATATTGAGTTCTAAGTTTTATCAGTTGCATTGCTTGGGAAAATGGAATCCTATGGCGAATAAAGATCACAAAAGTAGGCTTCCTTCACAGATTTCGAAGCCGTCTTCTGTACACATTCATGCCGATGTATGAGCACGTTCTGCATTTTCAGACGACAGGACTGATGAGTGCTGCCTTCGGAAGATATACGAATTGTAATATTTGGATGTCGAACGCAAAGAGATCACGAACGTCTCCAATACTGAGACTGAATAATAATGGAGTCAATACCGATCCCTGCGGGAGATATCTGCTACTTTCCCTGGGTCGCAGTGTAGTTCCGCGTTGACAAATGATTTTCCTTCTATTGCTAAGGAAGCTTACAACGTTATACAAGAGTCGTTTTGGACTCTGCAGTTTCTGCAATTTTTCCCTAGGGCTGACTAGACGATGTAGTTGCATCCTTCAGTCAAGTCAATGAACACAAGTGTCGTACAATTATTCAAAGAGAAATTTAGCTGTATGTCAATAGCTATCCGTAAAAGGATTTAAAATGTCCACTTTCTTTTTATAATCCGAAGTTGTTCCTCCGATAATAGTTTCTTGTTTCCACGCCACGCCGCTTAATAATACTTTCCATTACCTTCGCCGAACATGGTAGTATACAACTATGTATTGTCAAATCTTTTTCCCGATTTGTGGATGAAGACGATGTGACAGTTTTTAGTGCGTCAATTTTGATCTTTTGCGTCGAGTTTCTACTGTAAATTTTAAGCAGCTGCAGTTTCCCGGTGTGTGAGATGTGGCGTAGGACTGCGCAGACAATATAATCTGGGCCAGGTGCAGTACTTTCCCTTGGGAGAACGCAATCTGGAGTTGTTCCAGAGAAAATGGTTATGTAATGACTGTGTCACACTTTACATATTCCGCCTCGTCTTCTTTGTCCTTCACGTTAGGTGGAACGATTCACGAATTTCCTATGGTAGTGGAGGTGTGTATATGCCCTTTGTCAGACCGGTTTTAATGTTACGTATTACATTCCAGATCCCGGTTAATGGAGTTTCTTTGCAGGTATCAGTGCATAAATTGTACCACGATCTTTTTGTGAATATTTTCTGGGCTGCATTTTCTTACGGACAAAAAGTTCGTATCATTAAGATTTTATATTTCCTTAATGTCTGCCCTCAATCATTGAGGACGCATTACATTCTGAATCCCACCGACAGGGCCATGGCTGGTGAGTAGTCGGCTTACGTCCTTTTTGAACTACTGAGACTTCCGCTGCATCATTAATAAGAGGTACCTAGACCTCACAGTCTCATCCGTGATTCCCTGTGTCGATGATAGATTCAAGTTTGTCTTCCAGTAGTGTTTAGAATAGATTCCACTTCGCATAGTTTGTATTTTGTTTCCGGTTGATAGCGTGTCTGATAGTATCTCCGCCACGCGGTGTAACCGCACGATCTCCGGCGCCTTGCCACTCTTCGCGTAGCTCCCCCGTCGTAAGTTCGAGTCCTCTCTCGGACATGGGTGTGTGTGTTGTCCTTAGCGTAAGTTAATTTAAGTTAGATTAAGTAAGCCTAGGGACCGATGTCCTCAGTAGTTTGGTCCCTTAGGAGCTTATCACCAACTACCAACAGCACCCCTATGTTGTGACTTGTTAAGTAATTTGAACCTGGAACACCTGGTATCCCCATATTGTACCGTAAATAGGTAATACTCAAGTCCACTACCGTCGGGGTTTCACTTCTTCGGACTATTCTTGTGGGTCAGCCATCATTTAGTACTATATAGTTTTCCGAATCTAGTACATCCACTAGCGATTTTTCCTGCTGTTGGATACCAACTGTTTGCAATGGGTCATGCTGAGAGTCAATATTGACAACGGGACAATGGATAACTTGTTATACCAACAATGCTACACAGCCGCACCCATCATATCTATGTTCTCTAGTGACAGAGTAACCCGGGACTGCGAATGGTTCGTTCGGTTTTAACCATGTGTCGGTGACGATACAAATGTCTACTATGGTTTCGAGCAGAAAATGTCGAGGGCTATCACTGTTTGCCTTGAGAGATCTTGTGTTCCACTGAATGATTTTATAGACCGTTTTTGACGTTAGGAGTGGAAAAAACATATTTTGGAGTGACATCCGGATCGAATCTGATTGTAATACTGGTATGGGCCCATTAGTAGCCTGCTGGTACTGCATATAGTTCATCATCGTGATATTTATACTTAAAAGTTGCTAATGAGGTGGTTCCCTACATCAGTCTGTTGGCTGGGTCTGTGAAATTATAGTGGATAGGGGTTTTGACACTTTGGAATAAGAGGAAGGCAGGGTTCTGGTTGGTATATTTGGCCCTGCTGTTCCAAGCTTTGGTGGGGTTCTCTATGTTCTATAGAATGGAGTAGTTGGGGATGCTGTGTTAGAAGCGGGGGCGGTGGTATCGGCGGTGAATTCACTGGAGTCACCGTTCCTGGCGTCTGCGGCATTGTCGTCATGAGAGGGTTGGTGGCTGCATGTCGTAGGTGGCGGTGCTGACAGTATCATTGAGCCTGTGTTGAGTCAGGAGGAGCGGGAGTTCTGTACACTGTGTCGTAATGTTAGGGGGAGAGGTAACTGCATTCACATGAGGCCTGTTTCCAAATGTAGCTGCTGTTTCTCTAAAGGTAATATTTTTGACAAATACAGTTTGGTGATTTTTTGTTTTGTTTTGTTTTTGTTTAAGATAAATTTGGCAGTTTCGAGGAAAGCCATCGCTCCTGTGTGGCCTCGCACAGTACGCACACCTTATGTTACTTCTGTACTGTTTGCTGCCGTGTACATATCGCAAACAATTATAGTATTGTTAGATGAAGAGTACATACACGTCCACTGGATAGCGAACGCCATGAATATAAAAAACTGTGAGAGCCCCTGAGATCTAGATGTCACAACACAACCTGGAGACGGCTTTGTTACAGTTTTACCGTTCAGAATTACAAACTTATTAAATCTCATCATGGCAATAACTTCGAAGCAAGATGTTATTCCTGTTACTAATTCATCCTCCGTAAGGAGGTTTCGACAACTTTGATAATGTCTTGTTCAGTTGTGAAGAACATCGGAATTTAGGCCTCCAAATCTGCTTTGCCTAGGAAGGCATTGACTGTTAACCCTGACACAGTCTCAATTTTCACACAGTTTTTCCCTTCAGCCGTAATATTGATTATGTGCTTGAATAATGATTCGTAGTCCCGCCTAATGAGTTTGCCTAGTGCCATAGGGTGGAGCCTACCCATGTTTCTTTTACTTTCAACAAATGAGATGAGAGCCCCTTTGTCGATAGTTGCATATAAGTTAGCAGTGCAACTTACGTGTTGTTTTGCGATGGTTCCTTCTTGGGTGGCTTCGACACATAGCATTTTCTCCATTTTGTCCGGTTGGTCGTTTTGTTCTTCCTTCTCTGTACAGTCCCGTTGGCGCTCTGCGAAGGCTGCAGGTATCTTTTGCAGCTGCGTCGACAGGTGGAACATGTTAGTGTGTGCGTTGTAGGACGCAATGATTGCATCGTTAATCGTTTCACTAACGGATGCAGGAAGTGCTTCAGTACTCACTGCGACATTGTGCGGCTGGTTTTGTGAAGTTTGTGGACAGGCGAGCTGCAATCATCATTGTCCATGGTGGTGATCGGAACGTTACAAAACTTTTTACGATTCAGCACCCTCTATGGAAGTGGAACATGTGATTCTTGTCTTCATCTTTTCCGAAAAAAGGAACGGATCATGAATGTTTTCTCGAGGAGCGGCGCCAAACACGAGCCTTTGGAGAGCTCCTCACATGCTCGTCTGTGGCATTTGGCTGCTGTGTTCCTCATATTATGCGGCGATTTACGTTTTCACTTTCTGTATTAATGGACACTAAACGTGGAGGCAAAGCGTCACTCTCCTTGGCCAGAACGAGTCCATAAAATAACTTTTCTTGGTTTTGTTCTACAGCTTTGATAAATTGCAGACATGTGATATTGTAACACGTAAAGCTGTTTTACGTGTTACAGTACGTCATATCTACGAATTCGTAAAATTCTACGCACTTCTATGAAGGGCTTGGAGGAATTGACGCACAAACGTTGTACAAAACACGCTGGTCCAAGAAATGAAAAGTAAGTGATCTCTCAGCTGTGACGACGACTAGACATATGTGGACTACTAGCAAAACTGGGTCAGTTCACTCTGCGATTTAAATGAGCATTAGTGGACGACCTGTGAAATTCCCTTCTCATAAACAACTTTTGTGTTGAAACTGATGGTGCCATAGTCAGACGCTTTGAGCTGTGAGAGGTACAGTGCCTGCTGTCAACGGAAATCATGACGCAGAGTTATAGGTGAATTACACTTATTGAAACGGAGATCGCAAACGCCTTTAGTAGGTGTCTTATCGCTCTATAAAGGCACACATCTACATTTCCATACATACCCCTGCAAGCCACCGCATAGATCTGGGAGTCCTTACAAGTATTTCTTTTCCCTTATTATTGCGTTTTGTTCGTTATATTTAGTTGTAAACGTCAGTACATCCAAATAACACATATGTCAGAACATAAATGTTACGATATAGTTGTATATATCTTTCCTACAAGATAGCCTGTTTTCGACTATCGAGCGCGAACATTTCAGTGGTACGCGGATTGTTTGGTGCGTTGTGGCTGATGTGCTGGTTTTCGTCCGTTAAGACAAGGAGGGAACATTCAAATTAACATGTTAATATGTACATTTGTATTGCGGAAGCTGTAGAAAGACTGTGATTAATACTGTTTTAACTGTGAGCTGTAAGGCTTGTTTTCATGCATCGATGAAATGAGACAGTTTTTCCGTGTGCGATGGTCGAAAATGGTGTATCACTAGTGAAACAACGCACGTGCGCGGTATCAGGTTTGAATATTTCGAGGAAGTGCTTCGATGTGAATAAGCCTTGAACTGTGCCGTGTGAATCACTGGACTGACACTGTTTCGCAGTCGCCAAGGATTAGGAAATTGTATAGACAATTATACTCCGTAAATACGTCAGTGCCTCGTATTTCATATTGTGCACACTCTGAAACTGTAATTAAGCAGCATTAGCCTCACGACGACAGCAGCGAGAGTACAAGAATCTTCTCGCTACCAGCGACAGATGGGTAACGGAACTGACCTGATTTTCAGCGCTAAATCGCTGAACATCAGCATCCCCCGTCACCGCAGTCACATTATCTCGAAAGCCTCCAAACAGGTGAGGTGCAGCAAACGTAGTTTATTTTATTTTATTTTTTATTTAAGTACTGTTAAATGCGATCAGCCTCTCAGTTGTAAAAATAATGTACTAGCTGTTTTCTGATTTAAATAATTTGTTTTCGAATTATAATAATATGACTGGTCGATCTACGACAATATTATCATTGCAACATTACTAACATGTAACTGCAGCGTTGCTTCACGTTGCTCCTCATAATTTTCTAGCACCTATAATAACAGTCACACCTGTTCTCACTCATGCAGTGTATTTGCGATGTGCAGCACACAAATAAACAACTTCCTGAAATGAACACTGTTGCAATCTACAGTTGTAAGACGTGCGAAAGTTCCTATCTGACTGGCCGAAAACTGCAGCCGGTGTGGTATTCGAATTTGATAGCTGGTGTATACGTGTTTAGGGCTCTTTTGTTCACAGTATGAAACACGTTGCATGGTCTGGGAGGGTCAGAGTATTTTAAAGTACATGAGTGCATTTTTGGGAGCATGTATACGTGTTCTTCAACAACATTGATACTATGTACTTGCGGGAACGATACTTATTGCCAGAGAATAATGGTCATTTAATTTTCATGATCCTGGCTTTTTCATGTTTGAATGAAGGCACGTGGAGAGTACGTGAGTACTGTTGCGTTGTATTTGAGTTTCACAGTAAATTCAATTTCGTTCTGTTGGCACAGAATCCTAGACATGGAGTTAATGACTCTTAACTAACACACTTAAGTTCATTAGTTTGACACAACGAGATTACATCAGGAAATGATTACTCCGTCGTTCACACTATTTGAATTTAGGTCAAGCAACCACGTGGCTTTGTAACTTGACACACATTCGATAATGAATGGGCAAGCGAGCAAGCAAGCGAGCTAGTTGCACAAGGGAGATCCCTACAAGGAACTTACAACGACGCCAGGGTAAACCTTCCGTTCCGATGTGTAAAATAAAATTCTGCAAAAGCCTCTGACTTTTTTTGTGTAGAAGATAGACTTTCCTGATATGGGATGAATGTTTAAGGAACACCTCGTCCTGTATTTTGCAATGTCATTTGAAAGCAACTCAGACTTATGTCATTTCACAGCCAAATAAACTCCGTCCACAAGACGTGGTGGGCACCTAGGTAACGTCCGACCGCCATGTCATCCTCCGGCAGAGGCGTCATCGGATGCAGATGCTCACCTGGCCGTTGTAAGTTTGCGTGACTTGGAGCTGCAACTACTATGTGAAGCATCTCTTCAGATGGTATCACAAGGCTGAGTGCACCCTGTGCCAATCCTCCAGCTAAGCAAAAATCCATGCCAGTAGAGGGAGTCGCACCCTCATCCTCCGCATTGGAGGCAGCCTCTTTGAGACCTAAGCTACGGGAGTGAACTTCACAGCCAAGTACCAAATAGGATAATCGCTATGTTGAGTGTTTTAACGTTCTCTGTAGGTGTACTTTTGTGACTGACATTACACTCTCTTTTTAAACTCTTTCAGCGAGCCCAACTATTATTGAAACTATCTGGTTGATTAAAAAGTTTCCCCTGGATGAGGATTCGTACACGGAACCTTATTTCTGTGGGCAGCGCTCTTAAGGAGTGAAATGTTCAGCCACGACCCGCCCTCACAACCTTATTTCCGCCAGTACCTCATCTCCTTCCTTCCACACTTGACAGAACTTCTCCAATACATCTTGCTTGACTAGCACTGCTGGAAGAAAAGATATTGTGGATATGTGGCTTAGCCGCAGCCTTGGGGATTCTTCCCAGAATGCCGGCCGCGGTGGTCTCGCGGTTCTAGGCGCTCAGTCCGGAACCGCGCGACTGCTACGGTCGCAGGTTCGAATCCTGCCTCGGGCATGGATGTGTGTGATGTACTTAGGTTAGTTAGGTTTAAGTAGTTCTAAGTTCTAGGGCACTGATGACCACAGATGTTAAGTCCCATTGTGCTCAGAGCCATTTGAATCTTCCCAGAATGAATATTCGACGGTGCAGCGGGTTGTGCTCTGATGTGAAACTTATTGGTGAGAGAGAACACCTAACCATTTTAATGTGACTTAACAATGAATAGACAGCACAGACGACGAGGAACAGTACCGAAAATGTGCAGGCGTGTTTCTACAGACTAGAGAGTTTAAAGTCCTGGAATATTCATCATCATGTAATTGTATGATACAAGAAAAACCCCGCCATACTGAAGGAGTAAATGCTGGCTGTTGAAACGGCTCAGGCGGTACAGGAACTGTCAAGAGAAGCACGGCGACAGGACGCCTTACGTTTGCTAACCACATTAAGCTCTGCTTGGCGCTCCAACGTTCTGCATATGCTAGTCTCCAAGCGAATCAAAATGCACTCTCTCGAGAATCTAGACCGGTCACAGGCCTCAATCTTCTACCAAAGTTAGATGACCACTGAGACAGTCAAAAACCCGGCCACTTTGTTGCGGACCGAGTTTTGAGGTGGAAGTGCTGCGATAGTATGGATCGGTAATGTTGTTATGATTCCCGAATCAGTTCAAATGGCTCTGAGCACTATGGGACTTAACATCTGAGGTCATCAGTCCCCTAGAACTTAGAATTACTTAAACCTAACTAACCTAAGGACATCACACACATCCATGCCCGGGGCAGGACTCGAACATGCGACCTTAGCGGTCACGCGGTTCCAGACTGAAGATCGTAGAACCGCTCGTCCACTGTGGCCGGCTGTGATTCTCGTCGTCAGTTGTTAGAATGACAAATGGCTAAATAGAAAAAAATATCTCGGGTTTGGCAGTGAAGTCGGTAAGGCGCTGGCTGCATCATAGTCGGTATCTGCAACGACTGAAATAATTAGTAGTCGTTGGTAAAAAATAATAATATATACATAACATGTGTTACAGGCTTCTTCATATGTTGCATATATATAATTACAAACAGATATCTAGAGAGCCAATACTTACGCCATACTCGACTAAGTGCCTTTTTAGAGGTTGCTTCCAATCAGCTGAAGGCTATGCTACATTTCTAGTTGACGTCCCGAGCAAGAGTGGACGAGAGCTCGCTAGACACTTGTCACAAGCCGAGGAGCGGCGCTTGCGGCACTAGTGGCGACTCGTGGGTCGAGCGATATGTACTACGGACCGCGGTCGATATCTGCAACTAACAACAGTGGTATCGAACATTGATACTACAAATGTAAGTGGTTGATATGGGATAGATTAAGGAAGTCGTTCTAAAATATAATACAATTACCAGCATCTTATACTAAGCTGTAATTGGTTCAAATGGCTCTGAACACTATGGGACTCAACTGCTGAGGTCATCAGTCCCCTAGAACTTAGACCTAGTTAAAGCTAACTAACCTTAGGATATCACACACATCCATGCCCGGGGCAGGATTCAAACCTGCGACCGTAGCGGTCGCGGAGTTCCAGACTGTATATTATGCAGCAACATATGGCTGGGATCAAATACCGACTGACGAGTTGAACTCTTTCTTTCTGAATGGAATTTGTGGAACTGCTCTGTAGCGTAATGTAGGAAATCTTGGTATTGTAGAAATTGTTGGCGCTGCAGGAACTGAAAGAGTGTCTGTGGCCCATCGTATTCTGTACCTGTTTGTGGAAGGATCCTTGCCAACAATAGACAGAAGCAAAGTATTACATAATCGTTGATTGCTCTCTCTGGCTCCTGGTAACACTGTGGGATAGGGTGGCCATATGTGGATCAGGGCCCGTATTCGGGGACTTTACCTTATGGTTAGTGCTGTGCACATGGCTCAAGAGGAACACAACTGTACCACGAGAGGCAGCCACCATATAGGCACATCACTTGCCTGGCACCTTTTCAGTTGAGAGTAATGGTCTCCAAATGGCATTCGTTATTTGGGACCACTTCCCGGATCTGCACCACGTCCATGAGCGCGTAGTATTCGTCCGCCGATAGTGATTGTAGGAGTCAGAGAGAGAGAGAGAGAGAGAGAGAGAGAGAGAGAGAGAGAGAGAGCTGTCGCCAGTGGACTACTTTTCTCTGCCTAGTACTGGAGAGGATCCTTCCGCCAAAAGGCTCAAAACTGGCCACGCCGCAGACAGTCTCTCAGTTCTTGAAATGCCAACAATTCCTACAGTGCAAACGTTTCCTGTGTTAGACTACAGACCAGTTCCACAAATTCATTGAAGAAGAGTAACTACGCCGTGCAGCCATTATTTACTGTTAATCACAAATGTCTTTGTAACATTAGCTTCATGCATAAGTTCGAAGCGTTTATCATAAGTAACAAAACCGAACTTTACTTACCAATAATACATTCTCCTTCACTGTTTACAGCAGTCGGCCAAGGCTGAGGTAACTTTTCGATTTCATGATTGTAGAAAGCACATAGTTCTGAGTCGAAGAACTCGTCGCGCCACGTTCGGAGCTCATTTTCATCCGGAAAGGAAGTTCGATGAAGGTTGTTTGATAGAGAGCGGAAGAGGTGAAAAGCTAAGGCTGCAAGGTCAGGTGAATATGGAGGTGCAGAATGATTTTCCGGCCTAACTCCTGTATAGTGCTTTCAACCAATGTATTAGAATGCCGGTGGCCGTTATTGTGGAGTAGCATCACTTCACACAGTCTTCCTGGTCATTGTTCTTGAACTGCGTTGTCGACAATAATGTCAGCGTTTATGAGATATGACGATTGTTTTGACCATATAATTCGCGATGGGCAAGGTCACACTGGCCACAGTGCCCTGCACACGCACCCAATAGCACTCCACACCACAAGGGCTTGAGTTAGCGCTTTATGTCTTGCGACGTCACGCATGGATGAAGTTATCAGGTTCCACGGTTGTCCATATTCCTTATAGGTACCAGTACACAAGCTCAACTGAGGTGACTGAAATGCTAATCATTTCTGCAGAACATACTGATGTTCATATCCAGTGAATATGAACGTCCGATCTCCAGTCGTTCAGGGTGTTCTGTTTTTTTCTGAACACGCAACTCTCTGCCACGCCGTTCCCCTGGTGTTATGGACATGTATATGGCTGGGTCAAATGGCTCTGAGCACTATGGGACTTAACATATGAGGCCATCAGTCCCCTAGACTTAGAAGTACTTAAACCTAACCAACCTAAGGACATCACACACATCCATGACCGAGGCAGGATTCGAACCTGCGACCATAGCAGTCGCGCGGTTCCAGGACATGTATACATGCGCCGATTAGATTTCCCCACAGTGCTGTGAACGTCTGTATGCGTCCTGAGCCGCCCGCCTCTCACTGACTTGGACAAGTTACTTCTATAGCTCAGTGTATAAGTAAGTTACTGGTATTTATCGTACAAGGTATGTATCTCGTTGCGTGATTTATTTTCAAATAACCTCGTTTCGATATCCCGCATCGTTTAAGAGATATGGTGATTGTTATGACTATGATTCGCGATGGGCAAGGCAATGAAATAGCGAATCACGTGCGACAGATCTTCAGCTATAAAAGCCAATAAATTGAGAACTAAATGAGATATCACGCCGTTCTCAATAATGAAGAAAATTCTGATATCTTAGTACATTTCCCTGGCTGCAATGTTTGAGCTAAGATCGAAAGTTTACGCAATGCGTTTCTAGCTCTGCAAACTCTATAAAATACACTACTGGTCATTAAAATTGCTACGCCAAGGAGAAATGCAGGTCATAAACGGGTATTCATTGGACAAATATATTATACTAGAACTTACATTTCATTACATTTGCACGCAATTTCAGTGCTTAGATCCTGAGAAATCAGTACTCACAGCAACCACATCTGGCCATAATAATGGACTTGATACGCCTGGGAATTGTGTCGAACAGAGCTTGGATGGCGTGTACAGGTACAGCTGCCTGTGCAGCTTCAACACAATACCACAGTTCATGATGAGTAGTGACTGGCGTACTGTGACGAGCCAGTTGCTCGGTCACCATTCACCAGACATTTTCCGTTGGTGAGGGATCTGGAGAATATGCTGGCCAGAGCTGCAGTCGAACATTTTCTGCATCGAGAAATCCTGCTGAAATGTAAGGTTTTGCAGGGATCGAATGAAGGGTAGAGCCACGGGTCGTAACACATCTGAAATGTAACGTCCACTGTTCAAAGTGCCGTCAATGCGAACAAGAGGTGACCGAGGCGTGTAACCGATGGCACCCCATAACATCACGCCGAGTGATACGCCAGTATGGCGATGACGAATACACGCTTCCAATGTGCGTTCACCGCGGTGGCGCCAGACACGGATGCGACCATCATGGCTCTGAGCACTATGAGACTTAACATCTATGGTCATCAGTCCCCTAGAACTTAGAACTACTTAAACCTAACTAACGTAAGGACAGCACGCAACACCCAGCCATCACGAGGCAGAGAAAATCCCTGACCCCGCCGGGAATCGAACCCGGAAACCCGGGCGTGGGAAGCGAGAACGCTACCGCACGATCACGAGATGCGGGCTCGACCATCATGATGCTGTAAACATAACCTGGATTCATCGGAATAAATGACGTTTTGCCATTCGTGCACCCAGGTTCGTCGTTGAGTACACCCGCTCCTGTCTGTCATGTAGCGTCAAGGGTAACCGCAGCCATGGTCTCCGAGCTGGTAGTCAATGCTGTTGCAAACGTCATCGAACTGTTCGTGCAGATGGTTGTTGTCTTGCAAACGTCCCCATGTGTTGACTCAGGGATCGAGACGTGGCTACACGACCCGTTACAGCCATGCGGATAAGATGTCTGTCAGCTCGACTGCTAGTGATACGAGGCCGTTGGGATCCAGCACAGCGTTTCGTATTACCCTCCTGAAAACCCACCGATTCCATATTCTGCTAACAGTCATTGGATCTCGATCAACGCGAGCAGCAATGTCGCGATACGATAAACCGCAATGGCGATAGGCTACAATAAAACCTTAATCAAAGTCGGAAACGTGATGGTACGCATTTCTCCTCCTTACATGAGGCATCACAACAACGTTTCACCAGGCAACGCCGGTCAACTGCTGTTTGTGTATGAGAAATCGCTTGGGAACTTTCCTAAGTCAGCACGTTGTAGGTGTCGCCACCGGCGCCAACCTTCTGTGAATGCTCTGAAAAGCTATTCATTTGCATATCACGGCATCTTATCCTGTTTGTTAAATTTGGCGTCTGTAGCACGACATCTTCGTGGTGTAGCAATTTTAATGACCAGTAGTGTATATTGCAAAGATGCAGCGCAGTAATTATAACGGATAGTGGAAAAAAAAAATTATTTTTTTATCGAGTTAAGATACCAGGTTGTATGATGTGCCAAAATGAAATTTTTCCACCTTATAGTTTTCGAAAAATCGCATGATAACTACTTAATATCAGCCGGAACGCTGTCTCTTAGCACAAGTGTGTGTACAGCCTTATAACAAAGGACGCCTCAGCACGGAATGCAGAGAGAACTTCCGCAGACCGAAAGGGTTAATGTGCCTGAGTTTTTGATCTTCTGAGTACAAACCATTCTGCACAACAGAGGCCAAAAAGGAGCGATCCTGGCCATATATGGACTAGTGTGTGGTGCAACATAGCTGTGGTGTCAATATAATCATGTACTTCGCATGACATACGCTGATAAAGCACAAAGATTCATTCTGCCATTCTCAGTAACTAGTATTACGGGAATATCTGCGGCTGTGTAAGTTGTATTCAAACTCTGCGCGTTTGATTGACAAATGCGTGTTCGGTTTATGCGCGAAACGCGCACGCCCATCTGATTTCCGCAGGTTGTGAACGACGTGAGTCCGTAGCGGTGCAGAGGGAATACGAGCGGCTGCGGTGCACGGCGCGCGGGCTGTCGCCGGCGGCGTGCAGGCGCTGTCAGGGAGCGCAGCGCGGCAGCTGAGCACAGCCGAGCCGCCCGTCAGCGGCAGAGCCAGCAGACAGCAGTCAGCAGTCAGCGGGCGAGGGCGTGCTCACGCTGACAGCTGAGGGCCCTCGAGCCCCCACTGCACGGCACAACAGAGCAGCACGCCGCGCCGGCCACTAGAGCGGCCACACTCCGCAAGCGGGCGCCACGCGCCTCTACCAGTTCAGGGCGGCCGCCGCTGCCCCACCAACACGACAGCGTTGTTGTGACCGTCTCCTTAAACGAGCAAACACCAATCTTTTTTAGTGCAACCTACACAGGATACTGAAAATGATGAAGCGATTCCACTAATGTATCTGGACTGTATATTTTGACATACGCTGAAGCGACGAAAGTCACGGCATGGCGATACGTACAAGGAACAGGAGCAAATAGCATTAAGGGTAGATGACACATTAGTAACCGATGGGCATAGTGTGGCAAATCTATTTAACAAGTACTTCATATCCATTACTGATAGAGTGGGATTGTCAGGATCAGTAAATAATGCCCTTGAATATCTGAAAGTAACCTTTACAAATAGCTTCAGGTACATGAATATGTCACTCACTTCACCAAAAGAAATAACTTCCATAATAAAATTTTTAAAAACAAAGCATTCTAGTGGTTACGATGACATATCAACAAAATTAATTAAGACATGTTCTTGTGAGTTTAGTACAATTGTAAGTTACTTGTGTAACCACTCAATTATAACTGCGACATTTCCTGACTGGCTAAAATATGCAGATATTAAGCCTCTATTCAAGAAAGAGGATAAAGAGATATCATCAAACTACAGATCGATTTCACTTTTGCCCACATTCTCAAAAAGTTTAGAAAAAATTATGTGTAGGCAGCTTCTCAACCATCTGACCACAAATAACATATTATCAAGAACACAGTTGGGATTTCTGAAGGGTTCAGATATCGAGAAGGCTCTTTACACCTACAGTGAATACGTAATTAATTCATTAATTCAGCAGGTATTGTCTGTGATTTGTCAAAGGCATTTGATTGTGTGAACCACAACATCCTTTTAAATAAATAAGAATTCTGTGGTGTCAAGGGCAGTGCTGCAAAATGGTTCAAGTCATGCCTCGCTAACAGGGAAGTAAGGGTGTCAGTGCAAGGAACTAGTGAATTAAGTCATCATTCATCATCAGAATGGGAAGAAATAACATGTGGTGTCCCACAAGGATCCATCTTAGGGCCACTGCTTTTTCTTGTGTACATTAACGATCTCTCATCAGTTACACTGCCAGAAGCAGAGTTCGTTTTGTTTGCAGATGACACAAGTATTGCAATAAATAGTATGTCGAGTGTAGTTCTAGAAATATCTGCTAGTGATATTTTCATGCATGTTAATAAATGGTTTAAAGCCAACTCATTGACATTAAACTTCGAAACGACTCACTATATGCAATCCAGAGCCGGTAAGAGGTTTCCACCCAGCATATTCATAAAATATAAAGAAGAGCACATAGAAGAGGTTGACAGTCTTAAATTCCTGGGATTACAACTTGATAATAAATTCAGTTGGGAGGAGCACACCACAGAACTGCAGAAACGCCTTACCAAATCTGTATTTGCAATTCGAGTGTTAGCAGACATAGGAGACATAAAAATGAAAAAAGCTTGCATACTTTGCCTACTTTCATTCCATAATGTCATATGGTATAATATTTTGGAGTAACTCTTCAAGTCAAACAAAAGTTTTCTGAGTCCAAAAGCGTGTAATACGTATTATTTGTGGAGTAAATTCACGGACGTCCTGTAGAAACCTCTTCAAAGAACTCAGTATACTAACTACTGCCTCTCAGTTTCTTTACTCCTTAATGATATTTGTCCTAAATAATATATCTCTTTTCCAACAAACAGCTCAGTTCATACATACAATACCAGGAACAAAAATGATTTGCACAAGGACTTAAAAGCACTTACCTTAGTTCAAAATGGGGCCCACTGCTCAGGAACACTCATCTTCAATAATTTGCCAGCAAAATTAAAAAAAAAAATTGTTACAAATAAAGATCAGTTTAAAAGGAGCCTGAAAGACTTAGTAGTTGCCAACTTCTTCTACTCCATGGACGAATTTTTCAGTAGAAACAAATGATGTATACATTCAGACTATTAGTATTGCTATTTTTAAAAAAAATTAGCGAAGTTCGGTGGCAGGAGGAACAAGACTTTCGGTCAGGCCAATACAGGGTTATAAATACAAAGTCAAACAGGGGTAATACAGGAGTAGGTTTAATAATGAATAAAAAAATAGGAATGCGGGTAAGCTACTACAAACAGCATAGAGAACGCATTACTGTGGCCAAGACAGACACGAAGCCCACGCCTACTACAGTAGTACAAGTTTATATTCCGACTACCTCTGCAGATGACAAAGAAATTGAAGAAATGTAAGACGAAATAAAAGAAGTTATTCGGATAGTGAAGGGAGACGAAAATTTAATAGTCATGGGAGACTGGAATTCGGTAGTAGGAAAAGGGAGAGAAGGAAACGTAGTATGGGAATATGGATTGAGGCTAAGTAATGAAAGAGGAAGCCTCCTGGCAGAATTATGCACAGAGCACGACTTAGTCATAGCTAACACTTCGTTCAATAATCATAAAAGAAGGTTGTATACATGGAAGAAGCCTGGGGATACTGACAGATTTCAGATAGATTATATAATGGTAAAACAGAGATTTAGGAACCAGGTTTTAAATTGTAAGACATTTCCAGGGGCAGATGTGGACTCTGACCACAATCTATTGGTTATGAACTGTAGATTAAAACGGAAGAAACTGCAAAAAATGTAGGAATTTAAGAAGATGGGACCTGGATAAACTGACTAAACCAGAGGTTGTACAGAATTTCAGGGAGAGCGTAAGGGAACAAATGGCAGGAATGGGGGAAATAAATACAGTAGAAGAAGAGTGTGTAGCTTTGAGGGATGAAGTAGTGAAGGCAGCAGAGGATTAAGTAGGTAAAAAGTCGAGGGCTAGTAGAAATCCTTGGGTAACAGAAGAAATATTGAATTTAATTGATGAAAGGAGAAAATATAAAAATGCAGTACACGAAGCAGGCAAAAAGGAATACAAACGTCTCAAAAATGAGATCGACAGAAGTGCAAAATGGCTAAGTAGGGATGGATAGAGGACAAATGTAAGGATGTAGAGGCTTATCTCACTAGGGGTAAGATAGATACTGTCTACAGGAAAATTAAAGAGACCTTTGGAGAAAAGAGAACCACTCGCATGAATATCAAGAGCTCAGAGTGAAACCCAGTTCTAAGCAAAGAAGGGAAAGCAGAAAGGTGGAAGGAGTATATAGAAGGTCTATACAAGGGCGAGGTACTTGAGGACAATATTATGGAAATGGAAGAGGATGTAGATGAAGATGAAATGGGAGATATGATACTGCGTGAAGAGTTTGACAGAGCACTGAAACACCTGAGTTGAAACAAGGCCCCAGGAGTAGACAACATTCCATTAGAACTAGTGACGGCCTTGGGAGAGCCAGTCCTGACAATACTCTACCATCGGTGAGCAAGATGTACGAGACAGGCGAAATACCCTCCAAGAAGAATATAATAATTCCAATCCCAAAGAAAGCAGGTGTTGACAGATGTGAAAATTACCGAGCTATCAGTTTAATAATTTACGGCTGCAAAATACTAACGCGAATTCTTTACAGACGAATGGAAAAACCAGTAGAAGCCGACCTCGGGGAAGATCAGTTTGGATTCCGTAGAAATATTGGAACACGTGAGGCAATACTGACCCTACGGCTTATCTTAGAAGCTAGATTAAAGAATGGCAAACCTACGTTTCTAGCATTTGTCGACTTAGAGAAAGCTTTTGACAATGTTGACTAGAATACTCTCTTTTAAATTCTGAAGGTGGCAGGGTAAAATATAGGGAGCGAAAGGCTATATACAATTTGTATAGAAACCAAATGTCAGTAATAAGAGTTGAGGGGCACGAAAGGGAAGCAGTGGTTGTAGCCTCTCCCCGATGTTATTCAATCTGTATATTGAGCAAGCAGTAAAGGAAACAAAAGAAAAGTTCGGAATAGGTATTAAAATCCAGGGAGAAGAAATAAAAACTTTAAGGTTCGCCGATGACATTGTAATTCTGTCAGAGACAGCAAAGGACTTGGAAGAGCAGTTGAACGGAATGGATAGTGTCTTGAAGGGAGGATATAAGATGAACATCAACAAAAGCAAAACGAGGATAATGGAATGTAGTCGAATTAAGTCGGGTGATGTTGAGGGTATTAGATTAGGAAATGAGACAATTAAAGTAGTAAAGGTGTTTTGCTATTTGGGGAGCAAAATAACTGATGATGGTCGAAGTAGAGAGGATATAAAATGTAGACTGGCAATGGGAAGGAAAGCGTTTCTGAAGAAGAGAAATTTGTTAACATCGAGTATAGATTTATGTGTCAGGTAGTCGTTTCTGAAAGTATTTGTATGGAGTGTAGCCATATATGGATGTGAAACATGGACGATAAATAGTTTAGACAAGAAGGGAATAGAAGCTTTCGAAATGTGGTGCTACAGGATAGTGCTGAAGATTAGATGGGTAGATTACATAACTAATGAGGAGATGTTGAATAGGATTGGGGCGAAGAGAAGTTTGTGGCACAACCTGACTAGAAGAAGGGATCGGTTGGTAGGACATGTTCTGAGGCATCAAGGGATCATCAATGTAGTATTGGAGGACAGCGTGGAGGGTAAAAATCGTAAAGGGAGACCAAGAGATGAATACACCAAGCAGATTCAGAAGGATGTAGGTTGGAGTAGGTACTGGGAGATGAAGAGGCTTGCGCAGGATGGAGTAGCATGGTGAGCTGCATCAAACCAGTCTCAGGACTGAAGACCACAACAACAACATTTAAAAAAAAATATTGACATATTCCACAACCACGAGGATCTCCTCAGTACGGATCTATGGAAAAACTAATCTAATCGAATCTAATGTATACATACCGATGGTGCTAGTATCGCGTACATAAAGTGGAGCTGTCATTTGTACTTAGGTCATTCATGTGAAAAGGTTTTCGACGTGATTATCACCACACGACGGGAATTAAGAGACTTTGAATGCGGAATGGTAGTTGGATCAAGACGAATGGGACATTTCCTTTCATAAATCGTTAGAGAATTCAGTATTCTGAGATCCACAGTGTCAAGAGAGCGCTGACAATATCAGATTCCAGGCATTACCTCTCAGCTCAGACAACACAGTGGCCGACGGTTGACGGCCAGCTCTTAACGACCGAGTGCAGCGGCGTTTGTGTTCAGTTGACAGTGCTTACAGACGAGCAACACTGCGTGAAATAATAGCAGAAATCAACGTGGGATGTACGACGCACCTATCCGTTAGGACAGTGGTGCGAAGTTCGGAGTTAATGGGCTATGGGAGCAGACAACAGATGCCAGTGCCTTTGTTAACAGCATATCGCCTGCAGCGCCTCTCCGGGGCTCGTGACCATATCGGTTGGACCCTACAGGACTGGAAAACCGTGACCTGATCAGATGAGTCCCGATTTCTGTTGGTAAGAGCTGATGGTAGGGTTCATGCGACGCACAGACCCCACGAAGCCAAGCACTCTAGTTGTCAACAAGGCACTGCGCAAGCTGGTGGTTCCTCTATAATGGCTCTGGACAGTGTTTACATGGAATTGACTGGGTACTGTGATCTAAATTAACCGATAATTGAGTGAAAAGGGCTATGTTCGGCTGCTTGGAGACGATTTGCAGTCATTCATGGGCTTCATGTTCGCAAACAACGACGAAATTTGTACGTATGACAGTGCGCCATGTCACTGAGCAACAACTTTTCATTGTTGGTTAGAAGAACATTTTGGACAGTTCGAGCGAATGATGTGGTCACCCATCGAACAATAATGGCACATAATCGAGACGTCTGCTCATACACAAAATCCTACACAGGCTACACTTTCGGAATTATGAATGACTGTAGAGGCAGCATGGATCAAAATTTCTGCAGAGGAATTCCAATGACTTTTTGAGTACCTGCTACGCCTAGTTGTTGCATTACGTCGGACAAAAGGAGATCGAACACAATACTAGAAGGTCTCCCATGACTTTTGTTGCCTCAGTGAATTACTACACATGGGATACCAAAGGTAGGAGAGACTGAAGTTTCTCATAATGAGAAAGGTGCGATCTGTAGCTGCTCTAAAAATTTTTTAATCCAAAATCGCGTTAAAAAAGCGTTTTAATTGACCGGGTTTGCCAGGGAAGAGTGTCATCTTCATATTTTTGAAAACTGTTTTGTTTGTGCGTCGTTTTCCATTGTGCATTCATTACTCATGCCATGTTAACATTTTAGTGGGGAGAGACCACTGTGAAATGTGCAGTATACTCTTCACTAAGAT
This sequence comes from Schistocerca americana, assembly GCF_021461395.2. Classification (NCBI taxonomy): domain Eukaryota; kingdom Metazoa; phylum Arthropoda; class Insecta; order Orthoptera; family Acrididae; genus Schistocerca; species Schistocerca americana. The sequence goes on from NC_060122.1 coordinate 526,308,677, forward strand.
GTTAACATGGCATGAGTAATGAACACGCAGTATACATAACATACAACCAATAAGGTGTTTAAGGAAATGATGACAGTCTTAGCCATTGCAATTGGCCAATAACGAAATATTGAACGCGATCTTGGCTATAAAATTTTTTTAAAGGCATGATAGAAAGTTGATAGCTGGATAGAGTACTTGAAAGGGTTTCGTGCCTACTCTTTATCGCTCAAATTTATCGTATATACGTAGCCTGCTCAAAAATGAAATTGATACAAGGGAGAGCACCAGATGGCTGATGCTCTGGAAAAATAATACCTCAGATGCAGTTCGAGTCAGGCATTAGCCACTTACGGTACTAGTAGTGTATTTCTAGGCAGCGTTTGTCGCAGCACAAAGGATACATAATTCAAGCGTCCTAGGTTCGAATCCCAATGAAGATTTCTTAGATTTTCAGTTTTTACATTACGCTGCAAATAATCCGAAATAATGCTCTGTATGCTGCATTTATTAAAAGTTTCGTAAGGTGCAAATTTTGGAATTTCAAGAAAATTACCAGTAAATTCCCAGCAAATTCCAAGGAGGATTTGTAGGTCTTTAAAATCAGATACATTCATTATCTTACAGATGAAAGGTTACACAAACTGCGGTGATATTCATCGCAAAAGCAGAGGAAACAGTTATTTTGGTATCTTCCACACGTCATAAACGCCGCTTTTACACGTTCGTCATTGTATTAAAGTTTGCACAGAAAAGCAACCCTACTATACGTTCGTAAAAGGTTCTCTTTCCCCTTGCATTTTGACAGTAAACCAAACGTAACGTATCATTTCGCCAAATATAGGCGAGGATAGCTGATGGTGTACAGTGCACTGTACCCTGACGGAAAAAAATCGCAAAACCGAAAGTAGTTTTGCAATGTACACGTAAGCTTTGAGGCGTATTACTACAGGGTGTCACTAACTATTGCCACCTAGAATAACTCCGAAAGTATGATAGCAGCTGAAAAGTTTGTGGGACAAATGTTGCATGGGACAACGGGGGCCATAATATGACGTTGGTTTTTTGTTGCTACGTGGGGTCGGGTCAGCGATATGAAGGTCAACTTGGTTTTTTTAAATGGGATGCTATAGTCTGGTATTTATTTTCTGATAACGACTATCGAGACGAATCCAATATCCAATGAAACATTAAGGTCTTTGAAGGTCATCGAAAGTCAAAAAGGTGGCATGAACGTCCATTTACAGAAGGTGTTCTAAGCGATGAACATTGGTATCAGTGCAGTGCTACAATCTTCTTATCATCGATTGAGTGGTATTCCTTATCACTGCGGCACTTATCGAAGCATATGCTCTGACAATTCTCTCTTGTATATAGTGCAAATAGTAAATATTCGCCCAATACGGCGTATCTATCTAACGTGCCATTGACATGTAAACGCCTTTCGACGATTTCGCAATACAACACTAATAGGAACGGTACGACTAGTATCGTCGTATCAAGCGAATGTGAATGATGTATTCCTCCGAAGAACATCGCACATTTAAATGTATGATAAATTGAGAACAACCTAATGTTTAAAGCTCCGAAAACATATCCGGCAAAAGAAAGTTACTATCGAGGAACCGGAAGTTGGCACTCTTGCCACTGTCGTTCGAGATCCTTGTGTTAGTTCGCGTCAAATGGTTCAAATGGCTCTGAGCACTATGCGACTTAACTGCTGAGGTCATCAGTAGCCTAGAACTTAGAAGTAATTAAACCTAACTAACCTAAGGACATCACACACATCCATGCCCGAGGCAGGATTCGAACCTGCGACCGCAGCGGTCACGCGGTTCCAAACTGAAGCGCTAGAACCGCAAGGCCACACCGGCCGGCGTTCGCGTCAAATCGCAAGGGAATCTGACATGAGGCAAAGTAGTGTTGTTTGAGTTCTGCATCACTATAAATATCACCCTTATCATATCAGTCTCTATCAAGAATTAACTGGTACAGATTGTACGCATCGCACTGATTTCTGCCGACATGCTCAACTTAAAAAAATAAAATAATAATAAAAAGTATATTCCAGCTCGCTTGGCTAAAGGAACGTGTTCCAATAGTTCCACAAATGAATTTCCAAAAAAAAATTCAGGTACCTCTTTCCCGTCAGTCGCTGATTAATAGTAAATGGACCTATTAAAAGGTTACTGACCATCTGATCATGCCGCACAAAAAAGTCGCTGCTAAACGAACTTGGAAATTGCTATCCACTGATACGTGTGTATTTTCCCATGACCATCGATGATTATTGCATGTGTTGTTTATTCCGTGTCGTTCAAATGGTTCTAAGCACTATTGGACTTAACATCTGAGGTCATCAGTCGCCTAGAGTTAGTATTAGTTAAACCTAAGTAACCTAAGTACATCACACACATCCATGCCAAAGGCAGGATTCGAACCTGCGACCGTAGCAGCTGCGCGGTTCCGGGCTGAAGCGCCTAGAACCGCTCGGACACAACGGCCGGATTTCCATGTCGTTAAAACTGCGCTTCAGTATGTATGGAAGCAAATTACTGTTCTCAATAACCCAGTGACAGGCATTGGGCATTGACGCCAAAGTGGATATTTTGGACACGCTGTATGTGAAATGGATACAGGTTTTCCGCATGTAATGTTTCTCATACATGTGTCTGTGGGACACTCATACGCAGGAACCTTCTTCGTATGCACGTACTGGACCTTCGCTCAATACTTGCGATAATTTCTTCCTATTCTTGCAAAGTCTGTTAACGTGCACGCTCTGACGAAAAGTGTCCACTTGGAAGAGAATGTTGCACGCAAAGTGATAAACAGTTTGGTAAACGCCCGGTGATCAGATAATCGTCTAGTCGGAAAGCGCCTGTGGTATTCTTATCTTGCAGCAGTAGCACTACAGTCGCAGAAGCCATAAACATAACACCATATCTGCTTATTCCTGTAGACGTGTTGCCTTGTTAGCAGCGCTTGTAGGAACATAGTTAACACCACACACTACACAGCTAACCGATCCATCGCCGGTACACTACACAATGCGGCTTACACGGCACAACTGCGCAAACAACGGGTGAATGCACTACGTACTATGTACGTTACATGACCATAATACAAGGTAGGTTGCATAGCGTAAGCATGCCATGTATCCGTGCATTTGCTGTAAGAAAATCACGTTACGCTCTAGTTGTGCTGCGTATACGTTCAAGTATTGCAAATCAGTTTTGCAGAATTGAAGTTCCTTTCGATACCCATATCTCCATAACGAAGCATTTGCGGACCTATGTTCATATAACATTTTTTGTTCAGAATTACTTACACTATCTCTGTTTAAAATATTGACTCTTCCTCTCCAAACACCCTATATAACAAGACCTCAAAGGTAGTATTGAGATAGATATTATAATTCACAAAAGGTAAAATATTGTGTGGGGAAATGCTACAGCACTGAGGACGAGGATTGTCGTGTGGAAAAATCGCACCACAATGTCACCGCATGTAAGGTAACATATCCTTATGTGCAGTATGTGGTGGTGGTTGTTGGGATGTATGTGCAGTATATCTCTGACGTCCCATTGTGCAGCCGAAGTTCCCTCGAACCCACCGTAAGTTGAAGTCATCCCCCGCCGGCTTCAAGTACCGTGACGCTAGCAGTAACACGCTGTCCCTCTCCAAAACAAAGGAAGAATGGGATCACTTTCCAGGTCGCCACCATACTCGCTGACGATGATCCACAGCAGTGAAAGTTATTTGCTCTGACCCGATCGTACGTTCGTGCATGAGCATAAAAATATTTGCCTGTTTTTTACTCAAATCAGAATGTAATGTCCTCTGTTATAAAAAAGCTGAACTGAAATAACTACTGCGAACAGCTTGTCTCAGTCCACAAATTTGTAGAGACAAAACCTACTGGCGTTCACTGTGCAGGAAATTAAATCAAAACTTCTACTCAAAAACCATTACCAAAATCAACGTTTGCACTGCCCCAAAAAACAAAAAAATGGTTCAAATGGCTCTGAGCACAAAGTGGCTTAACTTCTGAGGTCATCAGTCGCCTAGAACTTAGAACTAATTAAACCTAACTAACCTAAGGACATCACACACATCCACACCCGAGGCAGGATTCGAACCCGCGAACGTAGCGGTCGCTCGGCTCCAGACTGTAGAGCCTAGAACCGCACGGCCACTCCGGCCGCCCCCCAAAAAACAGGAAACACTGAAATTACGTAGCAACACTGTGAAAGACACACTCTTCATTGGCTCATTAAAAAAATATGAATTACAAAGAAAACGGTTAGAATTTGCGCAATGGAAACATGAGGTGAAAGAACCAACAAAATGTGAAAAGAATATCACCCGAAAAATAACAACATAATCAACAGCAACAGTTCAGCAATTGCGCCAGCTAAAATATGCTAAAGTAAAACCAAACTACTGAGAGAGACTAAAAAAACTAACTCAGTCCGAACGGCCCTTGGAAGGCCTAACGGTACTGACCGCTGCTTCTCAATCAAGTAGCTCCTGAGTTTGCCTCACAAGGGCTGAGGGCACCCAGCTTGATAACAGCGCTCGGCTGATTGGATGGTCACCCATCCAAGTGCTAACCCAGCCGGACAGCGCTTAACATCAGTGATCTGAAGGAAAACGGTGTTACCACTGCAGCAAGGACGATGGCAATGAGAGACAGGTTGTGATGATTTTCTCACACTAGAAAAAACTTCTTACTTGAAATTAAAATACTAATCCGCTCACTATAATGATAATGCTGTATTCCACAAGAACATAAAACTCGCAAAAAAACAAAAACTTTTGTCTCTTTACAAATGTCTTACAATGCAATGCTTTCACGACTGTTCAGATTGAGTTGAATTAAACTAAAACCAAGGTGGGGAGTTGGACTGTTCTGTTGCAAGAGTCGCTAACAGTATCAGTACACGCCAGCAAAAATTATTACATTAATAACACATCCATAATGCAAATTCATTCTCTCTGTTCCATAAATGCTGCGTCTGTAAGTTCTTCTATCAAATTAATAATTCCTAACCACTTCTTTCAGTAAAATATTCATCCAATATGCACTACGGTAAAGTTCTGCCAGCTTACTCCATGTCCAACACTCGACTACTCTCCGCTCAACAACTGAGCCAAAGTTATACAAGTTCAGAGATACTGTTGTCACTGCCGTAAGAAGACTATTCCACAGATCTCATAAGCAACTGCTTCGATGTCGTGACATGAATTTTTCACTCATTCTGAAACTAGCCGCAAATAAATGTGTAGTCCACCTATACGTGTCCACCTCTCAGTAGTAGTGCAGCACCCACGATTCACCGCTAACCACAATGCGGCGCCAATCATATATATAGTCCACGCTTCACGCTCACAGCATCAGTCCAAACGCAGTTCTTCGTGCTGTGGGTTTACGGCAGCTACTGTAGTTCCCTAGTCCGGCGCTGCTAGTCTCCGATCAGTGCTACTAGATGACGAAGAAGGCCATTACTTGTTCTCGAGTGGCACGTGCAGATGTGAAGAAGGCACGATGTGCTTTGTGTGCAGTACGATTATCCTCCCTTGTGGTGGTGAGACGTAGTCCACCAGAACCCTGACGACGAGTATGCTTGCACTCCGTCGTCGGGCCTCTGCCACATGCGATTGCACTTCAGATGTGGATAATGCACGAGTCGACCAGGTGGGCAAATAGCGACCCGCAGTCTGTCCTCTTTTAAACTCTGCAGGTGCTGATAACGCTGTCTCGTAGTAGTACGCGACATCTCCGTATCATCACCGTGACCCCTCAACATCTGAAGCTATTCAAGTCTATTATATATCCTACCAGGCCTGGCAAAAATACTTTACACCGGCAACACCAATGCCGGTTCTGCCGTTCTGTTTGTCACACAGCTGCAACTGTAATCATTATATACCCGCCGATGATGTGTATGTCCTAGTTTTTCAGGCAGATTATATCATAAAGTGAAAGAACATCGAATCGGTGTCGATTTTTAGGACATACAGAAATCGATATTAAAGATTGTACGGAGCTTTGGAAGGCTTTCGATCAAGGAGGATAGAAGTACTCGGGATTCACAGCCAATAAAATAGTTGATCAGTTATCCAAGAATAGTACACTGTCTTCGTAACCATCGTAATGAAAGCGGCTGGGGAGAGGAGATGGGGAGAAGATAAAAAATATCAAGGTTTCAGCAATATATACACTGACCGGCACGAAAAATGCAACACTCAATAAATGATCTGTAATCCTTGTGTACCTATCTATTTAATCAAAGTGAAGCACTTGAACCAACTTTTTGAGACGCGGCATGTTATTAGTGTTACCTTGCGAGCGAACAATGACGTGTTGCTTGTTTACTGCGCTAGCCTCAATTGTTGTTTCCCACGTAACCTGGAAAATACATCACTGAATGTGAGAGAATAATTGTTTGCCGCTCTTATAACGCTTATTGTTGTACCCTCAACTGTTCCCCTATCAACTGCGCGTGTCTGCAGGATCTTTCTGTGATTGCCGTAATCAGCTTTCTGGAGTAAACCTGCCGTTAAGCCTTGGACAATCTGCGAAAGCTATTGCTGTGGTGGAAGATGGCCGCAGCATGCATTGCGTTGCATAAGTGTTTAGGACTACACCTTTCACGATTTCCACAATCTTATGAAGAGATAGGGAAACTGGAGGCTTTTTAAGGAGATCACGAACTGGCCCGAGAAGAGCAACATCGGAGAGAGATAACCGCTTCTTTCAACTTAAAGTTCTCCGCAGTCCTCACCCCAAAGCTACTGAAGCACGAAATCGACTCCACCAGCTTCGAGGGGTCAATATTAGCGAGAGAACCATTCGAAGAAGACCGAAAGAAACAAATCTTCACTCCAGAAGATCTGCTACAGGACCAGAACTCACCAGACACCATTGCATAGTTCGATTATTTTTCTCAAGGGAACAGCTTGGCTGGACAATGCAACAATGTGGTCAATTGTTGTTCATCGATGAGTAGCGATTCGACCACCGATCACCTGACGGTACGGGAGGGTCTGGAGATGGCTGGGAGAAAGGTATTCCCCTTGTACATTCTCATCAGGACGCCTGGTTCTGCGATGGTGTTGTAAGTAGGCTGTTTAGGTTTTCTTATTGGTAACGCCACGTAGCGCTCTGTATGAAAATCACTGGCTGTGCTGTGCTGTGTGCGGCCTGTGGCTAGTTTGCATTGTTATCTATCATTGTAGTGTTGGGCAGCTGGATGTTAACAGCGCGTAGCGTTGCGCAGTTGGAGGTGAGCCGCCAGCAGTGGTGGATGTGGGGAAGTGAGATGGCAGATTTTAGAGAGCGGATGATCTGGACGTGTGTCCATCAGAGACAGTACATTTGTAAGACTGGATGTCATGAACTGATTATATATATAATATGACTTTTGAACAATATTGTTTGTTCTCTATCAAAATCTTTCTTTTGCTAACTGTGCCTATCAGTAGTTAGTGCCTTCAGTAGTTTGAATCTTTTATTTAGCTGGCAGTAGTGGCGCTCGCTGTATTGCAGTAGTTCGAGTAACGAAGATTTTTGTGAGGTAAGTGATTTGTGAAACGTATAGGTTAATGTTGGTCAGGGCCAGTCTTTTGTAGGGATTTTTGAAAGTCAGATTGTGTTGCGCAAAAAATATCGTGTGTCAGTTTAAGCACAGTCATGTATAATTTTTCACAGGGGACGTTTCATATGTCGACCCGTAGCCGAGGATACCTCACTGGAATCTTCTGATTTTTTCTTGTAGTTTGTGTAATTAGTGTAGCTTTTGTTTATTGCTAGCGCGTAATTGTAGAGAGAATCTCCTTTGTAGTTGCAGTCTTTCATTGTTGTACAGTAAAACAGTTGTGGCATGCAAGTAGATTTGCACCAAGTATTTCGCAGCTGCGCTTGCGATTAGCTATATATTATTTTCAGTGCTATGTTAATGTCTTTTCTTATTTTTGCTCTTCAAATTGTGCTTTTCTGTGTTATCGTGTGAAATATTGTGACAATTATGGCGTGTGAAAAACGTAATACTAGGCTCCAAAGTAAACTGAGAAATGACAGTGAAGACGAAAGCAGTGTGTTAGCGCCACCGTATAATGAATTAACTAATGTTGAACATAGTAATTTGGTAATTGTGCATAGGGAAATGGAGCTGGCGGCAAACAGTGGTGTAGTCAGTGAAACAATTAGTGAACAGGGAAGCATTATCTATCGATCTTTCGGCAACAGCCCGCCTCAGGAATCAGGAATGACAGGACACAATCTTGCAAATACTGCAGATTCAGGTTTTGGGTCCTCACCGTGTTCTCGAATAAGTCAAGACACATTTTCTGCTTGTCAAAATGTGAATGTTGCCGGTGCAACTTCACTGCCGAAAAGCACTGTGGAACATGTTTCAGACACCAGTGCATTGTTATTACAGTTAATGCAACAAATGGGATAAAGGCTACTAAAGTTAGACAGAACGCTTGAACAAAATCAGAAACAAATGCGACAAAAGCTTCAAAAGCTAGACTCAGTGGAACATACGCTTGAACAAACACTTGAAGATTTAACTACTGAGTTACATAAAATCGAATCGAAATGTCAAAAAGTCTGCAATGACGTAAAAACACTAATTTGTGAGCATTTCCAACCTATTTTTTCGCGTCATGAAAATGCATTACAGAATCACCAAGCAGCCATAAAAGAACTGCAAAATATTGTTCATGAAAATCACGACACCTTGCAAGCTAAAATTGACTCAGTTGCATCTACCGATTCGGTTACGCAACTTACAAAAACTCAGGAAAACTTAAAGGACACAGTAGATACGATTTCAACACAAATGGACACTCTGAATCTTGGTTCATAAAAACACACTGAGGAAATAAGTACAAATGGTTGAAATGGCTCCAAGCACTATGGGACTTGACATCTGAGGTCATCAGTCCCCTAGACTTAGAAGTACTTAAACCTAACTAACCGATGGACTTCACACACATCCATGCCCAAGGCAGGATTCGAACCTGCGACTGTAGCAGCAGCGCTGTTCTGGACTGAAGCACCTAGAACCGCTCGGCCACAACGGCCAGCAAATAAGTGCCCTATCGCAGAAAGTAGCCGAACTTTCGGTTCAGTTCACTAACTTATCTGCAAAGGTAAATGATGATCTGAATGACACAAGACCTGTAGCCATCACTGACACAGAAGAGTATGAACAAATTAAGAAATTCAAACAAAATCAGAATCAAATTAATACGCAACACAAAAGAGAAACCCGGGAAGTACAAGATCAGTTGGCACAAGTAATACAAAAATTACATATTTCAGAGGACACTCGCGCTCCAACACGGGAAGAGGGACTTAGAAATACGGAAAAGCCACAAAATAATAACACAGGGCATTTCGGAAATTGTGAAAGAAATTGGCAAGGTGCACCGAATTTTGACATGGAACCGCTGACACCACATAACAATGACCGATATGCTACTCGCCGACACGATGATTTTGACTATAAGCTGTTCATTACTACACGTAAATTCAAAACATTTAAGAATTCTGGCAATGACATTCATCCACAAGCGTGGCTCCATCAATTCTCTCATTGTTTTCCTCCCAACTGGTCATTACAGCACAGATTAGAATTTATGTGTGGCTACTTAGGGAATGAACCAGCTGAAAGAATGCGATCGGTCATTCACGATTGTCACAGTGAAAGAGAATTTTATCATGTTTTCCTCTCAGCATATTGGTCTAAAGCTACACAAGACTGAGTAAAACATAGCATCATAATGATGAAACATTTCGAACAATCTGAATTTTCTAGTCTTGTGAAATATTTTGAAGACATGTTGCACAAGAATCAGTACCTGTCAAACCCTTACAGCCCCTCAGAACTCATCCGCATTTGCTTAATCAAATTACCTGAACATTTACGACATACTATTTTGGCAGGACGTTGCAAAGACGACATTGAAGCTTTTCAGGGACTGATACAAGAATTGGAAATCGACACTGACAATCGCGGGATGCGAAAACAGGAGCACACCAATTACAGGTCACATCCGTCACAATTCCGCAATGACATAAATAATAACTGGTCACGACAAGGCTATTCTTACAACGTAAATCGTCACCAAAACAGACACCACCCGTATGACAACCGTTGGCAGAGTAAAAGTAATTACAGAGAAAGATCGCATTTCCATAGTAATGACTATCACAGAGACTACCATAGTAACAGACAATATGGGAACCAAAACAATTATTATTACAGGAGACAGAATAACTTCAGACACAACGGTCCACCGTGCGGTGATAATTCAGGGAGAAGTTCTCCACCACTTAACCGACAAGAAAGAAACTACAGGAACTACCGACATGACGACAGACGATAGAATCATAGCGACAGACCTGAATTTCAGCAGAACTGGCGAGATTCAAACAGAGCAGGGCACTGTCGACAAGGTGAATCCTAATAACGACGCGCGCCAACAAAGAGACAGCAGTGGCGCTCGCTGTATTGCAGTAGTTCGAGTAACGAAGATTTTTGTGAGGTAAGTGATTTGTGAAACGTATAGGTTAATGTTAGTCAGAGCCATTCTTTTGTAGGGATGCGTTGCGCTAAGAATGTTGTGTGTCAGTTTAAGCAGAGTCATGTATAATTTTTCACAGGGGACGTTTCAGTGTGGGCAGGAATCTATACAGGTGCAAGGACGGATTTGGTCTTCGTGGAACATGGGAGCCTTACCGCATATTGGTATGTGGAGGAAATCCCTCTGGTGCATGTTGTAATTTTCGCCCCATTTATTGGTGACGGTTTTACACTAATGCACGACGATTCACACCCACGCGATAATTTTGAAAGAGTTCTTGGATGAAACAGAGATTTACGCTATGGGTTGGCTTGATGGAAGCTCTGATTTGAATCCTACTGAGCACGTTTGGGACCGGCTGGAGAGAAGAGCCTGTCAGAACTATCCAGAGAGCCAACATGACCTGCACAATTCCCTCATGGAAGAATAGGATATGATTCAGCAATAGAACAATACCACATTAATCAGGAAAATGTCTGAAAGGTTGGACGCCGTCATTGGTGCAAGAGGTTGCAATACACGCTTTTGAAGATGCGAACAGAGGTCTCCGATATCGTCTCAGAGGTCTGTGAAGTAAAGTGTGGCGTGTATAACATCAAAACAGACATTCTTAGCCTTAATTAGCTTACTCAAAATTTCTTTGAAGTGTGCATCTCATGCTTAATTTGTTGAATTTGTATATAAATCTCTTTCTTTTCTCGTTGCTGGACATGGACACTTAGTATCATAAAAGTGTCATAAATTTAAAATAAACTTCAGTTTTTGTAAGAAATTGAAGTGTTGATTTTTTTCGAGTAGGTCAGTGTACATAGGATGTCATTTGAAATGAAAAAATTGAAATATTTCGAAAACTAATCGGATCAAAAAGAAGTTTGAATTCCATTTCGTTAGTTACGGAGGGGGACACCCAATGATAACACACTCGACCCGCCACACCATTCCGTGCGGAGGGCAGGGGGCAACTTTGAAATCTTCATTGGTAACTTCCGTTTTTCATTACTGATTACGATTCTACAGCAAAATCATGAATCATTTTCTTCGTTTCGCCAGAGATGGAGCTGTATTTGGAAGAATAGAAATGGGTACACTGTCGTAATTTAAGACACGCTGCTCAATGGCCCTTGAGTATCCAATGGCACGTGCCCGACGATAGGACAGGCCAGTGTTTCATTACTTCTAATTGGAAACCCTATTCGCAGCGTTGTATTCCTCTGACATATTGAACATGGGACTACTCGACGCGCCACTGTGTGCAGGGGCTCGAGGCTAACGCTACTCTAATTTTCCAATTAGAGTAAGTATCCAATCGTAGTACCGCCAACTTCAGTGCACTTGTCAAATGACCGTACACAGGACAGAAGCATATCTGTGGAAATGCCAGTATATACGTTTCTGAAGGGGTTGGTTATATCCTCACGGCTTGTTGGCACTCCCTGGTACACCTTATCTTTTAAACATTCCCACAGAAAGAAATCTGCCGACGTGATATTCGGCGACATAGCTGCCCACTTAATAAAGCCACCTTTGCCGATCCACCGACCAGTTTAAACACCGTCTAATACTTCCCGTGCTTCAATTGCGTAACGCGCTGCGCAGTCGTCTTGCTGAAACCTCACACGTCTTCGAACACACAGGGCAACATCTTGCAGCAATACCGCTATCTTCTGTTTGAGAAACTTTCTATACTTGTATCCATTCAACGTGCTGTCGATAAAATACGAAGCAGTGAGTTTGTCCCCCACGATACCACACCATACATTAATCGATCAAAGACGTCGATGATGAACTTGGCAAACCAATAGATATAGTCCACTCTCCAGTTCTGCATGTTGTGCCGGTTAACGCTACCTTGATATGTGACTGTAGACAGATCGGAAATAGTAAGTTCGCAAAGAACGTGGGGATTATTTGTTGATGTGGCCAGTCACAAAACACTACCCGTTTGTGGAAATCGGTACCATTTAGTTCTTGATGTTGTGACGTGTGGTTTGGAGATACTAATGACAATGCAGTGTTGTGCTGGGCACTTTACCACGGGTTGTGGTGCACTGCCGCTAGTATAGTTATTTTATTGGCTTCTCCTGTAACACGTTTGCGGTCGTTTCGTTTTGCCGGTGAGTACGCTGCCATGAGACATAAAGGTGTTCACACCCTCATAAAAGAACGAGCGACAGCGTGCTTTCTGTGGAAAACGCTCGGCATTCAAGGCGATGGCAGCCTCAATATTCCTCCTACATTCTCTGTAAATCAGGGACATTTCAGTTTTTCCTTCTGTGATTGCAACATTCACCGCCCACTTGCACATCTGTTCTCCGAATGATAGATAGGTGTGCAACCAATAAACACTACGCAGGTATGTAGTGTGCAGAGCCACTGTCTGCTCTGCGTCTGCACCATACGTGAACTGCGGTCGCAGTTTACTGGCTGTTATGATTCGTCGTACACTGAAGAGTCAAAGAAACTAATATCGTGTAGAGGCCCCGCGAAGACGCCGAAGTGCCGCACTACGACGTGGCATGGACTGGACTAATTTCTGAAATAGCGCTGGACGGAATTGACACCTTGAATCCTGTAGAGTTATCCATAAATCAGTAAGAGAAGGAGGTGGAGGAGATCTCTTCTGAACTGTACGTTGCAATACATTCCAGATTTGCTCAATAATGTTCATGTCTTGGGGGTTAGGTGGCTAGCGGACGTGTTTAAACTCAGAAGAGTGTTCCTGAGCCACTCTGTAGCAATTCTCGACTTGTGGGGTGTCGAATTGTACTGCTGGAATTGCCCAAGTCCGTCGGTATGCACGATGGACATGAATGGATGCAGGTCACCAGACAGGACGCTTACTTATGTGTGAGAGTGGTACCTACACGTATCAGGGATCACATATCACACCAACTGCATACGCCCCGCACCATTACAGAGCCTCCATCAACTTGAACAGTCCCCTTCTGATATGCAGGGTCCATGGATTCATGAGGTTATCCCCATATCCGTAAATTTCCATCCACTCGATACAATTTGAAACGAGATTCGTCCGACCAGGCAACATGTTTCCAGTCATCAACAGTCCAATGTCGGTGTTGACGGGCCCAGGCGAGGCGTAAAGCTTTGTGTCGTGCAGTCATCAAGGGTACACGAGTGGGCCTTCGGCTTCGAAAGCCCATATCGATGATGTTTCGTTGAATCCTTCGCATGGTGACACTTGTTGATGGTCCAGCTCTGAAATCTGCAGCATGTTGGGGAAGGGTTGCACTTCTGTCACGTTGAACGATTCTCTTCAGTCGTCGTTGGTCCCATTCTTGCAGGGTCTTTTTCCGGCCGCAGCGATGTCAGGGATTTGATGTTTTACCGGATTCCTGAAATTCACGGTACACTCGTGAAATGGTCGCACGGGAAAGTCCCTACTTCATCGCTACCTCGGAGATGTGTCCCATTGCTCGTGCGCCGACTATAACACAACGTTAAAACTCAGCTAAATATTAACAACCTGCCATTGTAGCAGCAGTAACCGATCTAGCAACAGCTCCCTGCGCCAGACGCTTGATGTCTTTTATAGGCGTTGCCGACCGCAGCTCCGTATTCTGCCTGTTTACATACCTCTGTATTTTATTACGCATGACTATACCAGTTCCTACACAGCCACGACGGCGCGTCTAGTAGTCCTTTGTTCGATACAGCGGCGGAGTACAACGTTACGAATTGGGTTTCTAATTAGATGTTATGAAATACTGGCATGTCCTACCCTCACGGCATGGAAGTGGGATCCCACGTGCAATTGTATATTCAGCCGCCATTGAGTAGGTGTCTTTAATTACGGTTGTTTCCCATTTGAATTCCTCCTATTACAACTTCATGTGTGGTGAAACGAAGAAAATACTTCAGACAAAACGTATGTAGATTTTGCCGTAGTTTCGCAATGTTGTTTTATTATCCAACCAGTTACGACGTTCCAATCACGTTGTCTTCAGGTCTGTCGCATGAATAACACTATGTACTACTCACCCATAATACAAGGTACCAATATTCTTATCTGGTTCCACAGATATCTAAACTCCATGAGCAAGGAAAAAGTTGCCATATGCGAGGGTCGCTCCAAAAGAAATGTACACTATTTTTTTAAAAAAAATACAGTTTTCATTCTCACGTGTGAAAGTTTTACAGTGTGTAGATACATTCTTCCCGCTTGTTTTCAAACTTAGTTCAACCTGTTTCAGTGAGTGGCGCTGTCAGAGCATTTCTTCAAGATGGCTACTACACTTGACGTTCGTCAGGTGCAACGTGCTGTCATAGAATTCCTGTGCTGTGAAAACGAGACAGTGGGAAACATCCACAAAAGGTTGAAAAAGGTGTATGAAGATGCTGCTGTAGATCGCAGTACAGTTAGTCGGTGGGCAAGCAGGTTACGTGATGAAAGCGGGCACGGCAATATTGAGGAGTGTCCTCGCAGCAGCAGGCCTCGTACTGCACACACTCCGGACAATGTGCTGAGAGTTAACGAATTGGCGACTGCTGACAGACACATCAGAGTGAACAAATTGTCACGCTACGTTGGTTAGGGGAAGGAAGTGTTTGCAGAATATTGAAAGTGTTGGCGTTAAAAATGGTTTGTGCCAGGTGGGTTCCCAGGGACTTACAAAGAAACAAGAAAAACGGTATGCAGCAAACTTTTGGAAAAGTACGAGAGTGGTGGAGATGAATTTCTTGGAAGAATTGTGACAGGTGATGAAACATGGCTCCATCATTTTTCACCAGAGACGAAGAGGCAATCGATGGAGTGGCATCATGCAAATTCACCCAAGAAAAAAACAATTCTAAAGTGCACCTTCTGCTGGAAAGGTATTGCTACGGTGTTTTTCGATTCCGAAGAACTCTTGCTTGCGGACATCATGCCAAGTGGTAACACCATAAATTCTGATGCATATGTGACGACACTGAAGAAATTTCAAGCTCGACTGAGTCGTGTTCGACCACATCGGCAGAAGCAGGATGTTTTTCTGTTGCACGACAATACACGGTCACATGTTAGTCAAAAAACCATGGAAGCGATCACAAAACTCGGATGGTCAACACTGAAACACCCGCATTACAGTCTCTTTGGGAAACTGAAAGACTCTCTTCGTGGAACAAGGTTTGAAGATGATGACTCCATTGTACACGCTGTCAAACACTGGCTCCAACAGGTTGGTCCACAATTTTATCGTGCGGGTATACAGGCGCTGGTTCCAAGATGGCGTAAAGCAATTGAGGGGGAAGGAAATTATGTGGATAAATGGAAATATTGTTCCTAAAGGATGTATCTACACACTGTAAAACTTTCAAACATGTAAAATAAAAGATGGATTTAAAAAGGATAGTGTGCATTTCTTTTGGAGTGACCCTCGTAGTTCTTCTGATACTTTGCGAATGATTATAGTTCCTTCTTAAGGGCTGAACCATTGTAAAATTATAACTTGTCTATATCAGAATTTGTGGGATGTCTTGTTCCTTCATTTTTTTATTTTTTTTTGTTTCAAATAAACAAAAGAAACAAATCTTAGACAAACGACGCTCAGTTGTCACATAGGTCAGCTGTCAGCATTGAAATATTTGCATTTCATATATTGTAAGAAAAAGGCTTCTGGAGAACAAATACTGCTATCGTCAGATTGTCAAGTTAGGAAGCTCCAGGAACATTAATTTGCCATCTTATTTCAAAAGAACTGACCAGTATATTCTTTCAGCAGGATATCTGAGACACTGTCACCATTCAACCTCATCGTTAGCTACTTAGCAAGCATTTAACAACCTCTAATGCCAATAACCCACTAGACAATGTGCCCGTCACATCCTTGAAAGGCTACTGGAGCAACAGATTGTTAATCACAGCCATTGACACTGCGCACTTGATTTCAGCCAGGTTTCTGAAGTCAGTTCCAAGGTAGTAAGTAGGTAAAAGTTGAATTCAAGTGCGAGTTCAGAGGAAGTAGTTAATCAGTTTTAAAATAAAGTAATTAATGTTCCACCATTGCCATGGCTAATTGGTAAATTCTCAGTGCTAACGAGACAGCCTTGTGTAGTTATCTAGCCAGTGTCTCTTCTCCTTCGCAATTATGCAGTGCTAATAAGGAAAAAGATTAGAATTCAATCAAAGTACATTTTTCGTTCACATCTTCCTGTATGTTTATCAGCAACGTTAGTTCAAAACGCAAACACAAAGGCTTCAATATCAAGTTGATTATCTGGAATTAGTCTTTACCAGCAGTCTTTTGAATAACACCCGCCATTGGAGCCGAGAGCGCTAATGCGCTGCTTCCTGGACTCGGGTAGGAGAGCAGGCACCGGATAGAATCCGCCCTGCGGATTGACGACAAGAGTCAGTAAGCCAGCCAGCCTCGATGTGGTTTTTAGGCGGTTTTCCACATCCCGCTAGGTGAATACCGAGCTGTTCCCGACGTCCCACCTCAGTCACACGGCTTGCAGACATTTGAAGACATTAGAACTATTTCATGGCTTACACTAGACAGAGACAGCTGGGGTACACTACTTACATCCCGGGGGGGGGGGGGGGAGGGGGGGTTCGGAGTGGCGTCAGGAAGGACATCTGGCCACCCTCTACAACTATCACTGCCAAATGCGTAAAAACACGGCAGAACCCACGTTGGTGCGGGTCAAAGGCCGAAAGAAAGAAAAAAGCAGTATTTTGAATAAAGAGCATGACCACAACGTGTTTTTGATTTTAGCCAACGATAGCTTGAAGAGTCTAAAACTAGAGACACACATGAAGTCAAAACATCGAGACCATGTGAGTAAATCCATCAAATTTTTTCAGTATTGAGGGCAATAACTAAACGGGAATGTCGGGTTTTTCAAAAAAACAGGTATCAGTTCCTGAGAAAGCTCTACAAACATTCTAGATGTATAGTGCTTAATTACAAAGTCCAAATCATCAAGCTTTATTGTCGGGAAATTGCTTCTTCCCGCAGCCACCAAATGCACAGGGAAAGGTTTGGCGAGAGTGAACTTGATAGCATTCTCAGGTGATACGTGATCGTCGTATTGAATAGCATTTGACATGAAAAATTAATTGCTACCACATCCTAATAATAGACCAAAATTCGCTATGTTACTTCAGTAATGGTATCATATATCTTTTGCAGCTTCTTGTTGTCGTTCGCCGCTGTTATGAAAATGCAATACACAAGGACTTCCGTGTTTCAAGGCTCCAGAATGGAGGATTACAAGCGAAGATATTTACTTCCTTGTAAATTCTTCTTTTATTGAAAACAATCTGTCGTGGACAAATTGTGTTGGTACAGCGGCAGCATTTACTGGAACGAAAACGCGATTCAGAGGGATGTGCTCTTTTTTCTAAAAAATTCACACATTACATGGTACACAGGGAGATATTGGCTTATAAAGTACAACGAATGTGCTGAACGATGCAGTCAATGTAATTTTTGCGAAAACACGGGCTTCAAACAGTAGACTACTTTCTGTTCCTTGAGAGAAGATGGATTCCACTCACGGTTCACTTCTATTCCACACGGAGGTACGTTCGTTGCCTCGTGGTGAAGTTCTTCGTTGCATTGTGAGTGAAAGATGAACTTCGTCTTTTCCCCTTGAATAGCATTCCTATACTCGCTGCTCTGTTTCCGGAAGAAATATAACATCTAATATTGTTCTTCTTGCCCGACGATTTTAAGAAAGTTAATGATCTTAATGTATGACTTCAAGGACGAAACAGTAAAATCATCTTCCTAAGCGAGAAAGCGTTTGCTCTTAAGACAAGACTTGGATTTAGAAAAACACATATGCAGAAGGGTAACTGCGAGATGTTATTTGTATTGATGACCTGGTGAAGGAAAATGGTTTTGGATGTAGGCAAAATTAGTAGACTTGGCGTAGTACATCTCGAAAATCCTCGTCAACAATTCGAGGATAAATTTCCAGAAATTTCATCTGATTACGACTGGTTTCAAAACCCGTTCGATACTATCATAACTGACCACTAACCATACTCTTGTGAGCAACAGAACATGAGAAGCTAATAGAATTCTCAAGTGATAGAACATTTCGAAATGAAATTAAATCGAAGTCTCTTGGAAATATCTGGGTGCAGGTTTGGAATGATTATCCTACATCAACAAGAAGGGCAGTGGACGTGTTATTACTCTTCTCATAAATTTATTTGTGTGAGTCAGCATCTTCCACAATGGCATTAATGAAGACGAAACATCGGTCTCGACTGCAGCTGGAAAGAGATCTGTGGGTTGCTGTTTCTGAGGTACAGCCAAGACAAGAAGAGCTCTCAAGCATACACGTCACATTATATGTGCAGATGTCAGAAAATTTCCGAATTTTGAAGCGTGTGCATTTCTTTTACTCTTGTGTATTTAAGTTTTGGATGATAAGTTTAAATATAACAGTTACTCAGTAAATGTTTACTATTGTTCTATTGTCGTGATGTTTCAAATATTAAAACATTCTGAACAAAATTGAAGCGATATGTATGACAACATTTAAACTTCAACTAACTAGGTGATTTTTGAACAAATTTGTGTAAAAAAATAGTGAAATACATATATTTGCTCAGTTCAAATAACGGAAGAGACAGCCGTGGTTATTTAGAAAGTAGCTGTAATTGACAGTAAATGTAACTGATAAATTTCTCCGTCTTTGAGTAATACAAATATACGATAACTATTAACAAACAGTTAAGTCTCACGTGCTTGAAGTACATCCTCCAATAATTATAATAAAAGTAATTATTATTATTGTTGTTGTAACTGATAGTTGCAAATATTAGAGAGAAGTAAATAGATATCGTGGCCCGTTTATGTGCAAAGTATGAGAAGTGCCGTGGGAATAAGAAAGAAAGAAAAAGGGAGGGGGGGGGGTAGCGCGCCAGAATAATTTATGTTTCAGAAGGGGCACGACGGAAAAAGTTTGAGAACCCTTGACCCAGTTCACAGGTTAGGAGGCTTCTGAAATATACATCAAATACGCTTCACTAGGAGACAGAGCGAAATGATTTGCCTGAAAACTTACAGTAATTCGAAAATGGATATGGCAATGGTGCGCAACTTATTGCAGAACTGTCTTTATCCCGGAAATTATCAAATTTGCATGAATTAAAGTTCACTTCACAAATAAACGTGAAGAGCATTTGAAAGGACATAAGAAATTTCAACTCTTTTGTCGATTTAGCACATGTCTGCCCATAAGGAACACATTCAGTTACTTCATATTGGAACTGATGAAACGGCGCAACCAGAGCTTAAATTGTGGCTCAGTCAACAATGTCAAACATTCTATAGAACATTCTACAGTGACATCAGAAAAATGGTCTCTCGCTTGGCGAAATGTATTTGCCGCCCTCGTAACTATGTTGAGAAATAAATTTGTAGACGTGAAGAATAAAGACGTAGAGTATTGATAACGTTGTTTTATTTAATAAGCTCGAAGAATTTTCATATGAAACATTAGAAGGCACTGATTTTTAGCACGCCCTCGTAAATGAAGTAGCTAATAGCGTAGTCAATAACCCCAGCACGTGGCTTTCAGGGAACAAATTAACGCTTAACTGTACCAAATCGCCATGCATATAGTTACTGACAGGGAATTCTTCAAAAAATGTTCTCATTTCCTGTCTGAATTCCTAAGGAACCAAACTGCTGAGCTTATCGGTCCCTAGACCTACACACTACGTAAACTAACTTATGCTAAGGACAACAAACACACCCATGCCCGAGGGAGGATTCGCACTTCCTGCAGGAGGGGCCGCAAGGCCGTGGCATGGCGCCTCAAACCGCGCGGCCACCCCGCGTATCAGGGAATTCTTGTAAAAGGGAAATTTTACTGTTCAAAGATGGTCAGATAGAAATCAAGAGTGAAGATAGGCTTTCCTGAAATATGACGTTCAAGGTGTTGTGCAGAAACGGAGTGCAGCAATCTTCATTATAAGAAGTGTCTTAGCTGTCTTTCACACTGAAACACGAAGACCTGATCCTCGGTTTATTTTCAGTCAATTATGTCGTTATATGTTATGTTTTGGAGATGTTCTCTGCACACACTAAGAATATCTTACAAAATCCAGAAACGGCCAGACAGGATGATCTGCGGTGTCAACTCTCGACCTTCGTATTGGCCTTTGTTAATGTGCTGTAGAAAGGAGATATCTATCCCTGCAACAAGTGACCACCTCCTACCAACCCTCCTGCGTGGTTTGGGTCAACTTCGTATTTTCAGGTGAGAACCGCCACAGTTTTCTTGCATATTCGAATTCTATGCAAAAAATTTGTACGGTTTACTCAAACCATTGACTTCGGTTCGCTGTAGATGACACTATAATCAAAAAACATCAAGTGTACTGTTTTTTTTGCTGTTAAGAAGCGAAACTACATATTTGATTCTACGTTTCATTTACTACGTAAATGTAAACCTCGGTGTTCTAACGAGTGATACTGATGTTCAAATCTATCTTGAGTGTTGCAAATGAGATTGTACAGTACAAACTGTAACGCCGCAAATTATTACGAGATAACTTTGGTTGCAGTTAGCCACGCAGCCGTCCAGTACTGTGGCTGCAGGATGGCTATGTTTTCTCTTTCGCTTTCTCACAGCACAGCCCACGCTGCCTGCCGTGAGAACTGCATAGCGTAACATTCATTCGATACGAAGATTCATACCCTCTACGAATCTAAACAATCCTTGTTAGTTATTATCCGATTTGGCTCAAATTTGGTGCACAGCCTATGGTTATTGATGGAATGATGCTGTCGAAATTTCAGATTTTTGTTATAGTTCCGGAGATAAAGAGAATTACCGAAAACTCCTAAAATCTACGCTTTTTTTAAAAAAACCAAGTTAGGAACTATAACAGATTGACTTTCATTATCATTTGAAGCCATTCCAAAGTTATCAGTGCATAAAAATCAATTAATGAGAATTTCCTTTTTAAAACTTCAGTCACTGTGCATTAAGTAATACAAAAATAGGTCAAAATTATTATTTGATTATATTTTGCTTTGTGAGTGCGTGATAATGATTGAGAGATTGTATGTGGGACATACGTTAAAATTTAATATTTCGTTTTACGTAAAACCTTGTACAAATGAACCGTGGGAAAGTTATGTTGCAACCACGATTCAGGTGACGTATGTCGGTGTGTGCCTGCTTTTGTATAAAAGCAGCCAGTATGGAAGTTACAGGCGGAATAATTTTAATTATCAATTTGAAGAATATTTCGCACTTCGTTTACTTCGGTTACACAAAATACAAGAAACTGAAGTTTTGCTGACATTAATTACTGTCAAATTAGTGAGTGGATAAGGCAAAATTTGCCGCGAGAATGATCTGGAATGAACGTTCTGATTGGTAGTTTAGATCCAATCAGAATTAAGCTGTTCGCGCGCGGAAAGAGGGAGAGTACCTCGAGAGGAATGGCTTGCTAGCAAGTCTACGGATAACACGATGTCAGATAGCTCATTCAAAATACTCTGTAAGATAAGGAAATACTGTACTAATTTCGGTTCGAACATATCGTGACTGAAGCTATTGGAGTTACGAACATTTTAATCAAAGTTTGGTGTGAAACTTCCTGGCAGATTAAAACTGTGTGCTCGACCGAGACTCGAACTCGGGACCTTTGCCTTTCGCGGGTAAGTGCTCTACCATCTGAGCTACCGAAGCACGACTCACGCCCGGTCCCCACAGCTTTACTTCTGCCAGTATCTCGTCTCCTACCTTCCAAACATTACAGAAGCTCTCCTGCGAGTTCGAGTCTCGGTCGGGCACACAGTTTTAATTTGCCAGGTAGTTTCATATCAGCGCACACTCTGCTGCAGGGTGAATATCTCATTCTGGAAACTTTGGTGTTACTAAATTAAATAGTTTGAGAGATATGAGCGTGTGATCTTTCTGATCGTAGTAACAATTCCGTGTGGCGTGTTTCGTGCTCTATACGGAATATTTTGGCGAGCACCTCTTATAAGAAAACCACTGAAACAACCGAATGTTTAACTCGCGAGTAATTGTGGGTCTGTGACTGGTAGAATATGAAAATTAGTCGGTTTGGACTTACTACCATTGTGGCTCCTCTTAGAGTGACAATTTTTTGTACAACAGTGAAATTTGAATGATAACGTTTTACCATATTGCCATATTACATACTGACTTGTTGGCCATTTCATGTTTTTCAATATGAATTAAAAGCAGAATTAATCCAATTTTAAACGCTTTTCTGCAAGTAGACTGAAGATCCCGAACGGCTGGCCACTATGGCCGAGCGGTTCTAGGCGCTTCAATCCGGAACTACGCGGCTGCAAGTTCGAATCCTGCCTCGGGCATGGATGTGTGAGTTGTCCGTATGTTAGTTGGGTTTAAGTAGACTGATGACTTCAGATGTTAAGTCCCATAGTGCTTAGAGCCACGTGAACCATTTGATCCCGAACGCCCGATTTTTTTAATCATGAACTTTCAGGAACTGACTTTCAACTAGAGTTACGCGGCCACTGTGTGGTAGGTATTAGGTAGTGGTTTCATCAACACTGCTTTACACTGCCTAGCACATATCTGCTACCACAGAGTGAAGGGACATCGGCAAGAGCCCTATCGAGGTAGATGGACTGAACGATAGTGTTAGCATTAACAGCAACGACCGACTCCGCCCCGCCGCGCAAAACGAACGTCTAGTCGTTCACATTTCTGACACATAAGCTACTTCTATGGTAACGTATTTTTCTGTTCCCTACTGTGTTGATTATCGTGAGTCTCCCAACCATCGGAATGCTCAGTTTCGGTGGCCGCCTTCGAACCCCGCCAACAATGTGACTTATTTCGATATGGGTTTTCATCAAACCGTCGTAATTCTCGTGCTGGTCGCTAAGCGGCTAACGGTACAATACAAACCATACTATAGTAGTAAGATAAAAATGTCCATGAAGTGATAGCTACAGGTACAACTGCCATGGATACTCACAGAGAACTGTTATATCCACGTCGTTGTTCCTGGATCATGTTAAACATAGTTCCTAACGAGACATCGAAAATGCTAACGATATTTTTTTGTACACTCAAATTTACAACTAAAGTAAATTACGCTTATAAATACCAAGCAGTAGAGCACAAAGGTTTACATTTACTTCGTTAATGATATGTTGAATCAAATGATTCGGTTATGAATTGCAAAAACGCGCACATGTCGTTTGCCGATTACAGCGCCATCTGCCAAGAATGGGAAATAACGGTTTGAGTAAACCTGTATGAATATTTTGACATAAAATCAGAATTTGCAATAAAAATTGGAGATTCCCTTTTGAAAATACAACGTTGACACCTCCTAGGAAGGGGTGTTTCACGGGCGGCCAGTTGTAGCACAAATAGATGTCTACTGATATTAATTTTTCATCTAGAAAATTTTTTTCGTACGATGCGTCGTTTTCGTAATATCTGGTTGTCTGAAGTTAAAGCACTCAGTAGAGTCAATCGTGGGATTTGTTGTTGCCAATATTGATTCATTCAGAAGAAATTGTAACATTAATTCTGGGAATACTAGATGGAAAAAGAACATACACCTGGACAACAATTCTTTAAGCATTGCCCAGAAGGGTGTGCACGATTCAGAGGTTTTCCTGTACAATAGGCTTCTAACAGAACTGAAAACATTTGATGATAAACCCCAGGCATTCAGATTCAAGTTGAAAAGTTTTCTTGTGGCGCACTCCTATTCTAGACAGGATTTCCTCACAGTAGTTTCTCTGTAATCTGTTTTACGTACACTCTGTTTTTTCGAGTTTCATTAATTCTTTAATTCTTTGTTCACAAATTTTGTAACTTGTTGTGTAAACTACATGCCGACTCGCTCGTTGACAAAGTTGGTTTGTCTCGCCTGGTACCATGAAATTTGATAGAAAAATAAAATAAATTATTTTGCCACATATAGCAGACACTATTGACACTTCAATGAAAATGAAGTTCTTTTTAACAACAGTCTATATGTGGTACAGCACTTGGTACTGTATCGTTTCTGCAACTGCAATGCATACTTTGTATTTACAACAGGTTACTAGTTGCCCATAACAAACAATTATGCGCGTAAATCGTTTTCAAGGACAGAAATCCAAAGCATCTAATAGATTATTTTATTGAATGATAAAGCAAAAATAACTTTCTTCGTCACCTCATGACGTGTTTCTGGAGGATCCCATTATCAGATCGGTTGCATGTGACATATAAGACCAGATATTAACAGGAATACATGTCAACAATCCAGCAACCTAATGAAATCAATACACAGTATCCTGCCACTTTCTTCCCCATTCCGTAACACCGTCAGTGTTCAGCTGACTTGGCCAATTCGACGTTGTACATGGCAAAGAATTTCACCAGTAACTGTCATTGAGGAAACTGCTCATAACGTAACTATAAAAATAGTTCCCTAGCTGCAACGTTCAAAAGCTGCCAGAATTTGAGCATATTTACGTAAATAAATATAATTTGGAAGTTAACAGCCACTGTGCTCGATAAAATTAGTTTAGCGTTTACTTCCAGACAAAATAAAGTACCGTATGTGACTGCATGGTTGGGATCTGAGTATATCCACAATAATGAGCCGCGGGCGCATGCGACATTCCCTAGATTCCAGTAAACGAGCAAGTGCTAAATGAATTCACATTCAGAGATGGTACATTATTGGCCATTTGAGGCAGGAGAGTTGTCACAGCATCGGCAGCACCTAGGACCATTAGGATTGCTGTCCTATAATGGAACTTGATTTTGAAACCGTAACGGTTAAATTTATATAAGGTATTTTAGAGAGCAGTCTTTAGTTGTTACCGATAGCACGTTAGTTTAACAGTATTGTGGACACTGTCAGTTGTAATAGTATTTATTGTAGGTCTGTAAGACGGTAGAATCAATTTACTACCTGCTAATAAGCTTTCTAATGTTGAGCAAGAACCGGTTGTGTATTGCTATCCAAGCTGACTGGCTGGTTGATTGGGAGGAAGAGGCCAAACACCGGCGTCATCGGTGCCGTCGGAGTGGGGAAGGATGGAGAAGGAAGTCGGCCTTTCAAACAAACCATCCTGGCATTTTGCTAAAGCGATTTGTGGAAATCACGGAAAATCTAAATCAGGCCGGACGGGCGCGGGTTTGAACCTTCGTCCTCCCAAATGCGAATCCAGTGTGCTAGCCAATGCGCCACCTCACTCGGTGCATACTGGCCTGTGCTGCGCAAGACTTCATCTCTCCAAAACAACTGCACCTTACATTCTCTTGAATTTCCTCTATGTAGTCAAGTCCTGGTGTACCTATTACATACATTTTTTCTGACCATTTTCTTTCATTTCTATACTAACTATTCCTTCATGCCTCAGGGTAAGTGCTGTCAACTTACCACCTTCAGTTATGCGCTCAGGATCTGTCCTAAAGTTTCCAGAATTAAATTCTCGAGCGAAGGATAACTGGTAGAGCGATAAGTTTTTGACGATAACGGTGGTGGGAAGTCTTGGCTAACGAATGCGACTTGGCTCAGTCGTTTTTCTGATACGTAAAAACTGAAGACACAGCGGTTAACTGCACAGCGATACGCAGTCAAATTTTGGGCTAAACAACAAAATGTAGGACTCAAACGGTGGACCTGATTTATTTATTTATTTATTTATTTATTTACACGTCAAATTCCGTAGGACCAAATTGAGGAGCAAATCTCCAAGGTCATGGAACGTGTCAGTACATGAACTTACAACATAAAAGTACGAAATAACTGATAAAAATAAATGTTCATGAACCTGAAGAAAAGTCAGTCCATAAGTATAAGTAAAAGCTATCAGCAGTACAATAAGAATCAGCTTAAGTTTTCAGGGAACTCCTCGACAGAATAGGAGTGACCCATGAGGAAACTCTTCAGTTTCGATTTGAAAGCGTGTGGATTACTGCTTAGATTTTTGAATTCGGGTGGCAGCTTATTGAAAATGGATACAACAGTATACTGCACATCTTTTTGCACAAGGGTTATGGAAGTCCGATTCAAATGGAGGTTTGATTTCTGCCGAGTATTAACCGAGTGAAAGCTGCTAATTCTTGGAAATAAACTAATATTGGTAACAAGAAACGACAAAAAGGAATATACATATTGAGAATCCAATGTCAAAATACCCAGACTCATGAACAGAGGTCGACAAGAGGTTCGTGAACTCACACCACTTATTGCCCAAACCGCCCGTTTCTGAGTCAAAAATATCCTTCTAGAATGGCAAGAGTTACCCCAAAACATAATCCCATACGACATAAGTGAATGAAAATAAGCAAAGTAGACTTATTTACGTGTCGAATTATCACTCTTTTGATACCGTTCGAATAGTGAAAATGGCAGTATTAAGTCTTTGAACAAGATCCTGAATGTGGGCTTTTTACGACAGCTTACTATCTATCTGAACACCTGGAAATTTGAACTGTTCAGTTTCACTGGTCATATGCCCGTTCTGTGATATTAAAACGTCAGGTTTTGTTGAATTGTGTGTTAGGAACTGTAAAAACTGTGTCTTACTATGATTTAACGTTAGTTTATTTTCTACAAGCCATGAACTGAGGTCATGTACTGCACTACTTGAAACCGAGTCAATGTTGCACAAAACATCCTTTACTACCAAGCTAGTGTCATCAGGAAACTTTAGAGTTACCCGTAATACTAGAGGGCATATCATTTATATAAATAAGGAACAGGAGCGGCCCCAACACTGATCCCTGGGGCAACCCCCCACTTGACAGTACCCCACTCAGATCCCACATCACAGCCGTTATCAACATTGTGAGTAATTACCTTTTACTGCCTGTTGCTAAAGTAAGAGGTGAACCAATTGTGAGCTGCTCCCCTTATTCCGTAATGGTCCAACTTCTGGAGCAATATTATGAGATCAACACAGTCAAATGCCTTTGTTAAATAAAAAAAAAAATACGCTAAGCGTTCGAAACTTTTTGTTTAGCTCATCCAGTACTTCACAGAGAAAAGAGAATATAGCATTTTCAGTCGTCAAACGACTTCTAAAGCCGAACTGTACATATGGTAGCAAATCGTGTGATATAAAATGATCAATTAACCTTACTTACACAGCATTTTCGATAACTTTTGCAAATACTGATGGCATAGAGAGAGGTCTAAAATTATCTACATTATCCCTTTCTCCCTTTTTATAAAGCGGCTTTACTACTGAGTACTTTAATCGCTCAGGAAACTGACCATTCCTAAAGGAAAAATTGCAAATATGGCTAAATACTGGGCTAACATGTGCAGCACAGTATTTTAATATTCTGCTAGACACTCCATCATAACCATGAGAGTCCTTAGTCTTCAGTGATTTAATTATTGACTCAATGTCCCTCTTGTCTGTATTACAGAGGAGTATTTCAGATGTCAATTTCGGAAAGGCATTTGCTAAGAAATTTATATGATTTCCTGTAGAAACTAAATTTTTATTTAATTCATCAGCAATGCTCAGAAAATGATAGTTAAATACTGTACATATATCTGATTTATCAGTAACAGAAATATTATTACTGCGAATTGACTTTATATCATCGACCTTGTGCTGCTGACCAGACACTTCCTTCACAGCTGACCATATGGCTTTAATTTTATCCTGTGAATTAGCTATTCTATTTGCATACCATATACTTTTTGCCTTGCTAATAACATTTTTAAACACCTTACAGTACTGTTTGTAATGGGCTACTGTAACTTGATTGTGACTACTACCATTTTGATATAATTCCCGATTTTGTTCTACATGATATCCTTATCCCATTAGTCAGCCAACTGGGCTTTCCATTACTGTTAGTACCCCATTTAGAGTGTTCTAATGGAAAGAAACTCTCAAAGAGCATGAGAAATGTGCTATGGAAAGCATTGTATTTATCATCTATATTATCGACAATATAAACATCTTGCCGCTCTTGTTCCTTGACAAGTTTTGAAAAACTCTCTATTGCTGTTCGATTAACTTTCCTACGTAATTTGTAATTAAATATAAAATTGGTTTGAGTACAAAATCCTTTTAGTGTTAAAATTTGTGCATCAAGGTCTGAAAGGCCATTCACCCTTTTACTAACAGAATGCCCATCTAGTAATGAAGAATGAATAAAACTATTGTCTATTATGACTGTGCTACTGTTCCCCTGCACTGTAGTTGGAAAAAACACAGTTTGCATCAGATCATATGAATTTATGAGATCTACCAACATCCTTCTTGCACAATCATATACAAAATTAATATTGAAGTCACCACATATAACTACTTTATGGTACTTCCTACAAAGTGAATCAAGAACCCTCTCCAGCTTAAGCAAAAATGCTCTGAAGTCGGAGTTATGGGACCTACAATCAACAGCAATTACGAGTTTAGTTTTACTAAATTCAACTAATGCTGCACAACTTTCAAATATCTGTTCAGTGCAGTGTCGTGATACGTCTATGACGCAAATGAAATACTGTATTTTACGTGCAGAGCCACTCCCCCACCCCACAAGGAACTCCTTGAGAAACAGCCAGCTAATCTGTAGCCTGGTAAAGGAAGCCTCTGAATTATCAAATTATTTAAGTGGTGCTCTGATATACAAATAATTTCAGAGTTAACATCTATTAGCAGTTCACTAACTTTATCTATAATACCTCTTATATTTTGATGAAATGTGTCTAATTCCTTCTCTACTTGGAAACATTACATCCTCTGGAGGTGAGCCCTTAGTTAGAGGCACTTCCTTTAAGCAGGTATACCTATCAGCTGACTTCAGTCTAAAAAAGGTGCAGCTCTAACACCAACTACTACAGGAATTTTTCCATGAGTGACACCACCACCACCACCACCCACTACACTGTCATCTATAAGCTTAGCCAGCCTCCCCTTCCCATACCTATTGAGGTACAGGCCATGCCTAGTGCAACCCCATCAACTGATAGACCCAGCTGGCGCCACTGAGATGTGATCCATGCCCTCCGCCATCAGTGCCCTTCCCAGCCCCACATTAACGCGCCTAACAGCCGCATTAACAGTTACACGAAATGCACATTAGTGCCACCAGTTTCAGTAGCTATCTTAACCAAGTCACCACTGACATATTCCCTGTCCCTATCGAGATTGTTCCCTGCTCCACCCACTATCACTACCTGATCCTCCTTCGTAAAATTCTTACATAACTCCCCTATGCTTTCAGTCACCTGAGCCAACCCTGCACTTGGCTTCACAATGCTGGTGACCTGGTACTCACTCCCCAACACTTCCTGCAATTGCTGGGCCCCACCTCTACCGTGTGAACCACCTAGCAGCAGAACCTTCTTTCTGCTAGACTTTGCAACTAACCTAGGCCTCCTAATTGCTGAGGACTGCAGCAAGTTACCTACATCTACAGATGCACGAGGCTCCTCTCCATTCAACTCTGACAGTTGGTTGTATCTATTGCATGTATGCAAAATAAAACTTTCTGAATACCTCCTCATCCTAGCTACCTTCTTGCCAACTGCCAGTTCCCATTCCCCACCATTCTTCACCCGCTCAAACTATCTAGTTCCTCCTTTGCGCATTGTAACTTCACCTGAATGGCACAGATCTTACCCTCCTGCTCCTCTATTAACTTGTTTCTACTACAGATTCTACATTCCCAGGAGAGGATCTCCCTAAAATGACCACTGGCTTCCCCACTGCATTCCCTCAATGAAAATACTTTGACCAAATCCCACACCGTAGCCCACTACTCACAAACCTACGACAGAGCCCACATTTTTCACTCATGGTAAAGTTCTACAGTTACTGAAATAAAAACTATACGTCTACGTTACCAAAGTTCAGTTACACCAGTAGAACTATTTAAGAACTAACAATAATGGTCTTTAAATTCTCTGCCTACTAAGAAAGTAGCTACTTTTAATAATACTACTACAACACAGCCGATACCAATACCAGCAAAACTTCACAAAATTACTAGCTAAAACCAAAAAATTAAAATGACCACTGTAAAAAACACTAAGCGAAGTTAAAACACTGAATGAAAATTTTACTGAAATATTTTACTAGAGAGAATAATAAACGTCAGTTGAAAAGTAAAGCACGAATTTACTAAACGACTTCAACACACCGAAAACTCTATAAAACACAGCGAGCGAACGATGGCAAAAGTTTATTAAGTCGTTATTTTGCCACAAGCTGCACGCAACACCGCTGAAATATGTTAAATTTAACAACTGTATTACAGACCACAAATAAGTTTGTCAGTACTTAGCTTATAAATGCTACAGCTGCAGTGAACGCCGCAGAATGTAAACACACTATTGAGGCGCGAGGCTTAGACGAACGACGAACCCACACTCTCAAATAATGGACTACTCTAGTCAATAACACAGGAAGAAAGACTGAGATTAATGAAAATTCACTAATAAGATTACTGTTACGGCAAATATTAACACAAATAAATTTTAAAATAAGTAAATGAAGTCTAAAATTTATAAAATATTAACGAGCAATTTCAACAGCAGTTCAGCACACGTGACGTCACACTAAAGATTAATGCGGAATGCCTTCTTAGAGGAAGCCATGTCCAAGCCAATAATTTACGAATATGGAAAAATTGTGAAAGGTTTTGAACTGGCATCGACATCTGAAGGTAAGAATGGTAGTACATAATTGCAATACGCGGAAATCTAACGTTTATTGTATTTCGAGAGAAGAATTACGGATGAAAGACGTGAGCGCAAAGATGATCCCAAATGTTCTGACCAATGAACTGAAGGAAATCCGTGTATGGAAATGTTGTGAGCTGCTGGAACGCCATGAAAGTGACCAGAATTATTAGGACAGAGTTGTGACAGGCAACGAGATTTGCATTTTTAGAGGATGATCCTGAATCAGAAAGACAAAGTAGCCACTGATCCATGAAATCTCACCCCATCCAAAGAAGGCCCACATCAGGGAATCCAAGGTTATGGCACATCTCACTGTTCTTTGTACTTCAAAAGTGTTCTTCAGATTGAATTTTTGCCTCAAGAACAAACAGTACATGGTCAGTTTTCCACTTAAGTCTTCACCCGTTTGTGTGACAGGGTGAAACAATTTAGGGAATACATTGCAAACTACTGGAATTTTATTACGACAACATGCCGAGCCACACCGCCCTTGACGTGCAGGTTTCTCACCAGGAAAAATGTGGCAACGCTGTCTCAGCCACAGTAAAGCCATGTCTTGGTGTCACTGGACTCCTTTTCACTTCCAGTAACAACTTGAAGGGACGACATCACGGGTCGCTGGAACCTTAAAGGAGGGTTGGACACGCTGCATTAAGGTTCCCGATGACGTCACGAGGGAGAAAATATAGACTGGGTGGAGTGGTGGCAGCGATACGTGGTTTCTAAAGAAATATAATAGCTAAATTCTTAAGGTTCCGTTCTTTAGAAAGCAAAAAATCTCTTTAAAACGTGTTCTTGAAACTGCTGAGAGAGATCCTCCGTTCTCTCCAACTCGAATCAGTAACTAATCATGAGTTTAAAATTGTGCAGAAAATACCAGCCATGTAATAATTTGTGTTTCTAGTGTGCCATACCGAATCCTGCATATCTATAGGCGAACCTCATGGTTTGGGCACGTTGCCTTGAACCCTTGGCAGCTGCCACCCCGACATATTCTTGAGATGCGTTATTAAGATGTTTCGCGCAAAGTATTCCATTGACAGTCTAGTTTGAACATCGTTTGGTCCAGGTTTCGTAAAACTCAAACAATTTTCTGGTCGTAATGTTTCACATATTAAATGTAAGGACTACATTATTTTTGTTGGGAACTCACCAGGAGTCCGACTACATGGACTTAATGACGAAACCAATGGGTACAACACATATATACATGTATCTTTCTCTAGCTTTTCGTTGGAAGCTTGCTGCAACACTCCTTCCACAGCTTGTGTACAGTTAATACAGTACAAAAATGAAAATACCGATACAACGACAAGTAGCTGACAGGAAATGCGGAATAATTACAGCCAGAACTGAGTTTAAAATTGAAACGCATCAGAATATGTAACTGTAAGAAAAATAATGGAGTCCCGTAACAGAATTCGAATTATTTCAGTTCTCTTCGTCGTAATACCTTAAGGCGAGCTACAAAATACATGTAGTTGAGGTCTTAAACAGAACAATTGGCATTTTTTTCAGCCCAGACGCCTTTCTCCTTGTGCTGTGTACTTTCCTTGTCTCTTCATCACTTTTGGTTCTTATGAGTATTAGCCAATCAGTAACCCCCTATGGATTGTATAAGTATCATCCACTGTAGAATTCCTCTAGGAATTCGTAACTGAGCAACATGTAGAGAAATGCAGATCTTACGTGATTAATGAATTACGATGCTTGTACTAATAACGTTGTTCGTATTACTCTGGACACAGTGAACAGCGGCGTCCCATATCATTTATAGATATTCTGACATTGCCTAAACAAATAATTTGATATCGCTTAAACGAAGTTAACGATTCACTTAATTGTAAGTACAATTCGTCTACACTGACATCTCAGCTGCTTTCATAAAATGTCAGTGTTGTAATAGCCGTTAGAAACTCGAGTCTTCCTGTTCGCAGTTTCGAAAGTGTGTCAACATTTCACCTCCCGCCGTCAGAAGCAAGAAGTCTGCAGAATATCAAAGCATGGCGAGCAAGTCGGGTAAATTGAAACTGCTGTAACTCGCCTTTTGGTTTCACGAAGTATATTCCAGAGCTGTATTCAGCTAAACCGATTTAATTTAAAATAACTGTTTCGCCACTCCACCCTATTGTCTGTTCAAATGAAAAGCCTGTCTCGCAAGTTCGTTGTATGGATTCGCCATTGTTTTTCCTTTTAATTTGATTTATTCGAAACTTTTAATTAAGTTTCTCACTGGAGAACGGGAATATACTATATATCTTTTTAAATAACAGTTTATCTCACATCCCCCTAACGAACAGCCAACAGAATATTGCGGCAAAGCAAAAAGCCTTTTTAAAAAAATTACGAACAAACAATGGGCACTGGGCACTAAATCTGTTCGAGGAAAACCGCTGCGGATAGTAATTTGATTATATCTTTGTGTTTATTTTGCAAGTACGTCAGGAATGCTTTGTTTTTATTCGATAGTCTTTCCGAGTCCTGCGCGACAGAATCAAAAATATGAACCAAGTGAATTGCGTAAAGTGAAGAGGATAGCAAAACTCATCGTATACTTTGCAGTTGTCAACACAGGTATTAGCTTTTTCCTGCTGTTCGCTCATTAGCATTCCTGCAATTATTCTGCAAGCTGAACTTCGTTAATCGCCGTATATGAGAGAAAGGGATTATCTTTATTATTATTTCCCTATCATTTGTAAAATCTGAGCGTTGGCCTTATCACCAAGACGTACGTTTCTATCAACATCTCAGTTGTTTTTGCCGTATCCTTACCTGTCAATATACTGCGAGAAGATTATACTGTCCGTCATTATGATGGGCAGTAGAGCAAAGGCTAATCCATTTTTTGCGTTGTTTCTGCTCTCTAATTACCGACCAGCGTGCATTTTGCTATGTTCTGAACTGTACTTTACCACTGGCTTTGGTACTGTTGCTCTACTTAGGCTCTTACTACACGTACTTTTAAATTATTCCTGTATTTTATTATCTTACAATTCACATTAAGTATCTTCAGGTCTTGTGTGATACCTCCGTTACGCTTTTCCTTGCAGTAATACGTATCCCACCACTTCCCTAAGGACTACCAACTCTGAATTCTGTGTTCGTCTGACACAGTGGTTCTCAAAGGTTTTTCCTCTGGGCCCCGCCTTCAGGAGCAAAAATAGTATCAGGCTTCCCGTACCCGATTTTATCAATAAAAGTACTCATTCTTGTATGTTATTTCTCGCGTTCTCTGTATTACCAAATTTAAATTAGAAGTATTTTACACAAAAGAAACCAAAACTACTCGAATTATTGTAGCGAACATACGGAACAAAATGCTTGCCTTAAATCACATTTTAATTTATTCAAAAACTATGAGATGAGGAAAATTTACTGTTCAGCAAACAAGTATTACCAGAGAATTAAATATTTAAATTACATAGTCCAATGTGATGGATGAGTTTCCTTTTGAGAAGAAAGACTCTCGAGACTTGGTGTAATAGCAGAGACAGCCACTCGAAGTTCTTTGCTTACATTTAGCTTCGAACGGTAGTTTGATTGCAGAGACTCCAAAACTGAAAAGTCAGTCTCCCAAAAGTTTGTTGTGGCAAAAGGAATCATGATTTTTTCATTGCATTTTGGCTCAACGTTGAGAATTCCGTGCTAATATGTATCCGAAACTCCAACAAAGATACGGATCAAATTTAAAGACACTCCATCGCAACTGACATCAATAAGTTGTTCAAATCGTTCAAATGGCTCTGTCCACTATGGGACTTAACATCAGAAGTCATCAATCCCCTAGACTTAGAACTACTTAAGCCTAACTCGCCTAAGGACAGCACACACATCCATGCCCGAGGCAGGATCTGAACCTGCGACTGTAGCAGCAGCGCGATTCCGGACTGAAGCGCCTGGAAGGGCTCGCAATAAGTTGTCCTTACTCTTTTATGTTTAGCCATGATGGTCCGGGAGTGTTTCTGAATAGATTTTTAACCCAATCAAATTTATCAAAATGGTCGCTGAAATACACTCCTGGAAATGGAAAAAAGAACACATTGACACCGGTGTGTCAGACCCACCATACTTGCTCCGGACACTGCGAGAGGGCTGTACAAGCAATGATCACACGCACGGCACAGCGGACACACCAGGAACCGCGGTGTTGGCCGTCGAATGGCGCTAGCTGCGCAGCATTTGTGCACCGCCGCCGTCAGTGTCAGCCAGTTTGCCGTGGCATATGGAGCTCCATCGCAGTCTTTAACACTGGTAGCATGCCGCGACAGCGTGGACGTGAACCGTATGTGCAGTTGACGGACTTTGAGCGAGGGCGTATAGTGGGCATGCGGGAGGCCGGGTGGACGTACCGCCGAATTGCTCAACACGTGGGGCGTGAGGTCTCCACAGTACATCGATGTTGTCGCCAGTGGTCGGCGGAAGGTGCACGTGCCCGTCGACCTGGGACCGGACCGCAGCGACGCACGGATGCACGCCAAGACCGTAGGATCCTACGCAGTGCCGTAGGGGACCGCACCGCCACTTCCCAGCAAATTAGGGACACTGTTGCTCCTGGGGTATCGGCGAGGACCATTCGCAACCGTCTCCATGAAGCTGGGCTACGGTCCCGAACACCGTTAGGCCGTCTTCCGCTCACGCCCCAACATCGTGCAGCCCGCCTCCAGTGGTGTCGCGACAGGCGTGAATGGAGGGACGAATGGAGACGTGTCGTCTTCAGCGATGAGAGTCGCTTCTGCCTTGGTGCCAATGATAGTCGTATGCGTGTTTGGCGCCGTGCAGGTGAGCGCCACAATCAGGACTGCATACGACCGAGGCACACAGGGCCAACACCTGGCATCATGGTGTGGGGAGCGATCTCCTACACTGGCTGTACACAACTGGTGATCGTCGAGGCGACACTGAATAGTGCACGGTACATCCAAACCGTCATCGAACCCATCGTTCTACCATTCCTAGACCGGCAAGGGAACTTGCTGTTCCAACAGGACAATGCACGTCCGCATGTATCCCGTGCCACCCAACGTGCTCTAGAAGGTGTAAGTCAACTACCCTGGCCAGCAAGATCTCCGGATCTGTCCCCCATTGAGCATGTTTGGGACTGGATGAAGCGTCGTCTCACGCAGTCTGCACGTCCAGCACGAACGCTGGTCCAACTGAGGCGCCAGGTGGAAATGGCATGGCAAGCCGTTCCACAGGACTACATCCAGCATCTCTACGATCGTCTCCATGGGAGAATAGCAGCCTGCATTGCTGC
Source organism: Schistocerca americana (assembly GCF_021461395.2). Classification (NCBI taxonomy): domain Eukaryota; kingdom Metazoa; phylum Arthropoda; class Insecta; order Orthoptera; family Acrididae; genus Schistocerca; species Schistocerca americana. Next base: position 526,345,159 of record NC_060122.1, read on the forward strand.
GAAAGGTGGATATACACTGTACTAGTGCCGACATTGTGCATGCTCTGTTGCCTGTGTCTATGTGCCTGTGGTTCTGTCAGTGTGATCATGTGATGTATCTGACCCCAGAAATGTGTCAATAAAGTTTCCCCTTCCTGGGACAATGAATTCACGGTGTTCTTATTTCAATTTCCAGGAGTGTATTTCGCGATGTGAACTTGTAATGTTGAAAGATGATGAAGCAGGCAGACTTCTGTCTCGATTGGAAGTATCGAATTATCTGCATCCTCTAACAGTGACGCTAGATTAGGGAACATATCTAGCACGCCATTTTCCATTCGTTTTTGCCACAGTTCTAATTTATTTACGAACGCCTTCACTTTTTCATTCCAAGACACTGTAGTCACCTGATTACCTTGAAGTGAAATTTTAAGGATACTTAGTGTCTCAAAAAGTCTGTGAGGCAAGCCATTTTCAATAGAAAATTTCCGTTGATGTAACATTGTGTCATAAAATGACTTTCCTGCTCTAAGAAACAGAATACCTCATTCCTCAGTTCAAATATTCCTTTTAGCACGTTACCCTCGAAAGCCATTGAGCATTACTAAAAACAGGGCATCTGAGATTGTTCAGCACCCATCAACTCATACAGCACTTTAAAAAGACTTGATTTAATAGATTTTGTTTTAATGATATTAACAGAGCTTCCCAAAGCATCATGCAGTGAGGCCGTTCTGCACGAGGAACTACAGCTTTAACACTTGATTTCATTGATTTTATATTAACACGAGAGCTAAAACAGCTTAGGTCTAACCCGCCACTGCCCGCACCGAAACTAGGTTTATTGTACGGTATCGCTCTCTGTATAACTAGTAAAGCCAACCACTCCCCTTAAATAGTGCAAGGAGTCCCTCTACCAGTTTCTTGTTAGGCACAATTTCTTCAGATCTAGTTGTTCCGAAGATTCTATATCTTTTACTCTCCAATGCCATGCATTCAGAGATTAGGTGTGATGCAGTTTCTTCACCCTCATCACAGATGCTACATTTAGGGTCCTCTTCCATTATACCCATTGTGTGTAGGTGTTTTTTGAAGTTCCCATGGCCAGTCATCAGTCCAGTCATGAGTTTTATCTCTTTCCTGTTCAATCCCAGGATTACAGAGCTTCGTTTAAAACATGGCTTGGGCGTCATTACCTTACAATGCTTTTGTTTATAGACCTTGGTCCAATATCCTGCGTCCTGTTTCCTAAGCCAGTTCCGTAGTTCTAATTTGATCATAACCTTGGTGATTGTCAAGACAGGTTCCGGTCCAATAAATGGAGTTGTTGCCCCCACCCTAGCCAATCTATCGGCTTGTTCATTGCCACAGATCCCTGAGTGGCCAGGGACCCACACTAGGTGCACCCCAGTGCCTGCCCCTAGCTCGCTTTAACACTTACTTACTATCCACCATGAATTCCAGACACCGAACGAGCTTCATCTGTGTATACTCCAACGCGCCTATTCCATGATCTGCTTTTTTGGATTAGAATAGTATTGATCCTGTCAAATTTGAGTTCGCACCAGTCTGATATTTAATATACAACCGAACACAGTGTTAACGGCACGCTCCCTTACCTTGACCTTTTAATTATATTGAGTGACAGTACTTTTGATTTCGGTATTGACCGGAAACCGTCAAGTACTGACACGGTGCTCCATCGTTCTGATCATCCCATGAAATGGCGACCTTTCGTTCGCTGCCTTACCGTCTCCAGCTAGCTCCCTAATCGGGACGCTGTCGATCGGGAGTACCAGGTTATATAAAGTACTGCACTAGCCACTGGTTACATATAATTTTTTTTTCGCAATATTAGTAATGAAGTATGGAAAAAGAAAGGTTCTGCCAATAATCACTTCACGTTTCCTATCATTTATCACATGTTAGGCAGGACAAATGAACTACCACCGCGTTCTCTACTGCGGTTCCTTTTCAGAAAGGATCAGTAAACATTTAGAAAAGAATAACCTAAGTCAAGCGTTTTTCACTCCGTAGATGTAGGTTCCAAGCACTGACACAGGCAACAGTCAACCAGCAACCCATATCAGAACACAGGCTTTACTCAATTTCCTGTAATGACTGTTGCGAGGAGTACACCGGGAAAATGTGTAGAGGGTTCGAAATGCGCTTTAGAGAATATTTGAACGTGAGCAGTTCGAAATCCGCGCTTACATCTCACTTACGTGGTAACCAACTTTCTATTTCAGATCTCCACAACTTGGTGATACTACATTAAGAGAGAGAGTGCGCTGTTTTAAACGTGCTTCAATAATTGTACATAATACGAAGTCCATAAGACAGTTCCCTGATAATACCCTCAATAACCAAACAGATTTAAGGCTGCGATCTTTATTGGAAATTTTGACTATCTATATTTTTCAAGTTAGCCGTCTCAAAATCCTATCAGTTGGAAAACGTATCACAGCTTTTTATGTTAATATTCGCATTTATTCCCCCTGCTGGTCCACTTGGATGTCAACTGATCCATTTAATGTCCACACTGTTTTAATAATCCAGAAATAAGTAGTTCATCTTAGCAGCATTATCATATTTAGTATTACTCAAATTTAGTTTCTTGTAATACAGAGTTTGTGTGGTGACTGTATGTCTTTAATAGAGCACTAGCGTCGCGCTATCTGTTTTCCGTTTTGCACGTGTTAGTCCAATTTCCGTCACAGTCTCAGTACCCAGACGTCAGCCACAGTACACACTTCCACAACACACGGGACACTCTTAGCTTATATGTATATATGAAGACGGTAGCTGTTCTTTCGGACATGTCCGAAGGAACTGATATCGTTAGTGATCTTGCAGCCCTCGAAGAATGAAATTACAATGATATCCACACCTTTACCTGCTGACAGGCGTTGATAAATATCAACGGGTACAGTTGAAAGTGTGTGCCCCGACCGGGACTCGAACCCGGGATCTTCCGCTTATATGGCAAACGCTCGATTCGTCTGAGCCACCGAGAATGCAGAGGATAGCGCGAATGCAGGGAATTATTTCTGGCACGCTCCGGTCGGGGTACACATTTTCAACTGTACACGTTGATATATATCAACGACTGTAAGCAGCTAGAGGTATGGATTTCATTGTAATTTCATTCTTCTAGAGCTGCAAGATACCATCTTCATATAGATAAGGGTTACCGGCCAATGATCTTCCTGAGTGCGGATGTGCTCACATTACCCGAACTCTTACGGAAATCGGTAGATTGACTCCCACGAGTAATGAATATAGTGGGCAGGGGCACTACAAATGTAGTGTAGGGACTGTAAGCTGCGAATGTGGCTCTCACGGGGAGCGTGCCAGAGATAAGTCCCTGCAGTCGCATTATCCTATGTGTCGTAGGCGGCTCAGACGAATAGAGCGTCTGCCATGCAAGCAGCAGGCCCCCGGTTCGAGACCCGGTTGGGACACACATTTTCAACTGTCCCCAGCGATATTTATCAACGCCTGTCAGCAGCTAAAGGTCTGGATTTCATTGTAATTGCACTCCTACCTTAAGTTACCAGCTGCTATGTTGGTGGCAAGTACACATGAGTATGTTGGCTTTTGGTAAGTTTGACCGACAGCATATGCTTCTTCCATTCGGTTAATGGTGCCCCCCCCCCCCCCCCCCCCCCGCCAAATAGCAATACAGATAATTGACGGTAGGTTTCTATGCATGAGGTTTACTAGTTTTCAGCATGTACTTTATTTTATTCTTCAGTCACCAAAGGGCCCACTACTTCCCTGAATAACATCTATGAGGGGCATTTTGTTGCTTGACACAGGGCGACAAGAGCATATTTTATTTGGAAAGAGTACAGCTTGCGACTTAACAAAGGTCATTCTCATTTTTGGCAATTGAGGCGTTAACGGCCATTGTCCCACTTGGTGTGGTGTCTGGTAGTGTGCACCTGACCCATGGGAGCCAGCCACCAGGCTGGACCACAGCTGCCTAGGGCAGGCACACACACTGAGACGCCTCCACCGCCTGCACTAGCAGCCTCCCCGCCCTCCGCTTACACACAGCTTCACAGGGGGAACCTGGGACGGAAGACCAGCGGTCAAAGAGATATTGCAAGTGAGTGTAATGTAAGCTGCCGTTCCAAAGACGCTTGGTAGTGGGCATCTACCACCGACAATAGTTTCGTTTTCGAAGTTTAGCATCTTCCTCCCACAGCTGTGCCCTAATGAGCAACAACATGTATTTCGTGGAACGCCACGCTGTCTATTGGTCCCAGAATGAACGAAGGGTGTTTTCCTAAAGACAGTAGATGCGTCCAGTTTCCCAGCCACATGCAGCCACTTACCAGCAAACAAAAAATGTTAATGTAGCTCCCCCTGCCTACTTGCCCCAGATATCTATCTCTCTCACAGTAGGCACCTGCACCAAGTCTTTTTAAAGAAAACGAAGGCAAGTGGTAACTTGCTGGTATGGCATAGTGAGTTCCTATTCGTCCTAGAGGCTACATTATGAAGGTATATAGAGCCCAACGCCCACCCCAATCATCATCAGTCTTTGACAGTGTCTAGTTGTGTCCGTGTGATTCCCACAATATGAGTCGGCCAGCCAGTAGCTATGCCTGCGATATCGGTGATGAGAAATGGTCAAACTTAAGGCAATTGCCATCTAAGTGTTTAGAAACAAAATTATGAAATCAAATTTGGACAGTTATAAAATTGCGTAGCGAAGTACTCAGATTTTTCGAGATTGCCATACATTTTCGTAACAAGTGGTTAAAGAAGTTCTTTCCTCTTCTCTTACTATTTTGGCATTGATTCCCGAAATGGTGGCTAAATTAGAACGTCAGTTGAGAACCGAAAGTCGCCTACAAGCCCAACAGGTTGTGCTACCATCCGTAATTACATCTCCAAGATCTGTGTGTGATAGTCTGCATGTTTATAAAACAGCTCTTAAAGTATTAAAACAGTAACAAGTAATTATAACATATGTACTGTTGTTCTAGCATTAGAGCAGCAGCAGCTGTACTCTGAAAGTCGCCAGCCAAAGAGGTTGTGCTACCATCATGCAAGTACATCTCCACATTCTATGTGATCGTGTACATGATCACAAAACAGCTCTTGACATATTGAGATCGTACCAGTGCTTATAACGCTTTTGATCTCGCTGTTGCGGCAGGACAGACATTGAACAGCTGCTGGAGGCCAAAATCCAGCCAAGAACGTAAATGCATTTCTAATATATTGCTGTTGAACTTTTTTTCATCGTATACACTTGTGTGATGCATATATTCTTCATTGTTGTATATATTGCTAAGTAGCAGAAGGAGGGTGAGAATCTAACAGGGACATGCGTCGAGAATGATGGCCAGGAGTCGTCACTTCCATCTGGTATGAACATTTTCTTTTGTACTTATCTATAATCAATATTTCATTGTAGGCAAATTCAGTACGATTGTTTTGTAGTTTCTTAGAATCAATTTCTTTTTGTAGACGACTGCTGTGAAATGGATCGGTGGCTCCAGAACACCGTTGGGTGGCTTGTGGAGTATAAATGTAGATGTAGATAATTCCAACGAGGATGAAATACCTCAAATAGCTTGAAGGTGGTTTGATGACCTTTCCACCAGGCACTTAACTGTGAGTTGCAGAGTAATCATGTAGATGTAGATGACTGTAAGGTGATTTTTGATGTTGAACATTTCCTGAACAGCCAAATATACGGACTTCTACAAACAAGATCTGTGCCAAATCATCCTTCACTGTGAAAAATGAGTCACATTGAAGAGTGAGTAAGTAGAGAAGGGCTAATAGCATAGTTAAGTTAATGGAAATTGCTGTTTTTTCAAGGTTATATTTAACACTTTAATACTGCCCCTCATAGTGTTGAAAATCTGTGGCCAGCTAGGACACAGAACCAGATTTCCTACTTTCAGTTAACCGTTGCCTTAACCGTCAGTCGTATCTGAATTCACATCGAGAGCTGACCCAAACTTTCATCATCACTGAAGTTTCTGCGTATGATTTCTGAACGTTACTACCAGAGGTTGTTTCATGGGTATGTGGAAATATCATCACTGTGGAAAGGACTAGATGGAGGACCCCACTAACCATCCACAAGGTATTGTTTCTTGTTTTGTATAACATATTTATTGATTCAGCTTTAGTGTAAAGTGCAGGTGGCACGAACACTGTTGAACCGTGATCTGTTGACCGTAACGAAGATTTTGCCAAAGAATTAAGGATAATTTTTCTTTATTTGAAGTTTTTTGATAAATGAACTCCAATCACTCGACGAAAGAAGACCCTAGAACTGCCCAACCGAGTCGGATCAACAGTGACAACATAATATCAACAATGATGTACTGGATGCACTGAAAGAGGATTTTGCAACTACGATGAAGGGCATCATAAAAGATAAGTACAAACTATTTGTGAAATTAATTTTTTTTTGGTGGACTCGTGAGATTGCTAGGAAAACGAATAGAGACAAGGAGGGTGACACAGATGTGAAAGCATTAGGACACAGCCTAGACATGTTTGAACAAAGTGAAAGAATAGAAAGCAAAGAAGCAGCTAAAACCGATATTATGCAGTTGATTTTGGGAAAACTGAGTGCAGTTAGTGATCAGTTAACAGCAATGAAAGATAACAACAGCAAATTTAGTGGAGTAAATGATCAGTTAAAGGAAAACCATTATAAAATGGACAGGGTACAATACCAAATAGACCAACTTAGTAATCAGCTTTCAGAGCTAAACAATGAGTTGTCAGATGGATTAATAAGTGTGAATGAAAAACTCGATGTATCAGTAAATAAATCTATTGGTTACGAAACTGAGTCAGTTGAACAATCTTCACAACAGGAGAAGAATATTAATGCCGTCAGAGTTCAACAGAAGATCTCAGAGAATAAATGGAACAGAACTTCAGTAGTTTAGATCAAAAAATTTTAAATGTTGAAAACAGTATGCTAACTAATGTAAATGTTTCAGATCAAAAAATTTCAGTAGTTCAGGAAAATTGCATTCACAACAATCTGTATTCAAATAATGGTATTGTGTGGTTCAACATTCCAATCGAAAGTTTTCCATCAGACAATTTACATCCAGTGGATTTTCTACATCACTGTAGAGATAATTTTGTGTTGGGCATGAATGATAGCCAAAAGATCAAATTTGTTAAAATATGTATTGAAGGTGAAGCTCAATCTTGGCTAAATCTTAATGTAAGTCAGTGGGAAACATACCAAAGTTTGGAAAAAGTTTTTTAAATATATTTTAGTCAGAAGCTGAACAAAGGAGAAATAAAACTGAATATCTGAATTGTCCAAGTTATAGGAATAGGGACGGTACAGTGAAGAGTTTTGTAAGAATCAACTTAAGAAATCAGCACTCTGTGACAGGGCATTTGATGATATAACATTGACTGATGCACTAGAAAAGAGACCACCAGAGAGGTTGCCATGGGATTTAGTACAAAGACTTTACGATTGCCTTAACAATTTTTAAATACGTTGCCAGGCTGGATAGGGCAATAGAAATAAGCATTTACAGTAACAATCAAAATGATAGAGATCGCAGTGGTCACAACTACAGAAACAGAGATGGTGGTAACTTCTCTCAGGGTCAACATGGTAATATAGACAGAAATTTTGAACATCAGCAGAATAGCAACAGTGAGGATAACCATAGGCATTTACTAGAAGAAACAATCATAGAGGTGGCCATTCGGGAAACGGCAGTCTACCACAATGAAGGTCCACAGTTTTGGGCCAAATAAAAACAACAAGTACAGGACCCCCAATTTACACTTACATTTAGACAATAGTAATAGTATTGATAATGTAGCACAGATGATGAAAGTATTGGATCTGAATTATGTGGTATTTTTGGTATAGATGTGAATGATTGAGGCTGGTAAGTCTGAGACTGATAGCTTGCTGCAAATGAATGTAGATGAAGGGTGTGACTTTGATGGTAATGAGACTTGTGCTGTTAATGATGTTATTGATAAAGTACTTTTGGAAGAATATCATGATGACTATGATGTACAAGTATCAGTTATTTGTGGAGTTTAAAAATAATGAATTTTCAGAAATTTTTGATTCAGGTAAGGTAACTGATGTTTGTGATGATGTAAGAGAGAGTCATGGAATACCACTCCAGTCAAAGCAGTTTTTCGTTAATGTCATCCAGAGTAATGATCCAAACAGTAAAGGTGTGTTATCTGTAAGCCTAGAGAATAAAGGTGAAAACTTTTTAAAATATATTTGGGACCAAATTGGTAGTAACATAGATAAATGTGCATTCTGGAATAAGCTAGCTGTGGTTACTCAAAATTTCTATCCAAATTGGTGGAATGAAGTGGAAGAAGATCTAAGTAGGAAATGTAATTTTGACATTAATACATTTTGTGTTCCTTGTGTAATAAGTGATGTTAGTTATGCTATGGAACCCATTCAATGCATTCAATCTCTACCTGATAACATGAGTAACCAAAGTAATGCTATGATACCAGTAAAGTGGATGAAACCCTGCAAAAACAGTGTGGATGTAGCATTTGATGAAACTGAAAGTGACCTATTACAAGAAGTGTCTAATAACAGAGACAATTACTCAGATTTTGGATGTCCTTACATTAAGATTAAGATTGATCTGTAGGAAGGGAACTGTTTGATTGATACAGGTAGTCTGATTTGTCATATACCTGAAAAATTTAGGAAAAGATAAATTGTAGTGAATTATGTGAAAATGCCCATTGTAGGGGTACAGAGAAAAGGAGCTGCAAGTAATCAAAGCAAATGGCTAAAATTTCAGGTACTTTTAACAGTCAGTATAGAAGGCAAAACCTTTCAACATGGATGCTTAATGATCTATAGTCTGCAGGAAAATATAATTCTTGGCACAGATTGGATAATGAAAGTTGAGACTTTTTTTGGATGGAATTGTTTATTTTGGATCCTAAAAGTAATACTTGTGTTAAAACTAGTTTCTTTATCTTAAACTGTGGGAAAAGTTGTAAATATTGGCATAACATTATGAACTAAGGGTGAGTACCAGGTGACTGATGATAATATAGATTTTGATGAGACAGAGGATCAGGACTTCGAAAGTGTAGTAGATTCTAAAGAAAAGGAAGCTATGACACTTAATGACATACAAAAGGAGCAACTTAGGAATGTGGTATTGGAGGTTAGAAATGTGTTTAGTGAAAAACCATGAAAGGTGAAAGGCTATCAATGCATGCATTACCTTTAACTTTTCTTTCTCAGACTACATAATATACCATTTTCAAAAAGAAAGATGTAAGGAGAGGAATTCAGAAAATGAAAATATGGGGAGTAATTGAGAGAAGTAGGAGTGCTTACAATAATCCTTTAGTTTTCGAAAGTAAGAGAAATGGTGGGGTGAGAATTGTTTCAGACTTTAGTTATCTTAATAAATTTCTTATCAGGGAGAATGACCATCCTGAGAACATGGGTGAGCTCTTACACAAATTTGATTATAAAATGCATGTGTAGTTTGGACTTGACCTCTGGATTTCACCAGATCACACTTAAAAAATAATTCTAGAAAGTATACACCATTTCTGTACGGAGGTAAGTGTTTTCAATATTGCATGGTGCCATTTTGGCTAAATGTACCTGTAGCTGAATTCATAAGAACTCTCGATTCTGTCTTAGGAAGTGAAGTGAGTTCAAAATTAATTGTGTATGTTGATGACATTTTCCTCACTGAAATAACTTGGGATCATCATTTGAATCTGTTAAGATGTGTGCTTTCCAAATTAGAATCAGGAGGCATGGCTTTGAAAATAGGTAACTAAATTAGGTGTAGAAGAAGTTAAATATTTAGGACATGTTATATTTGAAAAAGGAATTGCACCTGATAAGGAGAAACTTGATGCTATTACCAATTTTCCTCTCCTCGCAATAAAAAACAGCTTAAATGAATTTTTGGGTTAATGGGATTTTATAGAAAGTTTTGTAGCAGCCAAACTTTGAATGCTCCATACTTGTGTGAACTTAATGAAGAAGAATACCGTTTGGGATTGGAATCAGGAGTGTCAGGATGCTTTGGATGAAATCAAACGACAGTTGTGTCAATGTCAGATATTGTTCACACCAGATTTGTCTCTTCCTTTTTGTATTCTGAGAGATCTTAGTAATGTTGTATTGGGTACTCGTTTATTTCAGGAGGTCGATGTTGATGGTGTTATTGAACATAGGTGTCTTGCATTTGCTAGTAGAGTATTGCAGAAACATGAAAAGACATACACTGTAACTGAAAAAGCTGTGCATTGGGTGATCATCAAATTTAATAAAAATTATTTACTGTGTCACAAAGTCATCACCTATACTGTTATCTTCAGGTATGTAAGCTGTACCATAACGGAATTACTCGCTGGGCCTTGTTTTTACAGCAATTCATTTATGAAATCAAATACATTAAGGGCACAGACAGTGTAGTTGCTGATGCTTTTTCTAGGCCATCCTTAGGAAGAGAATCATATAACAACTTTGGAGACGGCGGAAAAGAGTTTAAAATTATGTACATGAAAGGTATGCAAGAGGAAAAACAAATCTTGAAAATTTTCAAAGGCATCTGCAGGTATCAAAATTATGATGGAAATTGGAAATTGGTTAAGAGCATGTTGTGTAAGAAGGAAGGAGAAAAAACTGACCAGTATTATGAGGTACACAAGGGAATTTTATTCAGGTAACATAAGAGTGACTCAGAGGATTGGAAGCTATGTTGGCCAGAGCAGTGTATTGATACTTTTATTACTTATACACGTGAGAGATTTGGTCATTGTGAATCATCCAAATACACACAAAAGATTTAGGAAAACATATATTTTTATAACATAGGTAGAAGTGGCAAGATGTAGACTGCCAGCTGTGACAGGCGTCAAAGAGTGAAGGTAAGTAATCAAACAAGTAGAGGCCAAATGCAAGACATACTGCCTAATAGTAACCTTGATCTCGTGTCTGTGGATGTTTATGGACCTTTACCTCAGTCTATGAATGTATTTTATTATGTTTTTATGGTGGTTGATGTATTTTCGAAGTTCATAAAGCTACTTCCTCTCAAGAAATCTACCAGTAAGCAAATCATCTCTAAATTTGAAAATACATATTTTTATCAGGCGAGTATTCCTAAAACAATTTTGTCTGATAATGGTTCTCAGTTTACATCTCAAGCTTGGAAAGATTTCGTTGTTCACTCAAAAATTAGGAATATTCAAACCTCAGTGCACCATCTTCAAGTAACCCTGCAGAAAGATACGTGAGAGAGATGGGAAGACTGTTTAGAACATATTGCAATTGTATAGATTATGTCAGTGATTTTGAGGATGTTATAAACAGCTTACAATATTCTTCAACAGGTTTTTCACCATTTTAAATCATGTTTAATCGCAGAGCAGCTAACTTTAATTCTGAAAATGTTTGAGTTTCCACCGTACCACAAGAAAGGGAAGAATGTACTAAGGAGATGATGAAAAAACATGGGGAGAGGAGAGACCAGAGACACGATAGTAAAGGTAGATTTTTTTCACTTTGAGGTAGGAGAGACTGTGTTGGTGAAAGTCAAAGACAAGTGTTGTCATCTTTGATAAAGAAATTTGTCGGTATTTATATTGGACCATTCGAAATTTTTCAAAATCAATATCCTAATGCATAAAGACTTGTGAATCCAAAATCTAGGAAGTTGTTTGGATTACACAGCATCACTGAACTGGAAGCATATAGCCATGATCCATAAGTACATAATTTTTGTTTGTTTGATCTCTTTCAATTATTACGAATTTACTGTATAGTATCAAGTAGTTTTTTTAGTTCTGTCTTACCCAGTCACTGAGTTTTAAATCTATCTGTAGATTCATAAGATTGTTGTTGTTGTTGTTGTTGTTGTTGTTGTTGTTGTCTTCAGTCCTGAGACTGGTTTGATACAACTCTTCATGCTGCTCTATCCTGTGCAAGCTTTTTCATCTCCCAGTAGCTGCTGTGACCGATATCCATCTGACTCTGTTTAGTGTATTCATCTCTTGGTCTTCCTCTAAGAGTTTTACCCTCCACACTGCCCTCCTGTACTAAATTGGTGATCCCTTGATGCCTCAGAAATGTTCTACTAACCAATCCCTTCTACTAGTCTAGTTGTGCCACAAATTTCTCTTCTCCCCAATTCTATTCAATACCTCCTCATTAGTGATGTGATCTACCCATCTAATCTTCAGCATTCTTCTGTAGCACCACATTTCGAAAGTTTCTATTCTCTTCTAGTCAAAACTATTTATCGTCCACCTTTAACTTCCATACATGGCTACACTCCATACAAATACTTTCAGAAACGACTTCCTGACACTTAAATCTATACTTGATGTTAGCAAATTTCTCTTCTTCATGAACGCTTTCCTTGCCATTGCCAGTCTACATTTTATATCCTCTCTACCTCGACCACCGTCAGTTATTTTGCTCCTCAAATAGCAAATTCATCTATTACTGTAAGTGTCAAATTTTCTAATCAAATTCCCTCATCATCACCTGATTTAATTCAACTACATTCCATTATTATTGTTTTTTTTTGTTGATGTTAATCTTATATCCTCCTATCATGACACTGTCCAATCCATTCTGCTCTTCAAGGTCCTTTGCAGTCTCTGACAGAATTACAAAGTCATCAGTGAACCTCAAAGTTTCTATTACTTCTCCATGGATTTTAATTCCCTACTCCGAATTTTTCTTTTGTTTCCTTTATTGCTTGCTCAATATACAGATTGAAAAACATCAAGGATAGGCTACAACCCTGTCTCACTCCCTTCCCAACTACTGCTTCCCTTTGATGCCCCACGACTCTTACAACTGCCATCTGGTTTCTGTACAAGCTGTTAATAGCCTTTTGCTACTTGTATTTGACACCTGCCACCTGCAGAATCTGAAATAGAGTATTCCAGTCAACATTGTCCAAAGCTTTCTCTAAGTCTACAAATGCTAGAAACGTAGGTTAGCCTTTCCTTAATCTATCTTCTAAGGTAAGTCGTAGGGTCAGTGTTGCGTCATATGGTCCAACATTTCAATGGAATCCAAACTAATCTTCCCCGAGGTCGGCTTCTACCAGTTTTTCCATTCATCTCTAAAGAATTCGTGTCAGAACGTTGCAGCCTTGACTTATTAAACTGATAGTTTGGTAATTTTCATATGTTCCAACACCTGCTTTCCTTGGGATTCGAATTATTATATTCTTCTTGACTTCTGAGGGTATTTGGCCGGTCTCATACATCTTGCTCACCATATGGTAGAGACTTTGTTAGGGCTAGCTTTCCCGAGGCTATCAGTAATTCTAATGCAAAATTGTCTATTCCCAGGGCCTTGTTTGGACTTAGGTCTTTCAGTGCTATGTCAAACTCTTCACGCAATATCATATTTCCCATTTCATCTTCATCTACACCCTCTTCCATTTCTATAATATCTTCGTCAAGTACATCGCCCTAGTATAGACCCTCTATATACTCCTTCAACCTTCTTCTTTCCCTTCTTTGCTTAGAACTTGTTTTCCATCTGAGCTCTTGATATTCATATAAGTGGTTCTCTTACTCCAAAGGTCTCCTTAGTTTTCTGGTAGGCAGTAGTACCTACCTTACACCTAGTGATATATGCCTCTACATCCTTGCATTTGTCCTCTAGCCATCCCTGCTTAGCCATTTTGCACTTCTTGTCGATCTCCTTTTTGAGACGTTTGTATTCCTTTTTGCCTGCTTCATGTACTGCATTTTTATATTTTCTCCTTTGATCAGTTAGATTCTATATCTCTTCTGTTACCCATGGATTCCTATCACCCCTCGTCTTTTTATCTACTTAATCCTCTGCTTTCATTTTTCAAAGCTACCCATTCTTGTTTTACTGTATTTCTTTCCCCCATTCTTGCCAGTCATTTCCTAATGCTCTCCCTGAAACTATCTACAACCTCTAGTTCTACAGTTTATCCAGGCCCCACCTCCTTAAATTCCAATCTTTCAGTTTTAATCTACAATTCATAGCCGATATATTATGGTCAGAGTCTACATCTGCCCCTGGAAATATCTTACAATATAAAATTCGGTTCCTAAACCTCTGTCTTGCCATTATGTAATCTATCTGAAACCTTATAGTATCTCCAGGCCCCTTCCATGTATACAACCTTCTTTCATTATTCTTGAACAAAGTGTTAGCTATGATTAAGTTATGTTCTGTGCCAAATTCTACCAGACAGCTTCCCCTTTCATTCCTTATCCCCATTCCATATTCACCTACTACGTTGCCTTCTCTTACTTTTCCTTCTATCGAATTCCAGTAACCCATGACTATTATATTTTCGTCTTCCTTCCCTATCTGAGTAATTTCTTTTATCTCATCATGCATTTCATCAATCTCTTCGTCATCTGCGGAGCTAGTGGACATATAAACTTGTACTACTGTGGTAGGCGTGGTCTTCGTGTCTGTCTTAGCCACAATAATGGGTTCACTATGCTGTTTGTAGTAGCTTACCCACAATCCTTTGTTTTTATTCATTATTAAACCTACTCCTGCATTACCTTTACTTGATGTTGCTTTTATAACCCTGTACTCATCTTATCAGAGGTCTTGTTCCTCCTGCAACCAAACTTCACTAACTCATGATGTATCTAACTTTAACCTGTCAATTTCCCTTTTTAAATTTTCTAACCTACCTTCTCAAATATGGGCTCTGAAATTCTATGCTCTGATCTGTAGAACACCAGTTTTCTTTCTCCCAGTAGCAATGTCCTCCTAAGTACTCCACTCCCCGAGATCCGAAAGGGGGACTATTTTACCTCTAGATTCTTTTACCCAAGAGGACGCCATCATCATTACAGTAAATCTGCATGCCCTTTGGAAAACTTATTGCTGTAGTTTCCCCCTTGCCTTCAGCCATTTGCAGTACCAGCACAGCAAGGCGATTTTGGTTAGTGATACAAGGCCAGATAAGTCAATCATCCATACAGTTGCCCCTGCAACTACTGAAAGGCTGCTGCCCCTCTTCAGGAACCACATGTTTGTCTGGCCTTTCAACAGATACACCTCCATTGTGGCTGCACCTACAGTATGGCTATCTGTGTCGCTGAGGCATGCAAGCCTCCCCACCAATGGCAAGGTCCATGGTTCATGCGTGGGCAGAAGACTATATAAATGTGTTTTGTTCGTCTAGTATTTAATATGTAAGATCATATGATTTTTAAAGTTCTGTCTTACCTATTGACTGAGTTAAAACCTGTGGTACACTATATAATAGATTGGTGCTATAGAATTTAATACATATATGCCATGAGGCTAAATGAGTAGATCTGTTTACAATTTTAAAATTGGAAAATGTTCATAATTTTTACTGCAAAATTTAGGTATAATATCAGAGCATATCTGTGTGTAATACCTTATTAGTCCATTTTCCTATTGAATTTAATTCTGTTCATTAATGTTTCATATGTCAACACTTTTTAATTGCACCTGACATAAATCCCATATAATTGATTTTGAAAAGCTACTAAGAAGAACATAACTCGTGTGATGTGAAAAAGGTATTGAATAGCATATTTAGTACACAAAACATTGTTTCAGGATTTGTTGTGAATGCTAGATAGTATGTTACTTATTTGTTGTAGCGTGTGATGAGATCTCTAAGGAGGAAGCTGAATGATGTGGGTTGATCCATTTCCCAAACTGCTTTGTGGCTGTACTCTGCTGGACCAGTCAACTTGCAATAGATTGTGGGTGCTGGGTAACGCACTCGAGCATCTTTGACTGGATCTGCATTGTGACTGATATGTGTGAATTGTCCGCCAAGACTGCTAAAGAAACTGTTATTAAGCATAATGCCTGTTTTTCAAGTACAATACATTGTGTAACTTTATATCAGTATGTATTTGTCAGTGAATCTTCAAGGTCGTTATAAACGTAGATTAGTCTGTATGGACCATTAGCAAATAGCGAGGAAGACATTTACTAGCGTAGAAAATATTACAAGATGTATCCATGTTTCATAGAACGATTTTGGTTCTCAAACTACTGCATTGTGTCATCATTTAGAGCTGCTTATGACTATGTTTTGCTTGAATCTGTCCTGAGTATTGCAAGATTGCATTTGAAAGGATCTTGAATTGTGGGAAAATTCATACTTAGCTCTATTTTGGGTACCCTGGTCATCCTGACTGTGTGTGTACTGAAGGAGAATGTTCAACCATTGACTGACGCTAGATATTTCTCACAATTATTCTTTGCATATTATTGAATGTACTGATATGATTATGAATTTTATTCATTTTATTGTGTCGAATATTTTTTTGCTGGTTTGTACCCAGAGTGGTTTGGTTTCATAGGTCAATCCACATATCGTTAACTTGTTGTTGTTGTGGTCTACAGTACTGAGACTGGTTTGATGCAGCTTTCCATGCTACCCTATCCTGTACAAGCTTCTTCATCTCCCAGTACTTACTGCAACCCACATCCTTCTGAATCTGCTTAGTGTATTCATCTCTTGGACTCCCTCTACGATTTTTACCCTCCACGCTGCCCTCTAATACTAGATTTGTGACCCCTTGATGCCTCAGAACATGTCCTACTAACCTGTCCCTCCTTTTTCTCAAGTTGTGCCACATACTCCTCCCCAATTCTATTCAATACTTCATCATTAGTTATGTGATCTACCCATCTAATCTTCAGCATTCTTCTGTAGCACCACATTTCGAAAGCTTCTATTCTCTTCTTGTCCAAACTATTTATCGTCCATGTTTCACTTCCATACATGGCTACACTCCATACAAATACTTTCAGAAACGACTTCCTGACACTTAAATCTATGCTCGATGTTAACAAATTTCTCTTATTCAGAAACGCTTTCCATGCCATTGCCAGTCTACATTTTATATCATCTCTACTTCGACCATCATCAATTATTTTGCTCCCCAGATAGCAAAACTCCTTTACTACTTTAAGTGTCTCATTTCCTAATCTAATTCCCTCAGCACCACCTGACTTAATTCGACCACATTCTATTATCCTCGTTTTGCTTTTGTTGATGTTCATCTTATATCCTCCTTTCAAGACACTGTCCATTCCGTTCAACTGCTCTTCCAAGTCCTTTGCTGTCTCTGATAGAATTACAATGTCATCGGCGAACCTCAAGGTTTTTATTTCTTCTCCATGAATTTTAATACCTACTCCGAATTTTTCTTTTGTTTCCTTTACTGCTTGCTCAGTATACAGATTGAATAACATCGGGAAGAGGGTACAACCCCGTCTCACTCCCTTCCCAACCACTGCTTCTCTTTCGTGCCCCTCAACTCTTATTACTGTCATTTGGTTCCTGTACAAATTGTAAATAGCCTTTCGCTCCCTGTATTTTAGCCCTGCCACTTTTAGAATTTGAAAGAGAGTATTCCAGTCAACATCGTCGAAATCTTTCTCTAAGTCTACAAATGCTAGAAACGTAGGTTTGCATTTCTTAATCTTTCTTCTAAGATAAGTCTTAAGGTCAGTGTTGCCTCACGTGTTCCAATATTTCTACTGAATCCAAACTGCTCTTCCCCGAGGTTGGCATCTACCAGTTTTTCCATTCGTCTGTAAGGAATTCGCGTTAGTATTTTGCAGCTGTGACTTATTAAACTGATAGTTCGGTAATTTTCACATCTGTCAACACCTGCTTTCTTTGGGATTGGAAAATATTATATTCTTCTTGAAGTTTGAGGGCATTTCGCCTGTCTCATACATCTTGCTCACGAGATGGTAGAGTTTTGTCAGGACTGGCTCTCCCAAGGCCATCAGTAGATCTAATGGAATGTTGTCTACTCCCGGGGCCTTGTTTCGACTCAGGTCTTTCAGTGCTCTGTCAAACTCTTCACGCAGTATCGTATCTCCCATTTCATATCCATCTACATCCTCTTCCATTTCCATAATATTGTCCTCAAGTACATCGCCCCTGTATAGACCCTCTATATACTACTTCCACCTTTCTGCTTTCCCTTCTTTGCTTAGAACTGGGTTTTCATCTGAGTTCTTGATATTCATACGAGTGGTTCCGTTTCCTCCAAAGGTCTCTTTAATTTTCCTGTTGGCAGTATCTATCTTACCCCTAGTGAGATAAGCCTCTACATCCTTACATTTGTCCTCTAGCCATCCCTGCATAGCCATTTTGCACTTCCTGTTGATCTCATTTTTGAGACGTCTGTATTCCTTTTTGCCTGCTTCATTTACTGCATTTTTATATTTTCTCCTTTTATCACTTAAGTTCAGTATTTATTCTGTTACCCAAGGAGTTCTACTAGCCCTCGTCTTTTTACCTACTTAGTCCTCTGCTGCCTTCACTACTTCATCCCTCAGAGCTACCCATTCTTCTTCTACTGTACTTCTTTCCCCCATTCCTGTCAATTGTTCCCTTATGCTCTCCCTGAAACTCTGTACAACCTCTGGTTATTTCAGTTTATACAGGTCCCATCTCCTTAAATTACCACCTTTTTGCTGTTTCTTCAGTTTTAATCTACAGTTCATAACCAATAGATTGTGGACAGAGTCCACATCTGCCCCTGGAAATGCCTTACAATTTAAAACCTGGTTCCTAAATCTCTATCTTACCATTATATAATCTATCTGATACCTTTTAGTATCTCCGGGATTCTTCCATGTATACAATCTTCTTTCATGATTCTTGAACCACGTGTTAGCTATGATTAAGTTATGCTCTGTGCAAAACTCTACCAGGCGACTTCCTCTTTCATTTCTATGCCCCAATTCACATTCACCTACTACGTTTCCTTCTCTCCCTTTTCCTACTCTCGAATTGCAGTCACCCATGACTATTAAATTTTCGTCTCCCTTCACTATCTGAGTAATATCTTTTATTTCATGATACATTTCTTCAATTTCTTCGTCATCTGCAGAGCCAGTTGGCATGTAAACTTGTACTACTGTAGTAGGCATGACCTTCGTGTCTATCTTGGCTACAATAATGTGTTCACTATGCTGTTTGTACTAGCTTACCCGCACTCCTATTTCTTTATTAATTATTAAACCTACTCCTGCATTACCCCTATTTGATTTCGTGTATATAACCCTGTATTCACCTGACCAAAAGTCTTGTTCCTCCTGCCACCGAACCTCACTAATTCCCACTATATCCGACTTTAACCTATCCAATTCCCTTTTCAAATTTTCTAATCTACCTGCCCGGTTAAGGGATCTGACATTCCACGCTCCGATCTGTAGAATGCCAGTTTTCTTTTTTGTGATAACGACGTCCTCTTGAGTAGTCCCCGCCCGGAGATCCGAATGGGGGACTATTTTACCTCCAGAATATTTTACCCAAGAGGACGCCATCATCATTTAACCATACAGTAAAGCTGCATGCCCTCAGGAAAAATTACGGCTGTAGTTTCCCCTTGCTTTCAGCCGTTCGCAGTACCAGAACAGCAAGGCCGTTTTGGTTAATGTTACAAGGCCAGATCAGTCAATCATCCAGAGTGTTGCCCCTGCAACTACTGAAAAGGCTGCTGCCCCTCTTCAGGAATCACACGTTTGTCTGGCCTCTCAACAGATACCCCTCTGTTGTGATTGCACCTACGGTACGGCTGTCTGTATCGCTGAAGCACGCAAGCCTCCCCACCAATGGCAAGGTCCATGGTTCATGGGGAAGATCGTTAACTTAGGTCCTAGTATTTTTTCATTACTTTGTTCCCTCATGAGTCAACATATCCTTGAATACTCGGAATTATGTGGCTGATTGTTTCCTATTCATGGCTGAGTATATTTTTGCTGGTCTGTACCCATTAATGTGAGTTTTTCCAGTCAGCTCACTCATCGTACACTTAGGCTCGCCATTTTTTCTCTTCTCTATTGAAGATTTGATTGTACTGATGTAATCTTAAAATTTATAATCCTAGTAATTTACATTGTCTCTTTATTTATTTCTATAGTTTAGTTGTTAGATGTAGTAGTTTTGACCTTGTATTACTTGTCTTGTGATAGTGTGTTTCACAGATCTGGATAGCTGAATACCATATCCTAGTGTATGTATAGATAATGACTTGTGTGGTAGATATTTTTCTTATGTTTTCTATAATATGTTATGTATCAGAAACTTCTATATATCTGTATTCTATCTTTTGGTAATCATTTTGTACACTTTTGGCAAACCTCATAGTCTGTCAGAAAATATTGTAAACACCCTGTTTCCAAATTTTGTGAGGAGGATATTGTTCAAATGGTTCAAATGGCTCTGAGCACTATGGGACTTAACTTCTGTGGTCATCAGTCCCCTAGGACTTAGAACTACTTAAACCTAACTAACCTAAGGGCTTCACACACATCCATGCCCGAGGCAGGATTCGAACCTGCAACCGTAGCGGTCACGCGGTTCCAGACTGAAGTGCCTTTAACTACACGGCCACACCTGCCGGCGGGGGATATTGTAATGGAACACCCCCCTCAAGCATTACCATTTTTATAGAAGTAACCAATACCAGTATTATACTGAATATGGTATAGGCGAACATTTTCAGCTGTTGAACTGAATGAATTTCATATGATTTTGTATTTTATGTTATGTTTCAGGCTAAAATACATAAAAAGAAATTAATTTGTTACACTCTTTTTGCATGGTTAAGATTACTCTTCTTTTAAAAATGATTGAAGTTACGACATTTCTGGTATACTCAAAATTCGTATTATTAATTGCACAATCTATCACTAATTATTGAACTTATTTCTGCATTCATTTACAAAGGATAATCCAAATAATGTGTACACTCTTTGAAACTGAACATCCCTTTAATGAAAGGGGTTAGAAATACAATTTTAGTGGTGCCACTTGCATCATGGTCCAACTTTAGGTGGCAAATGCTCAAACTGGTGTCTGTCGATCGCAATATACCGTCGACAACGACTTACGACTGAGCTACATGCCAACTTTATTGTTTCCTACGGAGTAACATTACAACTGTCTCAATTTCCTCTCTTAGATCATCCAGTGTGCGTGGTCTCGCAGCGAAAACTGTGTACCCCACTGAAAGAAGTCTAGAGGTCTTAAATCTGGAGATCGAGTGGGATACTCCACACTCTCTCTTCATCCTACCCATCTGGCAGGGAATGTAAGGTTCAGAAATGCTCTCACATCCTGGTGAAAGTAATACTCTTCGTTTTGAAACATAACGCTAATACCAGGAGTTATCATTTCCAACATTTCCAAGTACGAGTCGCCCGTGACAGTGTTGTCAAAGAAGTACGGCCTGGTTAATCCTCTAGAAGACAGACCACACCAGACTGTTACTCCTGGTAGATTAATATGCTTTTGCTCAGTTACATATGGACTCTCCCTGGCCCAGTACACGCAATAATGGCGGTTAACTGTTCCATCAAGCTTAAACGTCGCTTCATCTGACCAAAGAATTCGATCTTTGAAAGGATGCTCTTCTTCACATCTGTTAATGAACCACTCTCAAAATTCGCTTCGCCTATCAGGATCGTCCTCCTTAAGAGCATGGAGAAGTCTTGCAATGTAAGGCTTAAAGCTCTGAGACTGCAAAATTCGATGAGCACTGCTTACGTAGATCCCAGTCTCAAGATAGCATTGCTTTGCAGATATCTTAGGGGATCGTGTGTATGCCTGGATTGCTGCATCAACACTCTAATTGTCTGTTGAACTTCTCTTTCGTCCGCTATGTCCCTTCTTCATATCGTGCACCGTTCCTTCGACTTCAAAATTGTCTCTGATTCTTGTAATTGCCAGTCAGGTCGGCGGTGGTGTTCCAAACTCAAATCTCCAACGACGACGTACCACATTCACGTTCTCTGTTTTCTGCTAACACTTTAGCAACCATTTCCGTTGCTCAAGCGATAACGCCCTATCTACTAACAACCCTGAAACAAAACGAAGCATTGTTATGTTTTCACCACCTTCTAAATTATGACCCATAAATATTGTATTTCTGTTTCCTTTAATTAAAGAGATATTCTGTTTCAAAGAGTGTATACGTTATTTTGGGGCACCCTGTATTTTAGCGAAGAATCAAGAAACTCTTTTGCTTTGTAAACTGTTTGGAATATTGTGAGTACCGCATGGTGTTAGTAGTAGTGGCCATGCATCCAATAGAAGTAGACGTATTTGTAAGTTTCTTAACAACAATGCAATTATTGTTTTTTTTTTTGAATGTGTGAAAAAGTTATGATATTTAATAATGTGACAAAGAATAAAATTCAAGAAATATCCAGGCACATCTTCATCAGGATTTCAGTTCAACAAGAACCCACAAAATCAAACTTTGAGCCGCAAGAATGTACCTCGCGACACAATAACTGCCTTTGAGCCAAAAACAAGAAGGGAAAAATGAAGATTAGTAAAAAGTTTTTAAGTTTTTCTTTTGTTTATCTTATGCCTCTCGAAGATTTGAAAATTTGTGCAAAGACAGAGAATTTTGTTAGTGACGTGTGTGAGGATAAGATTACACTCTACAACAATGATTGTGGTGTTCTGCCGCTACCTCCGCATTTGATACAGAAAACTGGTATTCGATCATGAGGTCACGAAGCGTACACTGTGCTGCAATGTAAAATCAGATTGACATCTCATGACAATAAAAGATCTCTTTGTTATGATGGGGGTGGGGGGGGGGGGATTGTAGGACTCCGATGATGTGCATGAGAGAGAGAGGGAGTAACTGGCTGAGTGAGAGCTTGTGCCAAGTAGTACAGCTCTTTTACCATAGAGTAAACATTGAATGTATGTGATGTGTGGTGTGCTTGCATGTGTTAGTGCTTCCGTGTGTGTGTGTGTGTGTGTGTGTGTGTGTGTGTGTGTGTGTGTGTGTGTGTTAAAAATGCGCAGTATATATAAAAAGATTAAAACTGGCCTAAGATCATCAAAACGATAAAAATGTAAATGAAGGAAACAAGATAGTTTACCATATTTCTGTTTTGCAGTTCATGTGAATGCATGGGTAAATAGAATAGTTTTTAAGCAGTGTGAGTTCAACCCTGTTCATTTTTGTGCAGCTTTTTTTTTTTGAATGAACATTTTGGGGCCATCCACTGCATTGTGTTATTGAATTATTTCAGCTGCTTGCGGTGGAAAATGTTTAAAGCCACTCTGTTCAACATATAAATTGGACCAAATTTCTTTAGCAGTAGTGATAGTGTTAGTGGAAGGCAAATTATACATCTGGTAATATCTGTAATCAGCACTGCAATGTAAAGTAAAAATTTTTTTCAACCAGTGCTAATTACTTATAAAACTAAGAACTGCGAATAAAAAATGCCAAACAGCAACAAGAACAGTGAATTTAAAAGCAGTATTAGTTTGTATATTGCTAAAACAGCAAGATTTTAGGGCGTACAGCTGTGTTATTAGTGTGAATATTTATGTCTGAGCGATCTGACTCCTTTCTTTCGTCTCTGATAGCCGCATTGTCAAGTATCAGGCTACTTAGAAGTATTTGAAAGCACTTTGCCGACATTGTCACCATAAATATAGAAAGACTGGTCAGATCCTTTTCGAAAAGAGACAATATACCTTCATGAGACCATCTGAATACTGATGCCATCATTAGAAGGCCTATGAAAGCTTTGATTTCAACGTTGTCAGTACCTCTGTAATTGGACGGATTAGTTGTTTCCTACAACTTTGCCCTTATTGTATTCAGTTTCACGTATGTATGCAAAACTATTTCAGCTATCATGTCATCATCAAATAAATTCTCCCATACTTCAGATTTAGTAGGACTTTGTCCCAAACTTCGACCTTTGCTGTTACACCAGGCATTCCCCCTTTCAGAATGTTGTGCTCTTGTGCTCTTCTCGTTGTAACAGGCTCAGAATGTGCCCATTGGAAATAATTTTTACCATAAAGGTACTGTATTTGCTGTAGGTATCATCTGTAGTATAGACCGCTCCAGGCTGTTCTACCAATAAAACATTTTCTTCATTAGTATCACTCTTTGTTTCATGGTGACTATCACCTATCAAGAAATCTAGAGCATCATCACACTCGTCAAATGTGTCGTCATCGATCCCATTTTCTTCTTCATCTAAATCCCGTAACTGTGCTTGGACCCAAACTTCCAAATCTGAATTAGATGCAGACAGCTTACTCTTCTTAGAAAGTCGATCCATGTTATACCTGAAATATGACATAAATTCACGCATAGAATAAGACGCTATTTGATAACAGCCACTGAAAGTAGAATATTTTGTAATAAGTCACATGTGGTCTATTGGACCTACCAAATTCTTCTATGTGATACGAAACGTGCGGTATGTCAGGCACCCAACTTTGCCCACTCCTCTAAACAGTACTCTGTATGTCTTCACTGATGAAGTAAAACTGATTGTTGACTGCTGCTTTACAAGCGACAAGTATTGCGACAGAGGTACTGTGAAAGTGAAGCCGCGCTTTTCTGCAGTGCTGCCACACTCAACATTCTATGTCTCAGGTTAACGGTTAAGAAAAGATGGTTAAACTAATTTAGTTACTTCAAATAATTTTCTGTAGCTTCTAATCACACTTCGACTATCAATGCCATGAAAGTAATTGAGCTAAAAGCTATAGCTAAAAATCTTGACATTAGGGGCTACTGCACATTAATAAACTGAGAACTAATTAGTTATATTACAGGAGCTGCTATTTCATACCGAAGTATCCCAAAAGACTGGACTAAAATGTATACCTAAGAGAAATTACTTTTACAGATATGATGACAATATTTTTGAATAACTTTGACCACAAGAACAAAAAAGTGAGATTATATCAAATATTTCCATTCAGTAGTAAACTATTTCAGTGGGATGAAAAGATAAACCACTGAAAAAAGAGTTTTCTTCAATTAAAGAGGTAAAATGAAGATTTACTGAAAAATTTAAGGCTTCGCATGTTGGCTCAAAATTGTGTTTTATGATCTTGATGCCATTAATGAAAAAAATATTATGTAGTCATTCCACACAGTTCTATGGTACAAGTGTCTAAAAAGAGAACTAACTTCAGAAAACCAGACAAGTTAAACACAAGAAAAAGAAAACCAAACATATTTCACCCTATCTCTGCAGGATGTAAAGCTTATACAAATAGTAAAAAATCTATTAAAGATATGTCCAATAAAATCAGAGATATATTATCATGTGATAAGTCTGTTGATACAGAAGATACCATATTTAATATTCAGATGTTAGCAGTTACTGGAGGCAGTAGAGGTAAAAATATAACAAATTTATCTGATGAGTAAAATACTAACAAATGTAGTACAATAATTAATAATAATAATAGTCAGAGTAGTGTTGTCCTAGAGTAAAAATAATTGCTCTAAAATATCACACAAATAATATCTTGGGTAGAGTACTAAATACATGTAACATAATAAAATCACAGATGGAGATAAATAGAAATTAGGACAAGGTTAACTGAGATATTATGTAACCAGCTCAGACAATACAAAGAAGAAGGAGTAATGATATTAATAGTGTTGAGCAAATAGTAGATATAGAAATAAACGTTGCATGTTCTGGGACTTTCAGTTTGGTTATCTAAAATACCTCCTGAGAAAGCAATAAAAATATGTCTGCATAAAAATCAAAATCATTTTGATATAATTAACAAACAGTCAGTTTTCATAGCATTATCATATTTCTGTGATGATTCTAACAATACATATAACAGCAAGAACAAGCAGATATGCAAATTAGAAATTAAAGTTTTTATATTATGCAAAAGTGAAGAACAATATACTGTGGAAAATAAAGTATATTTTTGAAACTGCAGTAGATATTGTTACAATGAAGAATGCTTAAACAATCATCAAGAAGTTTTTAATAAAGTTTATAAATGTGATGAATGTAAAGGCATTTATTTGACATCTGAAGGACATGAATGTGGTTGAAAAATGCAGAAACTGCCAGCTAATAGTAAAAATTCAAATTCATCAATATATCATGCAATACAGAACACAAAAAGGGTGGTATATGTGAAAGAATGTTTGGTGAGGAAATTATAGTCAAAGGATGTCCAAATTGTAGTGAAGGTGGTTGTTACATTAGTGCAGAATACCAAGACTATTATGTTTTCCAGTACTTGAAATGTAAAAAAATAATTACAGTTTAAATGTTGTGAAAGGGGAAGCAAAGAGAATTCCCTGTGCTTATACAGAAAAATACATGTTTTTATTAAGAAGCTCAACAAGAAAGTGGTGTATATATTCCGAATCTAATAATACTTCACAATTTTAGTGGGTAGCATGTATAAATTTATTACTAAATAATGATGAATTGTATAAGTGGATGATATTTGATAAGTGTTAGAATTATACCGTACATTTATAGCTCATTATGTTAAACATTATGATTCAGAATACATTCTGAAGCACTGTGTTGAAAATAAAATAAAACCATATACCACCTACACATGAATTAAACTAATGTTATGGGAGATAAAGCGTTTAGAACTAAAAATTATAGACAGCAGCAAATTTGTACAAGGCCTACATGATACTTTCCTAAAAACATTTGATTTGAGTGAACTGAAGAAAGGCTGTATCCCACATTTGTTCAATATCCATGAACACGAAAAGTATGTAGAATCTGTTCTCGATGCCAAATATTATTGTGTTGATTCTATGAAACCAATAGAGACAAAAATAGTTGTGGTGCAATCCGAACAACTGTACTTCATCACAATGATAATACAAAGGTTATACACGCATTAAAGACTCACTGTTGCACTATGTATATGTTAGACTGACCTCATTGTTCCACATCTTCTTCTTCCTAATGTCAACTTCCAGCCTTAACATAGAAATTTGAACTTCCAAACGTAACTGCCTGCTGAAACTCCCAAAACTATTCTGACATCATTGTTTCCACTTTCACCTAGAGGCTAGGGAACGCAGTGCTTCGTTTTGAGGGATAGCCAATGGCAGATGAGATCTTTCACATGGTCACCCACACAACTTCTCCATCGTTTCAGGTGTCACACACTTACACAGCTCGTCGTTGTTTTACATTATGACACAATACATGTTGCCCAGTGGGGCTTAAGTCACAATGGAATAGATTACATTTCCTGCAATGACTAATTAGCCATAATTATCACACATTTACCAATAATTACGTTTGTTTAATTCCTCTTTACTTACATCTTTCTTTGGTTTACTTTAAACCATGTTTTGTGGCCATCAGAATGTTCATTCCACTTACTAGGTTATGCATTTCTTCCTCCCTTTCTCTGATGCTGTCAATGTCATCAGTGCATATTATCACTAACATCATTAATTTTAATCCTACTTTGTATACTGACATAGCTTCTTTGGCATACGTGTTGAACAGTAGGGGAGAAGGGCTGCATCTCAGTCTTACAGCGTTTTAGTCCCAGCATTCCTTGCTGGTATTTCATTCTTATTATTCCCTTTTTATTCAAGTACATCCCTATCAGTGAACAACTGACCTAGTTCATGGTTCATGCTGCACTTGCCTCGTTGCAGGTTGCATATCTCATGGCTTACAAGTGGCAACAAAAATCTACTCATTAACAAGTACAATTTTTGTTAAAAGTTTAACACAAGTATTACAACTAAAATACGAGGATACATCGTGAGGTTGCGTAACTCACATCCTGCAAGTACCTAAACTATTTTCGTACGGTATTTGGTAATGAGAGCACTTAGTTACTTTCAAGAAACTTTAAACAGAATTTTAAACTCTTTCGAGACTTTCTCTAACTCATCTATAAAGCAATCAGAAGTGTGCAACTGTTTTACGCAGTGGAGTCCAATTCTTTACAGAATCTGGGGTTTACTGGTGTTTTATATTACACGTCTTACTTGTAATTTCCTCTTACGATGCTGGGAATTTCGAGCATTATGCAACATTTTATATCATCGAATGTGTTATCTAGGTCGTGAAATCTGTGACAGTGACTTGTTATTTTTTAATTAATGCTTCTGTTACAAAACATACCTCTTAAGTTCCATTCGTGCGGTTACCATTCCTATGTCAAACTTATCGCCATGTAATAAATGCCCATTTTTATTTTGGTTATTCTGTATACTGTTCTTGTCAGAAGCTTGAATGCATGAGCTGTTAAGCTCATTGTTTCTCACACTATCTTTGGATCTGTGTGGATGATATTCTTCTGAATGTCTGATAGTACGTATTCTGTCTCATCGAGTGTACAGATCCTCTTAAAGGAGCGTTTTGTTTCCACTTATACCAATGATTTTCGAAGATCCCAAGGAACGTTATCTGTGGATTCTGATTTATTCTATCGCAAGTCTTTCATATGATCTTCCAAGAGCCCTATGAATCCTATTTCTCTTTCTATCGGATTAGCAGACAATTCCTTGCCATCGTTAGGGGCTCAGCGTGCTGTCCAACAATCCACGAACCACCGTTCAATAGTAGCAGTTTTAATGTTGATGCATTTTCTTTCTATTTCATGGAAGTTAGTTTATATTCTCCTGTAAGGTAAGGCTGTTCTTCCAGAAATCGTTTACTTTATTTCTAAACAACTTATATTGTAGTACTCCTTTCTTTTCCTGAACATTTTCTTATTTCCTAACATCGATGTTAACCCACCCGGGGGACAGCAGTCACCTGGCAGAGTATGACTGCTAGTCAGACACAAGCACGGTGCACGTAGTACCAGTGAGCGTGCTGACCGTGTGAAGAATGAGGAAGCGCGCGATCTACCTGAATCTGACCGAGGGCAGATATGACTGATGGCTTGGAGACTCAGCACGAGCATTTCAGAAAGTGTACGACTTGTCAGGTGTTAGAGGAGTTCTGTGGCAAGTGTCCTCAAGACGTGGCGAAACCGAGGTGAAACCACTTCCAGACGTCATGGCGCTGGGGTGTCAGTCCATCATTAGAGATGTCGGACATCATAGGCTGGGCAGACAGCTAATGATGAGCCTCCACAGCCGTCAACACATGAATATGCCAGTGTTAATAGTACGATCTCAGCAACTATGACTGAAATTGGCACGTGACCATTGGTATTGGACGTTAGCAGAGTGGCAGAGCGTTGCGTGGTCTTATGAATGACAGTGCTTCTTCATCAAGCCGATGGGAGAGCAGGAGTTCGTCGTCTACCAGGGTAACAGCTCATTGACACATAGTACTGTAGGACGTGGGCAAGTTGGTGGCGGCTCCATTATGCTCTGGAGAAAATTCGTGTGGACATCCATAGGTCTAGTTGAGCATTTGCAAGGCAAAATGACGGGCAAGAAGTATCGAACACTGGTTGCCGACCACTTCCAGTCCTTCACAACAATTATGCTATCCGTCAAAAAATTGGTTCAAATGGCTCTGTGCGCTATGGGACTCAACTTCTGAGTTCATTAGGCCCCTAGAACTTAGAACTAGTTAAACCTAACTAGCCTAAGGACATCACAAACATCCATGCCCGAGGCAGGATTCGAACCTGCGACCGTAGCGGTCTTGCGGATCCAGACTGCAGCGCCTTTAACCGCACGGCCACTTCGGCCGGCTGTTATCCGTCAGCTGTGGCATTTATCAACAAGATAGTACTTCACGCCACAAGGCAAGGTGTGTGACAGAGTGGTTAGAAGAACACAGTGGCGAATACCAGTTGATGTGCTGCCTCCCCCTCCCCTCAAATCGCCAGATCTGAACTTAATGGAATACATCTGAGATGTGATAGAACGTGGAATTTACGGGAATTAGGTGACTTGTGAGTGCAGAATTCCCTACCTACCAAGCGACCTACCAACGTAATTGCTACTTACGTCGTCATGTATACGCTAAGTACCGTTATTGGTGTTTGTTTGCAGTCAGTTTTAATGAGAATATCCTGTCGGTGAACTGCACACAGTAACCCACTTTTTTCTCTGCTTTCTTATTCATGACGAATGTTTCTCCCCTTGCACCATTCTCCCCTGCCGTTGATATTATCCTATATTCCTCTAACCAGAAATTTTGTTCTCCTGTGCATATAACTTTTCGGAGCAGTTTCCCCTAGCAAGGAAAAGACGCTACCCTGTGTCCCTGTCCACCCCTCCACCTTATTTCATAAGACCTTAAGGCAGAATGAGGGCGACACCTTGTATCTGAAGTCTTCACCTCTCAATTTTGATGATTTATGTTCAAAATGCGAGCAGTGGCTGAGATCGAAGTTGGGACCAGGTATGTTTCCACTGGTAGTCAAAGACTTTCTGGTATAATTATTTTATATAATTTTGCTGCAATGTAGCATGCTTGATGTAGCGACGAATAGCTGGATGCAAATCGCAAAAGCAAGACGGTAGTCGCTGTACGTGATTAACAAGGTGGCGCCTATGACACAAGCAGAAACTCCAAGATTGTAAATATGTTACGAGCTGATATACTGGATCTAGCAGCAAAATTACGAAACATTCTTATTGCTGCGGAAGAGCTAAGAGCGATGAGAGCTAAGGCTCTTATGGCATTTCCTCTCTGCCGTAATTACTTATTCCCTGTAAGTGTGGGCCTACGTATTGTTGAAAGTCTCTGAAATTTCAATAGATGACTCATTCAAAACTGATACAGGCTGCCCAAGTGTCAATAAAAATTATTGTCTCAAATTAAAGTTCGGTTTAATTACCCTTTCCTTTAAGACAATGAAGCTTGAGCTGTATGTGAACATTCGCACCGAAAAAAAAGCACGAATCATTCCACTGCAGGACGAAACCAGTCCACATGTGCAACAGAGATTATTCAGTGAATCGGCAATAATTACCCCAGAGATCTATTTTCCAAGTTCATTGATCGAACTATCTGCAGAACTAAGAGTACCTTGCAATATCAACGAAATTAAATAGCTGTTTTCCGCCTAGTCATTCATTAATGCGGCCACTCTGCAGCTCAAGCTACTGTTCAACACGTGGTGGCTACCATGCGAAACTCAACCGCCATTTCCCCCCAGCCCCACACTCCAGTCTCTAATGTCCTCGATGTCGACGGGACATTAACCCTAACCTTTCTTCCTTCCTTTCTTCGTTTCCAATGAACTACCACGCTCAATGCACACTGGCCTCATTTACACACGCTCTTGCTTCCTGTTCTTCTATAGGCACGACTTCCTGGTCGCCAGAAATTGGCATCAGAATGAATACAGGTGCAACGGAAATTGTTTGTAATCCATTAATGTAGTCTATGGCGCCGGAAGCACGCTAATGAAACAAGAAAATTAACCCTAATCGGTTGATTGTATAATGAGTGTTACCCGAGATACCACATTACTAAATATTGTTCTTATATTGTGTAATTTATAGGAAACCAAACCAACTCCCTTCGATAAGGGCCTGAAGTCTAAATAAAAGTGTACAAACCATCGTGTCATATTCAGTGATTCATCATCGGATGCGGTACAGAGGGATATGGGATCAGCACATCACACTTCTGGGCGTTGTCGACTTTTCCACCTTGGAGCAGCTACCTCTTAATCAAGTAGCTCCTCAATCAGCATCAAGAAGCTGAGTGCGCCGCAGTCCAGTCCTCCTACCAAGGAAAAAACCATGGCCGTCCTGGGAATCGAACTGAGGTCCCGTGCTTGAGCCTCTGTCATGTTGTCTACACGACTACGGAGGCGGAGGTAATTTATAGCACGATCGGTGGTGTAATTAAAACCACAGTTAAAATTCTGAAAACTTTGCACAAACGTTGTGTGCAGTTTCTCTGGTATGCCTGTGTATCGCACTATGTTACACTTTTCAGTTCTGAGCGGACATTTACCACGTAAAGATGCCCAAAAATAGTGCCGCCCGCCATGTGTGAACTCCTGCTGTTGAGTTCTGCTGATTTCATGCAGCCCAAATAAAATAACTCTCATGAATTTCTTTCTTTTATGACAGTTCTCGACTGTGTACTGCACGGACAACAAGGACGCTGCTACTGCGTTTTCGATGCAAAGTGTTTGATCAGCCACCACACAGCCCGGATTTGCACGACGATGCTGCTGCTGCTGATGATTTCGGTTTGTGGGGTGTTCAACCACGTGGTTATTAGCGCATGTACAAATTTCCAGTCCTTTCACTTTCCAGTCTAGCCATTTTCCTGATTGATGATGAAATGATGAGGACAACACGAACACCCAGTCCCCGAGCGGAGGCAATCCCCAACCAGGTCGGGAATCGAACCCAGGACTTTGCTTCCCCTGATTTTCATTTCTTCGGTCACATGAAGCACTGGCTATGACAACAGCATTTTTACACAGACAACAAGCTGCAGACCAGCTTAGGGTACAGATGGAAATCACAGAAGGCTGCCTTCTGTGACGGGGTTATTAGAAACATGTTACCATGTTACAACGGATGTCTAAGAAGGAGCGACGGCTATGTTTTGAAGTAGCTGAACGTTGCAAATAAAAGACTTTGGCTTTAACTGTGATTTCAAATTTCACGACTGATCGGCGGTTGGAAAAAACTGACCGTCGTACAATTGACACGCAGTTAAATAACAAGATAATCATATGTGTTCAGTGTTATTCTGAAAGGCTAAACAATACACACGCAACGGAAGTAAACAGCCATTTCAATGCACTACAGTATTAATTTTTGGTTCTGCGATTTTCGGAGTTGTTTTAGATGACACGGGTTTCGGCTGACCCAAGTTCGGTTAACTGGAGACTTACCGTATAACTATTCAATTCTACTTATCTGCTACTTCGCTGTATTATGCTTGCGTCAGGTATAATCTGTATATTTTGGGCAGCTCAATTGATTGCCCTTAAGAAGAGCTAATGAACATCTTGTTTGTTACCGTCTGATTGATATTAATAAAGACATAAATCATTTAGGAGCCGTCAAAGTTCATGTAGCATATCTTCAAGATAATTATTAGGGAGTAAAGACGTTGTCGTCAGTAACTCCGTCCCTCTCTTCATGTTGATATATTTTATTATGATTCATTTTCCCGACCGGTTAGCAGAGCGGTCTAACGCACGGCTTTCCGGAGCGGGAAAAAGCGCCTGGTCCTCGGTACGAATGCGTCAGGCGGGCTTGTGTCGAGTTCCGGCGAGCCGGCCAGTCTATGGATGGTTTTTAGACGGTTTTCCATCTGCCACGGCTACTGCGGGCTGGTTCCCCTTATTCCGCCTCAGCTACACTATGACGGCGACTGCTGCGCAAACAAGTTGTCCACGTAACAGTACACCGCCATTACTCTACCACGCAAACATAGGGATTACACTCGCCTGGTGTGTGACGTTCCCTGGGGGTGGGGGGGGGGGGGGGAGGGGGATGAACCAGGGGCCGAACTCCACACTCCACAATAACCCTGGGTTCAGTGTGGGGCGGCGGAGAGGTGAAATGGACTGCGGTAGTCGTCGTGGGGTTGTAGAGCACCGCGGCTGCGACGGGGACGGAGCCTCTCCGTCGTTCCTAGGTCCCCGGTTAACATACGACATACAACATTATTCATTTTTTTTCTGCTCCCTGTAATTATATGTTTTCTCATTATGAATAATCTCCATCAGTGGCGATACTTTGCCGAGGTCAGATCGGGAGCCATTCCCCGCCTCCAGAATACAAGTACCCAGAGTTTTTACCCCAACGACATTTCTATTGTATGCGAGTATTGCCTGCCTTCTGCTCGCAACAGCGCCCCATCCCATGCTGTTGGGATTTCCAGCCAGTTTCTGGCTCATTAGTATGCGCCAGTTCTGTGTGGAAACGACCCACACCAGCGTTTGTCACCTACAAATGGTTCAAATGGCTCTGAGCACTATGGGACTTTACTAACTTCTGAGGTCATCAGTCCCCTAGAACTTAGAACTACTTAAACCTAACTAACCTAAGGATATCACACACATCCATGCCGGAGGCAGGATTCGAACCTGCGACCGTAGCTATCGCGCGGTCCCTGACTGTGGCGCCTAGAACCGCTCGGCCACCGCGGCCGGCTTTGTCACCTACAAACTGGTGCTCAAATCTATTTGACCCGCTAATGACATGATGTCTCTCACTAAATAATTAGCGCTATGTAGTACACTGAAATGTACGAACCAATATGTTGTTGTAAAATAGACCCAGCGCCTGGGATGGCGGTCTGTCCGAGTGTTTAGCGAGACAAGGCGCATCGCGGGCCGGCGCATTGATATTCGGCGAGCGGAGCGGAGGAGTCCGTTGTGATTCTGCAGGCGCGGGTCTGCTGGGAACACACTCCTAACGGCGGCAACGTCGTTAGGCCACCTGTCAGAGCCGCGGGAGGCGAACGGGGCCACCAACTCCGCGCTGAGCACCAACTCAAACAAGGGGGTGAAAAAAGAACTGGCTGCAAGCAGACGTGCCTCTGGCATCTCACAGTTCGCCATTCTCACAAGTTTGCGTTTCCTCCTTCCTGGCCTCCTTCTTGCTATTTGTTTGAAAGAATACTGGATGACAACAGTTCTTTTCGTTTGTTCAGAGCACCTTCCCGTTGAGATATCTACTGACAGCATCACCCAGTTGGGGCACGTGCTGTCTCTTAACCTATTTTCAATGGACTTAACATATACTTCAGAACTTTCTTCTGTAATTAAAATACGTTGCCCGTTCGTTTTGCTGTTGCGCAATATTGGTAAGGAAACAAGCAGAAGGACATTTTCCCTCGGTTGATTTTGGAATCAGTCTACACAAGTCAAAGACTATGAGCAGAGCTGAGTCTCTTCGTCTCTCTTTCTCACTTTTATAGAAAGAGCCATTACGTATTTTTCTGTTAATAATTAATCAAGAAAACTTCATATCGTCATATCATTAGCTCACAGGAAGAATTAACTATATAGGTGTGCATACCGTAAGAGGACCTCAAATTCAAGAGGGCCAAAAAATGGAATTTTTTATTAAATAAAATCCTATGATGCTTCCTGATCATAAAAATATGCACTTTATGTGTAATACCTCATCATTTTCGTGTTTAAATGCCTTCCTAAAGCAGATGTGGCGCGCAACTGCAAATCTGTCACACTACTGTCAAACACAAAACATTATCTACAACGTCTCGTTATTTAATTCTGGCATCGCTATTTCCGTCGGAAATCGTTTTTGTAATATCCTTGACGAACATGTAGACTGTACTATGAACAGGGATTTATTGCAATCTATCTTCCTGTTGATACGAATAGATTACTTACCAAAAATTGTTTTTATTGGCATGCTAACTTTCTGGACTTGCGTGATGGACGTCGTAACTTCTTTGGTGATGGAGTAACAAACACATTAAAAACCATGAGCAGACTAGGCAGGAAAACTAGATGAAAAGCACATCCAGAATGAACAAGATTATGGACCTGAAATGTTTTGACACATTATCATTGAGAAGAAACTTTACAGGCGAAACTTCAGTTTCAATTTCCCGAAATCAACGTTTTTGCATACCTAGTTATCATTATCTCATCCAATATTAAAGCTACAAAAACAACATTTTGCATGAATAATAATTTAGCACTTACAAACACAGTGAACCACATTATTCAACAATGAATTAAATATTTTAAGCTGAACGTATCACATGTTCTTAAATTATTAGGAGAAAAAATTTATTTCTAAGAAATATTTTTTAAAAAATACACGAAGCAGCATATTGGTAAATATTCGTGCTGTGCTGTTTCACCAAGTTAATAATTAAAAGAGTAAAATTTGTTTTTATGTATTATTTTGGATAGTGTGGAAGTACAGTGTTCCTAATATAAAAATCACACGTAATTCAGTAAATAAGGTAAAAATCAATATTCACTCCAGTTTATGTTCCACAGTTTTTAAACTTTTTTTTACAATTATTTGGTTGAATTTTCATTCAAATATCTATTAAAGTTTCAGAGTTATTCTGTATGAAAATACTAGTAAAAACTACAAGCCATAACGGCAGAGTCCCCTTAAGAACGAAAGTAATTTCGGCGTGATGAGCCACTGCCAAGCAACACAGCTCGAAGCAACTTGAACCATACGTAGAAAGAATGTCTACAGTATAAAACAGAACGCAACAGAAAGAAATACGCAAGGAGACGATGTGTAATGTTCTTTTTACTCAAATACAATAATTACATTGAAGTTATTGCTACGCACTACGGACCCCAAAGCATTACAAAAGGCGTGACCTGATTCTTAATAGGGTGTATGATCACCACGGACGGCAATGGACGTTTTTCGCAACTTGATCACAAGAATGGTAACGAGTTCTTGTGGTAGGGCGTACCGTAGTTCAGCAGGTGCGTGTGACGACTCCTGTATGGTTGTTGGTGCATATGCACGTGCTGAATTAAGTCTCCCCAACGGATCCCCACGTTCTCAACGCGATTTAAGTCGTGAGGAACGGGCCGACCCGTTCATTTGCCAGATATCTTCTTGTTGCAAGAGATGCTCCACCTGCGTTGCCTGAATATTCGATGCGATCGCACATTTTCTTCCATAAAAACGAAGTCAGCACCGAATGCGCCATGAAAAGGTGCACGAGGGGAAGGAGTGCTGAGTCGGAAAAAAGTTGACTGCTAAGCGTGCCGTGTTCGAAGTCTGAAGGTCAGGACGCCCAAGCGTCGTTATGCCTCCCCACACTGCGTCATCATAACACCTCGACTACTGACACATACATGTTCGACAATGCTGCCGTACTCTTACATGGCGAGAACTGGAAACACATAAAGCACCCAGGAACATAATCGAATCGTGGTGACCTCATTGTAATGATTTTCTATGGGTAAATGAATCTATTTTCTTTTTACTGTGTATTACTTTCAGCTGCCTTCTGTATTACTCTCAAGTCGTTCTTCCTAACGCGGTAGCAGATCCCTGGAAGTATGTTACTTGACTGTGACACATCATGCGGAAGTTACTTTCGTCCTTCAATTTTGGAGAGAATGTCAGGAAACTGCAACTGCGGTTTCAGTAATAGTGACAGGGGCGATTCTAGAAGTCAATGAAGATGGGGGGGCGGGGGATAACGAGGGGGAGGGGGTTTGGGGAAATGGAATATCGCTTAACAAAAGAAGAGTTGGGGTCCCCCACCAACAAACTGGTAATATTTGGTTTTACTGAAAGTAGTTTTTGGTAACTGTTTGGGAGTTCAGGGTAAACAATGTAAATTAATAAGTAATAAGATGCCCATTTTAAGTTAGATGATATTTATTGGTTTCGATAGTAAGCTACACTCCTGGAAATGGAAAAAAGAACACATTGACACCGGTGTGTCAGACCCACCATACTTGCTCCGGACACTGCGAGAGGGCTGTACAAGCAATGATCACACGCACGGCACAGCGGACACACCAGGAACCGCGGTGTTGGCCGTCGAATGGCGCTAGCTGGGCAGCATTTGTGCACCGCCGCCGTCAGTGTCACCCAGTTTGCCGTGGCATACGGAGCTCCATCGCAGTCTTTAACACTGGTAGCATGCCGCGACAGCGTGGACTTTGAGCGAGGGCGTATAGTGGGCATGCGGGAGGCCGGGTGGACGTACCGCCGAATTGCTCAACACGTGGGGCGTGAGGTCTCCACAGTACATCGATGTTGTCGCCAGTGGTCGGCGGAAGGTGCACGTGCCCGTCGACCTGGGACCGGACCGCAGCGACGCACGGATGCACGCCAAGACCGTAGGATCCTACGCAGTGCCGTAGGGGACCGCACCGCCACTTCCCAGCAAATTAGGGACACTGTTGCTCCTGGGGTATCGGCGAGGACCATTCGCAACCGTCTCCATGAAGCTGGGCTACGGTCCCGAACACCGTTAGGCCGTCTTCCGCTCACGCCCCAACATCGTGCAGCCCGCCTCCAGTGGTGTCGCGACAGGCGTGAATGGAGGGACGAATGGAGACGTGTCGTCTTCACCGATGAGAGTCGCTTCTGCCTTGGTGCCAATGATGGTCGTATGCGTGTTTGGCGCCGTGCAGGTGAGCGCCACAATCAGGACTGCATACGACCGAGGCACACAGGGCCAACACCCGGCATCATGGTGTGGGGAGCGATCTCCTACACTGGCCGTACACCACTGGTGATCGTCGAGGGGACACTGAATAGTGCACGGTACATCCAAACCGTCATCGAACCCATCGTTCTACCATTCCTAGACCGGCAAGGGAACTTGCTGTTCCAACAGGACAATGCACGTCCGCATGTATCTCGTGCCACCCAACGTACTCTAGAAGGTGTAAGTCAACTACCCTGGCCAGCAAGATCTCCGGATCTGTCCCCCATTGAGCATGTTTGGGACAGGATGAAGCGTCGTCTCACGCGGTCAGCACGTCCAGCACGAACGCTGGTCCAACTGAGGCGCCAGGTGGAAATGGCATGGCAAGCCGCTCCACAGGACTACATCCAGCATCTCTACGATCGTCTCCATGGGAGAATAGCAGCCAGCATTGCTGCGAAAGGTGGATATACACTGTACTAGTGCCGACATTGTGCATGCTCTGTTGCCTGTGTCTATGTGCCTGTGGTTCTGTCAGTGTGATCATTTGATGTATCTGACCCCAGGAATGTGTCAATAAAGTTTCCCCTTCCTGGGACAATGAATTCACGGTGTTCTTATTTCAATTTCCAGGAGTGTATTTGCCACTCTTATTCTCTTGTTAAAATGTGTTTGAAATACATTGCAACCTATAGTGCTACATAATTATAAAAGATTATTGAATATGTTGGAGTAATCTATTCGCTGAATTCTGAAGTCATTTTATCCAGTGTAATATGCTACTCCGTTACTACCGCCCCTGAGTAGTGACTACAGAATGACTCGCAGGCAGGCTAAATATACTCCTCCAACTAACTTTACAAAACTGTTTTTACCCGCATGAATTTGTCACATCATCAAAACGACGACGGGATACCGTGTTAGCCACCAAAAAAAAAAAAAATGTGTTTGCAATCCTATGGGACTTAACTACTAAGGTCATCAGTCCCAGCCAGCCACACAATGACAGACTGAAAGGTAGGACACCTGCAAAGAACTGTTCTATGTAGACTCACATACACACCTAGTATACTTTCCTTCCAAATGAATAAGAACATTGTTTGACCACAATCGTGAAACTAAGAGCGTTTCTCACAGCCACTTGTAGCGCAACAGTCCATTAAGTAAGCCAGATCCCACATGCAACGTTTTTTAAAGCAGTGTCTACGATTTGTTTGGAGAACTTCGTAAGTGATGTTCTATCAAGAACCACGTAGTTAGGAATTTGGTGACTGCGCGTTAAAGAATCTAAGTTAATCAAAAACTCTCATTTAGGTGTCACAGTGACTAGAATTTGTTGGACGTGTTTAGGAAAGTGGCAACTGGGCTTTAAATAAGTTGACGTGATGGAAAACTGTCACTAAGGAGTTACGGTGTCGAAATTGTTGTATTTCTGATTAAAAAAAATAAATAAACGCTTACGTATAAATGTGCCGACTTAGTTTAAAGGAAGTTTGAAGACCTCATCAACTTTTACTAACAGTGCCAACTTGCGTAAATCCTTAATATTGTGCAACCACAAGTTACTCTTGCTATATGGAGAGATTTCACTTGAACTAAAATCATGAGTGTGGCGCCCCCTTTTTTAAAAAAACAAATGGGGGTTTTAAATTCAATTTTATGTTATTGAATCTCATGATCTAAAACTGAGTAATAGTTTGGTTCTTACACTCTGTCTCCGGTTATTCACAGCAGCACGTGACCTAAAATAAAGGTCCCCATGACAATTTAAGTTACCAGTATAAATATAGTTACTGGGGCCCTAGATTTCAAATCTGACTGTAATAAAAAATTTGCGCCGCTACGGGTGCTTCTCATTAAACAACTGAACACAAAATGGTAATGTGCGGCTGGTCCTGGCGGAGGTTCGAGTCCTCCCTCGGGCATGGTGTGTGTGTGTGTGTGTGTGTGTGTGTGTGTGTGTGTGTGTGTGTGTGTGTGTTTGTCCTTAGGATAATTTAAGTAGTGTGTAAGCTTAGGGACTGATGACCTCCGCAGTTAAGTCCCATAAGATTTCACACACTTTTTTTTAACAAAGTGGTAAACCAAACTTTAATAGTTTGTCTTCGCTTTATTCAGTTGCACGGGCCAGCCACATTAATGTGAGCACCGGCTACGTTCGACGTCAACGTACAACAACCCCTCAAAGCCGACAGGTGGCAGCACTAGCAGTGGATGGCACATAGAGCGTGTCGGGGGTACGTGGGAAAGAACATACTCGTAGTCTTAATGAAAAATGGAATGATTCGTCTCACGTCCAGAAGGGCTTGAACATTTGCTTTCGGGAAAACGGTGAAGGAATTTCCTAATAGCTAACTTAACAAAATATACCACCGTTTGTGAAAAGTGCAACACCGAGAACGGATTACCCGAATAGCGCCACACTTGGTGGAAGTGGCGACGGGTGTGCAAGAAATACTTAACACGTTCTGCAGCGAGATGGGGTACACTTAGGCCGAGCAGAGCCCTCTCGTGTCGGTCCGACAGGGTCGGTGTTGCGCCTGGTGTAGTCGGTGCAGAGCTGTCATACAAGGTGGAAACCATACAGTGAGTGCCAGTATGCCTCGTCGGCGTCAAAGGGAGGCATATCGGCCGTGACATTTCGGCTCGCACAGGACATGCTGCGACAGTGATGCGTGTGTGGAAGCAGTGGATAGAGGAAGGTCGTACGCTGCGGGAACTGGACAACGGAACATAACCACAGCACGGGATGACCGTCATCTTGACCACATGGCCATTACGGACGCTACAGCTTCATCCAGAGTGTTGGCTCGTAGGATGGAGGGCTGCAATAGGTGTGAACCTGTCAGAATCGAGGGTTCGTCGCCGTCTGCTGCAGGTTGGTCTGGTTGCACGCATGGCATTACGTCGGCTTCCATTGTTCTGAAACCACAAGCTCCTCCGACTGCAATGGGCACGTGAACAACGTCCCTGGGGTGCTGAATGGCAACACGTAATATTATCGAATTAGTCCCGCTTCAACGTGCCCTTCAGTGATGGCCGCATACGTGTCCGGTCGTACCGTGGTGAGCGCAACCTGGAGGGCTGCATTGTGGAGCGGCGTAGTGGACAAACATCAGGTGTGATGGTTTGGGGCGCCATTGGTTGCAACAACCGATCTCGCCTCGTACGTACTGCGGGCACTTTGAACAGCAACCGGTACGTAGCGGTGGTTGTGGAGCCTGAGGTGCTCTCCCTGCTTCAGGCATCCGCACAGGCCACATTTCAACAAGACAATTCTCGGCCACATATTGCGAGGAATGTTCAGGCCTTCTTCGAAGAGCGACGGATACCATTGCTTCCCTGACCTGAACATTCGCCAGACATGTCGCCCAT
This sequence comes from Schistocerca americana, assembly GCF_021461395.2. Lineage (NCBI taxonomy): Eukaryota > Metazoa > Arthropoda > Insecta > Orthoptera > Acrididae > Schistocerca > Schistocerca americana. Next base: position 526,386,380 of record NC_060122.1, read on the forward strand.
CGAACATGTCGGGCATATGGTTGGTCGGTACCTGGTGCGTCACGGTCCTGCAGTAAGGGTGTCACGGATTTGTGGGCTCGGATACAAACTGCGTGAAGGGAAACCCCTCAGGAACGTATTCAGAACCTTATTGATTCAATGCCTCGGCGAATAGCAGTTTAGTTGCAGTGCATGGTGGTCACACGACATACTGAATAGTAGGGTTCAAAGGACATGTACAGATTTGCAAAGGTAATCATTAGTTACTTGCCATATACCTACATACGTTGTTGTGTATGGGGTTCTGTAGCAGGAGCCTGGTACGCGCATCCCTGCTGAATACCGTTCGTCGGCGACAAAGGCTGGAATTTACTCGGCTATAGCGCAACTAAACGTCCGCTGAGTGGCGACAGATGACCTTTTGAGATGAATCATGTTTTGTACTCCATCAGATAGTTGACCGTTGATGTGTGCGGCGGGAAACTTATGAATGTGCTGCTAAAGATGGCTGTTAAGGCTTTTTACAGGTGAACACTTAATGTCACTGGGCATTGTATTTAAAAACTGCACTCTATGTGCCGCGCGGGATTAGCCGAGCGGGCTAGGGCCCTGTGGTCATGGACTGTGCCGCTAGTTCCGGCGGAGGTTCGAGTCCTCCCTCGGGCATGGGTGTGAGTGTTCGTCCTTAGGATAATTTACAGGGTGTTTCAAAAATGACCGGTATATTTGAAACGGCAATAAAAACTAAACGAGCAGCGATAGAAATACACCGCTTGTTGCAATATGCTTGGGACAACAGTACATTTTCAGGCAGACAAACTTTCGAAATTACAGTAGTTACAATTTTCAACAACAGATGGCGCTGCAAGTGATGTGAAAGATATAGAAGACAACGCAGTCTGTGGGTGCGCCATTCTGTACGTCGTCTTTCTGCTGTAATCGTGTGCTGTTCACAACGTGCAAGTGTGCTGTAGACAACATGGTTTATTCCTTAGAACAGAGGATTTTTCTGGTGTTGGAATTCCACCGCCTAGAACACAGTGTTGTTGCATCAAGACGAAGTTTTCAACGGAGGTTTAATGTAACCAAAGGACCGAAAAGCGATACAATAAAGGATCTGTTTGAAAAATTTCAATGGACTGGGAACGTGACGGATGAACGTGCTGGAAAGGGAGGGCGACCGCGTACGGCAACCACAGAGGGCAATGCGCAGCTAGTGCAGCAGGTGATCCAACAGCGGCCTCGGGTTTCCGTTCGCCGTGTTGCAGCTGCGGTCAAAATGACGCCAACGTCCACGTATCGTCTCATGCGCCAGAGTTTACACCTCTATCGATACAAAATTCAAACGCGGCAACCCCTCAGCGCCGCTACCATTGCTGCACGAAGGACATTCGCTAACGATATAGTGCACAGGATTGATGACGGCGATATGCATGTGGGCAGCATTTGGTTTACTGACGAAGCTTATTTTTACCTGGACGGCATCGTCAATAAACAGAACTGGCGCATATGGGGAACCGAAAAGCCCCATGTTGCAGTCGCATCGTACCTGCATCCTCAAAAAGTACTGGTCTGGGCCGCCATTTCTTCCAAAGGAATCATTGGCCCTTTTTCAGATCCGAAACGATTACTGCATCACGCTATCTGGACATTCTTCGTGAATTTGTGGCGGTACAAACTGCCTTAGACGACACTGCGAACACCTCGTGGTTTATGCAAGATGGTGCCCGGCCACATCGCACGGCCGACGTCTTTAATTTCCTGAATGAATATTTCGATGATCGTGTGATTGCTTTGGGCTATCCGAAACATACAGGAGGCGGCGTGGATTGGCCTCCCTATTCGCCAGACATGAACCCCTGTGACATCTTTCTGTGGGGACACTTGAAAGACCAGGTGTACCGCCAGAATCCAGAAACAATTGAACAGCTGAAGCAGTACATCTCATCTGCATGTGAAGCCATTCCGCCAGACACGTTGTCAAAGGTTTCGGGTAATTTCATTCAGAGACTACGCCATATTATTGCTACGCATGATGGATATGTGGAAAATATCGTACTATAGTGTTTCCCAGACCGCAGCGCCATCTGTTGTTGAAAATTGTAACTACTGTAATTTCGAAAGTTTGTCTGCCTGAAAATGTACTGTTGTCCCAAGCATATTGCAACAAACGGTGTATTTCTATCGCTGCTCGTTTAGTTTTTATTGCCGTTTCAAATATACCGGTCATTTTTGAAACACCCTGTAGGTTAAGTAGTGTGTAAGCTTAGTGACTGATGACCCTAGCAGTTAAGTCCCATAAGATTTCAGCCACATTTTTTTGCACTCTATGTGAAGCTAGCGAAAATAATTGAGCACACAGTTATAACCTGAAGTGATAATAGGGATGTGCACAGATAGCTGTAGTATCATGTACACAAGGTATAAAAGGGCAGTGCATTGGCGGAGATGTCATTTGTACTCAAGGGATTCATGTGGAAAGGTTTCCGACGAGATTATGGCCTCACGACAGGAATTAAGTGACAGAACGCGGAACGGTAACTGGACCTAGACGTGTGGGACATCCCATTTCGGAGATCATTAGGTACCTCAATATTCCGAGATCTACCGGGTCAAGACTGAGCCGACAATACCTATTTTCAGGCATTACCTCTCACTACGGACAACGCAATGCCCGACCATGTTTACTTAATGACGGAGAGCAGCGGCGTCCTCGTAGAGTTGTTAGTGCTAAGAAACAAGCAACTCTGCGTGAAATAACCGCAGAGGTCCATGCGGGACATATGACGAAGGTAAGCATTAGGACAGTGGGGCTAAATTTGTGGTTAATGGTTTATGGCAGCAGACGATCGAAGAGAGTGCCTTTGCTGGTAGCATAATGTCGCTTGCAGCACATCTGGGCTCGTTACCACGTCGGTTGGACCCTAGACGACTGGAAAACGGTGGCCTGGTCAGTTGGTAAGAGCTAACGGCAGAGTTCGAGTTTGGCGGAGCCATGGGTCCAAGTGGTCACCAAGGCACTGTGCAGGCTGGTGGTGGCTCCACAATGGTGCGCACTATACTTACATGGAACATTGACTGAAAGTGGAGATCCTTTGTCACCTTTCATGGACATCACATTCTCTAATAGTGATGGAAGTTTTATGGACGACAATGTGTCGTGTCATCGGGGCACAATTGTTTGCAATTGGTTTGGAGAACATTCTGGATAACTCGAGCGCTGATTTTGCCGCCCACATTGCCCGACATGAATCCTATGCAACATTTATGAGACATATTAGAGACATCAGTTCATGCACAAAATCCTGCAGCGACAACATTTTTGCAGTTATGGACGGCTACGGAGGTATGGCTCAATATTTCAACAGGATCTTACAAGGACCTGTTGAGGTCGTGCCACGTCGACACGCTATATTAGGTCGGGAAAAAGGAGGTCCGACACATATTAGCCGGTATACCACGACATCTGTCACATCAGTGTATAAATTCACTCTGTAAATTAAACCATCGATCTCTGAATTAAACACTCAATATTTTCTTGAAAGCACACTGATGCAAATATATTGCAACGCCAAAAAGTAATTAAAGAAAAGTCCTGGTCGCATACTAGTATGTATGAAAATAACATTGCAAGATTGCAAGTTACTGTAAGTGCGAGGTAAGCCATTGCCAATGCGAAATGCTAGTACATTAATAACCAGTGTAACCGCCAGAATGTTGAAAGGAAGCATGCAAACTTGCATGCATTGTGTTGTACAGGTTCCAAACGTCAGAGTGTGAGATGGAGTTCCATGCCTGTTGCATTTGGTCTTTCAATAAAGGGACAGTCAAAAAAATGGCCCTGAACACTATGGGACTTAATTTCTGAGGTCATCAGTCCCCTAGAACTTAGAACTACTTAAATCTAACTAACCTAAGGACATCACACACATCCCTGCACGAGGCAGGATTCGAACCTGCGACCGTAGCAGTCGCGCGGTTCCAGACTGTAGCGCCTTGAACCGCTCGGCCACTTCTGCCGGCTGGGACGGTCAATGCTGTTTGTGGATGGCGCTGTGGTTGTCGTCCGATGATGACCGATATGTGCTCGTTGGGAGACACATCTGGTGATCGAGCAGGCCAAAGAATATGCAGACACTATGTATAGTATTTTGGGTTACAATTGCGGTATGTGGGCGTGTGTTTCATCCTGTCAGAAAACACCTCGAGGAATGCAAGCACAACAGGTCGAATTACCAGACTGACGAACAAATTCGCAGTCAGGCTGAGTGTTATAACCACGGGAGTGCTTCTGCTGCCATACGAAGTCGCACCGTGAACCATAACTCCCGGTGTACGTCCTGTGTGTTTATCATGCAGACAGGTCGGTTGCAAGCTCTTCACTGCGCCCGTACTAAACAACACATGGCGATCACCGGCATCGATGCAGAACCAGCTTTCATCAAAAAACTCAACAGACTTCCGCCCTGCCTTCAATGAGCTCTCGCTTGATACAAGTGAAGGTGCAAATGGCGATGGTTTGGGGTCAGTGGAATGAACGTTACGGGGCGTCTGGGTCGGAGCTCGTGACCATCGCTGCCAGCAGTCCTGTACAGTGGCTACATTCCTGGCAAGTATTTCTGCACTATCGCAAAAGGAACATCCAGCCTCCCGTAGCTCTATTACACAACGTCGTTTAAACTCAGTGAGGTGTTGATAATGGCGTCTTTGTTGCGATAAAGGTATTCGAATTAACTTCAAGTCATCACATCCAATCTCAAAGGTAATTAATGATCACGAACCTTACACTGTGTAATTAAAGCAAACCTGATTTCAATCTTCATACTGGCGCTGCCAGCGCGACTCTTATATGACTGGCCCTAGATTTTAATAGATATCATCTTTCATATGTAGAAACACGTCCACTAACTTTCCTTTACGTCGCACAACTCTTTCTTGGTGTTTCGATTTTTTTTCTGTCAGTGTAGTATTACAGGCACTGCACTTCGTAGAAATAACTGCCTAACAGTATTGTAGAAATACCAGTGATAAGTACAGTAGCCATGGATAACTTATAAATCGATCGACCAAAAATAAATAAAATATATTGACCCTTTTACAATGTCTAATTAGTCTCTCGTTTTTCGTGAAAAGACTGTTGTCGGATGTCGTGTCTCCTAGGTCAATATTACACTCCTCAACTGCATTCATCTAAGTTTCCCTGGTACTGAATTCCAACGAACGAGAAGCTAGGTGGTTCTCTGACGTTTTGACCCTTCTCCAATCACTCAGCAACAGTTGGATAGTTTTTACCTTGCGGGGAACTTCGTCCTGCTGTTCCGATTTTGTACCGTCAGTATAATATTACAGTAAACTGAAGTCTTCAAATAGACATTAACATTAAGCAACTTTTCCCAATTTCTGGTGGAAAGATTCACAGTTGACGTCGATATGTGCTGTGTAGCGTTGTCTGCTTTCCACGAGCTGTCGAAAGTCGTTAAGGGGAGCCGGAGGTGCCTACGCTGCCCATGTTAAAATCACTAAGTTTGCGGAACATTTATGAATAAACCACCAAATAGAAAGATTTGAATTTTTTTACATATAGAGTGGTTTAGTATTGCAGTTATGACAGAGGGATTTTTTCACAAATAATTGCTTTATAATTAAAGTGAAATGAAACTACTGAACATATTGCCAAATGGCTGTGTTACAATGTAAGTTTGACCACTAGGAGTGCTGTATAAAAATTTCATCTCTCTAGCTTGAGTGGATTTTGAGAAAATGTTCCTTATATTCGAAAAATTCTAATTTACGGGAAATGGCTATCAAAGTTTCTCAATACATTCCTGCACTATAGGATGGATTATCAGGGTCTTCTTCTTCATCTTCCAAAAGCTTCCTCCTCTGTCTTCTTTTCTGGCCTGTTGTTCCATCATACTTCATATGCCTTCCTCTTCTTTCTACTCCTCTTATCCTTTCTCTGTCAATATTTCTTAGTGCTCGTACATTGTTCACCCCAGCTGTAAATCCTAATGCCTTCAGAACTTCACACTTCACACTGTTGCCTTGGTTGTAGGTTGCTATTGCATCATAAATGCCAAAGTGCAGTGTTTTTATGCTTACAAACACCCTTTTAGGAATCACTTTCCAAATCAAATTGCTTCGCTCTCATTAGGATTCTGCGTCTTTTCGTGTAGACATTTGTGTAACAATTCTGGCTGTGCTAAGTCATGAAAAATTGGTTTTATTGTTCCCTCCTGATTCTTGTACATACTGCACATTACCCGCTTTACACATGAGGTATAATACTACCAACAACAGGCGCAACACTGAACTAATTCGAAACGGTAAACAGCAAGGAGACGATGTTCCGCGCTCTTATTCATTGTAGTATCGCAACTTGGTATTAGTGTTAACTTTCTTTTCCCTACGTTCTTCCTCTTCTTATATACATGGTTACTAAAACGTGGCATCGTAACCAGAACAAAAGTGTTCGAAAATATTAAATGGAGCAAGATGTTCGAAATTCTGAGGAAAATAGGAGTAAGATGTAAGGAAATACGGGTAATATTTGTCACAGAAAACAATGTAGCCAACCCTTGCACACTCGCTGTATGTGTAACATAAGCCGCTGTATGCGTAACAGGCCGAGAAAATCCCAAGCAGTTCGCCAGGAAGTCACGAGAGGGTTTTAGATGCATTCAGCGGCCGCCCATTTCCTCTGCAGGCGTGGGGGAAAATGGCAATAACTCCACTTCTAGGGCGAGTAGAACAATAATTCAAAGTTTACATTAAAGAGGAATGTTCCAATTAATTTTCGGTAGCAAAAAAAAAATCGTAATTTTTTGAATTTGACCACCTCCGGCTCCCCTTAAAAAGGTACCTTTTCCGTTAGTAGAAATCTAGGAGGGCTACTCGGAAAATAAGGGCCGATCAGTCGCTAAATGGAAAACACAACGAAAATTCGATGAAGCCTCTCAAAGACGTATCGAACAGTGTCTCTAGCATACCATTCGGTGACCTCACGTCGCCCTTTTCAATTCTGAGCACACAATGAGCGCCTAAAGATGCCTAGAAAATAGTGTCTTCCACTAAGTATGGGTGCCTGTTGGGGATTTCACATGACTGTGTGTGACCCCACATAACGTATTTCTCAGGAAGTTGCTTCTTAATGTCAATTTTCGGCAGCAAACTGCAGGGGCCACGAAAACTGCCTTGTAAAGTTTTCTATGGGATGACTTTGATCGCCCATCATACAGCCCAGACGTGGCTCCCTCCCAGTTTCATCTCTGCTCCCATGAACTGCCGGCTGTGAAGACACATTTTGGCACAGACAACGAGCTGAAGACCAGCGTAGAGAATTGGCGGAAATCACAGGCGGCTGCCTTCTATGACGAGGGTGTTGGAAAGTTAGTACAACGCTACGAATAATTTCTAATTCGGAGCGGCGACTATGCAGAGAAGTAGCTGGAATGAGTCGCTCATTCTGAAACGTCCCCTTAAAAAAATTTGTGAATTACTGTGCTGATAAACCTCTTACGTTATTTGATTTTCAAACAGCTGAGCAAAACTGAACGTGCGCAGACATTTCTCTCATTAGTTATTCAGATCATCAATAAACTGACACAATATTTTTAGCACAACGCAGTCTGACCTTCAATAATCCCTACAAAAGAATGGCCCTGACTAACAATAACCTACACCTTTCATGAATCACTTACCTCACAAAAATCTTCGTTAGTCGAACTACTGCGATACAGCGAGCGCCACTACTGCCAGCTAAATAAAAGATTCTGAATACTGAAGGCCGTAACTACTGATAGGCATAGTTAGCAAATGAAAGATTTTGATAGAGAACAAACAGTGTGTTTACCTTAATAGTGTTCAAAAGTCATAATGTATATATCAGTTCATGATATCCAGTATTACAAATTTACTCTTTCTGACGGACACACGTCCAGATCGTCCGCTCTTAAAATTCTGCCATCTCTCTCCCCACATCCACCACTGCTGGCGGCTCACCTCCAACTGCGCAACGCTAGGCGCTGTTCACATCCAACTGCCCAACACTACAATAGCGAATATTTCAACAATGCCAACCAGCCACAGACTGCACACAGCACAGTCAGTGATTTTCATACAGAGCGCTACGTGGCGTTACCAACATAAAAACTTAAACAGCCTACTTACATAGCCCACATGCTCCCACAACAAATTTTTGTAATTACTATAACAAAGAAATCAAATACACACACTTATTGATACACTGTTGGTCAAAAGCAAAGATTTTCTCACAATCCATAAAGACAGTCACGATCGTTCATCACAGTAAAATTGCAGTGTTTTCTCAAAGTCTGAGCAGTAACAGAAAATACACACGGAAGTAGTGGATTTCCATGCAGTCTTGAAGAAGTTGTGTAGTCCTTCCAACAGAAAGACAGTGCTAACTCTTGACACGCAGACAGGTAATGGGCCACAACTGAAATGGTTCAAATGGCTCTGAGCACTATGGGACTTAACTTCTGTGGTCATCAGTCCCCTAGAACTTAGAACTACTTAAACCTAACTAACCTAAGGACATCACACACATCCATGCCCGAGGCAGGATTCGAACCTGCGACCGTAGCAGTCGCGCGGTTCCGGACTGAGCGCCTTAACCGCGAGACCACCGCGGCCGGCGGGCCACAACAGAGCAAACCCACAGCAGAGTCAGTCGAAGTTAAAGAATATTGGTAGGTAGGTCATCACAGAGCAGACCCACTGTAGTCCTGGTAGAGATTATGGAATTGGTGGGCCACCAGAGGTGCAGACACACTACAGTCCTTGTAGAAATAATGGTATTGGTGGGCCATCAAAGATGCAGCCCATTGTAGTCCTTGTAGAGACGACCAACAGCCATCTGTTGCGACTGTTCAGGTGCACAATCACCATCGAAGAGTCTTGTGGACAATATAGCAGGTCCATAAACCACCACTTGGGCACTCACAAAGTTTTTGGAATTGTCCTTAGAACCAGCAATGCTGTTAACCAGTTCCTTGCTGAATTATCAACACGCGTGCAAATGCTAACAGTCCCCTTCTATCCTCGCATATTCTGCGTGTACTATGACCAACAAAAACGTGTGCAGTGAAATGAAACTTAATTTGAAGAACTGGTGTCTATAGAATTATAAATTTACAACATTAGAATACAATTACAAAGGTACAAAATACATCATTAAAGAACATAACAATACAGATAACATTTGTAGTAGTACGGGCTTTACAAAAGAATAGAAATAAACAGATACATCAGTGTTACAGGAATTATGACATAAGTAAATAAATAAAAGAATGAAAAACATTTTACACATAAGCATTGAAACAGAACAGAATTAATAATGTCTAAACATCTTTACAAAGTGAATAACATAGTATTAGAAAAATTCTACAATATATCTCTTATCAGATAAACATATACAGACAGGATGAACACAAATACACAAGGGTACACAAACAAATAGCGGAATAACGCAAAAGGAAAGGACAGGGATTGTTTTCAGTGAGATGTCTGGTACTGCAGTCCAACCCAAAACTTCATTCCATAGATCTTCCCTCTTCTTTCAACATTTTCTCCCGCCAAAAAAAAAAAAAAAAAAATCCTATCTAAGCCTGTTCTCCTTAAACCCTACTGTTTTGTTCATATACTGTTTCGAAATAAATATTTCTCATTGTACAATACTCATTTTTGCCCAAATCTTGTTCATATAACTTCTCAATGCATTTTTCCATATTTTTCATAGTTAGTTTTTTATGTAATCTACCCCTTCTTAAGCTAACTTAAATCTAATGAGCTCTGATGCATAAACTAAGGGACAAGGGAATGCAGCAGCACAAAACAATTAACACAAACAGCAATGACAAAAATTCCAAATTGGCAAAGCAAGCAGCAATAAATATAAATTAGCAAAGCAAATGCAACATTACAACTAATATAAGGCAACGTGCAGCAAACAAGAAAAATAAATCAGTAGTAAAACTGGCTTAACAGAGTAATACAAATTGAAATTCAGTAGCACTATACCTGGCAAACAGCAGCAGCAAATGAAATAACTTATATCTAAACATGATAAACCCACAAGCAGAAAAAATAGTACACTAAAGACAACAATGCAGCTAAGGGAAATGTCTGTTCACATCTAAATGTCTATGTCATTAAAGTGGTGCACCACAACTTATTCTACAACAGAAATTACCAAGTACTCGAAAAGAAAATTATGTATGCAGTTACAGTTATTAGTCCATTGGTCTTTCCTTTCGAAGTGCTCTTTTTTTTGAAGAATGTGGATCATAGAACTATTATTTAACAGATATGTTGACAGAAAATGTTCACATTAGCTAATGCGTTTAATTTTATTTTATAGAACCAATGCTGAAACACAGCTGGAAACCACATATCAAATGAAATAACCAACTATGTAAAGCAAAGCATAAAAACATCATTCAATAGCCATGTGGCATTTCATAAGTCAGTAGAAATTCTCCCAACTCTCGTAGAAAGACACTTGTCATAATCAGGTGTGCAGATGTAAGAATATTTCCCATCAATTCATCAGCATTTCAGTATGTAGCACAAAGTACGTGCTCCACAGTATAATCATATGTTTCCAAGTAATAGCGTGTCATATTTGCGATGCTTTCTACAAAGGAATGTCAATAGCAAGGTTAATGGCCTCTTTTTTCTCCACCTAATGGCTTTTTCTCCAGGCGGCTGGCGCAGCTGGGTGCTCAGAACACATTACGTCAAGGTCACTTAGCTTTCTTACCGAAATATTTACAGCAGTTTGCACTACAGTGACAGTCTCGTATAGAGAAAGATTTCACAGATCGAAAAATTACAGTAGAAATGCGTAGAAGCAAAATCTTATGAATAGCAGTGTTGTGATACATACGTGCATGGACACACAAGTCATAACTCATAAAGTACGATTCTTGGTTTCCAACATCCATTTTCACAAACCAGAGTCCCTAACTTCTATTCATTATTCATATACATATAAACACGTAGTCACATTCATCATGTACGGTAGCATCATCTTATTGATCATAAACATACCTCAACAGCATAATACACAACGTCATCGTAATAATAACATCATAAAACCCCAGCCAAATGTCAAAAATGTCGTAGCGTTCTGCAATCATTTCAAAACCTAAAAAAAATTCTCTGCTCATTTCTATAGTGTCATCTACCTCAAACGTACTTTAAAAATCATGATCCCATACCAAATACATCATTCAAAGCTCTCATCGTATCACAATGGTTCCGAAAAATATATGAACAGTTCACGAAGTAGAGACAAAATACAATTTCATGAGTGTGAAGTTATCCAACTGTGTAATTATGTAAACATCTGTCACTGATGTAGTAAAAAAAATGTTTGTCTCTCTCAGTTAAATGATCAGAGAGCTGTGTAATTTATGTCTTACAGAAATATGGTACCGACGTGTAAAGTTGTATAAGCAAATATCATATTAGCTAGGGCTCCTTGTGCTTGCCCAACACATGGTACACAAAGTAAGCGTGTACCCCCCTGAGGATTTAAGTAATTATACCCTCAGGTGTTACAGATTACAGCAATGGAATGAAACGTATCACGGAAAACCTTTGTATCTTTGTAATTCAAAAATCTTTAAAAATAAATGTTTTAAGTACAAAATTAATCACTCAAATACGTGTACTATAGCGCTAAACTGTGCGTCTTGTTGTAAGACAATCTCTGTCATTGCTTAAGGGTAAAAAATGTGCCAAGTGTCGTAATTATCGTCGTCCGTAAGCAAAATTCTGTAGAAGTCAATGTACTTACCTCGTAATAAACAAAAGTGAAATGCTATGCTTATAGATATCGCAGTTATCACGTACAGCCTGTCCAGTGGCTTCACGTAACGGTGTGAAAGAAACAAATTTTGAAGTAAGTTCAACAGCAACTAGAACGTACGAAAATCCATTAAATGTTCTGACAATGGGTCCCAAGAGATCAACAGCAGTAAATTCTTTTAATTTAGAAGTAATGATAGGAAACAACGGAGCACGATGTGAGATGGTAGATGGTTTAGCTTTTTGACAAAGTTTACAAATAGGCAATACTCTTCGAATTCTCTTTTCCATATTGTTAAAATAACAAGTCGTCTGAAGAATATGGTAACATTTTCGTGGACCAAAATGTGCGTAGCTGAAACGAATGTACCAAATGAGCTTATTAACAAAATCGTCAGGAATGCAAAGTACCCATAGCTTGTCATCAACAATGGAGCGTTGTTTCTAACCAGATAATAATGTCGAATTTGTGTTTGTGTCTTTTCATGCCATTTACTTTTGATGTCTTTCCAAATCGGATATTTATCTTGTTCATGAGCAATGTCCTTTAAAGATGTGTTGATGAAGTTTTCAAAGGCGACTTTCTGATTGCAAAGAATACTGAAATTTTTGTCCAGGTTGCCTTCTGTGTTACTTTTCTCAAGCCCAGCCGGTGCGCGTGACAGTGCGTCCGCAACAATGTCCTCCTTGCCGGGAATGTAGACTATTATGAAGCCGAATTCTTGCAGAAACAATGTCCAACGTTTTAACCTGTCTTGATTTAATTTTGAAGACATAAGAAATTGGAATGCACGATGATCACTGTATACTTCTACCTAATTACCAGAAAGAAAGAAACGGAATTTGTTAAATGACCAAACGATAGCTAAGGCTTTTAATTCAGTAATGGAATGATTTTTTTCAGATTTTGTTAGCACTCGGCTAGCAAAATCAATTGTTTTCTGAACAGCAGCGTCATTTTCTATGGCTTCTTGAAATAAATGGGCACCAAGACCGACTTAAGAAGAATCCGTGATAAGCAGAAATCTTGTGAAAGATCTTGATGAGCTAATATTGGCACGTTAAGTAGCGATTCTGTCAAAGAATTGAATTCTAACTGTGCCTTTTCGTCCCAGTCCCAAATAGTATTTTTTCCCGTGAGAGAACAAAGTTTTGGTGTAACTAGAATTTGCATATCCAGAAAAGACGGTAAAAATTTACGAGACCTAGAAAACTGCCGACTTGTTTTTTTGTGGATGGAAATGGAATGGCTCTGACTGCTTCTAACTTTTCAGGATCCGGCTGAATGCCTTCAGAAGAAATAATATGACCCAAAAACTCTTTCTTTGTCTTACCGAATTCAGACTTTCCCAAGTTAACTGTAATTCCAGGTTCTGCAAAAATACGTAACACGCTGTTGAGTATGCGATTATGTTGTTCCCATGAGGCTTCTGCTATCAGAATATCGTCCACATATAAGCTGATGTGACGTTTTAAGAACTCAGGTAATGCTGCCGAAGAAATTTTCAAACCAAAAGAAAGTCTCCGAAATTGATAGAAAACGCCGAAACAAATGAAAGCTGTGTATTTTCTACGTTCTGGATGAAGTTCGATCTGATAAAAGCTGGATCTGAGATCAATAGAAGATAACACTTTTACACCATTAAAATTTTGAAGAAGTTCTTCCAACGTTTGCGGCCTGTCGGTTTCAGGAATGATGATAGTATTGATTTGTCTCGAATCTAAAACAAGCCTGATCGATCGATTTTTCTTCTCAACAACATGTGATGGATTATTGTATGAGCTTACTGCAGGCTCAATAATGCCCTCGTCAAGCATAGATTGTATTTCTGTTCTAACACGGTCCCTATAATGTGCCGGAGCTATGATTGGTCTAACGCAAAATTTAGTATGCTCACGAACACGAAATTGGTATTGAAAACCCATGATTGTTCCTGTTATGTGAGTAAAAACTATGGAATGTGCTTGTAAAATCTCAATAAGGTCCTGCCTATCAGTGTCATTACAATTCTCAATTGTTTGAATTTTATTCTGAATTAACTCTTTAGTATCAAATACGCCGTCGATATCATCCCTGTCAATACTTGCAGAGTGATTGTTAGTGTCAAGTTCCGTCGAAAATTCCGAACTATTGTCTAACAGAAGGTAAAGCCGATTAATTTCCTCGTCATGGTTTGAGAGCCAATCTTCAAATTTCAAAGCTATTGACTTACCTTCTTTCTCTAAACTTATTTCAGCATCGTGAAAGTTTAAGATTGCTTTGTATTCATTCAAAAAGTCCACTCCCAATGTAGTTTCTGTTGACAATAATGGAACGATAAGGAAGTTCGTAGAGAAACTGTGGCTTTGACAAAAGAAATCTAAGTTGGTTTATTGGCGTACATCTACACTTTTTCCAACGATTTCACCTTGTAATTTAATCTTACATAACGGGAGTGTGGGGCAATCGTTCGATTTGTTGCATTTGCTAAAGGTTGTTTCACCAATTACTGAAATTGAACTGCCAGAGCCAAGTAATGCCGTAAATTTTACATCATTTACTGTAATGTGAATTACAGGATATGCAATTTTGTTACGTTTTACGTCATGTTCTTGGAGTAAGATGTCCCTAATGTCTCCCATTTTTACGTAATTACTAGCCACGGCAGCTACGTCGTCAGCTTCATAAGTACGTTTTGTGGCTGCCAGCGGTGTGAGTCATTGCCTATTGCCTCTTTGTTGGCGCGCGTCGTTATTGGGATTTGGAGATCTAACTTCTACAAATTCACTTTGTCGAGAGGGTCCTGCTCTGTTTGAATCCCGCCAGTTCTGATGAAATTCAGGTCTGTCGGTTTGTCGGTAGTTTACATAGTTTCTTTGTTGTTGGTCATTTGGTGGAGAATTTCTTCCGGAATCGTAACTGTGCGGTGGACCGTTGCGTCTGAAGCTATTCTGTTGATAATAATTATTTTGGTTCCCATATTGTATGTTTCTCTGAATGTCTCTGTGATAGCCATTACCGCGGAGAGGTGATCTTTCCCTGTAAATATTACTACTCTGCTAACAGTTGTCATACGGGTGGTGTCTGTTTTGGTCACGATTTGCGTTGTAGGAATAGCCTTGTCGTGTCCTGTTATTATTTCTGTCATCGCGGAATTGTGGCGGATGAGACCTGTAATTGTTGTGTTCCTGTATTCGCGTCCCGCGATTGTCAGTGTCAATTTTCAATTCTTGTAACAGTCCCTGAAAAGCTTCAATGTCATCTTTGCAACGTCCTGCCAAAATAATATGTCCTAAATGTTCAGGCAATTTGATTAAGCAAATGCGGATGAGTTCTGAGGGGCTGTATGGGTTTGACAGGTACTGATTCTTGTGCAACATGTCTTTAAAATATTTCACAAGACTGGAAAATTCAGATTCTTCGAAATGTTTCATCTTTATGATGCTTTGTTTTACTCGGTCTTGTGTAGCTTGAGACCAATATGCTGAGAGGAAGGCATGATAAAATTCTCTTTCACTGTGACAATCGTGAATGACCGATCGCATTCTTGCAGCTCGTTCATTCTCTAAATAGCCACACATAAATTCTAACCTGCGCTGCAATGACCAGTTGGGAGGAATACAATGAGAGAATTGATGAAGCCATGTTTGTGGATGAATGTCGTTGCCAGAATTCTTAAATGTTTTGAATTTGCGTGTAGTAATAAACAGCTCACAGTCAAAATCATCATGTCGGCGAGTCGTACATCGGTCATTGTTACTTCTTTTCGGCGGTTCCATCTCAAAATTCGATGTACCTTGCCAATTTCTTTCATGATTTCCGAAGTGCCCTGTGTTACTATTTTGTTGCTGTTCCGTATTTCTATGTCCCTCTTCCCGTGTTGGAGCGGAAGTGTCCTCTGAAATATGTAATTCTTCTATTACTTGTGCCAACTGATCTTGTACTTCCCGGATTTCTCTTTTGTACTGTTTATTGATTTGATTTTGATTTTGTTTGAATTTTTTAATTTGTTCATACTTTTCCATTTCAGTGAAGGCTACGGGTCTTGTGTCATTCAGATCATCATCTATCTTTGTAGATAAGTTAGTGAACTGATCCGAAAGTTCGGCTACTTTCTCCGATAGTGAACTTATTTCATCAGTCCGCTTTTCTGAAACACGTTGCAGAGTGTCCATTTGTGTTGAAAACATATCTACTATGTCCTTTAAGTTTCTTTGAGTTTTTGCAAGTTGCGTAACCGAATCGGTAGATGCAATTGAGTCAATGTTAGCTTGCAACGTGTCGTGATTTTCATGAACAATAGTTTGCAGTTCGTTTATGGCTGCTTCGTGATTCTGTAATGCATTTCCATGACGCGACAAAATAGGTTCGAAATGCTCACAAATTTGTGTTTTTACGTCATTACAGACTTTTTGACATTTCGATTCGATTTTAAGTAACTCTGCAGTTAAACCATCACGTGTCTAACTTTTGAAGATTTTGTTCCATTGTGTCTAACTGTTGTCGTGTTTGTCTCTGATTTTGTTTCATTTCTTGCATTAATTGCAATATTAATGTATTAGTGTATGGAATCTGTTCCTCTATGCTTTTCGGCAGTGCATTTTCACCGGCAACATTCACATTTTGACAAGCAAAAAATGTGTCTTGACTTATTTGAGAAAACGGTGAGGACCCAAAACCTGAATCTACAGTATTGCAAGATTGTGTCCTGTCATTTCGGATTCCTGAGGCGAGCTGTTTCCGGCCGATCGATCGATAATGCTTCCCTGTTCACTAATTGTTTCACTGTCTACACCCTTATTTGCCGCCCGCTCCATTTCCCTTATGCACAACTGCCCAACACTACAATAGCGAATATTTCAACAATGCCAACCAGCCACAGACTGCACACAGCACAGTCAGTGATTTTCATACAGAGCGCTACGTGGCGTTACCAACATAAAAACCTAAACAGCCTACTTACAACTCTTGCAAATCAATCTTTTTGATTTCCACATTGGTTTCCATTTCGCGACCAGTGGGACCTTACTTCCCGAATAGCCTTCGCAGTTGAACCGTTATGTCAATAGGAAAATAGCTTATGAGTATTGTTGTTGTTGTTATGGTCTTCAGTCCAGAGGCTGATTTGATGCAGCTCTCCATGCTACTCTATCCTGTGCAAACTTTATCTGTGAGTAACTGCTGCAACCCACATCATTCTGAATCTGCTTAGTGTATTCATCTCTTGGTCTACCTCTACGAATTTTACCCTCCACGATTCCCTCCATTACTGAATTGGTGATTCCTTGATGCCCCAGAACGTGTGCTACCAACTGGTCCCTTCTTTTAGTCAGGTTGTGCCACATTTTCCTCTTCTCTCCAATTCTATTCAGTACCTCGTCATTAGTTATGTGGTCTACCCATCTAATCTTTAGCATCCTTCTGTAGCACCACATTCCGAAAGCTTCTATTCTCTTCTTGTCTAAACTATTTATTGTCCATGTTTCACTTCCATACATGGTTACACGCCATACAAATACTTTCAGAAAAGACTTCCTGACACTTAAATATATACTCGATGTTAACAAATTTCTCTTCTTCAGAAACGCTTTCCTTGCTATAGTCAGTCTACATTTTATATCCTCCCTAATTCGACCATCATCAGCTATTCTGCTCCCCAAATAGCAAAACTCATCTACTACTTTAAGTGTCTCATTTTCTAATCTAATTCTGTCACATCACCCTCTTTAATTCGACTGCATTCCATTATCCTCGTTTTGCTTTTGTTGATGTTCATCTTATATCCTCCTATCAAGATACTGCTCATTCTGTTCAACAACTCTTCCAGGCCCTTTGCTGTCTCTGACAGAGTTACTACGACGTCGGCAAACCTCAATCTTTTTATTTCTTCTTCACTGATTTTAATTCCTACTCCAAATCTTTCTTTTGTTTCCGTCACTGCCTGCTCAGTATCCAGACTGAATAATATCAGGGTTAGGTTACAACCCAGTCTCACTCCCTTCTCAACCACTGTTTCTCTTTCATGCCCCTCCGCTCCTATAATAGCAGTCTGGTTTCTGTATAAATTGTAAACAGCCTTTTGCTCCCTGTGTTATACCCACGCAGCCTTCATAATTTGAAAGAGAACACTCCACTCAACATCGTCAAAAGCTTTCTCTAAGTCTACAAATGCTAGAAACGTAGGTTTGCCCTTCCTTAATCTATCTTCTAAGTCGTAGGGTCAGTAATGCCTCGCGTGTTCCAACATTTCTACGGAACCCAAACTGATCTTCTCCGAGATCATCTTCTACCAGTTTCTCCATTCATCTGTGAAGAATTAGTGTTAGTATTTTGGAGCCATGACTTATTAAACTGATACTCCGGAAATTTTCACACCTGTCGACACCTACTCTCTTTGGATTTGGAATTGTTACGTTCTTCTTGAAGTCTGAGGGTATTTCGCCTGTCTAGTATTATGGGTGCAAAAATTATGTTTTTTGTTGTTTCGATATTTTGAAACTGTTTACAAAATTTTATTGTGTTATAACTCATATAAATTCCTCGAAAGCCAAAACGCTATTACACGTCTGTGTGATGTGGCTCGATTTAGATTTAGGTTGCTCCATTTCTGGTGATATAAGAGATTTTCACCGTTCGGCAAGAAAGGGGAGGCGATGGCACAGTTTTCGACTACCAGATGTTGGGCCAGAGTCTTGCATCAAATTGCCGATCAGTCTGCGGTATCCCAAGGAGAGAGGCCATGTGACGCTTTATTTTGATTCGTCCGCAAGAAGGGGACGCTCAGCTCGCCGGCCGACTTGCTACTGTTCGAGAGAAGGCCTATGTTCCGGCACCGGACTTATTCTCTCCCTTTCTTCAATCCATAACAGCACAAGCAAAGCGCTACACTGCACAGGTACTCACCACACTCAACAATATGACACAGATATACACTTGACGGTTCGTAACTGGTTGGAGGAACTTGCTACTGTTCGAGAGAAGGCCTATGTACCGGCACTGGACTTATCCTCTCCCTTTCTTCAATCCATAACAGCACAAGCAAAGCGCTACACTGTACAGGTACTCACCACACTCAACAATATGACACAGATATACACTTGACGGTTCGTAACTGGTTGGAGGAAAGCAACGGGAAACCACCTCCACAGAGGCCAAGGACGGGCAGTTCGGCATTACCGCTTCTGTTTGGATTTTCTTTTTCCCATTTTGGGCGTGGCTGACGTGTGATGTACAGTAACTGACACTTACTATGAGCAGGCCCGTATTAACCATGTCGGGGCCCTTAGACAGTGCACATCTCAGGCTCCCTTTATACTTTCCTCACTTCCTGAAATATATCTTTTCTACAACGTAATTTTATTCATAATTACGCTGTTTCTTTTCTACATTAGGAAGGGATTCCATCACCCTATTCAATTAAAAAAATGAACCAAATGAAAGGAAAATACGCGTTTTTTTATCTTTTCCAGCATATATATATATATATATATATATATATATATATATATATATATATATATATATATATATTGTGAGATGAAGTACCTGAACTGCACCATCTCGCCTATAAAATGTGACTTAATGCCCTTGGTGTAATGTTCCTTAAACTTCGTGCAGTCTCTCCAATTTCATCGTTGAACTTTGTAGAGAAATTTGTCAGAAACCCAGAGTATTAATCTCCCGGTAAGCTTCTAGTTGCCGCGACAATTCTATACACAACTTGTCCGCTACAGGCAAATAAGTTTCAATTTTTAATTTCTCATTTCCTCTGTACGCAACGGCTTCTGCACAACCGGCATCGTGATGCCTTTTCCTTCTTCGCAAACATTCATTTCCATCCGTGATTGGGTACCAGTTTTCTAATTTATCTTAATCTCGTAATCATCAAATAATTCTCGCTGTGAATGTAAAAAATCTAATTGCGATTTTAAAATATCGGCTGCCCTTTAAACTTCAGTAATTGTTTATGTAGAGACATACTGACACCGTTGATTCGATCTAATGTCACAACCGAGAATACTCCCTTTACGGCATTTTCTTTTTATCCCTAGTCCTTAACAGACATCTGCGCTCGTGAATCACTTTTGATGTCTGAGTCTCATCGTCAGCAACACACAGCAAAGCTTTCTAGAAACTGTTTGTAACCTTTTGACAAAGCCTTAGGTGCATCGCCTCTTGCATACGGCTTTGTGTCGGGTACTCTTTTTCAGAACTAATGACGAGTTTTGTTTACGTTCATCACCTTTTTCAAGTTCTTTGAGCATAATTTCGCAGTGATGAGTTGACGCCGAAAAACAATGCCTGACGAATTCGAAGAATGAGACTGCTCCAATATATTTGTCAGCATCACGTTCTCCAGTGAGTACGCTGCACATGCAACGTTGTGTGGGAAGTGATTTATTTTCTTAATATGACCCTTTAGATCATTGTAATAACCTGATGTACTTGGCGCATTATCGGAAGTCTGGCCTCTCATATTTTTCATATGAATGCTGTACTGATTCAAGAAATATAAATTTGAGGTAGCTAGTTCTTCCCCTCTGTGACTTTCTATTTGTTTAAATACAAGAAAACGTCCCGTTATATAATGAACTGCTACGTCGTAAAGAAAAATTGATTAACTTTATTTTTGACTTTGACACAGGTAAGACAGATACTGCGTTTAAACTCTGTTTTAATTTTTTGCTTACAGGTATAGATCTTAAAATTTTTTACCTGTCCAATATAAAAATCCGTGAAAAAATTTGACTATAGATAAATATGTTTTCTTCGTGGCTGCTGTAGGGAGAGAACGGGTTAAGTACCGGATGCGTTGGCGGTCGGAGGTTTCCGTTTCTCCGGTTCTCATTGAACGCCAGGCAAAGTCGGAGGAAACTGCTAAAGTGGCGATGAAAACTCCGTCTCTCTTGGCAGCTAAAGCACTCACAGTCGCCGTAAGATTTTCTGGAAACACGTTCCTAATGAGAAGGTTGAACGACAGTAGCAATATGATATCTTCTTACTACCAAACTGGTCGCTTAGAGAACGTCTTTAACACACAAGTTGACAGGCGAAATACAGGGCGTTTCAAAAAGAAAGAGCAGATTTCAAACATTTATTTCTCAAAAACTACAAATGATAGAAACACAATTCAAACGTTTCTTGTCAGAGAAAGGTTCAAAGTTTTTCAATGGTCCGCGCAGAAGTTCCATGCAAATCCGCAGTGGCGCTGGCGTTTGTTTGTAGGAAAATGGCGACGACACCACAGGAACGATCATTTTGTGTGCTGCAATTTGCAAAGTTAGAGTCCATTGTTGGTGTGCAACGTGCATTCCGCCGTCAATTCAACAAACAGCCGCCTCGTCATAAGCAAATTTATGAGTGGCATCACAGATTCGTAGAAGATGGTTGCATCTGCAAGCGAAAAAGCACGGGTCGTCCACGCACATCGGATGAAAATGTCGAGCGTGTCCGTGCAGCTTACGAAAGGAGCCCTAGAAAATCCACGACACGGGCAAGTCACGAACTAAACATGTCTAAAACAACGGTATGGCGCGTTCTGAGTAAGCGTCTGCACATGAAGCCGTACAAACTGCAGTTATTGCAAGCATTGCGTCCTGACGACCACAACAAAAGGTTCGAATTTTCAACTGCAATTCTACAGGACATGGAAGAGGACAATTTTGCCGAACGATTAATTTTTTCAGATGAATCAACGTTTCACATTTCTGGTAAAGTTAATCGGCATAACGTACGAATTTGGGCGAGTGAAACTCCGAGGGACGTTATTCAACATGAAAGAGACTCACCAAAGGTTAACGTCTTTTGTGCAATTTCGGTAAACAAAGTTTATGGACCTTTCTTTTTCATGGAGAAAACTATCACAGGAACCATTTACCTGGACATGTTAGAAAACTGGCTATTTCCTCAACTTCAGGAAGATTCAAATCACTTCATCTTCATGCAAGATGGCGCCCCACCACACTTCTCTGAACCTGTACGACGGTACCTAAATAACACCATTCCAGGACGGTGGATTGGAAGAGCAGGAGCACAAGATCAATGTCATCGTCTGTGGCCTCCCAGGTCACCAGACCTTACTCCCTGCGATTTTTATTTGTGGGGGTACATAAAGGACTGTGTTTATGTCCCACCTATGCCCGCTACTCTTCAAGAGGTACGACATCGAATTGTTGCGGCCGTGAATTCGGTAACTAAAGACCAGTTGCGTCGTGTGTGGCAAGAAATGAGATACCGGTTTGATATTTGTCGTGTAACAAATGGTGCTCATATTGAGGTACAGTTTTGATATTTGTTGTGTAACATTTGGTACTCATATTGAGTGAAGGACCGTTGGAATTGTGTTTCTATCATTTGTAGTTTTTGAGAAATAAATGTTTGAAATCTGCTCTTTCTTTTTGAAACGCCCTGTACTTCGTGTCGTTCGGGCAGTGGTAGTAGCAGCTTCGCCCAGTATTGTTAATTAGCGAAGAAATAACTCTGCAGTGGATTGCTAAACACACTAATCGTTTTATGAATCTTGGAGGATTCAACATCGAACGAAAGTTCGTAGACTATATTTACCTTCTTTTTCACAAAAATGGCTCTGAGCATTATGGGACTTAACTTCTGAGGTCATCAGTCCCCTAAAACTTAGAACTACTTAAACCTAACCAACCTAAGGACATCACACTCATCCATGCCCGAGGCAGGATTCGAACCTGCGACCGTAGAGGCCGCGCGGTTCCAAACTGACGAGCCTAGAACCGCTCGACCACTCTGGCCGGCTTCTGTTTCAGAAGTTATTTTTTTTATTAATGATAATTGCGATTACAAGTTATATCTTCTCTGAACTTCAAATTACGTCTACATGTAAGCTTATCTGACACTAAAAAAATGTCCATGGGCATTCCACATCTCCAACTATTACAAAAAGCGTAGATACTCTTTTTTCACAGCAAAGAGCGTTGTGATCTCAATTACAGTAGCGCATCGTCGCTGGTACTCGCAGCCGGAATATTACAATAACGTTAGATTAGGTAGGGACATTACGTGTGTCTGCGTATTTGACGTAAAGTTTCTCAGTACTTTAATGACCACGCTCGAGATAGATACGATTGTTCTCTATTGCCTGCGCTCCCATATTACGTTAAATGTGAACTAAGAAACGGGTGGTATTCGTGATGAACTTCGGTATTCTCATGCTATTGAATTTGGTGCGACCTAATATTCCAATAGAAAATCCAGTTTCAAGTTGTGATTGCCATCGATCATCACCAAAAGCAACACATGGTTAACAGTAATTTCAAATAAACGAATAGTACATGAGGCACTTTCGTTCAATTTTACCACCACTTACATGTTTCTCAAAAAATATAAATTGAGAAAAAAATCTTTTACTATTGTCGACTTGTTGCTCCTAGATGGACGAGGTTTTGATGCAGTAGTGGACCTAGATCTCGGTCTTACTTTGTCCTGAACGTACTAAAGTAGCAGTTTCTTGAGCTTGGCTAGTCTGTGAAGGACACTCGTAAGGAATCTCTTTACTGGATCCACTGTTTTCGTGTGACTAGCAGACGTACCTGGAAACGCTTGAGGTTGATGGTCTGTTGACTGGAGACTAAATCCGAGTTCAAGAAAGTTTTGTTCATCACGCATCTTTTATTCCTCTAGCTGCTTGTTACGTTCTTTCGAGCCACTTTGTTGTTGTTGATTTTTTTTTTTTTTTTTGCTTTTGGGGTACCTCCGACTCTTTGCTACTGAAACAAAAGATAAATAATCGTGTGATTAGAATGCGGATCTGAAATTTACAAGTGAAATTTGACAAATAGGCACATAAGTATCCACTAAATAACATTAACTGAACCTAAATATTTACCTATCCTCTGTATTTTTCTCATTACATAATTTATTATTTTTCCGCCTTGCTATCAGGCGAACGGAGAGGAAATGAGGAACGTCGTCGGATGAAGTACTAACAATGTAATATCTACACAGAAATAACTCCAGCACTTCACACTTGATAAATTCTGTAATATTAGATTAAATAAGTATGTAAAATAAAATCTCTTAATCAAACTTACAGGGTGACAATTATTGAACTATACGAAATAAAATCGTGACAACTTCTGAACGATTTGCGTTAGAACGTTCAAAACCGCACGGTTGGTCGCCGGGCATTATAGAATTAGCATGCGTGTGCGTGGTTTGGCTTAGCGACGAAGCCCACTTTCATTTGGAAGGGTTCGTCAGTAAGCAAAATTGGCTCATTTGGGGACTGAGAAACCGCATTTCACGACCGAGAAATTTCTTCACCCTCAGCGGGCGATCGTGTAGTATGCAGTGTGCAGTCACGGAATAATCGGTGCTATAATCCTTGACGGCACGGTGACTACCGAACGGTACGTGAATGTTTTGGAAGATGATTTCCTCCCCCTTATCCAGAGTGACCCTGATTTCGACAAGACGTGCTTCATGAAAGACTGAGCTCGACCCCATCGAAGGAGGAGAGTGTTTGATGTCCTGGAAGAGCACATAGGGAACCTTATTATGGCTCTGCGGTA
This sequence comes from Schistocerca americana, assembly GCF_021461395.2. NCBI lineage: Eukaryota > Metazoa > Arthropoda > Insecta > Orthoptera > Acrididae > Schistocerca > Schistocerca americana. Next base: position 526,410,716 of record NC_060122.1, read on the forward strand.
CCCAGAGGCCACTGGCATGGGCCTCGATTGGCCTCCATGTACTCCGATTCTGAACACATGCGACTCATTTTTCTGGGGCTATATTAAAGACGAGGTGTACAGCAGTAACCCCAAAACGATTGTCGAGGCTAAAACAGCTATTCAGGAGATCATCGACATCTTCGATGTACCGACACTTCAGCGGGTCACGCAAAATATCGCTGTTTGTCTGCGCTACAACATCGCCAATGATGTCAGACATATCTAACATGTCATAAGCTAAATAAGAAATATCTGCAGAGACGTTTACATGTTGAAAAAAATGTGTGCATGCCGTAGTTTGTAACTAATTTACATTTTTCTTATATGTTACAATAATTGTCGTCCTGTATCTAGTATTGTAAACGAAACTTCACTTTTTACTCTCGTCGTTTCGGCGATTTTCTCGAAGTACTTGCAGCCTTCAAAAAAATCTGGCACTCTTATCCTAGTTCTTTTAAAACACAGACCACAGTAAAAAATTTTATGCCTTATTCACGGCCGCGAAACTTGCAAATCGCCATTACAGAACTAAATGAAAATTAAACAACTGAAAGTGTTTCGAAACTTTTACCCATGATTCAACATACGTATTCAAAGAAATGGGGTCTCATGCAATGATCTTTGTTTTGTAAGCCAGTACTGCCAACCGTATCAAAGTGACATGGCCACATAATAAATTAAGATATGTACTAGCAAGGGTACATTCACAATGCACAGTTTTTTAAGCGTGTTGCATAAAAAAACGCTGCTCTTGCCTTACCATCCTCATCAGTCCGTATTAAAATCTCTACGATAAAATATAATATTATTCTATAATGATTTTAAATACGTTCTGAAATGTACTGAAATATGACGATATAAAAAAAATGAAAAGTATTAGCGACGCGCGAGACACCTAGCCGATGCGAGGACCCTAGTTAGTTACCTGGAGTGCCTAATAGACAATACAGCCCAGATTCTAAGACGTATGACATCCTGCTACACGTTTTAGAGGTGAGATGGTATTAGAAACACTGAGTACCAGCAGATGTCACGTAGGAAAAGTGGGGATGCACGTTGGAGGCTATTATTAACATTGGCATTGGGGAACAGAAACACAGAGTTAGTTAGTTACTTGTTCCATTGATCATTTTTTACGGTAGACCGTAATGATGTAGAACGTATCATCTTACATTCACATCGCAAATTAATTTGTACATGCGGTTACCTTCTGCAAATTGTACAAACAATAAAAAAAATGTACAGATGTGAGTTAGTAATTCCCACCCACCGTTTTTTAAACATTACATTGATAGAAATTCTTCTACAGAATAGATGGAATTGTCAGGGGAAAACTTTCTCCATTTTTTATAAAGTCTTACTTTGCTGTCTCTCAGATATTTAATATCACTGGGAAGGTGATCAGAAATTTTTGTGGCAGCATTGAGAACCCCTTTTTGTGTTAAAAACAACCTTAATGTGGAGTAATTAATGTCAGTTTTCCCTCTGGTATTGTAATTACGTACCTTATTGTTCCTTTGAACTTCAGTAGTTTATTTACAACAACTTCATAAGGGAATAAATAAATATACGGTGAAGCAGTAGTCAGAGTTCCCATGTCCTTTATCAAATGTCTACAAGGTGATCGTGGGTGAGCATCGTATATTATTTTTACAGCTCTTTTCCGTGCAATGAAGTCTTTCTTTTTTGAAGATGGGTTAGCCCAGATCATCGTTATTTATGATATTTTTGAATGGAAGTATGTATGTCAGCTTAGTAATTTGTCTCTCTCCAAGATTGGCAATGATTCTAAGCGGAAATGTGGTTGAACTAAGTTTTTTTAGCAGTTCCAAAATGTGTTTTTTCTAATTTAAATTCTCGTCGATGTGGACCCCTAAGAATTTTGAATTTTCCACCCTATTTACCTCTAGATGTGCAGAACTGAATGTGCTGTGTCATTTTAAAACTGAGTGTGAGACCATTCGCAGAAAATCAGTCAATATCACTTTTAAGAACTTTATTTACCGTTTCTTTCATGTTTCTGCTCGTATGCTTGGAGTGATTGCAATACTAGTGCCATGTGCAAAAGTAACTAATCCTGCTTGTTGTACACTAGATGGAAGATCGTTTACACAGTTGTAAAACTAAGAGTGAACCTTGGGGAACCCCGTCAGAATTATGTCCCTGAACTACATTCATTGTATTACTAAGTACAACTTTCTGCATTTTTTGGTTACATATGACATTATCCATTGGTTGGCTATACCGTAAATCCCAAAAAAAACAATCTATCTAGGAAAATACTGTGATTCACGCAGTCAAATCCCTTGTAGAGATCGGGGAGAATACCAACCTGCACTATTTTCTTATTTGATACTCTCAAAATCAAGCGAGTGAACGTGTAAATGGCATTCTCAGTAGAGCAAGCCTTCGAAACCAAAACTGCAATTTTCTACGGATACTACTCCGTCTAAGGTGAGATTCTATTTTATAATGCATCATCTTCTCAACAATTTTGGAGAGTTATCTCAACAGTGAAACAGGTTGATATATATTGATATCTCTTTCATCATCTTTCTTAAAGAGCGGTTTAACAGCGGCATATTTCAGTCTCTCTGGAGAAACGACCTTACTTTGTGATGCACCGCATATTTCAAACAAAACTGGGCTTATTAGATGGGAACGAATTGTTAGTACTGTATGGAAAACACCATCAAGACCAGACGAGAGAGTGTATAATTTCCTTAATTTCCGAAGGAGAAGTTAGTGATGCATTTTTATTATTGAATTTTATGAAAGTTGCATTTTCAGTATACTTCTCTGATTTTTCTATGCTCTTTGCTATATTTAACAAACGATTATTCAATGCGTTTGCCACCTGCGACTCATCATTTATATTCCTTCCGTCTCCTTCAGTACAGATGTTGTCTTGTTCTGTGCCTTCTTTTCCTGACTCTCGTTTCATTACATTCGATATCACCTTAAGTCGGTAGTTCGGTGTACTGATTTCTGACATTGTGCACGTTCTTCGATTTTTAATATCATTTCTTAGTATTCTGAGTAGTTTTTGTAGTGTACAAGTACTGCAGGATCCCTACTCGTTCTTGTAAAAAGATACATTTCCCTTTCCCTTTCGCAAGATACTTTAATCCCTTTAGTGATCTATGTGCACCCGCTTTTGGTGTAGTTCTTATAATTCATTCTAGTACCAGTCTGTAGTTGCGTATGAGTAGCGACTGAAAGACCTAACATCAGTTGATGGTGGTACCCTTGATAGATGCGAGGTTGTACATGTCAAAGTCAGCGTTAAAATGCATGCTCAAAAAGCTTTTGTAGTACAAGAAGCTCTAAAACTGACACGTCTAGAAGAAGCACACCTTCATATTGTGTAATAGTCTGCAAGAATTTTTTAAAAGTGATGATAGTAAATGTGCTTCAACAACGTTCGCTCCGACGGTAAAAGAAGCTACAATTAACCGGCATATGCCGTCCGTGAATGTAGACTGCGGCACTGCAACACCATCCCGCATGCACGGTCCGCATTACTCGAGGAAAGACGCTACCGTTGACCAACCACATGTAGAGCAACTGAACACTTCGTGTGCATAATCAGGAAATCAAAGGCACACTCATCAATGATCAAAATAATGCGAATCTCGTCACGCACTGAATTTCAGCAGTATGACCATAATTAACGTGGCTAGCAACGGAATTTGATATTGTTACAGATCTACAAAGAAAAGTTTTTCTTCTCCCGCACGTTCATTTCATGTATTTTCATTTCTCTGACTACGTGTAGTAATCTCTAACCGTCCTAGTAAATGTGATTTCCTGCCCTTATACTGTATGAGCAAAGTTGTGAGGTCTTCTTCATTTCTCAACAAAAGAGTGCCAAATTTTTGAATATACAAGACTATGTTCGACTTTTCGAAATTATTAACCCTAAAGCATCCCTTTGTTCCTGGTACCTCAACTTGAAATACTTACCAGTCAGGTGTAGTTCACGTTACAACTCTTATTCTGAAATTTGCAGACAACATCTTTATCATGTTTACCAACCTCTTGTTTTATATTATTCCTTAATATATATCGCAGGAAGTTAATGTTATCAATGCGGCTACTGTTTGAAACGGCTTCTTTAATTAAGTTCTATCTTTATATGAGAGCGTAGGAAGTTTGTGACTTCGATTTCCTACGTAATCAAAGTCAGAGGCTGTTTATGGAGTCCCTTTTCGGAATCCCTGGTGGCTTTCGCCGAGGTGGTTTAGGTGAACAGCAATGAACATAAATCACGAACAAAGGAACGCATATCTGAGTCCCACTTCTCTCGAACATGTCTGTCTCGTATACTAAGGCACTAATTAAAAGTAATGAGGAAGTATCCGGGTAATATTGCTTTAGTTATACGTCTGATTTATGTAACAGAATATCACATACAAATTTTTGGCATATACAAGTAAAGATACCTGGAATATGTTCTGAACAGGAGGCTATAATACGAATTCGCTAAATACGAGCAACATCTAGAAACCAATTTCTAAATGTAATGACTGAACGCCAAGATTAGTATTGCAGTAGAGTACGTGATCTATATGCAGATTAATAATGGGTAACCGAAAGTTCCTCCGGGTTCTCCGACCCCAGTAATGGAAGTATTTTAATATGTATGTAGATGCCGGATGCTTTCACCACCGACCGGACAGGAGAGGTCCGCTATTACTGTGGGTGGCTCGGTTTGGCGACCTGGAGGTTTGAAGATCAGCTTGTAGTGTGTTGATAAACTCATTAAACATGGGACATTAGAACAACTGAAGAACTACAGAGAAATACGTCAGCAGTAGACTTGACACAGTAATAACTGAGCTCTATTAATTTATTTAAGGAACAAATAATTAAAACTTCTGAATAAAGAAGTGTCGGCGGTAACAATGTTAGTAAATGGGATTAAAAGTCCAGTACAATTTATTTTATTCCGTACTATTTACGAACAGATGTAGGAAAACAACGAGAACAAACATTCTTGAGCAGATGAGTTACGAAAAACTTACCAGAGACCTCTCATTTGCAGATGCAACATCAGATAATTTTTTATATCGGAAGGTCTTGTTTACAAAAGATGATGTGAAGATAATTTTTTTTTAATTTTTACAGTATAATGCTATGAAAGAAACGTGCGTGAAATATTCCAAAAACAAGTATCACTCTCTAGTTTTGTTAGAAGAAGTAGAGGCAATCATTCGGAAAACAGTAACCGATATATTGAGCCATTTACGTGATGCCGACTGTTAATAAAAAATATGAATCATATAGTGAAACTAAATTTCAACAGCCTAGCTATAAGAAACAAGAGCTGTGTAACAAGCATCAGGAGTAGAGAACGCTAGTCAACCTATAAGCTGTAATCCAGTTATTGAAACAAACAATTTACCATGTGTATGCGATTTGCAGTGTATGAATGTATAGTGTAAATCACTTACAAATAGTAAATAAATTGTTCGTTTTCTCAGAGTTTCAGATCGGTTCCACAGAACGTGATATAACAATACTTGAAAAGCAAGGAATAAAATCGATTTGTACAAACCTTAGTTATGGAATATGTGTAGTAAAGCTCCAGTTTTAATTATTTTCTGTCTACGTCCACATTCCCACAGTATTTCAGGAAAGAATGTGCAAAATGAATAATTTTAATAATAGTTCAGCATCAGGATCATTTTTAAAGATACAATTTTATCATTCGAGCATCATATTGAGATAGCGGAAAAGTTTAAACTGAAATAGAACAAAGTGAGGCTGAACGTATTTCACCAAGTCTGATTTCTTCAGTCTTGAAATAACGAATTCGACGAAGACGGTCCTAGGTTTACTTTACCTGGAGACAGGCTCGTCCAACATTGGATGCAATAAGCTTCATGATTGTTATGACATTATTTGTCCATTAATGTTCTGGATTACACAAACATTGCCTTCCAAACAAATTATTTTATACACAGTATCACTACCGAGCGATGGGTCATTTCTACATCGACAAGTATCGATTTCAATAGATATCAGTACCTTGCACTTTCATAAACAATGTCCAGGCTCTGGGTTAATCACCCATCCACGTATTGATTACTCTATCTTTAGTTGTGTGAACTTCAGTCCAAATATTGATTTGAATAACCAATGCACCCTACATCCACTTGAACCTGCATGATGCATTAGACGTTTAATTTTTCTGTAAAATTTTATCTCCCCTCCCACTCCACCCGTGTCTCCTCCCAAAAAACGCACATCCCTCCATTTTGAAATTAACGATTTCTTGATGATTAAAAATACTTCCTATCAACATAGCCCTTGCTTTATTCAAGTTGACTCGTAAATTCTTTTCTTTCTCATTTGATTCAGTACTTCTTCATTAGTTACTCGAACTGTCCATCTAATTTTTGGGATTATTTTGTAGCACCACATTCCAGAAGCTACTATTCTCTTCTGGCCTGAACTTCTTATCGTCTGCATTTCACGTCCGTACACGGCAACACCCGACGCAAATATCTGCAAAAGAGAATTCTCAATGCTTAAATATATAAGGGGTGTGGCAGGGAATTATCCTTAATTTTGAAACTGCGAAGATGAAGCGGCAATAGAAGAATGTGGATGGGTTCCAAGGTGACAGTGGTAACAGAAGTTTACATTTGTACTGGCGTTAGTTCCAAATGTGGCGTGGTCGAACGAGTAACGTGCTTTTGCTATCGAAACCCATTTTTCCGAAAACGTGTCTATAGTTGCAGTACAGCGTGCTATGCGTACTCGATATCAAATCTGCCCTCGAGTGTTCCCGATTGTAAATCGTTTCCGATATGGGTAGATAATTTTCGTTGATGTGGCTGTGTTATGAAAAAGAGAGCTGGAGCACAGAGCACCGTGTGTGTGTGTGTGTGTGTGTGTGTGTGTGTGTGTGTGTGTGTGTGTCTGAGGCGGGAGGGGGGCCGAGGAGGGCGAGAGGTAGAATAATTGTAATAACTGTAGAGGGAGACTGAAGCTTCAGTTGAGTTCACAGTTTTAAATCGATATGGGTTGCAGCAATTACATAGGGCTGCATAGAATAGACTGATGTGGACAGCTCCTTCAAACGAGTCTTAGTGCTGTGGAGCACATAACAACTGTACTACATAACCCTAAAATGGTGTGGTTCTTATACACTAAACTCACCCATAGAAAATTCTTCTTCGATTGTTGTTATCACATTAAATTTGTTGTTAGGATAGGATAAAGCTAGGTAAGAAAAACAAGAAAGCTGTCCCTCTGTCGTAGGGGGACAAAAGACACCATACAGCAGATGGAACGCACGAGGTAAGCTCGCGTCGCGGCAGACACAGTCCTCCAGTAACGGCCACACAGTAAATACAGTGGACAGGGGCCATCAAACAGTCAATACATCGTCATAGAGAGACAAACTTGGTGCAAGTCGAATGGCGTAAAGGTGTTAGATAGACCATATTATTTTGTCAAAGGTATAGACAGCTCCCCAGCACCTTGCTAGGCATTGTACAGAAATGGAGTCGAAGAGCTAAAATCCGGTTCCAACATGTGCTGTATATGCGTGTTATAAACGGAAAAACGTTGCACGGACTATGTAAACTGCGGTATCCGCTTCATCTTATCATCTTCAAGCAGGGTGTAACTTACTTTTTTATATGCACGTATAAGCACTTGTGGTAACAGACAAAATACAATGGGTTCCTTCAAATATGTCGCTAAATAATGATCACCTATTTTATACTGCTTGAGGTAGATTTGTTCTCCATGTCCTGTTATTTCAGCTTTGATGTCACAATATTGACAAAAAATCTATATCCTGATCTTAAAAACACTCCAGAATTTTAAATTATTCTTGTTTAGTATGAGTAAGAATCTCCATAGGTGGTTTAAGCAAAGTAAGATACTACAAGCAATTTCTGAAATTTGAATAGCATTTCAAGTTTAAAGATAATTTGTGTTCATAGCAGAGACTTAAAACTAGTGGTAATTTTTGTGAAATATCATTCAGAAACTGCATTCCACTGTTGTATGTGGGAGTTTGTTTGATGTTATATTTTATTTACGCTTAACGGCATCAGCGTGGTTGCTGTTCTAGTGCTACTTCACATCGAGAGTAATGGCAGAAAGTACTTTATCAAAATATCGATTGGGGCATAGCGGTACACGTTTTGTATGTTTCATTGCAGTTTAGAATAGGTTACCAAATTTTTCGCAGTGAAGCGAAGCATTCTTCTTTTCGGATTATTATCATTCATGGTGATTAAAACTGAGTTGTTAAAATCACATTTACTAACTGTATAATTAAATAAAATGCGTGTCCGCCATGGCAGCCGTTGGGTAAAACCACCACAGTCCATGTTAAGCTGTATTACAAAACTTACTACACTAGATACGCGTTCTTCTGTACTGGTATCAGTACGGCGTATATAGTTCCTTCAACAAAACTGTGAATATAGAACAATTGGCATAGGCACCCTTCTGTTGCAATCTCTACCTAGTAAAGTGCGATAACTTATCTAAAATTTGGGCAACACTTCCACGGCCAAGAATTACTGCGATATCAGTAAATCTATAGCTACAGTTTTAATTAAACATAACAGGATTACTGGGTTTGCAAATAAAACCGCCTTTTCTTACTGCAACTTAATTTATTTTTCCCAAACGCTTTTCGCCTTTTTCTTGCTCTAAGGCATCATCAGTGGGATGTATAACGATACGGTTCTGTTATTTTCAGATTATGAAACAGTTCACGTCGCGATTTTTTATGTAAATAAGTAATTGCTTATGGTTTAACGTTATCTGCGTTTCCTCTCATCTGGTCTCTCATTACCGACACATAGGCACAATTTTGTATTCCGAACTTTTTACACTGTTCACCATGTTTCTCCTTTTCTGATGTGTACTATTATTCTTTTACCACTCGATATAGTTGTTTCTTCGAACACTATGCTTACAACGTAAATATTGTAACTTCATTGCGTGTTCCGCCCCCCCCCCCCCCACCCTTTGGTTTGTTTAACTACATGTTCATATGTTTATGTCGCGTGCGTGTGTGTATGTGTGTTTGTGTGTGCCCTTTAGCTACAAGTCGAAATACATCTAAAGGCACTCCTACACTCAAGAATACATCAGATAAATGAACTAAAGACGCAATATCGCAAATGAGCCCAAAACCACTTGTACAAAAAAATGGTTCAAATGCCTCTGAGCACTATGGGACTTAACATCTGTGGTCATCAGTCCCCTAGAACTTAGAACTGCTTAAACCTAACTAACCTAAGGACGTCACACACATCCATGCCCGAGGCAGGATTCGAACCTGCGACCGTAGCGGTCACGCGGTTCCAAACTGAAGCGCCTAGAACCGCACGGCCACACCGGCCAGCCCACTTGTACACCTAATAAAAACATCGTAAAATACATATTAATGTTAAGCAAAGACTCTGCACAGAGAGAGCTGTAGTTTGCTTTGCAGATGACACACTTTCAAACGTTCTAGATGTTTCACAGAAAACGTCTGAGTATATGATGGAATTACAAGCACTGTTCTACAGACAAGAAACCCTTGTGTCTAATTATCCGCGCCGGTGCACTCGAAAAAAAATGTACCCACTGTAATAATAATATTAATAATAATAATCACTGAACCAAACAACTGTGTGTGCTTCCTTTGAATAGAATGGAGGCCACATGGTGATCCACTCGCTGCTGCTGACCGATACTGAATGCAGTACGACCAGACAGAAGTTGGGTCTGCTGGACACAGCTGCCGTCTCTGTCAAAAAAGTGTGAAGTCACAGATCACGCTACCTTACAGTGGGACAATAGATTTCAGGAACTTTCCATCAACTGCCCTTCCCAATTGGGTGGCCGTACAAATTGAAGCCTTCTTACAGGCTGCCTACGAAATGTGGTGAGTCAATATAAGCCACCCACCCACATACTCCCCTCATCCTCAGGCTACTCCTGTTCAATGTGGAGACTATAGTTCTGTTCCTATCAGCACACGTATGTTTTTAAAAATGAAATGTAGCAGCAGTAATATGAATGAGAGAGGTACCAGCAAACTGTGTGGAGAGTCTGAAGACATGGAGTTGCCCTGTAAGTAATAACATCTCTTCATAAACCAGATTCAGAGCATGCGCAAATTCTTTTTCATTGTCGCAGAATTTTTCCAATAGATATTAGCTGACCTCGATCAGCAGCTGGAGACTGAAAGGAAGCAGAGTCAGCCTCCAACAGTAGTTGAGGCAGCAACACATCAAGAACATATGTACACATATTGTTTCCGTAATATGTTACTGTTTAACATATTCTAAAAATTTCATAATTATGGGGTATGTGCCGAGGATGAGAGCCACGAGCCTCTATCCTGCAAATAGCGATTCTATAAATTCTTTTGGTAAATTTGTGTATAAGTTTTAAAATCAGTATCTTGTTGCAGGCAACTTCAGCCAGTTAAATCGACAGATAGGTCCATGCCGATTCTGACGGGGATGAGATACCAGAATGGGTCAGGGAAAAAGAGACAGAAGAAGAGACGCAGTAACGTCATGACCCGACCCTTTTTGAGGAAGAACACTTACCTGAGTAAGTGGGCAGTATTGGCATGACTTGGATGAAATTCTCAAGCAGTGGATCCTGAGTGGGAAAGGTAATTACTCACTATACTTATAACGATGTGATCTACATATGTAATCCCTGTATTCTTATGCGTCTCTCTGGAATATTGTAATTAATTTTCGTTATTCTCTCCTTCTATTTTTCAGTGGTGCCACAGCTCATTGTGGCTGGAGTTCCAGGGGCAGCGGTGGACAAACCAACGGTTGCAGAGCGCAGCCCAATGACTTATGCGCAGTCATGCAAGCCACTGCTCAGCCCACTCTCAGTGATGCCCCATCGCCTCCTCCGCTCTGGCATCCCTGGATATGACATCGGGAAGAGCAGCGGGCTCTCCCCCGCCAGGCTAGCGGGTCAGGCCTGCAACAACAGCAGCAGCAGCAGTAGCAGCATCAAGAGCCATCACAGCTGCCGGGGTACTCTCGCTGGCCTGACCCAGTAGCGTAGCCTCCTGCTCCATAATCTCGTCCCTGCCAGAATCGCCGTCGACGAAAGGTACGCCATTGTGCATACTGCTCAATACCCACTGCAACCACCTTAGCCGACAGGGTCGACACGGTCACCATGTAGTTACATCATTAGTAATGGCAACAATTCTGTGGCTCGTGGGGCCGGCCGGAATGGCCGAGCGGTTCTAGGCGCTACAGTCTGGAGCCGTGTGACCGCTACGGTCGCAGGTTCGAATCCTGCCTCGGGCACGGATGTGTGTGATGTCCTTAGGTTAGTTGGGTTTAAGTAGTTCTAAGTTCTAGGGGCCTGGTGACCACAGCAGTAAAGTCCCATAGTGCTCAGAGCCATCTGAACCATTTTTTGTGGCTCGTGGCAGTCCTTTTAGTGACGGACTTCAGAATAGCAACACCGTACCGCAATTATAATACTTTCTCTTAGTGAAGGACATCATAAAATCAACACCATACCGCAATTAGAATACTTGGTGATGTCGCTGACGAGCGAATCTCCTTCCCTAGGATCGAAAATGTGGCAGAAGCATGCCGCGACCCTGTTCAGCTTCTAAGAGCGTACCTTCCAGTCGTGGAGACGGAGCTTCTCAAGATTGTTAATGAACCGCTGTCTGCCGCCATTAAATGTGGTGCAGTGCTGTGTGCTGTGCATTGGACTGTCGCACCCCCCCACCCCCACCCCCACCCACCCACCCCTCCAAACTCTCCCCTGGCGTTCAAGAGACAAGTCTTCTTTATCTTCCTAATGATATACCTGATGAAAAGGCAAGTATTAATAAGGATCAGGCTTGTTTTGCGTGGTCAATCCTGGCTTGTGAGAGAAATTACACAAAAAATCCACAGCATACAATTAGATACCACGTGCGAAAAATACAGGGTAGAACTTCACGGTATCAGGTTCCCTGTCAGTATGCAGGATATACGTAAATTTGAGGCTCAGAATATCAGAAGAATTGTTCATGTCAATGACCTGCAGAGACGTAAGTCCTATCACCAGAACAAGCATACAGTCGTCGCCCCCCTCCATTTCTAAAAAATTGTAGGTGAGTGTAAGGTAAATGTAAGCTTGCTGTTACTCTCCTATGAGAAAAATAAGTAGAAACGCAATTATCATTATTTTTTTATCAAAGACATGTCCCTCCTACCCGTCTCCCTAATGAGTAAACGTGAACATAAACAGCATATCCGCTTAAGGACCCTCAGTGCCGTTTTGACAAGAGAGTATTTAGGAAAGCATCTAATAGACTGCGCTTGTAAGGACCGGGTATGTGTTATAATACCTACTGAGGAAAACAAATTCATAAAGTCTGAGAATACTCAACATTAGAACTGATGCCTACTTGTGGTGTTCGCCAACTTCGAATGCTTCCCCACTCCTGTGACACGATGTGAACATGGCCCTACAGCCTCACATACTACCTTTACAGAAAACCACATACCATATGCTGCTGCGTTCCAAATTGTATCGTCCTATGATTCGTGTCTTAACCACTACAAACCTTCTTTCATGCGAAGAGGCCTAGACTGATGAAGAGGAAAATTGTACTGCTTCAGGAAAATAGATTCGCCCAAAACAGTGCTCTATCAACGAAAAAGCATGGGACAAAAGTCGCTAATTCTTTGATCTTGAATCCTCTTGTGATTTTACATTCCTCATCTTCCGCATGTTCACTCATTTAAGGAAGTTTGTAACTATATAACGTTTTCAGTCCAATTAAAAATCATGGCTGCTGTAGATGACCTACTTTCAGACTTTTCAGAATCGCACATCGTGCGTGGAAACTGCTCTCAGGAAAAGTGCATTGAGTTAAAAGTTAACTGTACAGAAATTTGCGTGCCATTTTCTCTAGGAAACTTAGTCTTTATTTGTCAACCGAAAATCTCCTGCTTGAACTCCTAACTGTACATCCCAAGCATCTTCTCTTTTCGTGACATAACCGTCGCTGTCTGCCGATTATCAACTTACACTGCTGTGACAATATCAACAGTTTTGTCCACAACCAGCTCAAAACAGTCGCGTTATGCAAGCATTGTCCACAACGATGCGCATTATAAATGCAGTGTCAATTTCACTTTCATAACTGTAAATATCATCTGTCCGAAAAAGTTGTATTTAATGAAGATTGACCTCCAGGAGACTTCTGACATCTCGCAAAATGTGAGAAGTTAGATCAAAACGTTTCCTATACCCCAGACAGCTTGCGGTTTTTTTAATAGTTCATGTGAAAGTTAGTTTGCAAGATTTGTTTATGTAACACGTTTACGGACAACTTACATGCAACAGTAATGGGACCACTTTTCGTTGCGCGGACTGCAGCGAGACGTGTAGAAAGAGAGTCGTTGAGATTCTGGAAGTTTCCGACAGGGACCAGCACTGTGGCCACCTGCCGTATACTTCCCCGCTGAGAATTCATGGCGCGAAGAGACCGATCGAAGTGGTCCCATCGATTATTGACTGGGCTTAAATCTGAGGCGTTCGTGTCCAGGGGCGTACGGTAAACTCACCCCGGTGCTCTTCGACTTACGCACACACTGTGAGCTGTTGTGTGACACATTGCTTTATCCGGTTGGTATCTCGTCGCGCCGAGGACAAAACGAACTGTGTGCAAGGGTGGACATGGCCTCCAAGTGTAGACACATATTTATGTCGAACAATTGTGCCTTTCAGAATGACGTAATCACCTTGAGTAAGCCACAGAAACATTCTACAGACCATAAAACTCCGACGATATTGGCAAGGCGTTTGCTTGCAGACGTTTCGTGCAATACACGACAATGACAAACTGTCTGATGGGGCATAAAAAGTGATTCGTCTGAAAAGGCTACTTTTCACCACTCCGTGAACGTCCAGTAGCAGTATTGGGGTGCAAATGCCATCCATTGTCGACGGTGAACAGCAGTCAGGATGGGTGCATGAAACAGACGCCTGCTGCGGAGGACCATGCGCAGCACCATTGGCTCAAGCATCGTTGAAGAGACACTGTTGGCAGCTCCTTGGTTCTTCCGGGCGGCCAGTTACTCAGCTGTTGCACATCTATTTGCCTGTGCACATATCAGAAGCCGTCGTTGACTCCTGTCATCTATACCTGGTGGTGCATCGCAGTTACCTCGGCGCTGGTTTAAAATATCACCATTTCGCCATGCACGGTATACTTTAACCACGGTGACACTCGAACAGCTTACAAACACAGCCGCTTCGGAAATGCTTCCACCCTCGATCCGAAAGCCAACGACCATGCCCTTCTGGAAGTCAGGTAAATAGCTCTGTTACCGCATTACAACGATTGCACTGTTTCCCCGCCTCTCCCCCCCCCCCCCCCCCCACCGTCCCCCCCCCCACCCTCCGACACGTAGTGGTTATTAGACATGGGCGTCGAAAATAACAGGTGGTCACATTAATGTGACTGGAACGTGTATGTAACAAGACCAATGAAGAATGTTTCATTAATTTCATCCATCCACCCTCCCCCCTCCCCCTAGTGCTTGATGGAACATGACAGTAAGATCAGTGAGAAAACAATTTCTTGATGTTCTACACCTATCAGTTATTTATTCTGTCACCGGCTTTCCTGTTCTTCGCCTATCATCAGAAGTCACGTGATGAAAGCGAAAACTGGCCTTTGAATAAATGAGTGATAGACGGAGAAGTACAAGATAGTTTTCCCCGTTGGGCTGCCGAAATGAAATAGTGGTATGGTGCGATTGGCCGGGAAACCTCGTTGGCGTAGTTCGGTTGCCTAGTGCGTCTTTCTATTTCACGTCACTTCGGCGACTTGCGAATCGATGATGATGAGATGAAATGATCACGACAATGCAAACATCTGTTCCCCGAAGAAATGAAATCACCAATCTGACCAGTGACTGAACTCGGGACCCAAAGATGCTAACCACTTGACCACGACCTATGGTCTCTTCTGTTCTTAATAATGGCTCACTTTAAGGCGAAATGTACACTGTCTGCGAGTAGTTGAACCGAATCTAAGGAGCGAGATTCCTGCTGGCACTCTACTGAACAATGTTTAGGATACACTGGATCCTTACAGACGTTTCAGGATCATTTGAGATGATAATGATGGCGAGAGCAGGCGGGTTGTAGAGTCTCGTTGTTTGAGTCAAATATCCCAGCATTTTTAATTCAAAAAATATCTGATACATGTTTTTTTCACAACCTGTCAACCTTTAGGTTGTTATATACTCCGCCAGATTGAAGTATCTCTGTATTTTATGAGCATCTGTACTGCTGAATTTTATATCATCATTATGGAAAGCACTAAAAAGCTATTGACTGACACGAAGACACTGAATGAAACGGAATGCTATCATAATATTTTAAACAGTTTTACATGGCATAACTCTATACTGCAAGGCAGTTTGAAATTCAATCTTAGAAGTTGTTTGGCAGCTAATGCACTGATGAAAATACAATTACAACGTCAAGAAGGAGTTGTGTGACATAAACGAAAGGTGATAGGCGTGTGTCTACTTCTGAAAGATTATGTCTATCCATATTTCATGCCAGTCTCATAAGAGTGGCTCTAGAGGCGCCAGGACGAGGATACAAATCAAAACTGATTTAAATGCAAGGTGTAACTGACTTTAGTGTTACTTACCTTTGTGCGTGGTGAGTTGATGCTAGTCGAGAATACCTTTAAGGAGAAAAGACTCCATTATCAACATCACACTAAGTTTAAACGAGGTCGTTTAATAGGGCTACGATAAGCTGGTGTACTTCTATCATATTTCAAAAAGGCTTGGCTGGAATCTAGCCACTGTGTACGATTGCTGGCAGCGGTGGTCACGAGAATGTACGGTCACAAGAAGATCGAGCTCCAAAAGGTCACGTGACACTAACGAGAGGGAAAACTATCGTGTTCGACTTATGGCTCTGGCTCATCGACTGCATCTGCAGCAGGAGTTTGAACAGCAGTTGACACCACAGTGATAACGAACTGTTACAAGTCGGTTACTTGAAGAAGAGCTCCGAGCCAGACGCTCTATAGCGTGCGTTTCACTGGCCCAAACCAGCGCAATTTGCGAATTCAGTGGTGTCAATCGAGCTCACTGAAGGGCAGGTGGAGAACTGTTGTGTATCTTAATGGAAGCCGGTTCTGCCTCGGTGCCAGTGATGGTCATGTGTTGGTTAGAAACAGGCCAGTTGTGGGTCTGCAACCAACATGACTGCGTGATAGACACACTGGTCCTACACCTAGAGTTATGGTCTAGGGTGCGATTTCCTATGACAGTAGGAGCTCTATTACGGTTATTCCAAGTAAGCTGACTGCAAATTTGTACTGCAGCCCGTTGGATGGACCTCGTGTGCTGCCATTCACGGACGGTATTCCAGGGGTTGTTTTACAGCAGGATAAAGGTTGCCACATACCGCTGTTGTAATCCAACATGCTCGACGGAGTGTCGACGTGTTGAATGATTGATTAATTGAGAGGTATTATGGCAACAGACAGTGAGGTCAACCGTCCCGCAATTCCGAAGTACCGGGAGGGGAGCCTTGTCATCGGTGCACTGTTCTGCGGTCGGCAGGAAAGAACTAACAATGAAGTTTGAACATAGTCTATTATAACTAAAACGCCTTCTTGGATGCAGTAATTTCCAAACGGAAGAACAACAAGAAGCCCAACAATTCTTGCGGTGGCAAAAACCAGATAAGACTACAAGACAATGAAAAGAAAATAATCACCAAAATACTGCTCTAGGCAATTATAAAGATACAACTTTCTACTGAATGTTATGGCGAGCTGTTCTAGCTGTAGGTACACTCTGCCGGTCTGATCCTGCTGTCGTGCTTTAAACGCCATAGTCCCATTAGTTCCAATTGGTTGATCTCTGTCACATGGATTTTCACAAAGTAGTTCCATGTTTATGCAGAAAGTCTGTTGTTGACAATCACTGGCGATGTTTCGATCCGTGCTCTCGAAGAGTGGTCGGCAGCCCAACTTGTTTGTTTGTTGCTCGGGCCTTCTAACTTATAAGGAGCCGCCACGTCATTTCTCCCCCTGGAAAAAGAATGCACAGCACTGCAAATATCCGTACGAGTTGAGGCGTCCTGGTCGACGTCCATGGGTTCATCACCAGCAGGGGCAGGAGTTAGCGATGCAGAAGGGGCAGCTGGCGGCGGAGGCAGCGGCCGAGGCGGAGGCGGAAGCCGAGGTTCCGTCAGAGGGCGGCCAGCGACAGGCATTGGCTTCTACTCCAGGCTGTCCTGATCCATCAGAAGCCCAGACCTGCTGCCCAATGCAGAAAGAGTGCGCCGGATTGCAGGTGCGACGGTGAGAAGTCTTGGGAACAAGCACAGATGAGCGAGAGCAGAATGGTCGACTGTGGACTATCTGCACTGGACTTTTACCTGCATGGAGAGCGGCGCAGTGCGTATCCAAAAAAAGAAGCACGGCCTCTCCAGCAGATGATGGCTCAGTAGCTTATGGAGCTGGGTCTTGAATGTACGCACAAAACATTCTGCACAACCATTTGATGCAGTCCAAAAAGGGGTCGTATGGACGAGGGAAATTCCATTGGCAGTACAGAATTGCTTAAAGTCGGTGGAAGTAAACTGTGGGCCGTTACCCATAACCGTCGTTTTGGAGAGTCCCTCAACAGCAAAGAGGCGCCGGAGAATTTTGGTAGTTTCAGTAGAAGTGGTGTTCATCATGCAGGATATGTAAGGGCATACCGACCCGAAGTCGATCAGGAACCATGAAATGGCCCTGAGAAAAGTGGAGATATTTCCACGGAGCAGCTACAACCGGCCATGAAAAATACTAGCAGGGGGGTGCTGACTGACGTGTTTGGCACGTGGTGCAGGCCGACATGAGGAAGGCAATGCCTTTATCCAAACCGCGCCAATAAAGGTGTCGGCAGGCCAGTTGTTTGGTGAGGACGATTCCCCAATGGCCAGTGTGGAGGGGGTCGACGGCATGACAACGTAATGCATCCAGTATGACCACCAGGGAACGTTCGAATCACTATGCAAAAGGATGACGCCACTGTGGAAAAAGAGATTGTGCGGATGATCCCAGTATTTGCTGGACCCCGAATCGCGGACGCTACGTGGGCTGGCCAGCCAATCAACAGCGATTTGGCGGTGAAGAGCTTGCATTGTCTGATCCACAGCAATATCCCATCGGAGTATATCGGCATCCAATGGGAGCGCGTCCAGAGCTGCATCCACGTCCAGTTCCACATGGAAACAAACCACGATGGGGCGTCGAACTTACGGCCCGCCCCGGCAGGCAGTTGAGACAGAAAATCGGCGATTGCGTGCCATTCAGAGGTGCAACAGACAAGCCGAACGTCGCCAGAAAGATCGCCCAACGCTGGAGGCGGCACGATGTCCAGATGGGCACTGCAGCACCTGGGTGAAACAAAGAAACCAAAGGTTTGTGATTGATCTGCAGAGTGAAATGACGACTACGCACGAAATCGTAATATTTCGTCAGGACAGAAACCAGCACTAAATCTTCCTTTTCAACTTGACCACGTTTTGTTCGAGCATTAGTAAATTTTTTGGATGCGAAAGCCACCAGCCTCTCAATGTTATCAACCACTTTTGAGAGGACCGCACCCAGGCCATAGTCCGATGCATCGGCGTTGACGATGAGGGGCAGGGAAGGATTGTGAGAAGCCAGAAGAGGAGAGCGGGAGAGAGCTGACTTCGGACGTGTGAAAGCCTGCTCACACGCCGTGTCCCAAACCCAACGCACACCCTTGCACAATAACCTGGTCAGGGTCGCCAAAATCTCGGCGGCGTGGGGTGTAAAACACCGATAGTAGTTGATCTGACCAAGGACAGATTGCAGTTGCTTCACGTTGGTGGGAGGAGGCAAGTTTTGATCGACCTCGACATACCTCGTGTAGGCTGCAGACATCAATCGTTAACCCGAGATAACTGACCTCGCGTGCAAGAAAGTCACACTTTTCTTTCCAGCAACGCAGGTTAGCCTCGGGAAAAACCTGAAACATCCTATCTAGCTTTTCAGCAAGGTCCACTGCAGGCGAGCCACCGATGATGACATCGTCCAGATAATTGGCAGCACCGGGCACCTGACTGATGAGGTGTTCAAAATAACGTCAGAAAATGGTGGTGGCAGTGGCAATGCCAAACGGAAGGCAGTTGTACCGGAAAAGGCACATGGGGTATTGATGACTAGGATCTGCCGCGATTCCTCGTCCAATGGCAGCTGCAAATTAGCATCGCGCATATCAATTTTGGCGAAAGCAGTTGAGCCTGCAAGACGTGTGAGTATGTCATCTACCGATGGGACAGGATATGCATCGATGACGGAATGAGAATTTACCGTGACCTTAAAATCGCCACAGATGCGGAAAGCACCATCTGGATTCCTGACTAACACGACAGCCGTCACCCAGCGGCTGTGCGCGACGGGAGAAACGTTGCTTTCGTCTTTTAAGCTGCGACGTTCCACTTGATGCCTATCACGGAGAGAAAAGGGGACCAGGTGGTCCTTAATAGAAAGACAGACAGCAGAGGGAAGATGCAGAACATGCATTGTGAAACACTGCACCCCAGGTGTGGAGGATGAGAACAACGTTTCGTTTTTTCTGACCAACAGGGTGAGGAGGATATCTGAGGAGGGGACTGAAACCTTCTGTACATTGTCCTGCACTGACAAGCACAGGCGATCGAAACTGTCTACACCCAGAAGGTTAGTAGTGCCGGGAAGCCAAACACCAATAACTGAGTGATGAAGGAATGACCGTTGCAAGATATTCGTGTGGAAAAACGCCCTCGACTGATATAGGGTGATAACTCAAACTACTTAAGGTGCGAGTGTACAGGGACAAAGCTGGCGAGCCCAAGTGTTTGTATGTGGCACGATCCACAATGGAAACGGATGATGCCATGTCAATTTGGAAGACCTCTGGAGTATGTGCGACCTCCAAGGTAAGGAGAAAACGTGCTCCAGACTGGGGAATGATAGAGAATACCTGTCCATCAATGGAATGCGAGGCTTCAAGGTCCTACGGTGACTGTTGGTGAGTCCGGAAACAGTCTGTACGTGATAGAAAAAGGGGAAAAGACTTCCTGTCATGGGATGTACCAGCGGACCGACGAGACTCCTGCTCGGCATTAGCCGACTGGCAAGCTGAGAACAAGACGTGGTGGTTGTAGCCAGTGAGACTATTCAAATGAACGAATGATCGGCGGACACGTGTCGAGGTATGGGTCCTGTAACTTCAAAATACCAGCTCGAAAACCCTCGTCTGCTGCGTGGAACACCCACGTATCGCGAATGACCTAAGAGGCATAAGACTGCTTGCAGGCAACATTGGCGCAACGGATTTACAATGATGTTCATCGGAGTGCTACACGTAGTCACATTAGTTCCAATTGGTGGATCTCTGTGACATGGCTTTCCACGAAGTAGTTCCGTGTTTGTGCGGAAAATCTGTTGTTTACATCCGCTGGTGATGTTTCGATGTGAGCCCTTGAAGGGTGGTCGGCAGCCCACCTTGCTTGCCTGTTGTGCGGGTCGTCAAACCGTTAAGGGGTCGCTACGACAACTGCGAGGTGCCTAAGAAGAGGGACACTTCTTCGGCGAGGGAGAGAGAGTGGCTTCCAGATGGGAGGTATGGGAACTGCAGGGGGGGCCGGAGGGAGAGGGCCGTGGGGGTAAAGGACAGGTAGGAGTGGTAGAGGACGTAACAGAGACAAAAGTTGATGATACTGAAACTAAATGGAATCTCTCACACTTTTGGCGACCAACGGTATAAGACAGGCGATCCAACGACTTTTACTCTCAGATCTCCTTTTCTCTCTTGTAAACTGGACAATCCAGCGAGCGAGGGAAGAAGCAGCCATGACAATTGACACACACATGCAATGGAACACAGTGCAGTGGTTGTTTACAGTTGCTACACAGAGGGTCCACTGTAGAGTGGGTAGACATATTCCCAAAATGGGAGCGCTGAAAGCATCTCATGGGTGGTGGGACATGCAGATTCACGTCACATCTGTAGCACATAACCTCTATCTCTGGGTAGATATCCTGTGGAAAGCCACGAAGGTGGTGGTATCAGTGTAGTTGTCTTTGTGACCCTTCTCCTCATAGTCAAAGTGAAAGCCGTGTCACTCCATATTAGCACTGAATTCCTTATCAAATTGCAGGATGAGATTCCTATGAAAAATCAATCCCTTCACTGTATTCAGAGACGTGAGGAGTAATAGACACTGGGACATTGCCAAGATCACAAGCACAAAGAGCTGCAGACTAGGTGGCGGAAGAGGCTTTGATCAACAAGGAGCCAGACCACATCTACCAAGAGACTCTACTTCACGAAACTTGCCCTCGATACTGGCCACAAAAAACAATTGCTTATGGTGGTGAATGTGTCCCTATCTGTCCTAGTATAGAGGAGGTAATAGGGAAAGTTTCAAAATGGTTCAAATGGCTCTGAGCACTATGGGACTTAACTTCTGAGGTCATCAGTCCCCTAGAACTTAGAGCTACTTAAACCTAACGAACCTAAGGACATCACACACATCCATGCCCGAGGCAGGATTCGAACCTGCGACCGTAGCGGTCGCGCGGTCCCAGACTGTAGCGCCTAGAACCGCTCGGCCACTCCGGCCGGCGGGGAAAGTTTCATCCCAAGACAGCAAGCCAAGCCCTCTTCCCATGGTGTAGCAAGGAAAGGGAACGCTACTAGGTCATATGAGCCATCATTGAATGATCCTTTACCATCAAAGAGATGGCCGTTTGAGAACAGCCAGATTTTTGCAGCTTGATACGCTTCATGCGCCAAGCATCCACCATGATACCACCCATTCTGATCAGCGGCTCTCCCTATGGGCGCCACCTGGCTACAGCAAGGGCCACCTACCACTGCGGCCGTTGAAGGGAGTTCGATGCTGCAAGAGGACAAGCAATCACTCCTTGGCATATCGGGAGGGAACAGTTCAGATATCAGTGGTGTGATCCCTGTGTTCAGCCAGATGGGTACATAATGGCTCCACCACACCGACTGGTTACATGTGCTGGTGACCTTACAGGGTGAAAGGGGCTACAGCGGGGAAGTGAGAGGCGGAGGAAGGGAGGAGAGGAATCCACACGGTAGACGGTTAGTGGTTCAACTAAAAACAGAAAATTTAGAAGTGGTGATATCACAAGTGGGGACCTAAACGGCATACAAGATGAAAGAAGAGGTGAAAGGAACAAAATTACAAGCAATACAGTGAACCAGGCCGATATAAATCAGAACACCGAGAGGGAAGAAGGATGGGGCAACGGGGAAGAAGTGAGGAGGATAGGGAGGGAGGGCAGGGTGAAGGAAATGCAGCCAGAAAGAGAAGAATGGGCTGCAATAGCTCGGGGCCCCGTGTGAGCCACGCACGAACTGGCAAAAGAACCGTGAGCCCCCTGGGGGGTGTCAACATGTTGCCTTGGTCTCCTCGATCACCATATCTGTCCCCAATCGAGCACATATGGGACGTTATCAGCATTAACCGTCCGCGTATTGACAGACAAAGTGCAACAGGCTTGGAACTCCCTGCCAGAATCTGACGTCTGGCCCCTGTAAAAGGCAGTGCTTGCAAGTTTCTATGACTGCATTCAACACTCTGGCTGTTACACCGGTTATTAATGTGCCAGAACTTCTCATTTACAATGGTTCATCTGGTGCTTACATTAACCTGTGATCTTTTATTGTTGATAATTTAAATACGTTAGTGTAGACAAATGTATTTCTGATATTTCATTACTCTATATTAAATACATTTGAGTGTTGCCATTCTTTTCTTTCGGTGTAGTTAGGAAATAACTGCCACGAGCTCCTATCTCACAGTCAGACAAATTGTAGTTGTAGAACTCTAAGACTCCACTCCAAAGGTGTAACGTGGAGTCTGCTCTGAAGACGGGAATTTTTGCATTTCTTAATAATCCGTGGGTTTCCTTACGACATACTTTGTAAGTGCTGACCGCTTGAGTATTCAAAATAAGTGTCAGATACAGCATTCTCTCCAGAAGCGAAAGAATAATGATGAAGAGTTTTCCGCAATTTCCAGTAAGGGACTTGCGAAATATTGCTATTCGGATAAGCCACCTGGGCTGTACTCTTCACTCGAGCTTAAATGTAACTCAATTTTTAGCCCAGAGCACACGCAGAGGCAGTCCATTTTGGATCTTTATTTATATTTTACGATATGAAAAGCGGAGATAAGAAGTAAAACGTTAATCCGGAAGGGACTCGAATAGTGCACCAAATATGCGCGCAACACGTCGATAAAACGGAGCGCGCACAGGTAGAGCCCGTAAAAGTAAACGAACCTTTTTATCGCTCGAAAAGTGAGGTTCCGCTCCCCCGCTGCCGCTGAGCCCAGTTAACACGGCCGTCCCCGGGACGCAAACGTGACGGTGGCGGCGGCGGTGGCGGTGATGTGGGCGGGGCGCGCCGACTGCCGCCCGCTACCTGCGGCATTACGCCGAGCCGCCCGCCGGCTGGATTGTCGAGTTTTTGCGCCTACGCAGCACCATCGTCCGTGCCGGCGTGCGCGTTCCAGAGGGTAGCAGCGGTGCCCGCACCGGCGCGGCGGCGAGGCAATTGCGGGCTTTAATGCCCGCAGAGAAAATTCAGTATTCGGGAATGGAGTGCGAGGCTGTTAGACCGGCTCGACTGCCTTAATTCCCCTCGTGGGCGGCTAAACGAGCCCATCTGCTCGCGAGTGTAGCGCCGTCAGCAACCTGGAGCCGGCGCTTAGCCCGTCTCCTTCCGCCGCCGTCACCACCTCCAGACAAGCCGTGACACCGCCACACTGCTTTCATACAGATACTGGTGAGCCGCCCGGACCATCTGACTTGTCGAGCGAAGTCGTGTTGCAGCATTTATTCTCACGAACACATAGATTTCCGCGCTTCTGTACGAAAAAGGGTGAGGAGACCTTGTAACACGTAATATAAAATAATAACGTTACTATGCTGATTATATTTATATGTCTTGACGATGCCATTATGGCATTATCACATTAGGACATGGTGTAAAAGAGATCTGAGGATGGTCATTACGGACTGAAACCGGTCATCGTCTAAAGAATTCATATTGTGATCAAAGACTGGAACAAAAAGCATTTGACAGTATTGGATTACTGTTTGTATACGCGACCATATCGCAATTTGTAAAATAAATTGGATTTCTTTATCGCATGCACCAAACACTGACACAAATTATTTACAGAAGATTGGAAAAGTTGTCACAAGTTTAGCTCGGGGAACACCAGTTTAGGTTCCGAAGAAATGTAGCAGCTCTCAAAGCAATAATGGCCCTATTTTAGGATGCAGGTTGAAGAAAGGCAAATTTTCGTTTAAGGCATATTTAAATTTAGGGAACCTTTTGAAAATCTCTATGCACTGAAGTCCTTTTACACACTGTTCCTTCGTCAAATGTATTGACTTAGTATGTGTGCAATCTTAAAAGTTTGTTAGTTGCGTATACTACGTGTGTAGGCCAAGAGTGAGCAATTGATCAAATGGTTCAAATGGCTCTAAGCAGTGTGGTCATTAGTCCCCTAGACTTAGAACTACGTAAACCTAACTAACCTAAGGACATCACACACATCCATGCCCGAAGCAGGATTCGAACGTACGACTTTAGCGGTCGCGTGGTTCAGGACTGAAGCGCCTAGAACCGCTCGGCCACAACGGCCGGCGAGCAATTGTTGCTCAGGGGCAGAGGTTAACGGAGGGACGCACATTTTAAAATTTTTGCATTCGTTACTTCACTTTGTATTTCACAAAAGGTCTAATCTTCATTATACGCACGACACTCAGCATTGATTGTACGTTCCTTCGGAGGTCCATGGTTTCACTGAAGTTGGACGTTTGTACACATGGTGATTATAATTATAGTTAAAGTTTCAAAACGCTGTAGAAGTAACACCACTGGCGAGAATAACGTAAAATTGCAGCGGAATATTATCGAAGAAGGGGAAAATGCATAGCAGAAGAAGAAAAATAGTATGAAAATTGATCAGTAGATGGCGCTGTATGTGTCAGAATACATAATGAAAACACCTGTCAAGAGCACGACCCACTGAACTTGGTATAAACGCACTGGGTACACGGCTTCCCCCCCCCCCCCCCCCCCCCCCCCCCCGAGTCCTTTTGCTTTTCCCTCCTCTGCCTTTCCCAACTCCCTCTCGTGTCGGCCCAGACCCCCCCCCCCTCTCTTCTCTTATGACTCCTTGTCCTCCGTCGACCCCTTCCCCCCTCCCCCCGCCCCCCACTTCGTTCTTCCTCTCCTTCCCCCTTTTCCATCCCATCATCTGTCCAGATTTCCCCCATCTGCCCTCGGCTGTGATGTGTCATATTTGTGTCAACTTTTTAGTGCAGTGTTCAAGTGAGTGTTCAGTGTTGTGCGTCTTTCCAAAGTGTTGCGAACAGAAATCATGTTGTCGCTGTGTGTGATTTTTATATCTCTTGCGAACAGAAACCAGATTGTCGCCTTGTTTTCTGTCTGGCTATTATTTTACATACCTGCTTCCTGTGTATTTTATTAGCATCGCCAACCCTTTGTTTTATGTTTTAAGTTCCACAATTTTCAGCCATTTTATTATTTAATTCATCGATTTTGGTGCTTGCTTTTATTATTTATTATCTTCAATTTTTAAAAAAATTCTGTCGGCTGAAGACCGACGTACTAAGGTGCTGCCATCTCGCCCCCTTCTGGGGGAATCGAATCTCAATAAAGGAAAAAAACCGGCTTTTCCTCCTTTCGTGTCTGCGACGTTCGTCGTGACTGTCTCAATGCTGGAACGCGCTGTGCTTGTAAAACTGTATTACGAGAATGATGACTGTGCACTCGTCGCTCAGCAGAAGTTCCGTACACTGAAGAGTTTGAAAAAAGGCATTGGTCCGATGACTGCCATGGGTCTGCAGAAAATGATTCGGAAACTCGAAAAGACGGGAACTTTTGGTGTGAAGCCTGGTAGAGGCAGGAAAGGAGTTGATTAGACGTCAGTGGAAGAAGTGGCCATAGCAATGCTGGAGGAGACGAGTGGTGGTGTTCAAACGTGTAGTGCACGGAGAATTGCCCGAACATTGGACAAAGCAGTGAGCATGGTGTGTAAAGTTCTACGAAATATCCTTCTTTGCAATCAAATCAAAATTACCCATGTGCACGAGTTGCTTCCTGTTGACCTACCAGCAAGAGAGACCTTCGCTTTAGAATTTCTTGCTCGCAAGGAAGTGGACAATGGTTGATCGTGAAGGTTTTGTAGAGAGACGAAACCGCCTTCCCTCTGACAGGATTTTCGAATATAGACAACGGTAAATCCACAAGCAATTCAACCAGCACCACTTCATCCTGGGAACGTCACTGTGTCGTGCGGGTTTCCGGTTTCTTCGAAGAGACAGGTGCTTCTGGTCCTGTTACCTGTACCGTCACTGGTAAGCGCTATGAGAGTCTTTTTCGCAATCACGTCATTTCGGCTCTCCAACATCGTGGATGTGTGGATGGGATCATTTTTATGTAAGATGGTGCACCTCTGGACACTGAAAGTCCACTAAAGCAGCTGCTGAAGCGCCATTTAGGAAATTCCAGAATTATCAGCCGCCATTTCCCTACAGCCTGACCGTCCCGAAAACCGGATCTTAATCCGTGTGACTTCTGGCTATGGGGCTATCTGTAAGATATTGTGTCCAGTATTCCGTCTGCAAACTTAGCTGCACTGAAGGCACGCATTGCGCAACACATTCTGAATGTGACCCCGCAAGCACTTCGATCAGTTCTGGAACATGCTGTTTCTCGATTTCAACTTGTTGCAGAAAACGGTGGACAGCATACTGAAAATGTTTTGCGCCACTCACACACCAATTAATAATCCGATTTGGTTTGGAATGATGCTTTTTATGCGGTTTTTGGCCTCAGGACAATTAAAAACCGATATTCCCATCCGATGTGATATGAACTTGCCGTGGTGTATGGGCTTATGTAACTAACGGTATCACACTTGTACACGCATGCACACTGAGTAGTATTGTTTGTTTAACGTCAGAAGTACACCTTAGGCATTGGTGTATGATTCATTTGACATTTGTGGTCGACCATTATCAAATTATGATGCTTACAGCACCATGTATTTTCTACGTTATATAGCCATTTATTTTTCTTCTGCCATACAGTTTCCCCCTTCTGCGACAATATTCCGTGGTAATTTGAGGTCATACTGTAGCACAGATAGCATGGAAACAAACCAGATCAACAGGTAAAGTGCTGCGTACCATACTGTACGCGCAGATCAAGTTGATGCTCTTGATACTCGGCGCTGTGACTGATGGGAGCGACGGTAGATTGGAAACGCCTTGAGACTCACGAGAAAAGACAGACCGTGTCGAGTACGTCAAATCACGTGATTCAACTGGTCTTACGAGCGCCAAAGACCGTCTCCAGCAGAGAGGGAGTAACTATTTCAGATGAGTTTAACAATTCCTGATAGCGTGTTTAAATGCATGCAAGTCCTGGGGATAGCACACGTCAAAATTAAGAGCGCTAGAAGGTACCTTTCCAATTAAATATTGATCTCCCGTGGCCCGTGCACGAAGCCGAGCGTTTGCGAAGTGTTGCGGACAAGTCGACTAGTGTGACGTCATAAATTCGTTGCAGGGCTCTTATGTCTCGCTAGCCCCGAAAATGTCCTTTAATGTCGGCCCCACCAACAGCCGCGCTATCACTTTTGTTTGCGTGGATAGTATCTACACTGCGCATGCGTGTTGACGTGGTTGGCCTAGTGAAGGTCTTCGGTCGTCCACGGGAAGGGAATCTCGGTTCCAGGTTGATTTTTCTGACTGTGTTGGCGGGCCACACAGAATCCCACAGCGGGCAGCATGTGGTGCACGTTCTGCTGTTTGCCCACCCTTGGTCTAGGCGTTGGACACACACACACACACACACACACACACACACACACTACCTTGTTGTACTCTTTACTTCCTAACACTTTAAATAGTCGCGGCTGACACGCCAGTCATTAGTGCTCATATCCTCACACTGTAAACATTGGAAGCAAATTCCCCAACGCCCAACATGTCTGCTGCACTCACCTACACTCGACTTGTCGTTGCAAAACCCACAAAACTACATATACTGTGTATACGCATACTGGAGCGCGAAACGTAGGGACGAAAGTAACGTTCGCGTGTTGTATAACTGCCGAGTAACCCAGGTCGATGAAACTTGGACCACACATAGAAACAACAGCTACAGTATAGTACAGAAGATAACTGAAAGAAATACGCAATGAGACGAAAACAGATGTCACTTCTGTTCAATGACAACAGTTACAATGAAGTCACAAGGATTTATGATGGTTCCCTAGTTGGACATTACGAAAGGAGGGACGTGGTGCTTAACACGATCGCCATGCACAGCAGTGCATGCTCTGAAACGCTGCTTGCCGCAGTTTTGGTAAGAAACTCTTGTGGTAGGGTGTCAGGGTTTGCACTGTATACAGATGTTGGCAGTACTTGCGCCTCCTGGGTGCGTGACGTGGCTGGTGAGGCAGGCTGCGTATCAGAGAGTGGTGAGGAAGAAGGATGAATCAGTTACGGAGCGGTGACCGGAAGTGCTCGATGTTGATGCCCTAGCAATGGCAGCGCGGTCTGCAGGTGGTGGGACGGGTGATATTGAAGCTGTGGGTTGCCTGTGTATGTTGTGTCGGCCACTAGTTACAAGAGAGAAAAGCGTGAATGTAGACGATGTGGAACTAGCCGAGATCTTCCTACGCTCTGTGTTAAAGGTACTGGTTTGCGTGACATTCTGGGAGGAATAGCACTGTGTGTGTGCTTGGGCTGTGTGAAATTCTGTCAGCGTTGCTTGCTAATAAGTTTTGGGAGTTGACTCACGTTATCAGAGCGTTCTATAGTGCGTATGGAGCTATACGATGTTTGTAGTATCGAAACTAGAAGAAGAACTGAACTTCTTTAATAATGACGTTGGTTATTTTTGCCTATTAATAATAGGCTATTCCAGATTACTTTAATTATGCACTTAACTTTGAAGCTGTACAAAAAAGAGCTGCCCCACTGCCCCAGGTGGAGAGGAACGTAAAGTGACAAAGATTGCAGGTAACAAAGGAACCTACAGGGTAAAAAATTATTGCTGTTCACCTTGCTTTTATTTCTTTTTATTGCAGTTAAACATTTGCAGATATACGTTCACATCTACATAGCTACAAGAAAAAAAGGAAACTGACAGTAGAATGAATAATACGGTTGTCACGAAAGCCCGCATCTCGTGGTCGTGCGGTAGCGTTCTCGCTTCCCACGCCCGGGTTCCCGGGTTCGATTCCCGGCGGGGTCAGGGATTTTCTCTGCCTCGTGATGGCTGGGTGTTGTGTGCTGTCCTTAGGTTAGTTAGGTTTAAGTAGTTCTAAGTTCTAGGGGACTTATGACCACAGCAGTTGAGTCCCATAGTGCTCAGAGCCATTTGAACCATTTTTTTTGGTTGTCACGAAGTACGACAACAGTGCAACATGTAGGAGCGAGATTCTCGCTGTCTAAAGTTCGCGTCATGTAAGAAGGTGGGCCAATTTATAGCCGTTCTGTGCATCCCTCTCCACTACCCACTGGCAGCCAATGATATTCCTTCTCTTTCCGAGCGGCTAGCAGCGAGCTACAGCTATAGTCCACATCACCTAGCACGGCGCTTCCGCATAGAGCCGGAGCGGAAAGGAAGCTTGGGGAGATGCGAACTGCGCATGGGCGGCAGCAGAGAAAGAGGAAACAAAGTCCACGTTGCCAAACTGCATTGCTGTGGGCAACAGTTAGGCTCGTTTGCCTGCTGTACATTGTATTATACATTCAAATCTATGAGGGAAATGATAAGTATTAAAACCAGTTTCGATCAGTCATCATGAGACAAATATTATTTCACATCTTGACAATGTTTTGTCCACTGCTCTACAGATTTACCTTGCGTGACGTCGGGAGGCGAGAACAACTGACACAGCTTTGTGAAGACCTGAAGCACAATTTTTCTCAAAACGACAATTGTCTAACGACAAGGTAATTGAAACTGCTTGCAATAATTACCATTTATTGCTATTTGAAACGCATTACAAGTAAAAATTTAATATACAACAAAAATAACTTCAATCACGAACCGAAATCTTTATATTTGGCCGGCCGAAGTGGCCGTGCGGTTAAAGGCGCTGCAGTCTGGAACCGCAAGACCGCTACGGTCGCAGGTTCGAATCCTGCCTCGGGCATGGATGTTTGTGATGTCCTTAGGTTAGTTAGGTTTAACTAGTTCTAAGTTCTAGGGGACTAATGACCGCAGCAGTTGAGTCCCATAGTGCTCAGAGCCATTTGAACCATTTTGAACCATTATACTTGCTTGACAACTGCTTCTACTCAATAGAATTTTTAAAAATATGTAAGGTGTGATGCGAACTGCGCATGGGCGGCAGCAGAGAGAGAGAGGAAACAAAGTCCACGTTGCCAAACTGCATTGCTGTGGGCAACAGTTAGGCTCGTTTGCCTGCTGTACATTGTATTATACACTCCTGGAAATTGAAATAAGAACACCGTGAATTCATTGTCCCAGGAAGGGGAAACTTTATTGACACATTCCTGGGGTCAGATACATCACATGATCACACTGACAGAACCACAGGCACATAGACACAGGCAACAGAGCATGCACAATGTCGGCACTAGTACAGTGTATATCCACCTTTCGCAGCAATGCAGGCTGCTATTCTCCCATGGAGACGATCGTAGAGATGCTGGATGTAGTCCTGTGGAACGGCTTGCCATGCCATTTCCACCTGGCGCCTCAGTTGGACCAGCGTTCGTGCTAGACGTGCAGACCGCGTGAGACGACGCTTCATCCAGTCCCAAACATGCTCAATGGGTTACAGATCCGGAGATCTTGCTGGCCAGGGTAGTTGACTTACACCTTCTAGAGCACGTTGGGTGGCACGGGATACATGCGGACGTGCATTGTCCTGTTGGAACAGCAAGTTCCCTTGCCGGTCTAGGAATGGTAGAACGATGGGTTCGATGACGGTTTGGATGTACCGTGCACTATTCAGTGTCCTCTCGACGATCACCAGTGGTGTACGGCCAGTGTAGGAGATCGCTCCCCACACCATGATGCCGGGTGTTGGCCCTGTGTGCCTCGGTCGTATGCAGTCCTGATTGTGGCGCTCACCTGCACGGCGCCAAACACGCATACGACCATCATTGGCACCAAGGCAGAAGCGACTCTCATCGCTGAAGACGACACGTCTCCATTCGTCCCTCCATTCACGCCTGTCGCGACACCACTGGAGGCGGGCTGCACGATGTTGGGGCGTGAGCGGAAGACGGCCTAACGGTGTGCTGGGCCGTAGCCCAGCTTCATGGAGACGGTTGCGAATGATCCTCGCCGATACCCCAGGAGCAACAGTGTCCCTAATTTGCTGGGAAGTGGCGGTGCGGTCCCCTACGGCACTGCGTAGGATCCTACGGTCTTGGCGTGCATCCGTGCGTCGCTGCGGTCCGGTCCCAGGTCGACGGGCACGTGCACCTTCCGCCGACCACTGGCGACAACATCGATGTACTGTGGAGACCTCACGCCCCACGTGTTGAGCAATTCGGCGGTACGTCCACCCGGCCTCCCGCATGCCCACTATACGCCCTCGCTCAAAGTCCGTCAACTGCACATACGGTTCACGTCCACGCTGTCGCGGCATGCTACCAGTGTTAAAGACTGCGATGGAGCTCCGTATGCCACGGCAAACTGGCTGACACTGACGGCGGCGGTGCACAAATGCTGCGCAGCTAGCGCCATTCGACGGCCAACACCGCGGTTCCTGGTGTGTACGCTGTGCCGTGCGTGTGATCATTGCTTGTACAGCCCTCTCGCAGTGTCCGGAGCAAGTATGGTGGGTCTGACACACCGGTGTCAATGTGTTCTTTTTTCCATTCCAGGAGTGTACATTCAAATCTATGAGGGAAATGATAAGTATTAAAACCAGTTTCGATCAGTCATCATGAGACAAATATTATTTCACATCTTGACAATGTTTTGTCCACTGCTCTACAGATTTACCTTGCGTGACGTCGGGAGGCGAGAACAACTGACACAGCTTTGTGAAGACCTGAAGCACAATTTTTCTCAAAACGACAATTGTCTAACGACAAGGTAATTGAAACTGCTTGCTATAATTACCATTTATTGCTATTTGAAACGCATTACAAGTAAAAATTTAATATACAATAAAAATAACTTCAATCACGAACCGAAATCATTATATTTGCTTGACAACTGCTTCTACTCATTAGAATTTTTAAAAATATGTAAGGTGTGATGCGAACTGCGCATGGGCGGCAGCAGAGAGAGAGGAAACAAAGTCCACGTTGCCAAACTGCATTGCTGTGGGCAACAGTGTGTGTGTGTGTGTGTGTGTGTGTGTGTGTGTGTGTGTGTGTGTGTGTGTGCGTGTGTGCGTGTGTGTTTGACTATGGTTGACTATGGTAAAGTGGATCACTACATGTAAAAAGGAATAATGGTTGAAAAGATTGATGTAAAAGACTATCGTAAAAATGGTCAGTAAGCTGTCATATTTTTCTTTGCTAACGGTCATTATGAGTATAAACTAACATGTTCGATATTACAATGAGAGACCACATTTATAATCCATTGAACAAGAAATAATTAACCATCATCTGCAAATAAGTCCATAGAATCCGAACGATAACATCGAAAACCACCGATATCTCTACAAGTGTTAATTTAGGGCCTTATCTAGTTTGTGCCTTGGAAATGACAGAGCTTTGTTTACAACATGGTGGGAGAAGCTTAACTTCTCCTTGGGCAATATGTTGAACAAACACATTTTTTAAACCATGAGTCTTTAAAACTAAGAAATATTATTACTTTGTTCCAAGGTGTATAGCATAATACCATCGTCACTTCCATTTGAGTGTGTTTCCAAACAATCTGATTGTAAATTTACGATGATAGTTCAAGCCTTTTATCCATCATCACTTTCGTTTCAAATTCTTCTTTCTGAAACTTTTGAGCATGCCACACTGACTGTTACGTCATTGTGTATTGCCTCACGCACAAGCGATTCACTGCATCTTATCTTGAATATTTTGTTTTTTTCTCCCACATAGCCTTAAAACACTTTGCCCAGATTAGTTCCTTGGGGCTACAATGACAGTGACACTTGGGTAAATGCAAAACTGTGTGATCCTGTCTACGTGCAAGGAAGTTAAGTTTGTACGTTCTGTCATGTGACTTGTATAAATTAGCGAGCTGCAGGAGATCAGCACGAGTCTGGTTTATATGGTGATTAATATTTTTATTTGTAAAATATCCGCTTTTCTAGTATTTGTACTTGATGTTTTTTCTATAAAATTTGAGTTATAACAGGTAATGATCGACTTAGAAGAAAAGTATGACAACAATTGTGAATCACGTCACGAAACTGACAGCGTTCATTGCCGAATGGTAATCACTGTCGTTTTTCTTACACGCAAATACAAGTTTACTCTCAGAAATAGAACCAGAAGAAGAGTCAGCAAACAGAATAACTATCCAAGAACCTAACCTGATGAGAACTCATTTTCCAGCAGATCTTCTTGGAATGATTCTAATTGACCAATGTTTCGTCAAGATAATACACTGTTGAGCTTCCTCCTTCTCTTGTTCCTTGAATTTTTATATGGGGTATAGTTCGTGCTGCACCTATGTCACTTTTGTGAAATAGTTTGTGCTGCCCCTATGTCACTTCTGTGAACTAAAGACTCTCTTCTTAACATACCTCGAACCAACGTGTTTTAATAAAATTATTTACCTTGATGGGGCACGTACCATGGAAGCCTGCATGAGGGTAACATGTTTTTGTTATGCCGAACATTCGTCTTTCAATGGAGCACTTTAAAACATCGTTGTTAAAACCACCCATTTGTGTTGTAGGTTCCTTGCGATTTCGATGCTTTCCAGGCGACACGAAACCAACTGTTTGTGCGGTTCCTACAGTTCTGACACTTTCGTTTACAGTTCTCCTCTTGATACCACATGGTTCTGGAGTCCGTTCTTGTATTTTCCTATGCCAACAGTAGGAGACCCGCATTTAAATTCACGTTTGAAAATGTTGTAAATGCAGTAAATAATCCACCTAGCCTGCTTGTGAACCACTTCACATTTTTTGCCATCACCTGACTTTTCTTTTAATCGCACTTAAGCATTTACAAGGTACACATTCACAGCTGTACTGCTGCAAGAAAAAAGAAAAACAAAAAAAGTAGTAGTTGAATGAATAATTCGGTTGTTTCGAAGTATGGCAACAGTGCCGCATGTAAGAGCGAGATTCTCGTTCTCTAGATGTAACTAATCAGATGTAAATAATCAGCATTGGCGGCCGAAGACTTCCGGCATAAGAAGTCAGCCTCATTCTACCAACGGCCTTGTCAAAGAGGGCGGAGGAGTGAGTATAGGTTCAGGGCACTCTCTTGTCCTAGGGGTGGGAAATTGCCCCCAAAGGCGGAAGAATCAGCAATGATCAACGACATGAGGATGCAGAAGGCAACGGAAAACACTGCATTAAAGACACGTAACGTGCATCCACAGGACATATGGCCTGTAATTGAAGAAGTGTCATGATGATCGCTCCATTGGCTAAAGATTCCGGAATAGTCCCCCATTCGGATCTCCGGGAGGGGACTGCCAAGGGGGAGGTTACCATGAGAAAAATATTGAATAATCAACGAAAGGATAACGTTCTACGAGTCGGGGCGTGGAATGTCAGAAGCTTGAACGTGGTAGGAAAACTAGAAAATCTGAAAAGGGAAATGCAAAGGCTCAATCTAGATATAGTAGGGCTCAGTGAAGTGAAGTGCAAGGAAGACAAGTAGTTCTGGTCAGATGAGTATCGGGTAATATCAACAGCAGCAGAAAATGGTATAACAGGTGTAGGATTCGTTATGAATAGGAAGGTAGGGCAGAGGGTGTGTTACTGTGAACAGTTCAGTGACCGGGTTGTTCTAATCAGAATCGACAGCAGACCAACACCGACAACGATAGTTCAGGTATACATGCCGACGTCGCAAGCTGAAGATGAACAGATAGAGAAAGTGTATGAGGATATTGAAAGGGTAATGCAGTATGTAAAGGGGGAAGAAAATCTAATAGTCATGGGCGACAGGAATGCAGTTGTAGGGGAAGGAGTAGAAGAAAAGGTTACAGGAGAATATGGGCTTGGGACAAGGAATGAAAGAGGAGAAAGACTAATTGAGTTCTGTAACAAGTTTCAGCCAGTAATAGCGAATACCCTGTTCAAGAATCACAAGAGGAGGAGGTATACTTGGAAAAGGCAGGGAGATACGGGAAGATTTCAATTAGATTACATCATGGTTAGACAGACATTCCGAAATCAGATACTGTATTGTAAGGCGTGCCCAGGAGCAGATATAGACTCAGATCACAATATAGTAGTGATGAAGAGTAGGCTGAAGTTCAAGACATTAGTCAGGAAGAATCAATACGCAAAGAAGTGGGATACGGAAGTACTTAGGAATGACGAGATACGTTTGAAGTTCTCTAACGCTATAGATACAGCAATAAGGAATAGCGCAGTAGGTAGTACAGTTGAAGAGGAATGGACATCTCTAAAAAGGGCCATCACAGAAGCTGGGAAGGAAAAGATAGGTACAATGAAGGTAGCTGCGAAGAAACCATGGGTAACAGAAGAAATACTTCAGTTGATTGATGAAAGGAGGAAGTACAAACATGTTCCGGGAAAATCAGGAATACAGAAATACAAGTTGCTGAGGAATGAAATAAATAGGAAGTGCAGGGAAGCTAAGACGAAATGGCTGCAGGAAAAATGTGAAGACATCGAAAAAGATATGATTGTCGGAAGGACAGACTCAGCATACAGGAAAGTCAAAACAACCTTTGGTGACGTTAAAAGCAATGGTGGTATCATTAAGAGTGCAACGGGAATTCCACTGTTAAATGAAGAGGAGAGAGCAGATAGGTGGAAAGAATACATTGAAAGCCTCTATGAGGGTGAAGATTTGTCTGATGTGATAGAAGAAGAAACAGGAGTCGATTTAGAAGAGATAGGGGATCCAGTATTAGAATCGGAATTTAAAAGAGCTTTGGAGGACTTACGGTCAAATAAGGCAGAAGGGATGGATAACATTCCATCAGAATTTCTAAAATCATTGGGGGACGTGGCAACAAAACGACTATTCACGTTGGTGCGTAGAATATATGAGTCTGGCGATAAACCATCTGACTTTCGGAAAAGCATCATCCACACGATTCCGAAGACGGCAAGAGCTGACAAGTGCGAGAATTAGCGCACAATCAGCTTAACAGCTCATGCATCGAAGCTGCTTACAAGAATAATATACAGAAGAATGGAAAAGAAAATTGAGAATGCGCTAGGTGACGATCAGTTTGTCTTTAGGAAAAGTAAAGGGACGAGAGAGGCAATTCTGACGTTACGGCTAATAGTGGAAGCAAGGCTAAAGAAAAATCAAGACACTTTCATAGGATTTGTCGACCTGGAAAAAACGTTCGACAATATAAAATGGTGCAAGCTGTTCGAGATTCTGAAAAAAGTAGGGGTAAGCTATAGGGAGAGACGAGTCATATACAATATGTACAACAACCAAGAGGGAATAATAAGAGTGGACGATCAAGAACGAAGTGCTCGTATTAAGAAGGGTGTAAGACAAGGCTGTAGCCTTTCGCCCCTACTCTTCAATCTGTACATCGAGGAAGCAATGATGGATATAAAAGAAAGGTTCAGGAG
This sequence comes from Schistocerca americana, assembly GCF_021461395.2. Lineage (NCBI taxonomy): Eukaryota > Metazoa > Arthropoda > Insecta > Orthoptera > Acrididae > Schistocerca > Schistocerca americana. The sequence continues at coordinate 526,447,601 of NC_060122.1, forward strand.
TGGAATTAAAATACAAGGTGAAAGGATATCAATGATACGATTCGCTGATGACATTGCTAGCCTGAGTGAAAGTGAAGAAGAATTAAATGATCTGCTGAACGGAATGAACAGTCTAATGAATACACAGTGTGTTTGAGAGTAAATCGGAGAAAGACGAAGGTAATGAGAAGTAGTAGAAATGAGAACAGCGAGAAACTTAACATCAGGATTGATGGTCACGAAGTCAATGAAGTTAAGGAATCTGCTACCTAGGTAGTAAAATAACCAATGACGGACGGAGCAAGGAGGACAACGAAAGCAGACTCGCTATGGCAAAAAAGGCATTTCTGGCCAAGAGAAGTCTACTACCATCAAATACCGGCCTTAATTTGAGGAAGAAATTTCTGAGGATGTACGTCTGGCGTACAGCATTGTATGGTAGTGAAACATGGACTGTGGAAAAACCGGAACGGAAGAGAATCGAAGCATTTGAGATGTGGTGCTATAGACGAATGTTGAAAATTAGGTGGACTGATAAGGTAAGGAATGAGGAGGTTCTACGCAGAGACGGAGAGGAAAGGAATATGTGGAAAACACTGATAAGGAGAAGGGACAGGATGATAGGACATCTGCTAAGACATGAGGGAATGACTTCCATGGTACTAGAGGGAGCTGTAGAGTGCAAAAACTGTAGTGGAAGACAGAGATTGGAATACGTCAAGCAAATAATTGAATAATTGAGGGCGTAGGTTGCAAGTGCTACTCTGAGATGAAGAGGTTAGCACAGGAAAGGAATTCGTCGCGGGCCGCATCAAACCAGTCAGTAGACTGATGACAAAAAAAAAAAAAAAAAAAAAAAAATGTAACTCTCTGCTAGCTGCTCGGACAGAGAATGAATATCATTGGCTTCCAGTGGGTAGTGGAGGGGGATGCACAGAACGGCTATAAATTGGGCCGCCTTCTTACATGACGCGAACTTTAGACAGCGAGAATCTCGCTCCTACATGTTGCACTGTTGTCGTACTTCGCGACATCCGAATTATTCATTCAACTGCCAGTTTTCTTTTTTCCTTCGAGCTATATAGGTGTGAATCTATATGTGTGAATGTTTAATAGCAATAAAGAGAAATAAAAGCCAGGTGACGGCAATAAATGAGAGGTACTTCAGATTGTTTTCCGCATTTGCAACTTTTTCAAACGTGAATTTGAAAGCAGGTCTCTTACCGTCGACAGTTGAAGACACAAGAACGGACTCCAGAACCAAGTGGTGTCGGCAAGAGAAATGCAAAGAGAACTGTAAGCGAAGGTGTCAGAACTACACGAGCCATAGAAAAAGTTGGTTTCGTGTCGCCTGAAAGCGTCGAAACCGCAAGGAACATTCAACACAAATGGGTGGTTTTAACAACGTTGTTTTAAAGTGCTCCATGTGAATGATGAATGCCCGACATCTCAAAAACGTGTTAGAGTTACGTAAAGAATTTCAAAAGATGTTGGTTCCAGATATTTTAAGAAGAGAGTTTTTAGTTCAAAGTAGTGACATAGGTGCAGCACGAACAACATCCCATATAAGGATTCACGATCTAAGAGAAGAAGTTAGTTCAACAGTGTATTACCTTGACGAAACATGGGCCAATTAGAATCATTCCAGGAAGATCTGCTGGAAAACGAGTGACGGTACTGTTGGTTTTACTGTTTTCACAGGAACAGTTTCTCAGATAATTGTTTTGCATGCTGACTCTCCTTCTGGTTTTATTTCTGAGAGTAAACTTCAATTTATGTGTAAGAAAAACAGCAGTGATTATCATTCGGAAATGAACGCTCTCAGTTTCGTGACGTGATTCACAATCCTTGTCATGCCTTGATTCGAAGTCGGTCATTGCTAGTTATAATTCAACTGTTACAGAGAAAACATCAAATATAAATACAAGAAAGCGAATACTTTTCCCTGGCTTAAAAATAAAAATGTTAAGCACCGTATGAATCAGACTCGTACCGACCTCCTGCAGCTCGTTAATTTATACACGTCACGTGACAGAACGTACAAACTTGACTTCCTCGCATGTGAATGGGGTCACACAGTCTTACGTTTACTTACGTATCACTCTCAGTGTAGCCCTATGGAATTAATTTAGGCATAGGATTAGGCTACATGGGAGAAAAAAAAGAACATTCAAGATAACATTCACTGAATCGCTTGTGCATGAGGTAACAGACAACATCTCACCTGTAGCGTGGGCACATCTGTGCGGCATACTGAAAAGCTACGGAAAGAACAATTTGACAGTGAAGTGATGATTTATATAAGCCTTGAATCTATCATCGTAAATCTACGTACATATTGTTCGGAAAAAGCCTCAAACAGAAGTGACGGTGGTATTACGATGTAGACTTTGGAACAATGTAATAATCTTTCTTAATTTTAAAGGCATGGTTTTAAAAATGTGTTTGTCAGCACTTGACTTTTGAGGTCATCAGTCCCCTAGAACTTAGAACTACTTAAACCTAACTAAGCTAAGGACATCACACACATCCATGCCCGAGGAGGACTCGAACCTGCGACAGTAGCGGTCGCGCTGTTCCAGACTGTAGCGCCTAGAACCACTCGGCCACTCCGGCCGGCGAACTGGGTAAGGCCCTAAAATAACAGTAACTGTTACATGTCGAGGTATCGGTGGTTTTCGATGCTATCGGTCATCATTCCATGACATTTGCAGATGATGGTCAATAGTTTGCTTGTTCGATGGACTATAAATGCGGTCTCTTACTGTAATGTCGAACGAGTTAGTTTACACTCATAATGCTCGTCAACAACGAAAAATGTAACAACTTACTGACCATTTTTACGATGGTCCTTTCATTAGACTTTCCTACCAGTAATTTTTTTAAGCGCAATGATTACACTTAACTACAGTCAAACACATCAATACACAAACCTTATACACATTTTAAAAAATTCTATTTAGTAGAAGCAGTTGTCAGGCAAATATAATGATTTCGTTTGTGCTTGACATTAATTTTATTGTGTATCAAATTTTTACGTATAATACAATACAAATCGCTAAAAATGATAATTATTGCAAGATGTTTCAATAATCTTGTTGTTAGGTAATTATCATTTTGAGAAAAATTGTACTTCACGTCTTCGCAAAGCTGTGTCAGCTGTTCTCGCCTCCCGACGTCACGCAAGGTAAATCTGTGGAGCAGTGAGACCAGCGTCGTCAAGGCCTAAATCAATATTTCTCTCATGACAACTGATCGAAATTTGTTTTAACATTTACTATTCCCTTCACAGATTTGGACGTATAATACGATATACCGTAGGCAAATGAGCGTGACTGTTGTCTGCAGCAACGAAGTTCGGCAATGTGGAGTATGTTTACCTGGTGTCTGCTGCCGCTGTGAGGGGTCCAGTTGTACGTGGAGCCCGATTTTCGAGCATATTTCATGAAAAATGGCATGTGATTGTATCTTTGACACCACTGAACCAAAGATGTTGCTTGAGTGGCAGAATGGATTGTAAGCATGGGCGCGCGGAGCGCAGCAGCAGTTGCCGTCGCACTCTGTTAAAGGTAGGATGTGAGACTTTAAGCTAGTGGCTAGCAATGAGAATTCAACCGGGCCTATGGATGCAGCATAACATAGTTTTGTAAGGTAATGAAACTTTGTATATTTACTTTTAAGTATGCAGCAACACAATGTGGATTTTGCTGATTCTAACAGTACCATCCCTTGAATGTAGGAGCCAAGTATCTTCCATTAGAATCAATGGATAGGTTTATTAGGTATACCCTATTTGTAATATCTTGTGTACTTTGTAATCCTGGCACAGAAATCTTAATTTTGGAATCTATTTTGTCAAACGATGTAAGACCTTTTGTCACGTAAGTATCCAAGTATTGTTAAATACGTCAGTAAGCGAGAATTTCAGAACAGTTGAGAAGTTCACTGATTTTGAAGTTAACGTAAGATATTTCATATTAGATTATGTGAAGGAGAAACTTTATTTTGAATACAATTTTCGAACTGAAGCATTCAGTCCTAGAATGTCCCATTACCAGTACCTCATCTTCTTCCATGCCGTGTTTGTTTAAATCCAATGAGTGTTTTTTTTTAAAAGGAATGATTTTTTAATCAGCATCGTAAAAATATTAACGTGCCAGCACCAGAAAAGTATTAATGTTTGTAACAGTTCCTGTGTGGGCGGCAGTGCACAGCACTGAACCAATATCCTAAATTCTCACTGAACATTTGCAAGGTTATTCAGTCATCAACTAATCTACTGATGTTATTTGTAGGAAACTATTTTACAGTCCGCATTGCACTTCGCTTAGCCATGATTGAATATTTTGTGTGCGTACTATGGAGAGAACAGAATACCAAGATTACATCCATTGCGAGCTAAGAAAAATGTATTTCATTGTTTATTTGCATAGGGAATTTTATCAGTTCATTGCACAGGACCACAGAACTTGGTGCTCACGAGACCGAGTAAATTTCAGAGGGATTGATTTCATTATAGGCATCACATACTCGTTTTCCAGATTAAGTTGTATAATTTTTCTTTGGATTACAGTAAAACTGATTAATCACAACATTTTCTCAACAACACAACACACACTAAATTAGAATAACACAGAAATTTTGTAAAGAACGTTAAACCATGCACGCGTATTTCTCATCTCTCCACTACTCCACCGCTATGCGTGGTAGCACCATCTTACATGACGCAAACTATAGTCGCAGATTCCTTTGACGTGCAGTGTAGCCGCGTAGCCTCGGGCGCCTTGCCACGGCTTGCATGCCTCCTCCCGTCAGAGTTTCGGGTGCTCCCTCGGGCGCGCGCGTGTTTGTATGTGTGTGTGTGTGTGTGTGTGTGTGTGTGTGTGTGTGCGCGTGTTTTTTTCTTACTATAAGCTAGTTTAAATTAGATTAAGTGGTGTTTAACCCTAGGGATCGATGACCTCAACAGTTTGGTCCCACTGGAACTTACCACAAATTTCCAATTTACAGATTCCTTATGGCACATGCCTGACTATGTCGAAGACTGTGTCTGTAACATACGAATGACAAATATCAGTAAGATTTAAATAAAGCCAGAACTGAAACAACTGTAGGCCTTATCTGTCACGTCTTGGATGATACTGCAGTAGCAGCACCCTGAAAGGCGAATGAGGACTGCTTGGATAATTTCCGCAAGCAGCTGAATTTCTCTGCCGGTTTAATTGGTGCATGTATGGATGGATGCAAATTACATTGGAGGAAACAGAACAATCGAATCCTGTCTCCGGCATGGGTGTGTGTGATGTCCGTAGGTTAGTTAGTTTTACGTAGTTCTAAGTCTAGGGGACTGATGACCTCAGATGTTAAGTCTCATAGTGCTTAGAGCTATTTGAACCATTTTCTTGAAAATAGTGTATAACAGTCCCCATCGAGTCAGTGCAATGGATCCCTCAAGGCTTGAGTATTCAGTCACACAAACTAATAATTTCTGTGAACTAGCGTTCACAGAGTGTGTGAATTATTAATGTATGTCATTTTTACGTAGTTCGACTGTATTTATTATCCTACCACTTTCAGATGCGTTCCGCTTCATTGGATATTATCATGTATACTGTACTTTTAAAGACTGAAATTAAGTAATAGCTGTAAACTAACAATTACACCCTAATTAACGAAAAAAGTCAGTTGTTAATCACAATGAATGGCTGTCGTGCCGCCTATGGGAGGCAACCCAGAAGACAACCGTCGTTGTCCATCGGGATAGTTCCAGAAAGGACTCATTGGCAGCAATTGAACTCCAAAACAACCAAATAAATTAGCTACTGAAGGAAACGATAAGCGAAGATACCAATACAACATTTTTGCTTGTACTTGCAGTTGTCGTGGTGGTAACAGTGCTGGTGTTAGCGTAAGATTTGAATGGACCGATAAATAAAGACTAGATGGAGAAAATGGTTTGTCTCCGGACTTCAGAGTCTTACTTAGAGTGCACAAAAATGCGATTTTACTGATTATTTACGTAATAAGCTTCTGAGAAACGAAAACTGTGAGTGGTAAAGCTAACAACTTTTCAGTCTAACATATGTTTTTGGGTGGGGTCTGCCTTTAGCAAAACACAATTTTATTTTTTGTTCCAGACATGTTTCACTGCAGTTGTAGCATCATCAGTGGTTTTTTTATTATTATGGATGTTAAGCATAAGGAATGTTCTTTATTGTTTAAATGCATGAAAGTATTAGTTTATAAATCGTAATTACTGATTTTTTAAGAGCACATGAAATTATGTATTAATACCTTCTTACCACATGGTGTGGTTTTCCTGCTGTATTACGTGTTTACTGTGTCTGTTTTTCTTTACAGTTGTCATCTGCAACTTAATATAGGCAAAATATTTACACAATAATTACGATTTCTAAGCTGTCATGGCTATGCCTGAAATTAATAATTTATGTGAAACGTTTGTGTGTGTGTGTGTGTGTGTGTGTGTGTGTGTGTGTGTGTGTGTGTGTGTGTGCGTGTGTGTGTGTGTGTGTGTGTGTGTGTGAGTGTGTGTAGTTAAACACGTCTACAGCTGCAGCTAAACATGTCTGGGACAAGAAACAAACTTGTGTTTTGCTAAAGGCGTACTCCCCCCCCCCAAAAACCAATGTTATTGTTAAAGCAAACACAGACAAAAGAGCTTCAACCTCAAGATGATTTTAAGTCTAAGTTTAAAGGCTACCCTATACAACATTTCGTTTGTACAGTACAGGAGGTTCTCATCGTAGTTCGTAACTTCAGTATGTAATACACTGCGAAAGATGTACCGCAGGGTTTAATGCACAATTATTCGCCTTTCGGGAAGCTACATTAAGAGTTTCTGTGGTTTCAGTACTGTGAATGTCAGGAAATCTAATCTCGTCTTCTAATGTGTACACTGACGTGCTCCACATGTTGTCAAAAATCTGTTTCGTTTACAGTCATAGAAATTTTATTTATAGCGTCTCATTAAAAGACCGAACCTTAAAAGTGCTATGAAACTTGAGAACAGGTAGTAATAATAATCTGTAGGTAGCAGAGTAAATTGCATTAAGCACAAATATTAAACACAGTAACAGAACGGATCACTGTGTGCAACTGGAACAGGCTAGCGTAACAAAACCATCATATACCTCAATTTAATTGTGCTGTTTCAAAGGCACTCGATTCTTTAGTAAATGTAGTTGTGTCTCGTGTGTTAGCCACAATTTAGTATGGAGAAAAATCTGGCTAAATCTGCTAGAAATGTTGAGCACATCTTTTATTAAAATCTACTAATGTTTAAAGCAACATCTGTATACTGTCTGCACTTTGCTGTGCTCGTAATTTCTAATTCAAACAAATGAAAGTTCTTTGCTGAAACATGTTCCTCGAAGAACCTCGTAAGTTATATTGAAATTAATATGAGGCTTACCGGAGGATCACATAAATGCATAAAAGGTGCTCTGAAACCCCCCTTGCAAACTTCGAAGACTTGTAGGGGGGACCGAGGAGATACATCACTTGTTTTGCAAGTGCACGCATTCAAAAGCAAAGACACAAGAAGGAAACTTAACCAGTTTTCACAAACACTGTTGTTTACAGATAAACATAACACGTTTTTGTCCTTGTCAAACATGGTTAGCACTGATCCACTACAAGTAAGGTTCGTTGTGGGTGTCACCAAGTTAGGTGCACTCAAATTGTATATACGAATGATGTGGTACACACGATCTATCATATTTGGTGTCTTTGAATCTGTTCTGCAGCCGGCTGAAATTGTGCCACCAAATCTTCTTCTGTCTCTGCACGAGTCTCATAAACCAAACTTTATTCGACCCCAGAGGAGAAAAGTTCAATTGAGTCAGGCAATTGGAACACCTTAGCCTATCCATCTGTGCTCGTATTATTGGTCCACATGTTCCCGAACAGGACATGACAAGTGAGAAGTTGCGCTGTCATTACCAGTATCCAACAACACTCCCAATACTTACTATAGGAAAGTGAAGTTCATGGGTCCCATGACCTTGAGTGGAAGCATGTACAGTTCGAATCACGTGATCATCCACAATACCTGCGCACACACTGGTACCAAATCTGTGTTGGAAGCCCTGGACATGCGAGGCATGTGAGTTTTCTCCCGAGACGTGGCTGTTCCGAGGATTTAAAACACAATCCCTAGTAAATTTACAATCCTCTGTGAAGAGAATTCGTCTTGGAAATACAAGGTCTCACTGATACAGTGAACGCATGGTGTAAAATCAGCTTCAAGCAGGACACACCAGACAGTGCTGGGAGCAACATCCATTGCATGCGCAGTTACTCGTGTAATCGTTCTTCGGTTCTCTTCAATGTAGTACAGTATGACTTCTTCCATTTCGGGTGTGCGGCGCCTCGATGAAGCACCATAGTCACGCCTGCCGACGGTGAGGTATCCTTTTTCTTGAAGCCATTGCGTAATTGTTCCGAGAAAGGTATACGATGAACTCTGATGTTGTGGATAAATGTAAACGGGCAGTGGTGACAGGAACGGGGCTTCACAGGCCATCGCCATAATCTAACGCTGGGTGGTTCAAATGGCTTTGAGCACTATGGGACTTAACATCTATGGTCATCAGTCCCCTAGAACTTAGAACTACTTAAACCTAACCAACCTAAGGACATCACACAACACCCAGTCATCACGAGGCAGAGAAAATCCCGGACCCCGAATCTAACGCTGGGTGGGGGTGTTTCCACAGATGGCTCCTGATGAGAGAATGACAACATTTATTGATCCACTGCAACACATTGGTTGAGGGCTACCTGGGCGAGGTTTGATTCCGCTCGTAACATTTCCAGCCCGCATCTCGTGGTCGTGCGGTAGCGTTCTCGCTTCCCACGCCCGGGTTCCCGGGTTCGATTCCCGGCGGGGTCAGGGATTTTCTCTGCCTCGTGATGGCTGGGTGTTGTGTGCTGTCCTTAGGTTAGTTAGGTTTAAGTAGTTCTAAGTTCTAGGGGACTGATGACCGTAGATGTTAAGTCCCATAGTGCTCAGAGCCATTTGAACCATTTTGAACATTTCCAGCGGTGATGAAAGTGGCCGGAAGCTCACACGCGCGCCCAAAGCGGTGACTGTAGCTTTGCTGGCGTAACTGGATCTGCTGCCTCGGCAGCAGCGCTACAGTCCTGCTGGGTCGTACTGCAGTAGCTCGAACCGCCCGCTCCAGGCCTATATGGTGATCGCGGGTGGGGACCATGGCAGCGTCTGCAGTGGAACAGGTGGGTGTCCTAAAAATACACGTGGGCTTCCGCGGCCATTGTCACATTCAATAAAATTTATCTGCGTATGTGACCGCATTGTCAATATATATAAAACTATCGACGTTTCGGTCCCTACTGCAAGCGACCAACTTCAGGGTGTTTTTGTTTACTGATAAATGAGAGAACTTCGTTTCTTATATACCTGCAGCTATGGTTGTTCTCTAGTTTTGAAAGGTGTTTAGGATGAAGGGGAGGGATGTTAGAAGTCTTTATTAGTGTTTTTACTATTTCTTTTCATTGGTGGAAAGCCTACGTTCTGATTGGTGTTTGGATTACTGCTACTGATTGATCAACGAATGGAAAACCAGGCGGTAGCTGTGACGTGGCATTGTTTCCCTGCTTTCTAGCGCCGGCCGAGGTGCGCCAGTACTCCGGTAGCAGCCGCTGTTGTCTTCCTCGTGCCTGTAAGTGTTGCTTCGCGTGAGCTATCGTCCCGTAGCACTGTAATTTCTGGCAGCCAAGAAGTCGGAAGTCGGTAAACGTCTTCTCTGTTCATGTTGGCAGGTCGCTTGGCTATTTCTATTGCCTCTCTAATTTTCCTCCTAAAAGTATGAGGCTGTTTCGCCAGTACGCGTGCTTCACCAAAATCAATCTCTTTTCCACACTGATCCTAGTGCTCCGCCACCGCTGACTTGGTGTGCTGTCTCAGTCTGGTATATCTTTGGTATTCAGATATCCGTGTGCTGATAGATCGCCTCGTCTCGCCTACATATACTCAACCACATTCGCAACTAATTTCGTAACTTCCACCAGCATGCAGTTTGTCACCTGCATATTTCGTTATGTGACGAACTTCTTTCATTCTGTTGCTGCATCGGAAAATCGGCTTGATGCCTGCTCGGCGGAGAAGTTTGCCAACCCTCCAGTGACACTTTGAACATATGGTATTAGAGCGATGTTTTATGTTTCCTTTTGCTCTCCTCTACTGTCTTCATTCTTCTCACCATGGTCTTATCTATTTCTTTCATTCCATAATCACTGACACGAAAAATGGACTTGAGGTTTTGTAGTTCACCCTTTAAATGTTCCTTATCGCTGATCCTATGAGGCCTCTTGGTTGAAGTGTGTACGGCAGCTTTCTTCTGCGTAGGATGATGATGGGAGGAGGCATGCAGGTCTGTACTGGTTGGCTTCCTACATAATCTATGGCCCAGTTTACCACAAGGCTTTTTGTAAGCTTCCACGTCGAGGAAAGGCAGCACCCCATTATTTTCTATCTCCATAATGAACTGTATTCCGCTGTACTGCTGGTTGAGATGTTGGTGGAAATTTCGTAGCTCTTCCTCTCCATGTGGCCAGATAACTGAAGTATCATCAACATATAGGAGCCAACATTCTGAGCGTAATGGTGCTGACTGGAGTGCTGTTTCATCAAATGCTTCCATAAAGATGTCTGCTGCAATAGGCGAGAGAGAGGAACCCATAGCTACACTGTCTCTCTGTTCATACAATTCCCCTTCCCATCTGAAATAGATTGTGGCGCACTAGATCGCAGATATCGGGTGCCATGCGCTCCTCTAAGATGTTCATTGTGTCTTGTACCGGTACATTCGTGAATGAACACTTCACGTCGAAAGTAAACATCAGGTCTATGGCCGAGATACACGTTTCTTTTAAAAGTTCCACAAAATGGGTGGAGTCCTTAACGTACGAATTTGTGCGGCCCACAAAATTTCGGAGCTTTGGAGCTACTTACTTTGTTAGACTATACGTGGGTGAATTAATGATACTCACAATGAGGTCGTAAAGGATAGGCCTCTTGATGGACGTTCGGTACACCATATATTCTTGGTGTCTGTGGAACTTGGGGGATAGGTCTCGACACAAACAATAGGAAGTTTTATCAGCTGCACCTTTTCCTTGCTGGAAACCCATACGTGGATGACTGGGGTAACATCGACATCCTAACCTTTCAACAGTCCACAAGGTCGAGCAGTAGTACAGCCATCCATCAGATGATGAAGTTCGACAAACTGCAGCAGAAAACAACCGAGGAAGTAATGATGCTGGACACTCGACTAACGGCGGTTAACCTTTCCAGCCACATCTTAAGCAAAACAGTCACACAAATTCTGGTTAAAGGGACGAATTTCGCCGTCGCACCAAAGCGAGGCTTCGAGTCGTCATCTACCACAAGCTGAGGCGGAGAAGATAAGACAAGATAGAGTATGGGTCCTCCTGACCCACGCAAAGCCTCCGAAGCAATCAACAAGGAGGAACGTCATGCTATCGCGGAACTGAAGTACAGCTCTCACTTAGTAATAACACGAGCAGACAATGGAAATGCGACAGTTTTGTTGGACACGGAAGACTATAACAAACGAATGGAGGATCTTCTGAGTGCACCCAGTATAAGAAACTTAAGGGAGATCCGACGGCCAAGATAATGAAATCGACGCAAGCACTGCTAAAGGAAACTAGAATGAATTTCGACACGACCAGAAGACTCCTCCCGCAAGTTCCACAGGCACCAAGAATGTGTGATGTACCGAAGGTCCATAAAGAAGACTTTTCTTTACGACTGATTGTGAGTACCATTCGTTCACCGACGTACAGTCTAGCAAAGGATCTGGTTCCTAAACTACGAAATTTGGTGAGCCACACAAATTCGTACGTCAAGGACTCCATCCATTTTGTGGAACTTTTAAAAGAAAAGAGTATCTCGGCCATAGACCTGATGTTTAGTTTCGACATTTTATTCACGAATGTACCGGTACAAGACACCATGAACATGTTAGAGGAACACATGGCACCCGATATCTAGTGCGCCACTGTTTAACGACCACCTGTTTCAAATGGAAAGGGAATTTTATGAATAGACAGATGTTGTAGCTATGGGTTGCTCTTTCTCGCCTATTGCAGCAGACATCTTTATGGAAGCATTTGGAGAAACAGCTACTCGCCGAAGAAAGCAAGAAAACAACGACCCGTCACAGCTGCCGCCTGGTTTTTTTCCATTCGCTGATTTCCAACAATCACAAGCAGTAATGGAAACACTAATCAAAACGTCGGGTTTCCACCAATGAAAAGAAATAATAAAAATGCCAGTATGCATTTATAACCTTCCCCCCCTTCATCCTAAACAGCTTATCAGAATTAGACAACAGCCTTGTCTGCATTTATATAAGAAACATAGTTCTGTCATTCAGCAGTAAGCAAAAACACCCTGAAGAAGGTCGCTTGTAATTGGGACCGAAACGGCATATATATTGAAAATGTGGTGACAAACCGAGAAAAATTTTATTGCAAAATGGGTGTCCTGTCTCAGCGACCATCTCCGGCGGCTGCAGTGTGGCGTCGGCAGTCCAGGGTCCCCGACTCTGGTCCCCGTCAGAGTGTTCGTGGAAGCACCATCCCAGGACGATGGCGACAGTGTGTTACCACAACGCATCTCAAGCGAAAAGAAGGAAATTTGTGGTACGGTCTTTGGGACCAAACGGCTGAGGTCATCGGTCTCTTCTCCTACACATTACTTAATCTAACTATGAGCAACACATACACCCATGTCCAAGGGAGTACTTGAACCTCCGACGGGGGGAGCCACAACTTGTATTACGATGGTGATTATTATGATGAAGACAGTGACGACTCCGAACTGGTGGCGGCGCTAAGTGAGACAGGCTCTGCGTCACTCCCACGCCCCATGTAGGCGATGATAACCAGCTGGCTGCCGATCCCTAAATATGGCTTTCGGCCACTGATGTCTACAGTTCTTCTTCCCCAGTAGGTTGGTGGAATATTCTGGCGTTGCTTAAGTCTGCACTCTGTCAACTCACTTACGTTACGGTATCATACCGCTGAACTGTGCAGCAGAATGTAACACACGTACGACATCTGGCTCCCAGTATTCCTTTATATTTTAAACAGCTTAATCGCTCTAATTATTCGATCCTCTACGTAACGATACTGACGAAACTGATGAGCTCTTCCCTTACCATGAGCTTTGCATACAGAAGCATCATATGCATGTATTCTGCATAATTGTATAACCTCCACCTTACTAATCGGCCTATCCTGTTTGCGATATAAATATGACCGTGGACCGCTTGTATACCTAATGGATTTTTCTAATTGGATAAGGGTATCTTTCCCGAAGAAGTAATACCGATAAGTAGGGGGAAAGTGTACAACCGATCTTTCTGATAGAAAAGCTAAAAATAATAAAAAGGAATTAAACCGAACAGGTCTACAATTTGGAAAAATGAAAGTTATTTAGTGCATTCACTCACGAGCAACACTGGACAGAAAAGGGGTACCACTGAACATGGTTAGACACTGGACTCGCATTCGGGAGGACCACGGTTCAATCCCGCGTCCGGCCATCCTGATTTAGGTTTTCCGTGATTTCCCTAAATCACTCCAGGCAAATGCCGGGATGGTTCCTCTGAAAGGGCACGGCCGACTTCCTTCCCCATCCTTCCCTAATACGATGAGACCGATGACCACGCTGTCTGGTCTCCTTCCCCAAAACAACCAACCAACCACTGAACATGAATCCGAAAGTTACACTATTGAACGAAAAGGAAATAATTACGGTCACCAGCCCACTACGGCGATTTACATCCAAAATCCTGTACTAGATGATGGGAAAGAAAAACATTTATTATTAAACACTGATGTGGCAACTGAAGGTTGTCACGGTTTTTGACACTAATTTTAAGTGAGTATGTAATGATAAAGTAAACTGACAAGTCACTTTTATGTTAAGTTTGTCATTAAATTTTGAAAAAGGCAATCGAGTAATAATTTGAAAATATACACTTAAACTGTATTTTAGTATTGAACTTCGTTATGTGAACTTTCACTTTCAAAGCCATTAACATAACGTCATCAAATAAATTTAGAGAAATTCAAGCACTTTTTACTTTGCAGTTAATTTTCAAATTGGATTTCATATTATTGTCTGAATAACTGAGCGTTTTTTACTGACTTGAACAGAATTAAACACTAGAATATGTACCAAACCTAACAGCCATTTGCTCCAAGCTATATGTAAAGTAAATAAAACTTCGTCACTCTTAAATTGTGCATTTCCTTAGCTTTGGATCTTTTCCATTGATAGATTCTCAAACTTCGGTTAGCATATAAGGAAAAAAAGGAACAAGGACCCTGCTTGGTAACAATGTCTGGGGGCAATCATTGATCAAATCACATTCAGTTGTGCTTCTGGGTTAGCCGTTAATACTTTCTACCAATGAACAGTCTTACTTCAGTTCTGTGCGTGCGACGAAACTCGGAGCTGCTGCTGCTGTTGTTGAAGACGGTAGCATCTTGTGGAGCCACGGCTAACTTCAGGAACGGGCAACTGTAATTAATACAGCCTCTTGCGCCCGTCCACTGTCCTTCCTCCTGCTACTAGTCATCTTGCCGGCGCGCGTACATGATGCCGCCGAAATGGTACTCTCTACTGCGAGAGCGTTAACACCACACATCCGCACACTACAAGCGTTTGAACCCCGTCTCTCACTCCCTCCGCGCGCTCTGCGCAACAACCCCCAACCCAAAGACTTTACAACGCACAAGCACTGCTATTATCATTGCTAGTCGATGCAAATAACAATTCCTTTGGCTTTATCCTAGAGCTTATGAGTTTCACAGTAAAACACAGATAAATACAATGAAACGTCAACAGACTTCTACCTAAATGTACACACAGTGCTATCGGTAGCAGGTGCCATGCATCCTGCATTTTCGGTGTTACACGTGTGCTCAACCGTGTCAATGAGCCTTGAACCAGGTGAGAGAGGAAGGACATACGTCAAATGACATCAGCCAGTCTAATGTATGCACCCACCACCATGACTACCCTGTTGCATACCGTGCTAGTAACTGTTTTCAAACGGCTCTGTTCCCAACATGAGTTTCAGTTCAAAATGCTGTCTACTCAGTCCACTCTACAAGTTGCAGAAGTTTGTAAACAGGGTTTTAGAGTGCATGTGAAGGCACTAAACTTATTCCATGAAAGGAATTACAGTAACTAATCTAAATTTATTGTGTAACTGAAGATCCTTTTGCTTGACCTGTGATTATTCTCAACAGATGTTATCTGCTCTCTGTCTGTGCTGCATCTCGCAGACCCATGCATTGACGAACTTACATCACACCTACAAGAAAACGCATCAATTTTCCTGTTTGTGCAATATACAAGGTCAGTCACAAAAAAGAGAGAATGTGACAATGGGGAAGATTACGGATATAGATGAAAGAAGACGCTAAAGATGATAGATGAAAGAAAACGTTAAACGACCTGTTGTGAAACAATATATTTTTCGTCAAATTATAATGGGTAGTGTAATTCCAGTTACAGAGCATGTAGGGATACACCTACCCAAATTCTGAATGTGTACAATGCGTCATGAAATCTTACGAAATGTACAAGCTTCGTGAGCTCCTACACTTATTATAATTACAGAAGGCACTGCGAGACTTCATTGAGAGAGAGTCGAATATCCTATTAGGCGATATGTACGGTAAGATTCAAGTGTGGAACCCACAAAAGCTAATAGATGTTTTTGGCCGCAAGACATCCAAACTTTGGCTTGTATTCTGACTGATAACTAAATGAAGTAATAGAGATAATTAAACAAGATAGTCGATGCGTGAACAATTAGCAGTTCGGGACAAAAGTACCGTATGTTTGACATAAAGCTGCGGACAACCGGCCGCGGTGGCCGTGCGGTTCTAGGCGCTCCAGTCCGGAGCCGCGCTGCTGCTACGGTCGCAGGTTCGAATCCTGCCTCGGGCATGGGTGTGTGTGATGTACTTAGGTTAGTTAGGATTAAGTAGTTCTAAGTTCTAGGGGACTGATGACCACAGCAGTTGAGTCCCATAGTGCTCAGAACCATTTGAACCATTTGAAAGCTGCGGACAACTAGTCTATAGCGAGGTAAGTTGTGTAGTCTAAAACTCTATATTCTCTCTTGCTATTGGTCCTTCGATAGTCGCTCCTGCTGTAGGTCCTTCGACACCTGTACAAGAGTAATGAAGGAATTCGTCACCAACTCCACAGCTCAGAGCGCGGTCCATGTGATGTGGCTCTTACCAATATTGTGTGTCCGCTCACATAACGAGTTCTCCCTGTCAAAGTAAGGGGCGTCAACGATCTTTGAGAACCATTTTATTTTAGATATAACCGTGCTCTAACGTCTTTTTAGGAACCCTCACACGCTGAGTTCTATTATCAATATACTGACAACGCGCCAATATATTGATCGTCTGAGAGTAAGTATTGACGTATTGTTAATACCGGAAATATTGACGGAGCAGTATTGAAAGGTCCAAAAATATTCTGCAGTTTGACAATATTTGCTGTTCAGTTGTTTATCGTGTTTCGTGTAACAACCTCAGGGTTCTGGCTTGTATCACAGAACTACTGTTTACATTTGCGCTTGCTATCAATCTTGGCTCTTGACTCCACTTGGAGAGTTAGGTAGAGAAACGAACAGATAATGGTGCAGTTTTTTGAATGTTACTGGAGCAATCCTTGTCTGTGTAATCAAGGGTGTCACCATATTACATGCACAGGAGGCAAAGGCTTGATCGATACAACAGATGTTACACATTTATTGCTTGCAACATTCAGAAGCGAAAATAGGAGATGCAAAACAGAAAGTTAATGCACAGCGAATAAATTTCCGCAGGGAGCTGAAAAAAGTGGATGATAGTGTGCATTCGGGTGCCGGAACATCAGACATATATACCGAAGTGGACATGTCGCGAGGTTAGCTTTCTGACTGCTACAGAAAGATATGTAGCACCCTCATAACAGATTTTTTTTCGATCTTACCATGACAGGTAATTTGTCGTATGATTTCGGGCTCAGTCGGAAATAGTTTAAGAAATCTTTCGGGCCACTGAGTCATAAGTGAAAAGTCATTTCTTTTCTTTAACCACTCACGAATCATTTTCTCCGTTCATTTTTTTTCAATTGTTTGTTTTGGCCAGCCAATGATAAAATAATTATGACACACGCTTTCTCCTGGTTCGACATGTTGCTTCATGAAAACGTATTGCAAACTGAAAATAATGACATTATTGGTGGTGTGAGGGTCACTAAAATATATCGAAGGTTTGATATTGTATTGTTGAGAGTATTACTTTCAGTAAATAATGACGTTTGAAGGCCCCTTAACCCTGTGGCGCATAGAGTCCTCTACAGTGGGCAGCTGTTGATGGTCGCTTCTTTGCCATTTTCAATCAGTCCTGGGTCTGCAAATGCACACAGTTCACTGCAGTGGGCACTCCCTACTGGTGTTATGTCCTGCATGCATTGCAGCCTCATGGCTGATTGAAAACGCCATAGAATTGACCATTATAAGTTGTCCACTGCAGTGAAATTCATGCACCACTGGGTTAAGAGATACCATAAAAGAACCCCAGCACACTGTCAAATATTTGACAGAAATATTTGTAAAAGATATTTAACAGAGACTTTTTCAAGTGTAATACGAGCCTAATGCATGCATGCCCTGTACCAGTGAACTTTCCTGCTTCAGATGTATCGACAGCGTCAGGATACATTTGCATAAAAAATATATTTTCTGCTGAAGGCTGACGTAGTAGGAGAAAGTGAAGGGACACGTACAGGTCAACCCCGTCTGTTGACTGACAGAGTCCGCCGACAGATGAAGAGGGTCGTAATGTGTAAAAGACAGGCATCTATCCAGATCACCACACAGTAATTCCAACTGCATCAGGATCCACTGCAAGTACTATGACAGTTGGGCGGGAGTTGAGAAAACTTGGATTTCACGGTCGAGCGGCTGCTCATAAGCGACACAGCACGCCGGTTAATGCCAAATGATACCTCATTGGTGTAATGAGCATAAACATTGGACGATTGAACAGTGGATAAACGTTGTGTGGAGTGACGAATCACGATACACAATGTGGCGATCCGATGACAGGGTGTGGGTATGGCGAATGCCCAGTGAACGTCATCTGCCAACGTGTGTAGTGCCTACAGTAAAATTCGGAGGTGGTGGTGTTACGGTGTGGTTGTGTTTGTCATGAAGGGGGCTTGCACCACTTGTTGTTTTGCATGGCACTATCATAGCACAGGTCTACATTTATGTTTTAAACACCTTCTTGCTTCTCACTGTTGAAGAGCAATTCGGGGATGGTGATTCCATCTTTCAACACGATCGAGCATCTATGGTGAGAGTGGTTACACGACAGTAACATCTCTGTAATGGACTCGCCTGCACAGAATCCTGACCTGAATCCTATAAAATACCTTTTGGATGTTTTGGAACACCGACTTGGTGCCAGGCCTCACCGACCGACATACATACCTCTCCTCAATACAGCACTCCGTGAAGAATGGGCTGTAATTCCCCAAGAATCTTTCCAGCACCTGATTGAACGTCTGCCGGTGAGAGTGGAACTTGTCATCAAGGGTAAGGGTAAGGGTAAGCCAACACCATATTGAATTCCAGCATTACCGACGGAGGGCTCCACGAGCCTGTAAGTCATTTTCAGCAGTGTGCCCGGATACTTTCCACAGCCGGCAGCTGTGGCCGAGAGGTTCTAGGCTCTTCAGTCCGGAACCGCGCTGCTGCTACGGTCGCAGGTTCGAATCCTACCTCGGGCATGGATGTGATGTCCTTAGCTTAGTTAGGTTTACGTATTTTTAAGTCTAGGGAACTGATGACCTCAGATGTTAAGTCCTATAGTGCTTAGAGCCATTTGAACCATTTTTGATACTTTTGATCACCCAGTGCAGGGCTTCCCAGCCTTTTCAGCTGGCGGACCCCTTCTTCAGACGAAAATCCATGGCGGACCCCTAGTCAGCCAAGAGTACAGTAACTTTAAATTTCAGAGCGAAACCGATGGGAACAGAAAGCTTCGTAATGCAAGTGTCATGTTCCCAATGACCACCACCCCTTCCCCCCCCCCCGAAGTATCAATAGTCTTTGGTTTAGAGATGAATGAAAACAACTTGAAATTAACGATACAATCTGAATTCCCACTGTATCCAGACACTTACTATAGGATTTACTCCCTTTGTTCAACACACTATAGCCTCATTACAATTACTTGGTAATTGACATTTCACACGTAGGAGCTGCCTTCCTCCAAAAGCAATCAACGTCACGTCCAAACTGTTCGCTGTTGATAAGCTGCCGTTTGTGGTCTGTTCACTTCCACTGTTTGGCTACTCTCGTGTAAGGAGCCTGCATATTTCGTAACAGTCTTGTGTGTGTGTGTGTGTGTGTGTGTGTGTGTGTGTGTGTGTGTGTGTGGCTTTCGTGAAATCCGAAGAAAAATGTTCAAATGTATGTAAAGTCTATGGGAATTAACTGCTCAGGTCACCAGTCCCTAGTCCTACACACTATTAACCTAAGTTTAACTTCCGCTAAAGACAACACACACACACACACACACACACACACACACACACACACGCACACGCACACACACATGCCCAAGGGAGGACTCGAGCCTCCGGCGGGAGCGGCCTCGAAATCCACGACGACATGGCGCCTTAGATTGCACGGCCATTCCGCACTGCTGTGAAGAAAAGAGGCAGATCCGTGGTTCGGGATACAAACACATCACGAAAGAAAAGAGGCCAAGGAATTGCCTTTGAAGGACTATTGTGAAATCTGTTGTGCAATGTGTGGGAATACATTCACCCAGTTTACACGCGTTTCCAAAACCGGATTTCGTAAGCCGATGTCCCAGTTCAGCTTTTGGTTGGTCAGGTAAAACACTTCAAAATCGATTCTGCAAATCTGCTTTTATAAAGCCGTTTTCATTTCCACAGTCAGTTTTCGTGCCCATGTAAACAGCTCGGAAAGTCTAGTTATTTATACGTCTTTGCGTATCTACTGAACGCAGCTGTCAGTCCATAGCCAGCAGCTAGCAGGCGGCGTTGCAACAGTGTACTTCCAGTTGGTAGCTGGGAACTGGCAGGCAGCGTGGCAACAGTTTAGCCACAACTGACAACTTCAGCTACTACTTTTTTTCTCAAAGGAAAAAATCCTGGCAGAGGAGGTTTACCTTTTATAAGGTGGCACGTGAAAAGTCCTAATTTGTTTACGCTCGCAGTCAGTAGCCACAGTATAGTGTCAGAGTAATAGCAAGTAATTGTAATTGAGGTATATGCAGTGCATAATTTTAACTGAGCGGACGGAATATATTAAAAAGAAAAGAAATTAGCTTTATGGATCATTTTAATTTTCGTAACTAAAATATCAATGGCAACAGAATTCAGTTAATAATTATTTGGTAAACGATAGGAGACAGAAACAAAATTCCTACATAGTTACAGTTCAGGTACGTTTACTGAGCATCTACGAAGAAAAATGCTTTCTTCTTCACTATAGGTGAGTCTGTACGAACAATAATGGAATCCTGTGCTTCTGCTTACACAATTTTGAAAAGTTGGGTTCAGTTCTTGACAAATGGAGACGGATGTCTGGTTCCGCATCTAGACAACTTCGGTACTTAGTTTTGTGGGCAGCATAGATCGAGAATCCAGATTCACACATGTATGTTGTGGCAAACGGAAGAAGTACACGTTTTGTCTTTCAAACAAGGGCGTAGTATTTCTTGTTATCCAAACGGATCCAAAAGTGTGAGTAACCGTCAATGTCAAAACTTGGTTTCAAGGTAAGGTCTGTGGCAAATTCTGTCAACAACTCATATTTATTTGATGATAGAATGTTCAGCTTTTTTGATACAGTGAATGGGTTGACCACCCATTCGTATTTCTGCAGCTTCTCATCTTCAGCTGTTGGGGAATAATGCTCAAACAATGACATCAAGCTTCGGAGATGTTCCAAGTTTTGATGAAACAATTTCTTCTCAATCGCCAATATTTTGTTTTTCAAAATCTCCTAGAGAAAACACTCGACCTCCCCCTCCTCTACACTCTCTGCCCAAATATTGATTTTCCTCTTGAATGCTCGAACTTTGACGATAGCAGTGACTTTTGTTTCACTTTGCCCTTGCAGTGAAACATTCATTTTGGAGAAAATATCTGACAAATATGCAAGTATACCCTGCAAATTTACGTCATTAATAATGTCTGCTAATTTGGTGCTATGCTCCAAAAGAAAAGTTAAGACTTCCAATGTTAATTCGTACAACCGAGAGAGCGCATTCCCACGTGAGAGCCACCACACTTCTGTGTGGAGAAGCAGGGAACTATGAGGGCTTCCTATATCTTCACACAGTATTGTGAAAAGTCTTGACTTCAACGGCCTTGATTTTATGTAGTTAATGGTTTGAATGGATTCGTCTAAGACTTTCTTGAACGAAACAGGCATTTGTTTCGTATCTAAAGCGTATCTTTGGAGAGCACAATGACTACTGCTGCAATTCTTGGCGTTTTCCTGAACTTTCATTATTGCTCCGACTGTAGGACCTGTCATAGATTTTGCACCATCTGTGCACACATCTACGCAATTAGACCATGAAACCTCGTTAGTTCTTACAAAATCATCCAACAGACGGAATATTTCAGCACCTGGTGTTGGCAGGTAGTGGTCTGCACAATAAGAGGCCCCCCTCAAAACATCCAGAATATTCATAACGGACAAAAGCCAATAAAATCGCTAATCAAGCAACATCAGTGAATTCATCTATCTGCAGAGAAAATGAATTGTGTTGGATGCGAGAAACAAGAGTGTCTTTCACATCATTTGACGTGTCAACAATGTGTCTCTTGACAGTATTGTTTGATAATAGCACCGAAGATACAAGCTTTACTGTCTTTTCGTCTAGCATGCAAAAATAATATCATTAACACAGGGCTTTATGAGATTTTCTGCAATGGTATGAGCTTTGCCTGTTTTGGACACTCGATAACTAACCGAGAAAGAAGCTTTTAATGATTTTTCATTAATTGTTTTTGCATGAGTTTTAAAGCAATGCTGAGAAGCAGCTAGTTCAGCACTCTTCCTTTTGAAAAAATCGATGTAGTTAGCCTGGAAATCCGGGTGAGTACCTTCGAAATGACGGCGCAATTTAACTGGAACCATTGAACTGTACGTAAGGACTCGCGCACAAATTACACACTGAGCTTTACCGTTCTTTGTCTCCATAAAGCCCATTTCTAAATAGCTTTCATGGTTCTTAAACTTCTTGGTTATTCAACTTCAACAGGATATTGCAACCAATGAAGTAGTTGCAGCGATTTCACATAATAAATCCGGCTGTGGAGCTTCTTGTGATCGTTCTTCCTTTGGTCGTCCTCCCTCCTCATTCATTTCAACTGGAACCTCCCTTGTTGGGAAGGCGATGGAGAAACTGCACCCTTCTTCAATGATCCTGCCTTCAGCCACCGATCCATGTTAGAAGTAATAAACTGGTCAAAAATCGACTTATGAAATAGGAAGTGCACTGACAAAGCAAGTTTAACATTTAATGATGCCTGGAGCCGCATGCGTGCCAGCGAGCACTGTGATTGGTGGGCAAAGCTAGCTACGCGCATGAGTAAAAGGTTTCAGCGCATCTAGCGCCATGAGCCGGCGCACAAACGACCCCCGTATTGTTGCGAAACAGTCGATCAGAGAAGCCGCAATCTCCGGCGCTAAGCTGTGTAGAGTTCTCACTTAGGAACCGCAAAGACTGCTTGGGAATACGACCGGAAGTAAAAGTACACATGTTTTTCACACGGAAAAAAAGTGATGAATTTGATTTTCACATTTTTGTTCAATAATTTTATTCATTATTTTACACCATTTGGTGAAAGGTAGCCGCAGACCCCTAGAAAGAGCCGGCGGGCCCCTTAGGGGTCCGCGGACCACACGTTGGGAAGCCCTGACCTAGTGGATGTTAATGTATTGCTGAAAGGCGTCAGTCAGATACGAAATATAACCTCCATCATAATCAAAACACGCACAACATGGCGGATATCATTTAGTATTACCTCACTAATGTACAGCTAGTGCACCAGTGTCGCGTACGCAGGGCATGGGATAAAGGAAGCTTCTGGCAAGAGAAGGCACTGGTAGTATGCGCAATGGGAGAGTGTGCGATAGTGAATGAACATTATTATTCTGTTGTGTGTGTGTGTGTGTTGGATCGGGAACCTAGAAACTACGGAAAGGATTCGTCCCGCCGTAGCACCACAAAGGGCCGCAGCAGTCCACCCATCCCAACGGCGCCCTACACCGAACTCAGGGTTATTGTGCGGTTCGGTCCTCAGTAGAGCCCCTTTCCCCCCACCACCCACCACCGCCCCCACTCCTTGGGAACGTATCATAGCCGACGAGTGTAACCACAATGGTTTCGTGGGAGAGTAATTATGGTGCACACGTACGTGGAGATAGTGTCTGCGCAGTTGTCGCCGACGTAGTGTAACTGAGACGGAATAAGGGGTACCAGCCCGCATCGTGGAGGTAGATGGAAACCCACCTTAACAGTCACCCACAGTCTGACCGGCACATCGGACCTCGACACTAATCCACTCGGGATTTACACTACAGGCCATTAAAATTGCTACACCAAGAAGAAATGCACATGATAAACGTGTATTCATTGGACAATTATATTATACTAGAACTGACATGCGATTACATGTTCACGCAATTTGGATCCACAGATGCTGAGAAATCAGTACCCAGAACAACCACCTCTGGCCGTAATAACGGCCTTGATACGCCCGGGCATTGAGTCAAACACAGCTTGGATGGCGTGTATAGGTACAGCTGCCTATGCAGCTTCAACACGTTCATCCAGATTAGTGACTGGCGTACCGTGGCGAGCCAGTTACTCTGCCACCATTGACCAGACGTTTCCAATTGGTGAGAGATCTGGAGAATGTGCTGGCCAGGGCAGCAGTCGAACATTTTCTGTATCCAGAAAGACCCATACAGGACCTGCAACATGCGGTCGTGCATTATCCTGCTGAAATGTAGGGTTTCGCATGGATGGAATGAAGGGTAGAGCCACGGGTCGTAACACATCTGAAATTTAACGTCCACTGTTCAAAGTGCCGTCAATGCGAACAAGAGGTGACCGAGACGTGTAACCAATGGCACCCCATACCATCACGCCGGGTGATACGCCAGTATGGCGATGACGAATACGCGGTTCCAGTGTGCGTTACCGCGATGTCGCCAAACACGGATGCGACCATCATGATGCTGTAAATAAAACCTGGATTCATCCGAAAAAAATGACGTTTTGCCATTCGTGCACCCAGCTTTGTCGTTGGGTACACCATTGCAGGCGCTCCTGCATGTGATGCAGCGTCAAGGGTAACCGCAGCCAAGGTCTCCGAGCTGATAGTCCATGCTGCTGCAAACGTCGTCGAATTGTTCGTGCAGATGGTTGTTGTCTTGCAAACGTCCCCATCTGTTGACTCAGGGATCGATACGTGGCTGCACGATCCGTTACAGCCATGCGGATAAGATGCCTGTCATCTCGACTGCTAGTGATACGAGGCCGTTGGGATCCAGTACGGCGTTCCGTATTACCCTCCTGAACACCCACCTATTCCATATTCTGCTAACAGTTATTGGATCTCGACCAAAGCGAGCAGCAATGTCGCGATACGATAAACTGCAATCGCGATAGGCTAAAATCCGACCTTTAGCAAAGTCGGAAACTTGATGATACGCATTTCTTCTCCTTACACGAGGCATCTCAACAACGTTTCACCAGGCAACGCCGGTCAACTGCTGTTTGTGTATGAGAAATCGGTTTGAAACTTTCCTCATGTCAGCATGTTGTAGGTGTCGCCACCGGCACCAGCCTTGTGTGAATGCTCTGAAAAGCTACTCATTTGCATATCAGAGTATCTTCTTCCTGTCGGTGAAATTTCGCGTCTGTAGCACGTCATCTTCGTGGTGTAGCGATTTTAATGGCGTGTAGATTATTATTCTATAATTTCTTAAAACGTAAAATTAAAATTTTGACATCCAAACCAGATCATACTTAGCTGTGAACATATTTAAAATTAATAAAATGGCAGCAAATAATAATTTAGAAAAGGACATTGAAATAAAAACAAATTGTCGTAAACTGAGAGAGACAGAGAGAGCTAACAGAAAAGATTGGCAAAAAGTACCAAGGGGAGAAAGGAGGGAAGAGGGGGAGAGGGGATTGAGAGAGGTGGTAAAGGGAGGAAGATGATAAAATGAATATAACTCACAAATATGACATAACTGAAAAGTTGTGAACATTAGAACATCTAGAAATATAATTACATCATAAGAAATAAGAGGCACAAGTACCACTAGCATTAAGATTCCAACCTACGGTTGCTACTACAGCCACGTATAAAATTTTAAAACGAAATTTCCATTTTTAAGACAGGAAAAATTAAGGATCTCAGTGCATTTGCAGTTGTCACTTGTTCTGTCGTAGACTACTTTTTTCTGTTTTAAGGTACAAGACGGTGTACGACAGAGGAAGTACGGCTTCACCGCACACAAGTTGTGTAACCATTTAAAACTTATATACAGAATTTTACTGCCGGCCGGAGTGGCCGAACGGTTGTAGGCGCTTCAGTCTGGAACCGCGTGACCGCTACGGTCGCAGGTTCGAATCCTGCCTCCGGCATGGATGTGTGTGATGTCCTTAGGTTAGTTAGGTTTAAGGAGTTCTAAGTTCTAGGGGACTGATGACGCTAGAAGTTAAGTTCCATAGTGCTCAGAGCCATTTGAACCAGAATTTTACTCACAATTTTCGTCATTAAGTCTGTACCTGAGTAATTGGCAATATCCCCACAGTCAGCTTTAAGACGTGACAAAGCACTAAAATATGTAGAACTAGCGATATTTATAAATGCTGCACAAAACACAACTTCATGTCTCACAACAACAAAAACAGTAGATAATGCCAGAAAGTGATTATGACGGTCTCTAGTACACATTCCTTCATGTGGTTCTCTAATGAGTTACACTAGATTGAAACTCTGACCAGCAAACATAATGCGTTCTCTAAGTACACGGTCCTTAACTTACGAGTACAGCAATGGTCCCTGCTACTAGTGGATGAATATTAGCATGACAAGTTTGTCATCGTCTATGCAGTCAACTAAGCAAACTTGAAGTATTACTGTCATAGTTCCCTCCACAAAACATTCATGAACTTCGTAAACAGAAACAGTTCCTATGAGTCTCTTTCATGTTCGACTGTGACACCAGGATTTGGTGACGCCAAAATATTTACATTACGTCGGTTTACGTAACCAAATAGATGAAACGTCAGTTCGTCGGGAAAGGTGAATCGTTCGGTAAAAAGTCTCCGAAGCCATATATTGGAGAACTGAAGTACAAAATTCGTACCTTCTCATATGTTCGCTGGGACGCAATTGCTGCAGTAAAACCAGCTTGTAAGGCTTCATATGCAGGCTTCGTTTACGAACACACCGCACCGTTGTTTTAGGAATGTGAAGTTCTTCGTCTGCCCGTATTGTGGACTTCCGAGACCTCCGCGTAAACTCATCTCGGATACACTCGACATTTTCATCACATGCACATGCAACCAACACCAAAGAATTTGTTTTTCCAGTCACAAATCTGCTTGTGCAGAGGCGATTTCTTTCTGAATCGACGTCGGAATGCAGGCTGTACCTCAATAATGGGCTGGCTTCGCGCAAATTTCAACACACAAAAAGATTTCTCTTGGGCTGTAGTCGCCATATTGCTACAAATAAACAACAGTACAGCCATGTCTCAAACCTTTGAAGCTTCCTCTGTCCAGCGACATGTGCAATGTGTTTCTACCTTTCATAGCTCGCCTGTAATAAACAACGGAAATCTCTTCTTTCTTTTTCAGTCATGCTGTACATGTTGGGTAGGGGAATTGGCGCGGGAGAATTAGGAAGCAATAACCGCTGTTAATGCAACGACGGAGCGCGGAGCCGCCCTGCGCGGCCACCCATACAGTTACCGCTGGCGGAGGCGTAGCGGTTGTAATGGCTTCTGTACGGCGATTTGTGCGGTTGTAGAGGAGGAGGGTGGGGGTGGGGGGAGGCAGCGGAATTCATCACTTTGCGTTCTCATTGCTGCAGCGCTAAAGGATGAGGGAGGCGCGCCCGGCGCTGGAATTACGGGGGGAAAATTGGTGCTCTCAACAGCGATTCGCTGCTCCGAGACAGATTCACTGCAAATGCAAGCAGCAGAAGCCTGAGTGTAACCGTATCCGAATGAATGAGATCATCAAAGACGGTAGAATATTTAAAGAAACATCGACGTAGACAGAATATGCCTGAAATGTGATACAAGTAAGAAGATGCCGAAACGAGTGATAATTTCGCCGAAGTAACTTAAGGAGAGTCATGAAGCGCAAAAGCGGCGTGTTGTAACCTTGGCTGTATCGGAACGAAATCAACGGTCTCCACCTGCCGAAATACACTGAAGAGCAGAAAAACCTGGTACATCGGCCAAATATCGTGTAGCCCCCCCACCCCTCCACCACGAGCGCTCAGAAGAGCCGCAACACGACGTGGCGTCGTCTCGCCTAATGTCTGAAGTAGTGCTGGAGGGAACTGACACCATGAATCCTGCAGGACTGTCCATAAACGTGTAAGAGTACGTTCCAAGGTATCGCAGATACGCTCAATAATGTTCATATCTGGGGAGTTTGGTGGCCAGCGTGTAACGCTACGCTTTGGGGCACGATACTCATTAAAGCCTGTACTATGGTAAGTTGACGGGCTTCACCTTATGAGAAAGGATTTTTGTATAGAAATTGACCGCGTGTACCTGAATGGAGGCAAATCAGACTTACACCCACTCTGTAATAACAATGATACGTCAAGCAAGTCCGAAATGCAACTTCACGTCAGGACGGACAAGAAACAACACAGAAGATGCTACCAATTTGTTAACAATACGGTCGCCAGCCTAATTAGGCATTAACTGAGTTTCTTCCCTGTACAAGTTGATGTACGTTCGTGCTAAACAACAACGTAGTAACACTGCATAACATGGTAAATTTTAGAACTAGAAATTCTACTGAACTGATAATTTTACTTTCTATACTGATATGAATAAACCATAAATACATAACACCACACTACAATGTTTACTACAAATCTTCGTAGTGGCTATTGATCTGATTAAAATCGGGCATAGGTTACCCTAGAAATAGCACTTTCGAAACACGCACACAATGCCAATTTTGATAAAGGTAAAACACTGATAAATTTTGGTTTCTATTTTGGCTTTGACTTTGGTGGTCAAATCAGTTTAGAACACTTCACAATCCAAATGAATAAAAAAAAGGGGGGGGGACCCTGAAACTGTTATGATCACTGTATTAACACAATTAATTACTGAAATCATTATGCCCTCAAGATTTCCAATATATGATTTACTACTCTTTTTGTCTTATTTCCTGCTCATTTAAATACCATTATATCTGTCTCGAAATAATTAAGTTTCATTACTAAATCAATATCAAAATTATCTTCCCACTTTGTCGGACCTTTGTTATTCGTCTATTAGTTCATTAACAAAAAATTCTTTAAACATCATTCTAACATAGCTAGGTCTGCAGGTAATTATTATTAACACAAACTTTAATTTTTCATCTTGGGACACTCGGATTGCACAACATTTGGAAAGGACCCTGTCTAGGTTAGTTGTGAGGATAATTAAATGATAGGACAGTTCTGGTAAAGTTTAAGTTGTTATTGAATAGTATGGAACAAAAGTAACACTGGTCAACACGAATACAGTACTAAAAGTTTCAACCTGTTTGTATCGATGTGGCGGTTGGCAGGCGGCGAGATGGCGAGGCACAGAGCGCACATACAACCACAGCAATGGCTCTTGATGTATCGGCACTTTACTTCTTCATAGCGTCGCAATACTTTTCCATTTAGTGCCTATGGAATTTTGCCATGCTGTATAGGCGTCGAAACGGCACATCCGAGGCTCAATGAAACCACGTCTTCCAGGAGAGCCTCCTCAATCCAGAACGTGTTGCTCAGACCAATGCCCAACTCCGACTACTACTGCTGAGCCCGTTATGCCGTGCAGTGCCCGTGTGCATTTTCCCGCGCTCGCCTGCCATCCACCTTTTACCGCTCCCCTACAGACAGGGTATTCACTCGAGGTTTTGCATTCTACATATCCTAATACATTGCCTATGTATGGACCAGACGCACAATTACAATTTTAACATCTTACAATAGTTTCAACTTTTCTTACATTTCAAATCTGTTATAATATTGCTTGAAATTTGACATAAATATTAATATTCACATCGAAAATTGTTTACAGTTTCTTTAACATAATGGCATGAAACAAAAAAAGAAATGAAATCAGAACATCGATTACACTAATTTATCGAAAAATCAGAAAAAAAATATTATTTCTATAATAGTACAGCGTTGTTGTTGTTACAAGCGGAAGTGCTAAATTTTCTCTGGAGCCACTCTATTGCAATTCTGCACTTGTGGGGTGTCGCATTGTCCTGCTGGAATTGCACAAGTCCGTTGAAATGCACAATGGACATGAATGGATGCACCTGATTAGACAGGATACTTACGTACGTGTCACCTACCAGAGTGCTTTCTAGACGTATCAGGAATCCCACAAAACTCCACCTGCACACGCCCCATACCATTACAGAGCCCCCACCACCTTGAACAGTCCCCTGCTGACATGCAGGGTCCATGGATTCATGAGATTTGAAACGAGACCCGTCCGACCAGGCAACGTGTTTCCAATCACCAAAAGCCCAATGTCGGTGTTGGCGGGGCCAGCTTTGTGTCGTGCAGTCATCAAGGGTACACGAGTGGGCCTTCGGCTCCGAAAGCCCATATCCATGATGTTTCGTTGAATGGTTCGCACGCTGACACTTGTTGATGGGCCAGCATTGGAATCTGCAGCAATCTGCGGAACGATAGCAGTTCTGTCACGGAGAACGGTTCTCTTCAGTCGTCGTTGTTCCGATTGATGTAGGACATTTTTCCGGCTGCAACGACGTCCAAGATTTTATATCTTATAGGATTTATGATGCTGACGGTACACTCGTGAAATGGTCTTATTGGAAAACCCCACTTCATCGCTACTTCTGAGATGCTGTGTCACATCGCTCGTCCGCCGACTCTAACACCACGTTGAAACTCACTTAAATCTTGATAACCTGCCATTGTAGCAGCAGTAACGGATCTAAAAACTGCGCCTGACACTTCCCGACCGCAGCCCCGTATTCTGCCTGTTTACATATCTCTGTATTTGAATACGCAAGCCTATACCAGTTTCTGTGGCGTTTCAGTGTATAATCAGTTAATTGATGCTTCTCACGAATGGAGATGTTGAGTGCCTGTTTTAACCACCGCAAACTTGACGCCGCTACATCGTTGTGCGCTGGTATTGTCTCCGAACGTTGTACAATGAAAAGACAAATATTATTTAAAATTCAGAGCAATCCCATAGATAAACGCATAACTATTGTTAGGACCCACTATGAACCACATATTGAAGCTCCGGAATGAACTTGCTTCTTATTAAAGTCAACCTGGGTCACTGGCTCGTGATACTGCAACGTAATCTATGATTTTTATTTGCGCAAGAACCATTAAGAAGTTGTATTGATATCTGCAATATATTTCATTTAAAGCGCAATTTGTTGTCCTCAGGTATCGAGTAACTCAATTTAATATTCTTTAATGCTGAAAGAGAAGGGAGGAAAAAAGAAAATTGGAAGTCTGCTGGGCCCAGCGATACTATAAATTGTGGTAACTGTGCTTTAAGAGACTAGGTTTATTGTTAACTATTGAACTGTGGAAAGAGGAAAGTTGTGCTGTCGACAAACTCGTTAACCTCATAAAAATTATAAAATGTCATTTGGACCACACTTTCGTTGAGCTGTCTCACACGATAGTCAAGTGTGAAGGTTATTCGAAGTTTGGAATAATTCAGCATTTGTAAAAGAGCGTGGGGAAAATTAGTATAAAACTAGCAAAATGTTAATAAAGCACTCCGTCTTCAGGCCACAAGTGGTCCATCGGGACCATCCGATCGCCGTGTCATCCTCAGCTGAGGATGCGGATAGGAGGGACGTGTGGTCAACACACCGCTCTCCCGGTCATTATGATGGTTTTCTTTGACCGGAGCCGCTACTAGTAGGTCGAGTAGCTCCTTAATTGGCATCATGAGGCTGAGTAGACCCCGAAAAATG
Source organism: Schistocerca americana (assembly GCF_021461395.2). Taxonomy (NCBI): domain Eukaryota; kingdom Metazoa; phylum Arthropoda; class Insecta; order Orthoptera; family Acrididae; genus Schistocerca; species Schistocerca americana. The sequence goes on from NC_060122.1 coordinate 526,478,978, forward strand.
GCAACAGCACATGGCGGCCCGGATAGTCAACCATCCAAGTGCCGGCCACGCCCGACAGCGCTCAACTTCGATGATCTGACGGGAACCGGTGTACCCGCTGCGGCAAGGCCGTTGACAAAATGTTGATAAATGTTGAAAGGTGGCTAAACTGAGCCACAGCGCCAGAGATTGCGCCAAAGGGTATTATTCAGCCGCGTCCACTGGCAGTGCTTGTCGAGAACTCGTAGTAGACAGTGCTTGCTGAGATGTGGTAGTGAAAAGTTCTTGTCGAGAAGTCGTTGTGGAGAGTGCTTGTTCCATGTCTTATGCAGTTGTTTGATGGGATAGACAGCAGATGTTGTTCTAATGGAGATATTGTAATGATCAGAGTGCTTTACGTAAATATATATGAAGGTAAAATATTCCCTGTTTTTTTATTATTTCAGTGTCTTAAATAATGCGTCATTACAGGTTCAGTCAACAAAGCACCTGTCTTGTGTTCTTGTATTAGAGTGTAATTCTGGTTTCCTTACGCAATTATAGTATTTCTTTTTTTTAATTACTTCAGTATAAATGATATTTAAAATTTCTTGTCTTGTTGAAGAAGAACCGTGCCAGATGTGTACGTTGAATCACACTCCCACACACAGAACAATTACACTTGTGTTTTGGTTTCGTAGGTTTTATAGTTGCTGGGGACTTAATTAATTAATTGTGTTAACGAAAATTTTCTTTCATTCTTTGTTGTTATTCTATGCAGTCAGATTGCGTACAAATACTAGTCAGGGCCAACCGGTTACGAGACTGCGTAGCCGGACATACAGCGACTAAAATTTAAAAATTATTTGCATTTCATATTTATATAATTAAGCCCCCATGCACGTGGCGACCGCTGCTTCGGATCGTCCCTTGGAAATCTTCTGATTGTAAAAATAGTAGACAGTAGTATTGTTGTAGTAATTTGTAGTTTAGTAATTGTAGTCTATTTTGCATGTGTAGATTTGGTAATTGTCATTCTTCTAATGGTATTTTTTCTCAGAATTCAATTTTGTTGTCTTGTATTGACAATTTAGTGCAATTATTTCAATTGTTCGTTAATCGTGTTTGAGGGAAACATTTCGTGTGAATGGTATTGTTGGAGATAAAGGGTCATTGTGTGTAATTTTCGTACAGTGGCGAGTTTTGTATGTTTTGTAAATGATTACGCAATCGATGAAAAAGACAAAAATGATGGATAGTCAGAATGACGAAATTGTTGACATGGCGAACTCGCCAACACAGGAGAACAGTATGATGAATAATGAAGTGGGAAACAATTTAATAAGTCGGGAAAATAGTCCGGAACCACTCCAAAATTTTTCTCAATCAGAAAATTCACAGAATACGAGATTAACGATAGAAGATTCTGAAATAGTATCGAACACAGATAGCTTTATGGCTATGCAGAAGGAAGTTAGTTTTGCGGGAAATGTTAGGGGCGAAAAGAATTTCGAACCGGCTAATATGAAGCAGTCGATGGGTGCTATATTAAATTTGGGAGCACGAATGGAAACACAGTTTAGATCTGAATTAAAAACACAGATGGGAACAATGGAAACACGGTTAGACTCACTGAGATCACAAATAGGAACAATTAAAACAGAGATAGGAACAATTACAAATGGTATGGGAACAATGGAAACACGGTTAGACTCAGTGGGATCACCAATAGGAACAATTAGAACTGAGATGGGAACAATGGAAACACGGTTAGACTCACGAATAGGGACATGTTTCAAAAATATGAAAGATGAATTAAAGAAAGAAATCAGAGAAGAAGTACAGCCGTTTTTGAATTCTCACAATAATAGATTAATTGCAGTAGAGATTACACAAAAGGAACAGGATAGAGAACAGGAAGAAAGAGATCGCGTGATAGTACAAAAATTTTCAGAGTTAAATTTACAACGTGCACACGATAAGGAGGAAATATTTGAGAGAATCGAGGAATCCGTACCAAATGACAGAATAAACAATCTAACACAACAATATGAACAGTTAACTACCAAATGTGTTAATACTGAAACCCGAGTCGCGACACTTACGGAAGACGTAAATAAACAGAAAGAACAAATAGGTGATTTGTCGGAAAGAGTTGAGGAGATTTCAGATAAATTGACAAGTCTTAGTTTAAATGGGGACAGGGATTCAGATGATACAGCACCATTGCCATTTGCAGAAACGGAAGAGTACCAGAACATAAATAAACATGTTGAAAATCAGGGAAAATTTAATGAACGCGTTAAAAGGGAAGTTGAGGCATTACGAAAGCAAGTCAAACAAATTGAAGGCGAAACCGTAGGAAAAGACAGCAGAAGAAATTTAGAATCACAGATAGCAGAGGGCTTTGAAGAAAATAATTTATTTCATTTACGAGAAGCAACAAGAGAGCGCCAGGCGCGCGAACTTGACAATAATCGACATTCGGACTGGGACAGACGCGGTAGGTCTTTGTCGCCACGAGGAGAAAACTTTGACTATAAACACTTCTTAACTGTTCGGAAATTTAAGATCTTTCGCTATTCTAAGAACGACATACATCCATGTTCATGGTTAGATCAATTTATGTACGCACTTCCACCAAATTGGTCACTAAGTCACAAACTGGAAATTATGTGCGGCTATTAAAGTCCTCAGGGGATTCACTACACTAAGTGAATAAGTGCCGTAGCGTGCATAGGGCCCCGAGCTGTAGTGGTGCTATTTCCCTTTTAGTTTTCTGCACCACTGTCTACTCTTTTACAATTCTTTGCATCTGTCAAAACAACTCTTCTACTATCAATCTATCCACAGAGTCGTTAAAGAATAACCGGATATGACTAATTTACCCACAAGTGATTTCGGAAATTACCGTTTGGACTTACTGTACCTTCAGCAGCATTCATTCGTAGTTTAAACGAAATTTTACCTGTTTATCTTCGTGACAATATTACTTCATATGTTGACGATATTCTTATTGCTAAACATTCTTGGAGTGAACGCAACAAAATTTTGAATTCATTATTATGTATTTTTGCAAGAGTTGGCATTACAGTGAACTTGGAAAAATCTGAATTTGGTCGTTCTCAGGTGAAATTTCTCGGTCACATTATTTCTACAGAAGGTATTCTTCCTGATCCAGAGAAACTAGACGCTATTCGTAATTATGCTGTTCCCGCCACAAAACGTGATGTTCGTAATTTCCTTGGTGTCTGTAATTTTCCTAGACGCTTTGTTAGATTGAACGATTTGGCCACACCTCGTTTATGTGAACTATCTGGAAAGATATCTAATTGGTGTTGGGATGAGGAACCTCAGTCAGAATTTGAACAACTTCGTGATGCTTTAGTTGCTGCTCCATTTCTTTCACATCCCGATTTATCTAAAGATTTTTGTTTGGCGACGGACTTATTTCAAGAGATAGAAGAAGACGGCGTTGTAGTACAGAAAACTATTACATTTGGAAGTCGTGTTCTCTCTAAATTAGAAAAGAATAATTCGATTACGGAACTTGAAGCCTTGGCTGTTGTTTGGGCTTTCACAAAATTTCGCATATTTTTGTGTGGCAGACATACTAAGGTTGACGCTGATCATCGAGCTCAGGAATTTCTTATGTCAACAAAATTAACTCATGGCAGATTGTCACGATGGGCGTTGTATCTACAGGAATTTGACTTTAGTATTGTTTACATACAGGGTTCTTCAAATATTGTTGCTGATTCTTTATCACGTGCACCTATGGGTTTGAAACAAAGTGCTGAAGAGGACTGCAAGGAAAACAATTATTGTTTGATGTATATTCAAGGTGTTGCGTTTGAGAATTTTATTTCTTCTTCGTTCCAGGACATCGCTAAGGAACAAAATAAGGATCCAATCTTGAAGGAAATTAAAGAGAAGTGGAGGAGAAAGGAAAGCGTAGCGATTAGACAGCATTATTTAGTTCACAATGATATTCTTTTTAAACGAAAATCGGTCGACAACTCTGTTTGGTTAGTTTGTATTCCTGATGAGTGGGTTAATAAGCTGATTTGGTATACGCATTTCAGTTATGCACACTTTGGTCCCAGAAAATGCTTTCATAAATTACGGGAAAATTGCTACTTCATTAATATGGAAAAACGTATTCGATCTCTTCTGGCCAAATGCAAATTATGTCAAAAGGCTAAGCCGCCAACTATTTCTCACAGAGCACCGTTGTTTCCTATTATTCCAGCAAAGTTAAAGGACATGGCTGCAGTTGATTTGTTCGGTCCAATGGTTCATTCTACTAATGGTTTTGCGTACATTTTCGTAGCAGTGGAATTGACATCAAAATATGTGTGTTTTACACCTTTACGCAAAGCAACAGCTCGTTCAGTATCTAATGCTTTCATCAAACATTTTCTTAAAGAAGTGGGTCATGTTGATAAGGTTATATCAAATAATGGATCACAGTTTCGCTCTAAAATTTGGCTTCATACTCTATGGCGTCGTAAGATTAAACCAATTTTCATTTCACTTTTTCACCCTCAATCCAACGTCTCAGCGAGATGGATGAAGGAAATCAATAAATTGTGTTGTCTTTATTGTCATCAGAATCACAGAACTTGGGATCAGTATCTTCATATTTTTCAAAACATTCTGAATGAACTTCCTAATGACTCAACTTCTTTACCGCCTATACTAATATTAAAAAACAAAGCACCGACAAACCGCATTTCTGAAATCGTTCCTTTTCCGCCTACACGGAAACTGCGGCATTCTGAAGTTGTGAACCTGGCTCTGCAAAATATTGGATCTGCGGCTGCTAGAAGAGAGAAATCAGCTAAGCGTCCTGGTCGTTTAAAAATCCTGTCAGTTGGTCAGAAGGTGTTAATTAAGTCTCATCGTTTGTCTCACAAAGGAAAGGGCTTGTGTCGCAAATTTTTTCTGCTTTATAACGGTCCATATAGAATTCGCAAAATTATTCGTGATAACACTGTCGAAGTAGAAACTCTTAAATGTCGGCGCTCTAAGGGAATACATCATATATCGAACGTTAAAATTTTTGTGGAATGACGTACTTTTGAGAAACTAACAGCTACATGTAAACATGCAGAGAATACAAGGATACCGCGCTGTGTTTTGCAACAGTCAAGTCTGCGCGCCGCACAAGGCAGTCGTTGACCGTAAACAATTACTTCCTACGTCACGCGCCTACAGCTGATCGAGCGTTCAGTGCGAATGCACTGACAGCCGTAAACAAATACACAGTCTAATTTCTCCGAATAAATTCATTATAAAGCTATAGTGACTTAATAAATTACGATGCCTGATCAGAAAGTAAGCTCCGATTGATTGCCAAATTGAAACCACAGTGAACATCAGAAATGTTTTACTTGTAACAATTAGCTACACCTTTCAGCTACTTCTCTACGTAGTCGCCGTTCTGACTTAGACTTTTGTCATAGCGTTGTACCAACTTTTCAATAGCCTCATCATAGAAGGCAGCCGCCAGTGCTTTCCGCCAATTCTCCACGCTGGCCTACACCTCGTTGTCTGTGTCAAAATGTTGTCTTCAAAGACAGCGGTTCATGTGACCAGAGATGAAACTCAGGGGAAGACAATTGCGGACTGTATTGTGGGTAATCTAACATTTCCATTTGAAAACGATGCAGGAGCATCTTCATTGCCCCTGCAGAATGCGGCTGAGAATTGTCGTGAAGACGAAACAGCACGACAGTTATGTAATGTTAGCTGCATAGCTTCAGGCGAAATTTCTCACCAGGCCCTCGTACTTGGCGGCAGACACTATTTTCTAGACATCTTTACGCACTCACTGCGAGCTCAGAAATGAGAAGAGCGACGTGATGCTAACTGGGGTTATACTAGAGACACTACCCAACACATCTGTGCAAAGCTTTATCGGATTTTCATAGTCGTTTCCATTTCGCGACCGATCGGAGCTTACTTTCTGAACGCCCCTCGTATGTTATTAACGTTCAGTATTTTTCAGGATACGGTTGTAGAAAATATTTAAGAACTTCAGGTAAATTCTGTGCGTGTCCGACGTTAAGACGACTTTCTATCGAGAAAATTTCAGGAAGAATGTAATTTCGAAGAAGAAACTAGTAAACTAAAAAGGTAACTATTAATTGAGTTTATTTTTCAGGAAACATATTTCCACTTAGGTACGTACTTTAGACGTAATTTGCTGCTCGCGATTACGTGATTCAGACTTTGTGCTAAATTTCAAGTTTTATGAATTTACTTGTGAAGCGACGTGCTTGCGTACATTAACTGATTTTGACAATGATTGATTAATGAACAGGGTTGTTAATTATGTATATTATGCATCGCGTGGCTGCTATGCTTTTTCGCTGATGTCACATTATTTTTTTTTATGTACCTGCTGTGCTTATTTGTTTAAATTATAATTGTCACCTGATTAAATGTGCTGATATGGTTATGTTTGTAAGTTATACTTTGTGATTTATCTGCTTGCGCCTTCATGTTTACTTATTAAGATTACATATGAACATTTATTTGCTTATGCTGATATGATGCTAATGACTTGTTTATGACGTAAGATACATTTTTGCTGCTTTGCGTATGGATTGCATATTTACACATTTCTATTTGTTGTCATAACTATTCTTTAATTTGGTACATAGAAATGCTGATATACTGTGTACGAACATAGAGTTTAGGTCACACTATGGTATTAATTACAGATTGTTTGCTTGGCAGAGCCTCGTGGTAGGAATTGTGCTGCATCCACTTGTTGACATTCTGTTCTCTACTGGTATATTTACTCGCTATTGCATGTTTTGCTTACGCTCAGTGCCTTGTATTTTTTAAGATAAGAAAATGAATTGCTATAATTCGACGAACGACATTGGTACAAGACACTTCATAGAAGTCACATAAGCTGGAGGTTTTATGAAAGCTGTATAAATTTATGCTAAGAGGAAGGAAGCTAACGACATGACATACCGATGCTAGGTTTAGACCATTAACAATTATTACACTGCATTCTTCGTGAGCAATTGAAATAGCAAGTGACACTTGACACAAAAAATACTCCACATGTTTGCTTCTGCCATGATTCTTGAAGTGGTGTACACACTGTGAAATATTATGTTCATTCACACTCCGTAATCGTACTTAATTACTGAGAGTTATTCAAACTAAAGGCTGTTAGATGTCATGCATGCATTTCTTTTATTTAATGATGGACAAGGCAAGCAAAATGTATATTATAATTCATAATGAATAGAAGATTTGGGTCAGATGTATTACAGAGTGGTTGTGTGTGGACATTGTGTCTTCGGATTGTATGGGATGATGAATTGAAGTTTGCATTAGGATTTTATCTGTACTTGTTCGAGGAGACTGACAAGAGGAAGGAGTTGTTATGGAAGTGAAATGATATTGGTGCTAAGGTTTATATATATCGACGTATTGAAGAGGTATTATTGAGGTATTGAGATTATGTGAAGTTGATGATTACTGGAGTTTTGGTGGACAAGAGGTAAGGTAAATGATATTGATGATGAGATTTATATGTATCGACGTAAGAGGTATTATTGAAGTATTGAAATTATGTGATGCTGATGATTATTGGAGTTTTGGTGGATAACAGGTAAAGTAAGTGAGGAGCATTTTTTTTTTTTTGTTGGTTTATATGGAACAAGGAGGATGAAGATGGCTAACTAGAACACTAAAGTGGAAGGAAGATTGTCTACACACACTTTGTTAAATCAATAAGCAGTACATACTTTTTTTTTTGAGAGAGGTAGCATTTGCATATCTTGGCACACTGACAGTTGTTCAGCAACCGTACGTTTTGATCTGGCTTGGCAAACATTGGTCTTGACATGATGACTATGACGTTGACTAACTATTATTGACTGTTATACATTGCTGCCACTGCTACTTGATACACATGTCGAACATCAAACCTTTGACAGAATTGCATTTACACAGTTAACACTATTCAATTACACAGTAGTATTTAATGTGGATGAAAGATGAGTGAGTGTGTTTTGTGTGTTTTCCCTTCCTAATCCCAGAAAAGTGGTACCGACTTATCTCCTAAATATTATTCTACTTGCTTGTTGTGGCTTGCACTGACACCCATACATATTATAGGTTTACTGATGTTTATGCATTTGTAATAGTTAATATGACAATTATCTGATATCATTTGTGTGTTTATTATAATTTGTATGTTTAGTGTAAGAGCATTGAGAATAATTTTGTAAAAGCAATTGTGTGTGCATTCAAACTGTTGTTGACACCTGCACCTGTTCAACATTGATGTGTGACACTTAGAAATGCTTAATTTCTGCTGATGAACTGTGTGATTAGTGATAGTGAATATTATGGACTGTTACCTGCACTTGTTCAACATAATGAGTGCCACTTAGAAATGTTTAATTTCTGCTGATGAACTGTCTGATTAGTGATAGTGAATATTATGGACTGTTACTTGTACTTTTTCTACATGATTGGTGCCACTAGGACATGTTTAATTTCTGCTTATAAACTCTGATGAACAGTGTGATTAGTGGTAGTGAATATTATGGACTGCTGTCTGGACCTGCTCATCATTGCTAGGTGCCACTAATGGACTGCATCTATTGAAATAATTTCACTTGTTGGTGTCTGCACCTGTTCAACATTGCTGGGTGCCACATATGCAACTGCTTCTACTGAAATAATGTCACGTGTTGGTGTCTGCACTTGCTTAACATTACTGGGTGCCACTGATGGACTGCTTCTACTGAAATAATGTCACGTGTTGGTGCCTGCACCTGTTCAACATTGCTGGGTGCCACTGATGGAACTGATTCTACTGAAATAATGTCACTTGTTGCTGTCTGCACCTGTCAACACTGCTGGGTGCCACAGATGGAACTGCTTCTACTGAAATGTCACTTGTTGGTGTCTGCACCTACTCAACATTGCTGGGTGCCACTAATGGAACTGTTTCTGCTGAATGATGTCACTTGTTGGTGTCTGCACCTGTTCAACATTGCTGGGTGCCACTAATGGAACTGCTTCTACTGAAATGATGTCACTTGTTGGTGTCTGCAATTGTTCAACATTGCTGGGTGCCACTGATGGACTGCTTCTACTGAAAAGATGTCACCTGTTGGTGTCTGCACTTCCTCAACATTGCCGGGTGCCACAGATGGAACTGTTTCTACTGAAATAATGTCACTTGTTGGTGTCTGCACCCACTCAACATTGCTGGGTGCCACTAATGGAACTGTTTCTGCTGAATGATATCACTTGTTGGTGTCTGCACCTGTTCAACATTGCTGGGTGCCACTGATGGACTGCTTTTACTGAGATAATGTCACTTGTTGGTGTCTGCACCTGTTCAACAATGGTGGGTGCCACTAATGGAACTGCTTCTACTGAAATGATGTCACTTGTTGGTGTCTGCACCTGTTCAATATTGCTGGGTGCCACTGATGGACTGCTTCTACTAAAATGATGTCACTTGTTGGTATTTGCACCTGTTGACCATTGATGGGTGCTACTGCTGGAACTATCAACTACTTGTTTTTTTTTAATCATTGAAAGCATTTTATGTGAACGTTTATATAAACTGATTATTTTGTGTATTGTGTAAACTATTATGTAAAGTCACATGTATGAAAGAATTTATATTGCTTACTGTATTTTATATATTAGGTTATTGAAAGGTCAGTGCAAAGCCAAATTTTATCTAATTATGTGATATTTACGTATTAATATTATCTTTTATTTTTGTCTGTATTTTTGTGGACGAATTTGGTGGTATTTTCACCACCAATGCTGGCAAAAATACCATCAAATTTTGGCCCGTGGAGGAAGGCCATATGAAAGGTGGCTACACTGAGCCACAGCGCCAGAGATTGTGCCAAAGGGTATTATTCAGCCGCCTCCACTGGCAGTGCTTGTCGAGAACTCGTAGTAGACAGTGCTTGCTGAGATGTCGTAGTGAAAAGTTCTTGTCGAGAAGTCGTAGTGGAGAGTGCTTGTTCCATGTTTTATGCAGTTGTTTGATGGGATAGACAGCAGATGTTGTTCTAATGGAGATATTGTAATGATCAGAGTGCTTTTCGTAAATATATATGAAGGTAAAATATTCCCTGTTTTTTTATTATTTCAGTGTCTTAAATAATGCGTCATTACAGGTTCAGTCAACAAAGCACCTGATTTGTGTTCTTGTATTAGAGTGTAATTCTGGTTTCCTTACGCAATTATAGTATTTCTTTTTTTAATTACTTCAGTATAAATGGTATTTAAAATTTCTTGTCTTGTTGAAGAAGAACCGTGCCAGATGTGTACATTGAATCACACTCCCACACACAGAACAATTACACTTGTGTTTTGGTTTCGTAGGTTTTATAGTTGCTGGGGACTTAATTAATTAATTGTGTTAACGAAAATTTTCTTTCATTCTTTATTGTTATTCTATGCAGTCAGATTGCGTACAAATACTAGTCAGGGCCAACCGGTTACGAGACTGCGTAGCCGGACATACAGCGTCTAAAATTTAAAAATTATTTGCATTTCACATTTATATAATTAAGCCCCCATGCAATGTTCGTTAAATCAATTAAATCAGAAGGGAAGCTGATTGTATCTTTTGAATCTAGCACTCTTGCTTTCAGTGAAGTTTGACATTTCCTTACTGAATTTTTATGGACTCTTGTTTTGTGTCCATATAGTCTTTCGTTTGAAAATCGTTCGAAAACGAGACACCATATTCAGATTTCGCTCAATTTATCATTTTTAGTATGTACAATCTGAAATGGAAACCTAAATTGATTTTTCATACGATATTACAATAGAGTATTCAAACATATTTGTCAACTCCACATAATGTTCGTCTGTATGTCTATAGCTTCATCATAAAGTCTTATTTAACAGCCCTGTCATATAATGACTGTAGTCTTGCAGGATCTGTCTCATCATCAGTGTTATTCTAATTTTGTTTATGGCGTCTGATGTGGAACGAGATACCAGATTAATTTAACAGGCATTGTGATTTTCTTAATACGAGGCTGCGTTGAAAATTAATGCTTCTTAACTTTTTATGAGAAAACACTTAAAGCTTTTTTCTAAAGGAAAAAACGCTTTTAACATTATACGTCTTTGTTCTTGATGACTACATATTTATTTCTAAACATAGTCACCCTGGCGACAAACATTTCTGCCCACGAGAGATCACTTTGTTGACAGCGTCGCTGTAGAACGTTTGACTTTGATGAGGGAGCCAAAATCTCACCTCTGCTTGCACAGCTTCATCACGATCAAAGTAAAGTTCTTGAAGGTGTTCCAGAATTTCTGGAAACAGATGAAAATCGTTTGTGGCCAAGTCCGGACTGCATGATGATCGATGTCAGTGAACGCCAGGCGTCTGGTTGTTACAAACGTCACAGACCTCGTGTGGCGGCTGGCGTTTTCATGGTGAAGGAAAAGATGCTCCATGTCTGGACGAACTCTTTGAATTCGAAACTCGATTACACCACGCTGTTTCTCACGTACCGAGATAGTTATGTAACACACCTGCAAGTTTCCCCCTACAATTCGGAGACTTCAAGAGGTAAACAGCTGCAAATACGTAAACCTCAAGAATAAAGGTGTGTAATGTTAATAAAATTTGTTTAATCTAAACAAAAAAATTCGCAGCCATTTGTTTGCAGTACTCTTTCGTACTTACAGCGAATGACAACTAGGAATTCGAGTGGTAAGCGTTGGGATCGGGTCATCCTAATGGAAAGACTGGGGCCTCCACATAAGTGTTTTGCACTCATCGTCTTTGATATACAACTTCAGTTTCCTAACGACAAACCAGTTTAAAAAAAACAATCAATAATAAAATTAACCAGCTAGTTTGCGTTTCTATCCTCCGCAGAAAGCACAGAAATATTTAATTTGTAAATAAAAGCTACCTTTCCTTGCTGCACAGTAGTTGATTACACTATTTTACTTTAAGGCTTTTTCAGTAGGAAAGTACTTCGCGTTTTTGGGTGGCATCTGCGTTTGCTCTGATCTGCTCAGATCTGGAGATCGCACTATAACTTCATTTACGATAGTTGAAAATTGTGAAGACAAACGTTCGAAACATGAAAACGTGCTTGTGTTTCGTAAATGGAGTTATAGTGCGACCTCCAGCACGTGACCAGACAGATGAGAGGAGACGCGAAGAATTATCCACTGAAGATGCCTTAAAGTAAAAAAGGCGAAACGCGTCTCGGAGAAATAAAATACAGCGTAGTAGAAAAGAGCAGTTTTTACTTACAAGACAAATATAACAGTAAAATTAACTGAGCAGATTTTAGAAAAATTACCTTTAAAGAGCTGCCACTGATTATGAGCCACCAGCGTTTAACTACACAGCAAAAGAACAGAATTTCAAAAACATTTAACTACAGTTAGCAAAATTCACTAATAAGTTTTATTTAAATAAATGACCTTTAAAAAGTTGCGATCAACTATGAACGCACTGCCAATCAGTAGACAGCGAAGGTACAGAATTTTAAAAACAACTAGTATCCAATAAACAAGCAGCTACAGTTAGCCAAAATTCACTGATCAGATTTTAAGCAAATAATTTTTAAACAGTTGCTATTAATTATGAATCCACTGTCGTTCGGTAAACAGCGAAATAAAGAATTAACAGCCACTGAATAGGCAGTGCCTTGCTAAAAGTCACTGATCAGTTTTTAACCAAAGGACTTGATGTTATTTATGAGTGGTGGTTGAATAAACCCGACCGGGGCACGGGGATGGGGGGGTGGGGGGACTGGTTGACAAAATGGTTGCCGTCCTCCATTCCTGAAGCCTACGAGAGACTAAACCGCCTGCACTACGCTCGAACCAGCGAAATAACCTCAAAGTCGCAGGGGTGGTTTCCAAACTATGAGACAACATACAGTAACCGCTTCACGGGTAGGCGATAACTGACAGTCAAATCCAGGCTCGGTGCCTTCAGAGGAGCCATTTGGTTCTCTTGTGTTCCAACCAGGCCTCCTAACCTCTTGCGCCCCTAGCTGACTCGCTCAGCACACCACTCACTCACTGACCCAAAACCTTCCTGCTTCCCGACTTTTATCCCCACCGATGGTGCCACCGGCTTATCAACACAGTTATTTACACAAAGATCGTCAACGAGGGCCGAAATCGTTCGAAGGGCGAGCTCGCATGCATCGACCTACCGCACTGAAACTCAAAGGTGTCCCGCCGGGGCTCGACACCAAAGTCAGAAGGTGAAGATGTGCCCAGCTACACTCCTTAATCTAACATGTATTCTAGACATGTTCCTGTTCTATTCATTACGGACCATGGACTCAAAAATGTTAAAATTTTACAGAAGCCTATAAAATGGTGAGCCAGTTTATTAGAACGGGTTGCTCAAAACTTGGCTCCAACGTTACACTTACGGACAAACACACAGTCTGCGACCTTCAGCTTGAAGTCGCACTTCCCACAATTGTGGGTACGGATCTGACACCTGTGCGCGAGCTCTAGTTGGCATCTTGCTCCCTGCCAGTTATGTTCCATGGGTTGGGGGGGGGGGGGGGAGTGTCTGGCTCAGGGAACAGCTCGTCAATGGTCCAAATATCACTCAAGGGAGATTTAATCGGTGAGGCGAGTATTAATGAGGCCGCAGTGACCCTGATGGCCTCATGTTGAGCAATAGTTAACCAACGGATAGAAAGGTCCCAGCGTTTTGACCTAGCGTGATATATTAACAATGCGACCTTCAAATTCGTATTCATGCGCTCAGCAAATGACGCATGGGGACAGTAAGGAGTAGTTGTAATGTGCTTAACAAAGTGATCGAAACAAAATCACCGGAATTGGCTCTGAGCACTATGCGACTCAACTGCTGAGGTCATTAGTCCCCTAGAACTTAGAACTAGTTAAACCTAACTAACCTAAGGAAATCACAAACATCCATGCCCGAGGCAGGATTCGAACCTGCGACCGTAGCGGTCTTGCGGTTCCAGACTGCAGCGCCTTTAACCGCACGGCCACTTCGGCCGGCTCACCGGAATTCCCTAGACGTAAATCCGGAACATTATCACTTACCAGCGCGCTCGGTAGTCCAAAGATGGCAAACACTTTTGTAAAATTGAGAGAGGGCGAGTCATTATGTCACTATTCTCCATATTTAAGGGTAGAGTTTAATGTTGAATTTTCATCCAGATATCGTGTTTGTGAGATAAGAGGAAGTTATCTGCACGAGCAGGCGTTGGTGGGAGCGTGTACATTGTTAGTGGGTGTGGGGTCGCTATGGTCGCTCTACTTCGAGTAGTGATTATTTGGAGTAGAGAACAAGCAGGCAGTTTGGTCAATTAACAGTAAATCTTACAATGGACGTTTGGGGCTTGAAAGCCACGTGCAGCTATTAGAGAAAGGAACATCTCGAAGCAGTTTCTGGGGGACATAGTTCCGGGCCCAATAATATTCTTTCACTGTGCGCAGACAGTGCGTTCGGTCGACGAGGCGGAAAAACAGCCTACCTGGACCTAGCTCTTACGCTCCTCTTGCTGAGGCAGCAAGATAAATCTAGGTCGCCAGCCAACGCGTCTCGACAACGTCGGAAACGCCCTTTGTGAACAGGGATGGTGACCACAAAAATTCGTGAGTTCCCAAGTTCACCGTGGCAGCGATGCCATCAAGGGAAATGTTAGGTGGTGCCGTCCCTCTGCTACACAGCTTTTTGGGAAGGCTTGCGCGGCTCTGAAATGATCTATGTTGGGACACAAAACCACTTCTCTTCGTTTGTCCGGGGCCCCAGGTCGGACATGCAGTAACGTTCAGGCCATCCAGATAATGATCTCCGTGATGAAAGCGTTGTTCGCTTTAGAGTTTTATGGAAACTCAAAGTAACAAGCTGCCTAAAGCGGCCGTAGGAAAAAACAAGTCGGGAGCACAACGTCTTCTGGTCTCGGGGCGGGAATTTACGAGTCGGGGACTGGTCGCTTCTCCTGAGAAGAGAAGAATGTTGTTAAATTTGATTAGGATTGGCCGATGAGTAGAGCAGACGAGTTAGAGGAGAGACATGGAGCTAGTGGAGTCTTCTGAATGGCACGAACCCTTGTGGAGTGGATGTGGGAATGCTTTTGAGGAGTTTACCGAGGGTTGATGGAAAGTGAGGAGAGGAGATGCTGGATCTTCTGATTCTGACTTCGGTCTAGAAAGGATTCTGGTCTTGACTTTTATTATGAGTGGGCTGCATTAGGGACACTTGTCGTGGGCGTGATTTCGCAGTAACAGTGCTCTTGACTGGGGTGCCTGTGGTGCGTAGTGACAGTTTAGACCTCAGTCACCTCTGACAGCTCTCTGTGCCAAGCAGTTTTATTCGTGACGCGTGTACCGCGCTAACGTTTGATTTCCTTGTGCGCCCCGCCAAATAAGTGAGTCAGACTGGTCGATGGTATGACAGGCGAACGGAAGTATCACGCGCTTGACTCTGCCGAGATTCCAGGGCTTCTTTGGAAAAGTAATTGTGATCTGTCTTACAGATCACCAGCCGCCACTTTCCATATTTCGTGCCCGCGATAGGGAAATAGTGGCGCCACGTATCGCTGCTTTGCAGACGCTTGAACAACGACTGTCACTTGAGACAGCGCTGCACATCGAGAAAAGAGGTACTGTATTGCTGTTCGGGCTTGTTAGGGAATACAGTATCACAATCTCGCCACTGGTTCTCAGCTGCAGCAACGTAGTATAGCTTCTGTGTAGGATAAATCCATCAAGGTCTATTCAGTGTTAGATAATGCCAGATTGCGTTATTCATATTTTGAGCCGCAGTAAATACTTCACTCAGACAAATCATACTCTTCGCCAACCAGCCGCAAGAGAGAGGTTTTAATTATCCGTTGCATACTGGTGCTGCCATCAGACCATAATTAATTTTTTTCGTCAGGCTTTACATGTATTTTGGTCTCATTTTAAGACTTGTGCAATTAGTTTTAGAAAAGAATAATCCCATATTGATATATTAATCACTCATCAACTATCGACAAAAATAATGACTGGATCTCCATTTGATGAATACTATTTCGACATTAAAGTTCATTTAGATTCTGGTAACTGTGACAACCTCTAACGCAGGCTATTAACAAAAAACAAAGGTAAAGGGTAAAATCAGTTTAGCAGATGCATGAGGCCCATAGTCAAGTGCAAGATTTACTAGTTAAAGTGATTGCTGTAAGGGCGGTAACTCAGGGTCGCTTTCCAAAACACACCGCGCTACTTCCAGCATGTGATGAACGAGTTGCCACACGGAGCGACTAAGATAGCACCAGTGAATTATCAAGAATAGGAAACCCAGAGAGCTAATTTGTGACGACGTAGACTTACCCTCTTGAACCCAACATAAGCAAATTGTTGACCTGGTACTCAGGAGGCTACGTAAGGTGGGAGCGAAGAAGAAAGATCTCTGGGTTAGAAAGAGAGAATGCATGAGAGAATTCCGCATTGGCCAAAAGGTGTTGGTTAAAAGTTTCCGTCTGTCTGCAGAGCAGAAACAGTTGTACCACAAGTTCTACTCTGTCTACAGTGGACCTGTTCGAATCCACACGATCGCCCACATGAACACACCGGAACCCGAAACCTTGAAACCAAGGAAATCTCTGGATGTTCACCATATCGGTCATGTGAAACCATTTATAGAATAGGTGTTTATATTAGTTCAGTTAGGTTACAATTAATTTGTACATAGATCTTCAAGGGATTAGCAAATTCTAGGTAATATTGTGTAGCGTGGTGTGCATTATTCGCTTATAGAATTTCTGAAACTGATATATTTGTAATAATTGTTTACTAGCTTATGGTACGACTTCTTGAGGGACGAGCTCAAATGAATAGCGTGGCCGTTACATCATCGTATCAACGCGTTCACTGCCTCCTTGAAAATCAAAGTCGGGATTGTATAGAAATTAGTCATACATGACAGCTCTTATTTTTAACTGACAGCTTTCTATGGCATGATTACTTCTGCACGTTGACTGAAATGAGCCTAGGGTCCAACCTGCATTTACCTTCGTGACAAATGGCCATTATATATTTGGACTGCTATGTTTACTCCATTATCACGCTCCAAGGAGTTCTAGAATGTTAGTCGAGAATCGACTTCATTATTAAAATCTAATTCAGCTGGATAGTTCTCGTAGTAGTGTTGAAACTCCCCTTTGAAAATTAAGAATGACTGTGCTGGTAAACTTCTACGTTATTTGATTTTCAAACAGCTGAGAGAAACTGAACGTACTACGTAATCACTTACCTCACAAAAATCTTCGTTACTCGAGCTACTGCTAAACAACGAGCACCAATATTTCCATCTAAATAAAAGATGCTAACTACTGAAGGCACTAACTACTGATTGGCATAGTTAGCAATTGAATGATTTTGATAGAGAAGAAACAATGTATTTACCTCAATAGTGTTCAAAAGTCATAATACATATAATCAGTTCATGACATCCAGTCTTACAAATTTCCTTTTTCCGACGGACACACGTCCAGATCGTCCGCTCTCAAAACTCGCATCTCTCTCCCCACATCCAGCACTGCTGTCCAACGCTACGCGCTGTTCACATCCAACTGCCAAACACTACACAAGCAAATATTCCAACAATGAGTCCAACGAGCCACAGACTGCACACAGCGCAGTCAGCAGTTTTCACACAGAGCACTACGTGGCGTTACCAACATAAAAACCTTAACAGCCTACTTACAGTGTGTTCCGTAAGACCACTATGGTCTATGCGCGTATTTCTGTCACTTTTCCCCGATATCTTATGTACTACCCACATTGCTTTCTGCTGTTTAGCGATGAAAAGATTTGGCGTGTTTTTCTAGATTTACGGATGTTATGAGTGGTACTAGAGGCCCACACACTAGCTGTGTGGAGGCACTAAGTTTGTCGGGATTCTGGGCTGTCGCTAATCCTACGATGAAGCCTTCCTCGAGGTTTTTGTGTTTTGCTGGCGCCTAGAGAGCACCGCAGGCAAAGCACGCTATAAGGAATCAGTATGTACAGCGCAAGTCAGAACTGTGGCATACCTCAGTTTCAGGAAAAGGAAGGCAGCAGCAATTAGGGGATAATTGGTGAGGACGAGGACCGTTCCTCATCTGAGAACTAAATTTACTTTTTGTATAGTATTGCAACGGCGATTCAACAAGAGGAATGTGGAGGCATTCTTGCAACATATGGAGCAACAAGCAAGCAGGAGCTAATGACGTTGTTAAGTTTCAGATGTGCGAAAGCAGGAGCAGGGATTAAGAGATAGAGCATCTATGTAGACGAATGGGAGCATGATGTTAGATCACTTCAGCTTTGGGTGACAACGCTGGGGAAAGTACCAAGCACATGAGGAGGACGCAAAGCATAATCATAATCCAAGAGTAGAGAGGGCTTAGAGGTGAAGTTAGGAAGCCGAATAAGTTAACACTAAGCGTTGTGTGGAAAGACTATGATGGGTGAAGAGTGTATGCAGTGCGGGGATTAATGTAGGGGTATGCATGATGGGAAATTGTACTAACACAACTCTCTCACACACAGCCCAGAGACACATCACACAATATATTTAGGACAAGTATAAACGTTAAGGATGTCATGTTTAGTCTATAAGATAACATTTACATCTTGATTTCCTTTTTTTTCGTTATTAAGGTCACACAAGTAATTACATAGAGGATCTAAATGTATTCATTCATAGAGCTTTCTTTTGGACTGTTATCCTGGATGTAAGAAACTATGTATACAAAATTTTGTAAAACATTGACACTGAAATGTACTACGACGGCACCGAGCGAGGTGGCGCAGTGGTTAGCACACTGGACTCGCATTCGGGAGGACGACGGTTCAATCCCGTCTCCGGCCATCCTGATTTGGGTTTTCCGTGATTTCCCTAAATCGCTTCAGGCAAATGCTGGGATGGTTCCTTTGAAAGGGCACGGTCGATTTCCTTCCCCATCCTTCCCTCAACCGAGCTTGCGCTCCGTTTCTAATGACCTCGTTGTCGACGGGACGTTAAACACTAATTTCCTCCTCCTCCTACTACGACGGCATTGTAGACTTTGGGAGCTATTATACCCACCATCGAGGTATCCTGCGAGGTGTCGCGAGGCGACACCCTATGGACACCTGGGGGTGTGCTGGGTATGTTAGCAGCAGCGCAAATGAGAGCAGAGGGGGAGCTATGCCACATGCAGCGGCTGCCGTAAACCAACCAGTCCCGGGTGGCCTTCCAGAAAAGGGTGGTCTCACAGGCGAGCCAGGTGTCAAGTAAAGGACAGCCGCCAGCAGCCATGCGCTGAGCGGTTGTCAATGGGACAGTCAGGCTGGAGGCTCGTCTCTGAAATCAAGACATTCCTTCGAAGAACCTGCAGACGAGCCAGCGCCAAATATGACCCAAAGGGATTCACCAGACGGACAAAACCCCTCTACAAACGGTGTACAGAACCAGACGAACTGCTCCTGCAGCCGTGAACCATGATGCAGATGGGCACTGGCAATTTTGAAGACGTAACGAGTTACCCGCTGGCACAGTGAGACAGAGTAAACCCTCAATAGAACACAAAACGCAACGCCGTATCACCAAGTAATCCAAGGTGAGACTGCACTCTTTCAGCTCTTGGGGCAGAGACGTCACTATCTGAGTTGGAGATGCTGGGCGTCGTCCAACCACTCCGTTGTCTCATTCCATCCTACCAGATGTCCTGTCGGTCAAGCCTGAAACTGCGCCAGACTGCCACTCACTGCCAGGTCGAGATGATGCCAAAAGCCGAGCTCCTTCACTGATATTTCCATGGACGAGATGAGGGATTAGAGGCATCCACTGCCGTTTGTAATGTAGTGTGACCCTCACTCTGGCGCGACCTTGATGCACCTCAATGCTTTAGCCACACCAGGGACCTTTCTTGTGTATTGATTGCCATGTTCTAACTGTGTGTCTTTGTAATATGTCTCCCTAGGGAACGTTTTGGAGGGAACTATAGGATTTTTTATGTTTCAGACACTCATGTAAACCAGTATAATTTGTCATTAATTTTTAAAGATAATCTATTGTAAGTACATTGAAACGCCAATGAAAATCGTATAGGCATGGGTATTCAAATACAAAGATACGTAGACAGGCAGAATACGGCGCTGCGGTCGGCAACTCCTATTTGAGACAACAGATGTCTGGCGCAGTTGTTAGATCAGTTACTGCTGTTATGATGGCAGGCTATCAAGATATGAGTGAGTTTGAACGTGATGTAATAGTCGGCGCACGAGCGATGGCACACAGCATCTCAGAGGCAGCGATGAAATGGGGGTTTCCCGCAAGACCATTTCACGAGTGTACCGATAAAACACCAAATCTCCGACATCGCTGAGGCCGGAGAAAGATCCTACAAGAAAGGAACCAACGATTACTGAAGAGAATCGTTCAATGTGGCAGATGGTTCAAATGGTTCAAATGGCTCTGGGCACTATGGGACTTAACATCTGTGGTCATCAGTCCCCTAGAACTTAGATCTACTTAAACCTAACTAACCTAAGGACATCACACACATCCATGCCCGAGGCAGGATTCGAACCTGCGACCCTAGCGGTCACGCGGTTCTAGACTGAAGCACCTAGAATCCCACGGCCACACCGGCCGGCAATGTGACAGAAGTGTAGCCTTTCCATAAATTTCTGCTAATTTCAACGCTGAGCCAGCAACCATTTAACGAAACACCATTGACATGGGCTTTCAGAGGAGGAGGCCCATTCATGTACACTTGATGAGTGCGTGACGCAAAGCCTTACGCCTCGCCTGGGCCTGTCAGCACCGACATTGGACGGTTGACTGGAAGCTTGTTGCCTGATTGGACGAGTCTCGTTTCAGATTATATAGAGCGGATGGACATTTGGGGGTATGGAGACAACCTAATCAATCCATGGACCTTGGATGTCAGCAGGTACTATTCAATCACGTGGAGGCTCTGCAGTGGTGTAGGGCATGTGCAGGTAGAGTGATATGAGACCCTGATACGTCTAGATACAACTCTGTGCATTCCGACAGACTTGTGCAATTCCAGCAGGACAATGCGATATTCCACATGATCGGAGTTGTTACAGAAGGGCTCCAGGAACAACCTTATGAGTTCAAACACTTCCGATGGCCACCAAACTCCTCATACATGAACGTTATTGAGCATATCTGGCATGTTTTGCAACGTGTTGTTCAGAAGAGATCACTACCCCTTCGTACTCTTACGGATTTACGGACAGTCCTGCAGGACTCATGGTGTCATTCCTTCCAACACAACTTCAGACATTCGTCTAGTCCACCCACGTGGTTTTGCGGCATTTCTGCGTGCTCGTGGGGCCCTAAAGTATATTAGGCAGGTGTACCGGTATCTTTGGCTCTTCATTACATTTTCGTATCGACAATAAGACACACTTGTTAAGTTTTCTGGTTCTTCCGCGTCCTGCAGGTTCTTCACGTCGGCAGAAGACGACCGTGTTGCCCTTGCCATAGCAGAGGACTGGGGAGCGAGATAGATCTAGATCGCCCATCCAACACATTACCCCAGTTTTGGAAACGTCGTTTGTGAACAAGGATGGTGACCATAAAGTTTCTGAGTTTCCAAGTTCACATTGGACAGGACAATATCGAGGGAGCCGTCAAGTGGTGCCATTCCTCAGCCTGCACAGTTTCTTGGGAAGACTCAGGCCTTAAAAACAATTTTAGAAGGAAAGCAATATTTATAGCGTTTCTGAAACGATCTACATTGGGACACAAAACACTTCTCTTGGTTTAACTGGGGCCCCATGGTTGGAGACGTGGTAATTATGACCATCCAGATAATGATCTCCGTGATGAACGTCTTGTTTCCTTTTGAGCTTTACGGAAACTCAAAATAAAGCGCTGCCTAAAGCGGCCATGGGAAAAACAAGTCGGGAGCACAACGTCTTCTGGCCTCGGGGAGGGAATTTGCGAGTGAGGGATTCGTCACTTCTCTTGAAGAGAGAAGAATTTGGTTAAATTTGATTAGGATTGGCCAATCAGTAGAGCAGACGAGTTAGAGGGGATACATGGAGCTCATGGAGTCTTTTGATTTGCCACACATCCCTTGTGGGGGTGGTTGCGGGAGTGCTTTGCGGAGTTTACCGAAGTTTCATGGAAATTGGAGAGAGGCGATCTTGGCTGTTTCGATTTAGTCTCTAGGCTGAAATGGGTCTTATGGTTTAGATTCTGGTCTGGAGAGAATTCTGATCTTGACTTTGTTTTGAGTGGGTTGCACTAGGGACATTTCTCAGTAGCAGTGGTCTTGACTGGGCAGCCTGTGGTGAAGACTTATGTGTACTGACAGTTCCGACCTCTGTCATGTCGGACAACCCGTTGTGTGCTGTCCACGTGTTGTTGTCACTAGTGCTCTAAGGTAGTGACTGTTTCAGATATCTTTGTGGACAGTTTCCTGGTTTATCCGAGACAAAGCTAAGGGATGGAATCTTTCTCGGACCAGACATTAGAAAACTAATGAGAGATCCCAACTTTGTGGACAAAATGGAAGCAAAAGAAAAGGCAGCATGGACATATTTTAAAGTAATTACTTCCGGTTTCCTAGGAAACACAAGAAATCCAAACTACAAGACAACAGTCCCACACATGCTCGACAACTTTAAGAAGCTGGGCTGTAAAATGAGCATTACAGTTCTTTTTCTCCACTCACATCTTGACTGTTTCCCTGCAAACCTTGGTGAAGTAAGTGAAGAGCAGGGCGACAGATTACACTAAGTCATCATAGAAATGGAGGGAAGATATCAAGGAAGATGGAATGTTAACATGATAGCGGTCTACTACGGATGATAAAAAGAGATGGTGCTCAATGAGTTCACAGCCGGAAAAGCGATAAATGAAGCTTCGACAGAGAGCGAAAGTGTTATCATAGGGACTTATGTGCTTAAAGAGAAATGGAAGTGCACTGGAAATGCAGTTTAGAACATGATTTATAAATAAAATAAAATTTTATAATGTTGGAGAAAATGTGATAAATTGCTTAAATTTTGTAATTATACTCAAAAATACCCCTTTTTGTGAGAAAACCCGACGTGATAGAATAAAATAGATCGCATTTTTTAAATCAGGGCTGAAACGTACATAAAAGTCAGTTATTAAATTTCAAACAACTTTCAAAAAATATTTTTTTGCAGACCAGTGATACTTTAATTAGACAAACTTTACTCTTCTCCAACCAGCCACTACACAGGTTTGTTAACTGTTGCTTGCATTTTTATGCTGCCATCAAATCGTGTTTTACTTTTTGACACTAAGCTTAATATGTATTTTTGTCTAATTTTTGATCAATAAACTTGTGTCATTACTTCTATAACAGAAAAATCCCGTTGTGATAGTTTAATCACCCATCAACTATTGACAAAAATAATGACACGGCCAACATTTCATTATTAGTATTCCAGCATTAAAGTTCATTTAGATTCTGGTAACTGTGGTAACCTATAATGCAGCCTCTCAATAACAATTGGCCACTAGTGACCCCTTGGCTGGAATTAATCAGCTAAAGTGGGAAAACCCATCCACCAGCCCCAGAATGTAAAGGTTCTCCCCCCCCCTCCCCACCCCCCCCAGATCTAGGTAGATGTAAGGGGCCATATAGTCCACAATGAGATGGTCCGTGGGTCTCCTCTCCCCTCCCCACTAACTGACTGATATCCTCACACATAGATGGCCAAACCAAATGTTGTCCAATAGTTGCCAATGTCTTATAAAAACCTAGAAGACCACCGACGACAGATTTATGAAAATGCCTAAAAACAGAAAGGACCAATGGTTGAGCAAATCACGTTTTGAATGTGCGATCGCCCTTTCCATTTTGACACCCACTACCTGTATTAAGAATATATCTGTTTAAAAGCTTTTTTTTTTTTTTTTTTAATTTTGAGATCGCAGAGAGTTCAGAAACTTCAGCCAATATAGTACCATACAAGGCAAGTTGGTCACCATCCTTTAGACACTGCAGGAAGTGGCAATCTTTATACATGAGACTTAAAACGTCCGCCACACTGTAGTCTGGGTCCGAGATATGATCAAGTTTAAAACAAATGCGGACATGTGGACTGCCCAACGAACAGCTGAGCACCCATACCAGTTATTTTGGAGTGATCCAGTACCCAACTCAATTCCTGATCATGTCTCGAGCACAAATTCCCTATGCCCTAGGTGTAATCTAAATTTCTCCAAGGTGAAGAGGATTGCTAAATCCTTCCACTCGTAAATTGAATATTCTATTTCAGCGGTAGATAAGCAGCGTGATGCTTAGGCGACGGGACGCCGTTCCCACTGATATTTCTTGGAGGAGTACCGCCGCTACCCCAGAACTGGAAGTGTCGGTCTGGACAAGAGGCTTGCCGAAATCCGGAATGAGTAGCACTTGAGGGTTGCTAAGAGCGACTTTAATTTTCCCAAGGTGGCTTGACGGCTCTCCCAGGAAAGGAAGGGCTCATCTTTCCTGCGCGTGTTTTTCAGCAGCGCCACGAATTGGGAGAAATTAGGGACAAACTTCAGAAAGAAATTCGCCATGCCAATAAATCTAGTCACTTCCTCCTAGCTCGGGAGGGGGGAGTTGGTTCACGCAAGGAACGCGTCCACTCCTGGGAACCAGTGCTGACCCCCTTGAGCCAAAACCAGCTGACTGAAAAAAGATATACAAGGGTGAGGTAAGGAAAATTTGGAAGGCTTCACGATAGGACCAGTCTCCCTAAGATGTAACGAAACTTGATCGAGATGGCCCAAGTGCTCCACAAACGTGGCACTGTGAACCATCACGTCATCAAGAAAGCTATAAACGTATCTAAACCTAGGATTTCCCAAAACGTGGTCCACAAGACGAGACCATACGGCCACCTCCTAGACAGCACTAAAGTAACCCGATTAAACTAGTAAAGGTTCCAATCAGTACTTAAGGCAATTACTGGTTTGGAACCTTCGATCAAGCGATCAAGAGTATTGATGTACAGTACAGAGAAGCAGCCGGCATCCAAAATCCAGGTGAAGAAACTGTGAAGGCTGGCCAACGGAAATAATTCCACAGTGATGCACTGGTTGCGTGCCCTATAATCGACGACGGGCGAATAGTCGCCACTTTGTACTTTAGGAACAAGAAATATGGGTGAAGCTTAGGAAGAGGTCGAAGGCCTAGTGAAATCATCTCAGAGTATGTTATTAATTACTCCATGCTAAATCTTCGTCATGAGTGGGGTTAACCTATAACGCGCCTGACGAACAGGAATCTCGTCACCAAAGCGAATCTTTCATCGGAGCTTTCTAATGGGGCCTAATTTATTAGTGAGGTTATTGGGGATTCAGGATAACACCTTCAAACAGTTGCGTAGCCTCGTCAGGTTCCAAGTGATCAATGAGAAACTCAGACGACAACAACTGCACGTTACTAGCTGGCTGAGAGCGCCGACAAGAACACAATGCTATCCTTTCACCAGGGCAAAACTTGAAGTAAAAGGCGCGAACTTGACAGTCAACAATTAGACCGGTACACTCAATGAAACTACTGCCTAATATGAAGTTAACTGACAAATTCTTAGTAACAACAAAGTTGACAGGCCATGTAAAGTCCGATATGCGTAACTTGCCAAGAAATTCCCTTATCTGAGTTAACTATTGCCCCTTAACCATATTACATCTCTGAGATGAGGGGCACAGAGGAGGCATTCCACACAAATTCCCAAATTCGAGGTACCAGTCATAATCAAGTAGTAAAACAGACTCCAGAATCCGACAGACCGCATACAGGCTCGTGATAAGCAGGCACATACACACGGAAGCATCAGATTTCGCACTGCTCTAATGTCGGAGCAACGTTTAACAGAAAGATGGGTACGTTTTCACCGTTAATGGCTGAGGTCACGGCTTTCCCCGTAGCACTGCACAAACAAGCAGCCAATTCAGGCTCTGTGCCCTCGCCTGATTGCTGCCTAATATGTAGGCTATACAAAAGATGGTCTTTCTTGAGGTAGCCTATCGCTGGGCATGGCCTGGCTCCAGTCCTGACGATTGCTACCTGGAAAACAGTACGCGTATACCACTAATCAAATAAAGATTATTGCTAACATGAGGAAGGTATTAACTGGTGGATGGAGAGAAAGGGTGGTCACTCCTCTCTCCCCCCCCCCCTCCCACACCGCCCTCTGCGTCTTTCCAGGAAAAAAGAAAATAACCACACTCTGGGTTATATCAGTTGGTAACTAGGAATTTCGATGGGAAGATTTGGAATCGGATCACCCTTATGGGAGGACTGGGGTCACCACATATCTGATTTGAGCATTCATTATCCTTAATACACAACTCGCCTTTATTAAAGTCAAACGAGTTTTAAAAACAGTCAGCAGTAAAACTAACTGAGCGCACTTTAGAAAAAATTACTTTCCAACAGCTGCTGTAAATTATGAACCATAAACCATTAACTATAGACCAAAAGTACAGAATTTTAAAAATAATGTACTACAATTAGTAAAATTCACTGAGCAAGTTTATAACTACATGACCTGTAACCAGATGCCAATATTAACCCACTATCACTCAGTAGACTGCCAAGATACATAATTTTCAAAACAATTAACAGTCACGAATAAGCAGCTACAGTTAGCCAAAATTCACTGATCAGGTTTTAATCAAATGACTTTTTAACAGCTGCTATTAATTACGGGTGGTGTTTGCATTGACCACACTGGGGCCGGGGGCATGGGAAGAACGAGAGGTAAGGAAGTTACTTAAACGTGGACATGTTGGCTGCTGTCTTCCCACTCCTGCAGCTTGCAAGAGACTGGACCATCTTCACTAGGGTCGAACTGACCGTATAACATGCAAGTCACTGGCGTGTTTTTCGAATCTGACAGCCATTCATGGAAATCACTTTGCAGTGCACGCAATAACCGAGAGTCGAAATCAGGTTGGTGCCTTCTCAGGAGCCGATTCACTCTCTTGGTTACCGTCCAGAACGCCATACCTTTCACATCATGGCCGACTCCCTCCTCACACCACACACTCACTGCACCAAAACCTTCCACCTTCGAGGCTTTTGTTCACACCGATGGCGCTACCTTCGTACCTCCAAAGTTACCCAGATAGAGATCGTCAATGAGAGCCAAATGGATAGAAGGCCAGTCCTACATGGCTCAGTAAACCTGAGCGTATTTCATACTGCTATCGAACTTTCTCACTACCGAAATGAAAAAAATTCTACATGAAAATCGCAACTGTAGAAGCGACTAGAGTGATAATAATCCATTGTCCTTCAGGGCTGGCAGATGAGTGAAGTGAAATTGGCTGACCAAATGAACGGACAACAAAAATCTGAATTGAGGGACCTTATGAAAAACTGGAATTCGTATGGAGAATTCTTGAAACGTGATATGTTAAGGAAATTTTACTTGAGACTTTACTTTGGCCGATTCTAGAGAGCAATACCAAGTAATAGGGTTCGTATTGTTGCACCGTGACTTCAATGTGCCGATGAAATCTTCCAACATGATCAGAACAATGTCAGTGAGGAATGGGATTTTTAGCATGAATTCCAGGCTCCGCTTGAGAGCGTAAGACGCTGAAAAAGAAGTAGACGCCAGTAGTGCCCCTGAAAGGCAAAGCCGGATTAGTACTATTCTGGAGAAGCAGGCCAAACAAGCAAAATGGAGTAAACGGAGTCTTTGTCACGCCGTGGCGATGCCCTGCTGCTATAGTCCTTCTATGAGTTCTTGGATGGGGGAAATATTAACCCACCAATTCACATACATACTCCCAAAATCAGAGCCTCATTCTCAGATGTTTTTTATATCCGACAGTATACAGGTGCATACGTTTTGCCATGTGGTGCAGTCTACGCCAGCTGTTCACAACAAGACAGAGACCACTTGAAGCACAAGCTGCCAAAGCCGTTGGTCATCCACCGACTCTGCTGCCAGTAGCCACAGGATTCCAACGAGTGGATGTCTGCATGTGGTCAACATGGTGCTTCCACTCCACTGGGTCAACTGCTGAGTAACTGTCTTCTGTTCCAACCATCTTCCTGGTGTGCCCATAGTTTGAGCCAGAGACCAGCTTGTTGCCCAGCGAAGCTGTCGCTGTCATCTGCCCTGCACAGGCCTTCATTGTTACTGACCATAATATGGAGTGGGTACTCACCACCATCCTCATGCCGGGCACTATAGAAGCGTAACACAGTAAGCTCGGCCCTTAAAACATACAAGAGAACGCATGAGAAGTTACCAGAACCCACGTGACAGTCCAATTCTCGTTAGTTGCAAACAGAGTGATCCACCTAAATGATACAGTGGCCCGCCAGCTAATGGTTATATGCAACCAGTTGTAGTCGAAATTAATTTGGAGCCAAGTACGAATAAGTCGTCCGGATAATATTAAGTAACAGGAAAAATACTATGATACTTGATTTAAAGATACTATACAAGTTAATGCAATTTACCCTTACATGGCATAATTGGATTAATAACCGGTAAATGGTCTAAACTGACACAGGCCAGCTATATATTTACTACAATTAACAGTCACTGGGCCTTACAAAGGAATTGACTGTCATTAAAGTCTCACTCTTGCGGCACGACGCAATCACGAGTTCAATTTAGGCCTGGTATAACGCACTGTCAAGGAAACATATAATCAAATTAGGCCCAACAGGAATGCCCAGCAGAGCACCAATTATTCATACTAATGGCCCACAATTCCATCTCCAGAACACTTTTACCAACACATAAAAAAATCCATTGTTACGAAGAACAAAACCCAGCCGGTTGCCACCCTCAACATAGCATTCTTACCTGAGCTCAGTTGACGGATCGAGCGTCAAGCAATTCCGTGGGCCAAAACTGTGTCCTTCCAACAGACCACTCTACCGACCGAGGTGGCGCAGTGGTTAGCACACTGGACTCGCATTCGGGAGGACGACGGTTCAATCCCGCGTCCGGCCATCCTGATTTAGGTTTTCTATTATTTCCCTAAATCGCTCCAGGCAAATGCCGGGATGGTTCCTTTGAAAGGGCACGGCCTACTTCCTTCCCCGTCCTTCCCTAAACCGATGAGACCGATGACCTCGCAGTTTGGTCTCTTCCCCCAAAAAACAACAACACAGACCACTCTAACCGCTCTGCTGAGAACACAGGACACGCCTAGCCTGCTCCTCATGCGGACCGGCACACGACGAAATACCGAAGGGCTGCTCATACTACAGCCCTTCCAGTGCACAGCAGTGTGGAATGGAAACACCAGGCGGCACCAGAAAAAAGGCGGGGGTCTCCTCTTAACCATCGCAAGTTTCCAACTCCGCTCGCAGACTCCGAGACACCTCCCTGCTGCGCGAAAAGGCCATCAGACGGCGCTGGAGACCCTCCTAAGCATGAAGCACGAAGCTGAATCGATACATCGTGCGCGAGCCACGTGGCTAACGGAATTTCAGAAATAAATGCACCTTTAACTGTGATAGAATAAAAATGTTATATTCTGTTTACGACTCCATGTTTGGGAAGCCAAATGTGCCAAACCTAATAGAGACCTTTAATAATCTAATGCAGTGTAATAGATGTAGGACGTTCCAGCATGACGAACGACGTCGAGTTAAAATTTATGCTAGAAGATAAACATAAAAACAAAAGGTAAGGTAACATGAATCGATAGGTATGAAAGGGAGGCCGAGATGGAAATGAGATAGTTGTAAGCTATTCCCATTTTTCCAAGAAAGCAGTAACGAAAAACAAGCAGAAATTTGGAAAAGGAATTGAAGTTCAGGGAGAAGAAACTAAACGGTTTCGGTTTGATGAAGACATTCTGAAAGGAGCCACAAAGCCCAATCTAGTAGTAGACTAATTTTGTATTTATTCAGCAAGGTAAATGACAATAATCGATGTAAATCGAGTAGGAATAAAATGAAGAGTATCAACAGCAAGTATAGCTTTTCTGAAACTTAAAAATTTATGTCATCTAACATAAATGTAAGTTTTAATCTTATCTAAAAGTATCTGCCTTGATTGTAGTCCTACATGGAACTGATATGAGGGTGACACCTAATACAGACGTGATGAGAATATAATGTATTCGTATATACACAGGAATGCTCAAAATTAGATGATTAGCTCATATGATTAATGAAGGACTATTGCATCGAACTCAGGTGAATATAAATTAATGGCACAGCTAGGCTACAAGAACGGAAAGACTGATAAGAAACATCCTGAAGTACCACGAAGTGTTATTAATGGGGGGGGGGGGGGGGTGATGGAAGAACGTGAGGACCTACGTTTTACTACAATAAGCAGGTCCGACAGAATGTAGATTGCAGTTGTTATGCAAGGATGAAGAGACTTCCCCATGACTGATCAGCTTGTATTTGCGTATGACCAATATTCTGACTGAAGAACAACACAGACACAACATTACTGTCAGTCAAATTGCCCTTTGTGTTGAACAGGAATCGAAGGACGACTGCCAAGAGGCAGTACGATTTTCGTCCTTGCATATAGATTGGAGATTGGAGAAATGCCACACTAGAGCAACATTTACGGTCATGACACGTTGTTGATATCGTCTACGTTGCGATGTCCTCTCATTCGGTAACCCCGAGGCCTGTTATGCATTCAGACGGGACTAGAGATACGTAAGCCTCAGAATAGATCATCCGAGAGATTGACGACTCTACAGCACTCCTGGTTCACATTAGATGGGTGAGACAACCAAACCAGAAGCTCATAGTAGAAGAATAAGACGTGTAACCGTGTTCGTAATGTGTATCAGGATTTCATTATCTTTCTTTTTGCCATAAAAATGTCCTAGAAGATACTGGTGGTGAATTACACACGTTTAGACTCTGACATGCAACCCTTAGTCGTGGCACCCGTTACGAAATCTCTTAGTTCCTTCATCTTCCGCTTCGTTACTCTTCTCCCTTTTGAGCTTTCAAAATTCCGTCGAGCTATTTTCGTATCAATAGTAAGAAACACTTGTGAAGCCTCTTTGCGTCCTGCAGGTTCTTCACGTCAGCAGAAGACGACCGTATTGGTCTTCAAATGGCTCTGAGCACTATGCGACTTAACTTCTGAGGTCATAAGTCGCCTAGAACTTAGAACTGATTAAACCTAACTAACCTAAGGACATCACACACATCCATGCCCGAGGCAGGATTCGAACCCGCGACCGTAGCGGTCGCTCGGTTCCAGACTGTTGCGCCTAGAACCGCACGGCCACTCCGGCCGGCTGTTGGTCTTCAAAGCATGGTATTCACTATGGCTCACAGGATATCGAGGTAGCACCAGTAGTCATATTCCGCATAACAGCTCGATCCCTGGCTTAAGAGATTTCGGTCTACCGCTGCACAGTTTACATAGTGCATGTGGAAATTCGTTTCCTAAGTGGGTTGGCAGGTGTGGTTTCACATTGGAAACACGCTAATGTGATGCCTGTCGGGGAGGTAATGCTCTTCATACCTCAAAACAGGATAAAGTGATGGAGGAGTAACAGCTTAAAATTTTGGTCCAGCTGGGCTACATGGTTGTACTTAGCAGGAGTCTATTGCCAACGTACTTCGGTACGCAAGTATCAATTGTAATTGGCTGCCTCAACAATGAGCTTTTGCAGGCTAAGATACATGTTACCGATCTTACCACCTAGGCGCTAGAACTGGTTTTCCAGAGTATCTGAACCACACATACTCTGGAAAGTCACATTACGTGACGTCCTTCAAGCGTTCACAGATAAATGATCTCTTTACAACTTGATTGTTGAGCTTATGATTTAATTATGATTTGATTAGTAATAAACGAATTTTTTATTACGTAATTAAATTTCAG
This sequence comes from Schistocerca americana, assembly GCF_021461395.2. Classification (NCBI taxonomy): domain Eukaryota; kingdom Metazoa; phylum Arthropoda; class Insecta; order Orthoptera; family Acrididae; genus Schistocerca; species Schistocerca americana. Next base: position 526,510,811 of record NC_060122.1, read on the forward strand.
TCCTTTTGGTACAAATAACCACTTAAATGTTGCAGAAAATATCTGCAACAATAGCTTGCAATAGTAGACAGTGACATTGCTAGACACACGGGAGCGTAACGACGTAGTCTTTGCTAAGGGTAGGAGGAGATGCAACAAGGCGATATGAGATTAGAAATTGTAAAGCCATTCCTCAGCCCAAATTTTCGGATAAAGTATTAATTTATGAATATATGAAACGATTGTCTTGTATCATTGAACACATATTCGTTAATTACCTCATTATTGAAGTAAAACATCAGCATCTTTCATTCTCTGAAACGATATTTACTGACACGAAAGCAGCCAACACACAGGAATCATTACAGTAAGCAGTCACTACAAGAAATTTTAGATTTTTTTCTAACATATTTGATGTCGTGTAGTAGAATATTTGTTTTTTTCGACAATACTGCAGGTCTCTGTTTAACATAATCAGTTTTGAATCTGTATATTATACCATCCCTTGTTTAAATTTTCTTTGAATTAATATTAGTTATTCACAAATGAACGTGCTGACACGTATAAGAAGGTAATGAATATTGTTCTGTTTCCTGTACCATCTGCAATGATGAATCAGAATTGTATTAAATGGCAGTTATTTTATCGGTATTCAATGAACAGTGTTGCAGTATTATGGTAATTTATTAACAAAATTCAAGAGGTGAAAATTTTGTTTATAATACTACCTTATCTTAGTTTTTTATTCTTGAACAATATGTCGTTAATAGACCTAACTACCTAGAGCATTTTTTTTTTGCATTTGTTTTTCGGGAAGAGGTTTTGCTTCCAGACTATTCGGTGAATTATCGGAATAACTGCGAAACTAACGTCAGTAAAACTGGCACATTGAAGTTTGTAATGCCAATCTAAAGTTATTAGTCCAGCTGCTAGCTAAGTCTTTCTCTTGTCAAAATGTCCGTCGACCACTCTTGTAACAATCTGACTCATACCGTCGTGTCTGGGATGATTCCTAAGGCCACACAATACGGGCTTAATGTGAGTCCCAGCGACAAAATGTGGGATGTAGGTATAATGGGCACGTGGCCCCAGGTGCCTCGTTAGAGAGTGATAACGTAATTGGTACGGTAGTTGTCTTTTTCTGTGAAGATACCTTCACAACAGAGAAAATTTAACAGATCGAAAAGTACTTTTATGTGATTGCTGTCTCCACGTGTACAATTCAGGACAGTGTAGTAGCTTCGCTCTTCAGATGCAATCACTGCGCCCTTTACATTAGGAGCATACCGGCGATCTTCATCAGTAAACCAATCCATACTAGGGCTGTTGTTAAAATTTCGATATAACGATATATTTTTCCAAAAAATATAGAAATACGTTGGCGATATTTTATTCCCTTAATTATAGACATATCAATGTCGTAACGACATTATCTAGCATTAATATTTTCATTTTAACTTTTTTCGCAATTTTCGGTAAATGTATCAAATTATTCTTTTGAAATTGTAGTAGAACATAATCTTAGTTTCAGTGTGTGAAGGATTCTTAATACTTCTGCAGCACCCATTACGTCCAGTCTCTCATTTTGACTGTGTAAAGAAGTCCATTTGCACGGTGTGCATGGAATAACAAGATTTCCGGTGTGGAGAAGTAGCATTCCAACTGCATTAAAAAACAATTTTAACGCAAATATTGTGCTGACATCGGCGTTCTTCAAAAACAGTTGCTGAAAAGGTGGCCGTAGTCTAAATGATCAGATTAGCTTTTGCGGTGAGCGAAGACGTATGAGAGAATATGCTGACGTAATCGGCGCTCGGCGCTATCAACACAAACTGCAACCTTTAACTTCACCACACAATTTTGACTGTAGAACTGCTAGTCCTCTGGAGCATGCAGAAATAACAAAACAGAGAAGCGGCATGAAGTTCTAGAAAAGTCCGATATATGACGAAAGCAAACGACGGACCCATTCGACACCTTTTATTTTGCCACTTACATGCAGTTACAATCGTTAGCAAAGAGATTATCGCCAAGCATGAACGTACATCGTTTTCCCTTCAATTCTTGCACTAAGGGGGATAAGCAGGTAGCTAGCTTGTTGATGTACAGAATATCTAATAATAAATCAATAAGAAAATATACAGATCTAAATCAGGCAGTATATTTACATCGTGCAGCCGATATTTTTATAGGCTAGTACGTCGATATTTCTTTTATCGGTGCATCGATAAATTTCTTCGATATCTCGTGGACCATTAATGATATTTTTGAAATATCCATACATCGGATTCCCAATATTTTTAAAAATATCAATAGTCTTAATCCTTACTGCTGTGTATTACTGTTGTACATCTAACGCTGCCAGAAAAAGGAATCTGTGACAGAGCCGAACACTGCAGAATGCAAGCTTGAGGACCAGGACTCAGCGGGCGGTGTGTAGTCTGCAGCAATTACCGTGAGAGAATGGAGGGTACACTACGCATGCTGTCCACTTCTGTACTGTTGTGGAAATACTTTTAGATCAAAATGAAATACATACAGAGATAAATTGGGTCAAAAAATAAACTCAATGTTATTACTCTTTAAACGTCACTGAAGGCCATGAGTTCCTTACACCAAAATGCTCCGACAATATCCCTGGACTAACTCCAAAATAATGTCGTTGTACTCCCAGTCGATATCGAATTCTCGATTATGGACTATGTTGAATAAAATTGTGAGAGTATTGCGTCGTGTAGACGAAATCGTCCGAAGGATCGCGGTTTGTAAATAAAACACACAACATTTCACCTCTCGTAATAAGCTACTTAGATAATATTTCAAGTAATAATTAAGTCAGTAAATAATTTAAATTGTCCACCATTGTTGTCAAATATTACACATGTTTTCGTGGAGAGTTTATTTGAACATCGATGAAAACAGACACTCAAGTTTTTCTTGTTCCTACTAAAACACCTTACGTAAAAAAAACGTTCCATCATTGTACCTTAGATGTACAACTTTAAATAACTGTAGCTTGAACCCGCTAGTTACGTTGTGAAACTGACGAACCGTAAACAGCATCAATCAAGATGCACTGAACGTCCTGGGTATGGTTTTGAGGCAGTTTTTCACATCCGTTTATGCGAGTACTGAGCTGGGTGTCCATACTATGCGACACGAAAAGTTAAAACAACAATGCTGGCAACATTCGAAAACACGTACAGAGACGTTATTGACGTTGGGGTCAGGAAGACTGTCTGCGAGATGCACCCTCAGCAGTTAACCTAGAAACGTGGGAGGACGGGCTCACTAGTACGTTCACCAATAGGTTCCGCAAGCTACATATATGTTTGGTTATGTTATCATACGTGCCGGCACATTTCCTGCGTGGAGATTTCATTTCCTTCCACCGTATAGTAGAGCAGCAGCTGAAGGAACACGGGCGTCCCTGTTGTCTGAACGAGAAACGCATCCGGGAAAGTGGGTGAAACTGCTCGCGCTCACAGCGAATTCACTCATGCGAGAAGGCGGCGCCTTATTTATGGGGCAAGTTGCCGGCGGCAGAACTTGGTCGCTCCATTGGCTCTGCTGAATGCTGCGCGCCTCTCCTGACACAGCGGCGGCGATGCATACAAAAGACACGCCGCCTCTTGTTCGCTCTAGGCCGGCACAGCTCGTGGGTGTCGAGGCGGAAAGAGCAAATGTGTGACTGTAGCTCGCAGCGGGTTCGCTGTCGAATCTCCTCGGAGACGACGAGTAGTGGAGTAGACTTCGTGATAGAATGTCGAAACTTTGGGTGACCCTCTTTATTTATAATTATGAACACGCTTCTGTAGCCATGATTCTAATAATAATTGCCACGAATATACTGATTAGTTACGTCCACTTCAATTAACAACTTTCTTAATGCCTACGAAATATGTAAACTTTATCATATAGTAGAGGGCATTAAAAATAATTTGAGTCACAAGTTTTTGAAATGAAAACATGTATATGCATTCGTTATGGATTACAAGAATGAACAGCATTTGTTAATAACGAGCGTCAATTTTAAAAGAAACGCAGAAAAGAAGCAACTCAGTCATTTTCTTTAAGCAACGGCCAGTTAAACTCCATACTCAATACTGAATATTTAAATACCACGAGTAAAAATTTTTGGTTAAGATTAGCCAGTTAAATTTTCATTTTTAAGCTGAACAGAGATTAGCTTTAATTCAAATATTGAATGGGAAAGTTGGGACACAATTAAATTTTCAAATCTCGTATAGGCTTTCAAACAGCAATATAAGCAACACAAGTTTCAGCGGAACAGGAAGTATTTTAAATACCCTGAATTAGACAATAACACCAAAACATGCTAATAAAGCATAACAGATTTCTCAAAAACAGGTACTAAAGCCTCAGATCGACTCCGGAGCCGACGAGAGTAATTAATATTGGCCCTGATGCTGATGTTGCCGGAGACTAGGGCGGCTCACAATAGTCTGGCTGGCACACCCAAATTAGCTGCTTCTAAAACACAAAAAGTACTTATTTTAAAGCAATAAGCAGATACATATAGTAATAATGCAGCATTATGGTGACCTCAGTTACCCACAGATCAAGCCACACTATTTTTCTCTCGACGGTTCAGAAAGAAAAGGCAGTTTGTACATCGAATGCAATGTTCACACTTTAATCAAAACTCCCTCTCTTGAGCAAGAATTCAGCAACCAAGAGAGCACCCAAAACATAAACAGAAAATGCAGTTACTGGTGCATGACCAACAGATCGCTTCTCATACACGAAGCAAACAAAAAGTGTTTTTAATAATCAGCAAACAACTCCCACATGAGCGCTAAGAATGAAACAAACTTCAGTGCTAGTTGCTGAGACATATAATAGGAAACTTGAAATTTGTAACGCAGCAAAAGGTTAATATAGATATACGAGGGTTGGAAATTAAACAGTGGCAACTATTTATTCACAACCGATACAAATGAGTTACATGTTTTCACCTGTTACTGTCCTTCAAAGTAGTCACCAGCGTCGTGTAGAGCCTGTTTCCAAGGATGTGGGAGGCGTAGTATACCGTTGGCAGAGCCCGTTTTGTTGGTGGTGCGTATGAAGCCGTCTACTGCCTGTCGAAGTATGTTGGATGGTACAGTACTTCCCAGTCCCATCGACCAAACAGAACAGCCACAACTTGCGCTGTATGTGCCCGCGCCTTGTCGTCCGAAATGATGAGTGGGTTGCGAAGAAAATGTCGCCGCTTCATTCGCAAAGCTGGTCACAGGTGATGCCCCAAAAACGAACTGTGCATTGGCTGTCTTCAGTGGACGAACGTATTGCGTTAGGATAACACCATCACAGTCGTACTCGAGAATCACCTTAACTTTCACCGTATTGCGGCTCTGACGCACTTTCGACTTTCGCGGTGACCCATAATGACGCCATTCGTTGGATTGGCATTTCAGTTTTGGGTCGTATACGATGTGACCCATGTCTCATCCTCTGTTACGATACGGCATAAGAAAGCCTCTCCTACGCACTCATAGCGGTCCAAGTGCGACCTAGCAGCGTCGTAACGCATCCATTTTTGCGCTTTCATCAAGTCATGCGGAACCTATTGTGGTGCAATTTTTCGCATGCCCAGGCGTTCCTTCATCATGCGAAGCACAGTCGTATGCGCTAATCCGGTTTCGTGTGCGAGCTCACGAATCGTATGGCGTCGATCACTGTCCACTAACGCGGCAACAGCATGCACTTTTTCTTCAGAGACGCTAAGACGACCTGCCCGATGCATGCCTGCCACAGTTTTTCGACCTTTGTTGGAGGCTTTTACCCAACGAGCCACTGTTCTGTACCGCAATGCCGATACCCCGCACGCCTCTTGAAGACGTTGATGACACTGTCTTGCTGTACGACCTCTGCCACATTTAATCTTGATCCAACTCTGTTGTTCCTGTTTCAAGAACATAGTGATACCGTTACGTTAGACCGCTCGTTCACAAGTGACTGTGTATCCCTCGATTGTGCGCACGCCGGTGACGTGGGACGGGCGAGTCCATTTCCTCGGAGGTTAGATAGGTATGTCAACAACGTGTGCTATCAGCGACAATAGTAGATTCTATTGCGCACTGTCTTCACAGCAATGTTGTCGCTATTTAAGTTCAAACCTACGTACATCAGGGGGAGAACAGTAAATGAATAACAAATGCACAGACTAGAAGGATTTTCCGACGGGAGACTGAACTATAGCCATACGTGACGTCAGGTTCCAGTCGCAAAAATAACGGCTTGCCGTCAGGAAAGCTCACTTCCCAAACACTGTACAATAGCAAACTGGTGCTTAGACGAATACAGCAGCGGAGATCCACAAGCAGGATTAAATGACATGAAAACCACACCGGGACGTACGTACATGGGACAGAATTCTAGCGTTACGTCCCAGGAGCTGCTAACCCGGTCTTTTAAATGAAGACTCGCGGGAAGGCTGCTTTCGGCTGCAAGACGTTGGCCTTTGTCTTCCCTGGAGCTGGAACGCAATAGTAAAATGCGCCTCTCGGCCTGCAGTGGTCCGCCTTCTGCCAGCTATCTTCTCCCGGTTCAGTGTGGTCGCGCTCTTCTGGTCCTCTAACTCGCTGCTTTCCAGCTTCCGCCAAGGCACGCCCCACGTATCCGACAGTCCAGCACGGCGAAAAATTCTGGACATACCGGAACAGTCCACACGCCCCAGGCCACGTCTCAGAGGCCGGACACACACGGTTGCCTGCATGCCACACTGCTTCCTTCCTGCTAGCCGGTTCCAAGAAAGCGAGAGAGCGAGAGCGCGCGGGCGACCGCCAGAAACTCAGTCCCCTGCCCGCGCCACTTCTGGCCAAAGATCCGCCAACCTGCAGGCCGGACGCAAACTATCGACTAGCAGTACGGCTCAGCAGTAACCAGTCGAACTTTCGTGAGAAACAAAATATCGTCAGATCTGAATCGCGAATAGCTACGAGACTGATAATGGGTAAATAATGGCTGTGTGAACGCATTAGTCGTGCATTATTTGTGTTGCCTGACGTCATCATACCAGTGTAGGTATATCGGAGTGATTGTTACGAACACGTTTTGTGTAAAGTTATAAATTTGTGTAGCGTGGAAACGCGTTTATCTAGGACACTCCCGCGGGTGTCACGGTGGAGAGCTAACGGAGCATTAGTAGGACTCAAAGCTAGATAAAAATAAAATAAAATAAAATAAAAGAACGGTAGTATATAAATGAAATAGAAGAGAACAGAATTGTGACATAAATAAAGATACGAGATTTTCGTTGACCTGTCATTGTTATTTCCAATGAATAAAGTGCGTTATACACAACATAATAATGATCAATATTATATGAACCATGTAGCACACACAGTACTATCATACAAAGACCTACTGTTTTGGATAGTCGTGAATTAAATAGGTACAGAAAACATTTGGTGAATGAAGTACTGGCTTTACTAAACTCGACTGCGCACCAATACAGCATGTGAACAGAACGTAAGTTGCTCCACGTTATCAGTAGTACATATAACACTCTGCTTCTCAACCTGTTTTAGCAACTATGGGATATAATTTTTTTCAGTATGGCTCGCTTAGCCGTAAAATTAAGAAACGCATTATCTTATATTCTGGAGTCGAAGTATAGAGAAATATTATGTGCACTCTGTTGTGTCTAGACAAGACAGCCTAGACACAATGAGAGGAAGCCGAAAGGCACGCGCTAAGCTAAAGCTGGATGGCGTGAGGTCTGAAACAGGATACGTAATGAATGCTATAAAGAAAAGTACGTAGCTTCTGGAATACTTAACTTTAATCCATCCTTTTTGGTACATCTGGAGATTATGGCGATGCAAGTGAGACTCTTTAGATACATGCAATGTTACTAATTGCGCCTTGCTAGGTCGTAGCCATTGACTTAGCTGAAGGCTATTCTAACTATCTGCTCTGCAAATGAGCGAGGCTTCGTCACTGTGCATCGCTAGCTACGTCGTCCGTACAACTGGGGCGAGTGCTAGTCCGTATCTCGAGACCTGCCTTGTGGTGGCGCTCGGTCTGCGATCACACAGTGGCGACACGCGGGTCCGACATGTACTAATGGACCGCGGCCGATTTAAAACTACCACCTAGCAAGTGTGGTGTCTGGCGGTGACACCACACAATCCTTAGTACCACTTCATGAATACAAACCACAACCAACTTTCAGGTATCATTCTCTATCTTTCTTCGTGTAGTTCAACACCGGCATACCATATCAAAGGCAAAACCACACATTCACTCCAGAACTGCCCACGTGGTGTAGACATGAAGAAGGACACTTCGCTTTCCTTCAAAACTTGCAAGACCTGTGGCGTCTCGTGCCCTCAATCCTCACTGGGCGAGGCCGGCCTCGTTTCAAAGAGCTTAAGCAAGAAAACCTAACAGTGCTACACTGAAAATCAATCAGAGGTTGCCCAAATTACACCAAAGATTACTCATCAGTTGTAGAAATGTAAAACAAGATAAAAAGAAGATAGAAAATCATAAAAGACAGTTTTCAAACTAAAGCCAGAAACAGGACATTTACGTGAGTCGAAAAGAAGCAAAATGCGTTGTAATGGCAACAAGGAAATTTCACAAGCCAAGATCGCGAAAGGAACATTTTTCTGGATAACCGGTTTCGACAAAGCTATGCTGTCGTCATCGGATGTTACACTTTTGAATTTTTACAGCATATTACCCATCAGCGTTACAAGTCGCTTTACACTGCATATATGTGTGTATCCCACTACCATGAAGACCACAACACAACGGCGTGTCAAAACAAAAAGTAATACGTACAAATACAGACCTAATACTTTTGCATTTGACGTGCCGACGTGTTTTTATCCTCTTGGTAGTGGGGTGTACATATGCAGTGAGAAGCGGCTATTAACCCTGATCGATAAAGTATTGAAAAATTCAAAAGCATAGATCCGATATAACATCATGGCTCTATCGAAACCGGTCATCCAATAAAATGCGTTTTTTGTTTTCTAGCGATGGTAGCGAATGCAGTTTTCTTCAGTTGCCATATACTGAAATCACCCCCAGACTGACCACATCAAGAATATGTAACATGCTACAGCCGGCCACGGTGGCCGAGCGGCTCTAGGCGCTCAGTCCGGAACCGCGCGACTGCTGCGGTCGCAGGTTCGAATCCTGCCTCGGGCATGGATGTGTGTGATGTCCTTAGGTTAGTTGGGTTTAAGTAGTTCTAAGTTCTAGGGGATTGATGACCACAGATGTTAAGTCCCATAGTGCTCAGAGCCATTTGAACCATTTTTAACATGCTTCAGTGAATGAATATGCTCTGAATAAAGCTTACTTCAGGAAGGCGTTCGTCTCTTAGCATGACAAAAAGGCATGACACGAAGAAACAGTTATTGAGTTGTAGTAAAATAAATGAGTTGGCGAGAAGAATAGACTGAGCTAGCTGATAAGACGTATGGACACGAACACAAAATACTTTGCAGAAGGCTAGGGGATAGGACATGCTTGAGTGTGACACTTGGGTGTCAGACTTCACAAAGGCAGTTCAGTGAGAGACTTCGACTCTTCCCTCCAGTTCGGAGCTAAGTCAGCCCTTTGGTATGCCGAAATGGATATTTTGAAAGGGCACGGCCGATTTCCTACCCTATCATTGAAACATTCCGAGATCGTACTGTGTCTAATCGCCTAGATGTCGACGGAACGTCAAATCCTAAGCTTGCTTCCTTCCTTTCATCCTACAGTAGCTTGGTTCCGAGCAGGAAGTTCGCCAGTGCGAACCACAGTTGACGCCCTCTCTTATCTAACTCTAGCTGGGGGCACTAAGCACGTACCTCCAACCAAATACAAACCGCCATCCGCCTAGCTGTCGGGAGAGTCCTGCGTGAATTCAGCCGGCGCCGACGAGAAACGGTCACCGTCGAATTAACGACGTGCACTAAAGCACAGCCGGGTCGGTTTGCCTGCCAATGCTGCGTTGCTCTCAGAGTAACTGTTACTAAAATCCCTTGTAACGACTCAGATTTCCATAAATGTAACGGGCGTACTACTGTTCTGTGTTTTAAATCGGAGGGAAGGATATGTCATTGCATAGGGTTGTGCATAAAAACCTCCAGCGTTGCAGAAGCCGACTTAGTGAAAACTACAAGACCAACAGAAAAGTTTTGCGTATCAGTAAACAGAGCATCATCTCTCCGTATTTCTTTATGGAGATGGCGCAGTGGATAGCGCACTAGACTCGCATTCGGGAAGAAGACAGTTCAAATCCGCGTCATGTTATTATAATATTACCGGTATTTAAAAGTAAATAATGTAATATTGTATTTATCACTTTTGCTGGTGGCAGAATTACTGTAATGGTAAAATAGTGCATAGAAAATTTTTACTTGGCGATAATAAAATTATATTCCGCCAACCAGCATCAGATTCCCACCAGACCGACAAGAACGTTTACCGACGGCATTGTTTAGAGACCGGTGACCAATCTCAATTTCACGCAGTTTGCTTAATTACATTGACCAGATACTGACAGAAAATATCTGTAAAAGAGATCTGAGGGACGCTGAAATAAAGGCTTGATAAAGTAATAGCCGACTGAACACTAATAGCGTTCGGCTGTGGCCACTAAACTATTCGTCGGCAACTCTCCTTCGCAGCAGCCTGAAAAGGTTCTAAAATGCAACACAATAAATAGAGATTGGCATTAATGGAAGAGGAAAGTGTGTTCCTAATTCAAACACGGCTATTGTAATTAAATTGGCGTAATTATTTAACAATAATGTTACAGATACGTCTCTCTGGAACATTATCGGACCAGAAAAAAAATTCCTTACATTAAATCGTGACCTTATATCCTTACTTTACAGATTTATTTATTTATTTTAGCCATAATTAAACGATTGGGGAATATTCTATTAATTATTCACAAAGGAACATTTCCTCATTGTGATTTAGGTTTTCCGAGTTTTCCCTAAATCGCTTCAGGCAAATTCCGGGATGGTTCTTTCGAAAGGGCACTGCTAACTTCCTTCGCCATCCTTCCCTGTTCCGATGGGATTGATGAACTGACTGTCTAGTCCACACCCTCAAATCAACCAACCAACCATATTTCTTTTCGTAACACGTGCTGTGTCGCAGTTGCAGAGCGCTCGTCAGGGGGCAAGCGTTCTAGAACATATAGCAAATCAGGCGTATTATCGCATGAAATTAGTTCATGCCGGAGATAGAGAATCTCATGAACAGCTGCCGTCATGCCTTTTCGAACACTTGCAGCGGCAGCAGCAGCGACTTGAGTGAATAACACAGACATACTTTCGTTTGCCACATCACTAATGGTACACATTGTGATTTATAAACTTGGAGAGATACTCTGTACACTCATATGTGTCTATTTTCTGTATGTCATGTAGTTTACATGTAGTTGTCTTCTGGAACCGAAAGGACAGTTACAGATGTACATGTATATATTAATAGAAGTTAATAGTGTTTCGTAAACGATATCTGAAATCAATAGCTATAGTCCGAACACAGTTTTGTGTAAATAAGTAATTGGAGTACAATTTATTTTCATTCCTGAAGCTGGTACACCTTGTCGTATACGATTTCATACACAATGGTAAGGAGAGGTGGGTTACAGAGTGGTGCGGCAACTGGCACCTTAGGAAAGCTGGACAGGAGCAGAAATTATTAGCGAACAGGTTAACACAACAAACAGAAGATTTAATTAACTTGTAATTCTTTAAACGTACAAAGACTCATTACAAATGATGCAACAAGAAATAAAGTCCAGCTGTCTATGTTACAAGGAAGAAGCACGAAAGAAGTTATCGTAGCATAGTGGTGGTTCCGAGTGGAAGTGGGGGGATTGGCTGCCGCCGTCCATCCTATGTCACAGCGGCAGAGGGCCCTCGGCATACAGAGCCACTGGAGGTGTGCCACAGCGAGCATGTATCAGTGCATACTCCATAATCCGCGCGACCGCTATCGGCGTCGAAAGGAAACTCGCAATTCTATTACCAACATAATGACACCTAAGGTGTGCTGTCGATACGTGATACTACACAACTAATATAATTATTTATGATTAATTTGCAAATGCTGCAATGATGTGCAGTTATGTTGTATTTGAAGAATATAACCCATAACCTTAACTAAATCTGTCAGTATATTTTGGGTGAACAGAACTGGACGTAACGAAATTCTGACATTACATAGACGTCGTCCGGCAAGGTATGTCAAGTTGAGCAAATTCCGTCACTACCTTAGAAACGAAACATATGAGTGATAGACTGCACATTTAGAAACGTAAGTTGCATGGTTTTATTATGTTAGTTATATTTCAAGCTGTACAGGAGTTCCCACAGTAATTTAGTTTTTTGCTATAATATATTTCTAACCTGTATATGAGTCCAGTATCACTCTTTTGTGTTTTAATTTAAATCTCTGTTATTCTTAAGATTTCTGTAAATTCTACACTTTTTTCCGCGGACACTGTTTTCTTCTGATCCATATTAAGCTTAGCAGTGAGTTTCGTTACATGTTTCCTTTCTTCTTAAGTACATGAATGAATCCTTCAGCATGCAATAAAGGTGCTCACTCATGGAAGTCGTCGTCTGACAGAACTGTACTCACAATAGTGATTATAAGCGGAACCTACGCCTAGTGGCTGTTAATCATAGCACTTTTAGACAGTCACGCAGTCGCACTTTGCATAATTTCACTCTCAATATCACCTTTGCTGATCGACAATCTTCCACAAAATCGGTATATTGACGTGGCGTTACACCATATAGCACGTATTCCTGGTCGATTTGCAGCTGCTGACATAGACACAGCTTCTAAGCCGACATAAGCATTTTGCCCTCGTTGAAGGCCTGTAATGTATAGCCACATATATCCACCGCAAGCTACTGTACAATATACTATAAAGGGTACATCGTACCAATATTCTTGCATTATTCTATTTCCATATTTATTCAGGCTGACTGTATGTTTCCCAAATCTGCCGCGTGGTCTACGGCGCCTTGCCACGGTTCGCGCGGCTTGCCCCGCCCGAGGTTCGAGTCCTCCTTCGCGCAGGTGAGTGCGTGTCTGAGTGTGAGTGTGTGTGTGTGTGTGTGTGTGTGTGTGTGTGTGTGTGTGTTGTCTCTGTCGGCTTATCGGAAGTTAGTTTAAATGAGATCAAGTAGTGTGTAAGCCTAGGGACCGATGACCTCAGCAGTCTGGTCCCATAAGAAATTACCACAAATTTCCAAAAAGTTTCATGACCCGTCGCCAAGATATACGACAGTGTAGGGTAATGGTGACACATTCGTCTTCGAATACAGGATCTATGAATTTAAGGGGAAATAAATACGCAATATAACCAGTCATGTTTCTTCCGATGTGTTTCAGAAGCTTTGCTCCATCATCAGGTAGCTGTTTTGGTTGTACCTCAAGTACATTGCTCCTGGGAAACAATACACATCGGAATTTATTCAGTCCTATGCATCTTAGTTGCGGAAAAAATTACCGAACAGGATTACGCGAGAGCAACACAGTTTTTCCGTTTAAGTTCCCTGAGCATTCGTGTTAAGGATTTCGTACGAAGAACAATGACTTGTTACGATGTCAGCACAGTGTCTCTTAATTCATTCGATTTCTGTTGTGATTCTAGCCTGGTAAAGACACCAAAAATTGGAACAACAGAACTGGTCCCTCTAGCGTCCTATATGCAATGGAATTTGCAGATGAATTTCATTTCCCAGAATTAATCCCACATATGATGTCCAACATGCAGATAGAACAGCACTGCATCACAACAACAGGAAACGTTTCGCCACCTCAGAACAACCCACGGGAAGCTGCGTATCCAGAGAGTTGAAGCGATTTGTTCTCCATTGAGCATAAAGTGTTCTTTCACACGAAAGACACAGAGCTTCGTCTTTGGATGATTGTAAGCGCCTAGTACGAACAGCTTGTCAGGTGAATTTAAATAGAGTCAGATAGGAGTGTTCAGAGAGATGTCAGCATCAGCTAGCTGTCTATGGTGCACCCTCTACGTGCAGTTCCGTTACACGTTGTCAAGTCAGCAAAGCTGTTGTTTATGCACACTAACCACTGTGTGGCCTTCTCATGAAGCTGTCTTCAACGCTCTCGTGCGCTTCACTGCCAGCGTCTCGGCGCATCACCTTCGAATAAATGGTTGCAGAAAAGTGGTGCTAAAAATGGAGCTGAGCTGAGGCTCACTAGTGCCTATCGCACTGTATTTGTCGAGGTTTTACTGGTGATTCACGGGACATGTACAATATGATCAAATGTACGCGTGCACAGGAATTCATATTTACAATAAAATATATTTAGGAGCCGGAAGGTCATAAAAATGGCAGTCTGATTGAGACACTAGAAGCACTGTAACGCGGATATACAGCTCATTCCCAAGCATTATGCTTGACATTGAACGTACTCGACAAATGGCACCCCTATTAGCACACTACAAAACACTCGTTCGACCTATACTTGAGTATTGCTCATCAGTGGGATCCGTACCAGGTCGGGTTGACGGAGGAGATAGAGAAGATTCAAAGAAGTGCGGCGCGTTTCGTTACAGGATTATTTGGTAAGCGTGATAGCGTTACGGAGATGCTTCGCAAACTGAAGTGGCAGACTCTGCAAGAGAGGAGCTCTGCATCGCGGTGTAGTTTGCTGTCCAGGTTTCGAGAGGGTGCGTTTCTAGATGTGGTATCGAATATATTGCTTCCCCCTACTTATACCTCCTGAGGAGATCACGAATGTAAAATTAGAGAGATCCGAGCGCGCACGGAGGCTTTCCAGCAGTCGTTCTTCCCGCGAACCATACGCGACTGGAACAGGAAAGGGAGGTAATGACACTGGCATGTAAAGTGCCCTCCGCCACACACCGTTGAGTGGCTTGCGGAGTATAAATGTTGATGTAGATTTAGATGTAGATGTAGACACTATTGTCCATGTCGTAAACATCTGCATCCAGTGTGATGAAGTAACACACCAATCTGTGAGTGTGGGAAGAAAGGTTCTGACGATCATACCGTTTTAAACTGCATCGGTTTCCAGGTAGACAGGGAATGCAGGCAATTACACTACGATTTACAAAAAACAGTAATGGACCAGGATAAATGCACTACAATTAATTTGATTGCATATTGAATATCTAAAAATCAGCTCCTCAGCTTTCAGCTTTTAAGATAGAATATTCAGGGCGAATATCAAAATAACACTAATAGTGCGAAGAGAAAAACAGAAGAATAACAAGAAATATTACCTCCATAACAGAGAAAGAAAAACACGACTAAAATATAGTTAAAAGAAAGTACAAAGTAAAAAAGGTGAAAAAAATTTAAAATGGATGAAGCAACCACATGGAAATACGTAGTTTCGGTGATCGCCGAGGAACGCACATCCTTGTGAAGGCAATGTAGAATAGCGTAGCGGCAATAATTCCAGATGTCAGTATAGTAGAAGTTTCTTTGCTAAACACGAGCTCTTCCGATGCCGCCAGTAACAGATGTTAAAAAATAACCCACACGTTATTTATTAAATTGTAACACTAATATATATATATATATATATATATATATATATATATATATATATATATTCGTGGGTATAAAATATTTACGACCTGTTTAGAATCTCTGGACAATAAGTCTAAAATTTAATTGTTCATCATTAGCACTTTAGCATAGAGCATAGCAGAGATTCTCTGTAAGTTTCTGACGATGCAGAAAACAGTGTGTACATTCGACGCAGAGAGTGTAATTGCATAAGTGCTACTGATAACATTACTGAGAAACTGTACCATACCTCACTGTGCAAAAAAAAAAAGAATAAATAAATAAATAAGAAAAGGGCGGAAGTTTGGCATGAAATGTGTGGAGTCTGCGATAGTAATTTTGATACCTTACCACCACAGCAGAGCGAAATGATAGATATGTACACGTTATAATGTTTACTGAGTTTAGTAAGGTATTTACTACACAGACATTACATTCCACTGCAGTTCCTTCTGAACTACGTGCCTCAAACCTTCCTTGGTATACACAAATTTCCAAGCCTACATTAGTGACACAGCTATTCGGTTCTACAGAACAGGTAACGAAGTAGTCTACTACATTATTTCGAATAGTAATTTTCGCTGCAGATTGTAACCGAACCAGATATTTTATCTTTAAAATTATCGCCCTGATCGTATCTCTTTACTCTGTCTCGAGCTCGAATAAAAATTCAGCATAGCGCAACATATTACAACTTCTCCTGGAAAAACGAAGGATAACATTTACTGGAAGCTGAAAACTTCCCTCACAGACTGTACGTAAACGCTCTGTTTGTGAAGATAAAGCTCTTCTAGGAAAATGATGGCTCACATCTGTGGAATTACGGAATGCCTCATCAGCAACAAACACAAATGGTACATCCTGCTATGTGGTATCTGTCAGTGGGCGTCAGCTGGCCACATCAAATGCTCTGGTGTCCGAAATTAAAGCAACAAACGGAAATTTTGCAAGATTGCGTTTGTTTTACCACCAGACAGTATAAACAAACAAAGTAGAAAGAATTTAAAGAATGCAGAACTTAAATAACTGCAGCATGCATAACGGTAGACAAAAATGTTCTACGTTTTTCTTCCAACATAACCCATTTGTACACACAGTCCAGCAACTGGTTAGAGTGCTCAGTATGGGGTCTTACTACCTCTGGCATCAATACAGACCTGAAACCGACGGGGTATGCAGTAAATGATGTCATCAATCTCACGTTGAGGCAACAAGGCCCAATCTTCCTGCAGAGCTGCTCCAAGGTCTTGGAGAGCGGCTGTTGGATGTTGACGTGATGAAGTACGTCTCTCTTGTCCTTTCTAGACATTCTCCATGGCATTCAAATTGGGAGAGCTAGCAGGCTACGTCAGGCGTGCAATATCTTCCAAGAAAACATCAACCACCCATGGTCTATGAGGTCGAGCATTTCCATCAATACGAAGTCTGGGCCCACACCACCTCGCAACAACCGCACACGAGGTTCTCAAAATCTCGCCACGATATCTGAAAGCACTTAAACCTTGCCGATTACCCCGTACACTTTCGTGAGGAGGTGTTCGAGTGGTCTACATAATCCCTGCACACTCCGTTAGGTATCCTCCTCGATATCGCTCACTTTCCACAATGTTTGGGTCCCGAAATCGTGTTCCAAGAGAATCCGTCGAGAATCACTCTCCAGACCAATTCACCACAGAACATTGGCCTTCTGTTCGACCATCCAGGTAGCACGTTGACGACTCCACGCTAGACATTTCTTTCTGTGAAGACGCGTCAAAGGCACACAAGCAGCAGATATCCGACAGTAAATACCACTCTGACGAAGCCTTCGTACGTCGTTTGCTTCGACACAATACGTCCAGTGGATGCTGCGAGGTCAGATGCCAACGGCAGGGCAGTACTAAGGTGGTACCGTTGTGCCCTTACAGTCAAAAAATGGTCCACTCTGATGTCACACGTGGTCGGCCCTGCCCCGGTCTTCGGGACACAGTTTCGGTCTCTATAAGCTGCCACCACGCCCAAGAAACAACAGATTGAGTCACATTAAGCCGTAGGGCCACATTAGTTTGCGACTGTCCTACTTCCATTCCTCCTGCGGTCCTCCACTGCAGGAAATCTGGTAGGCGTCTTCTCTGTGGCATACTGCAACGTCTTTGACTTTGTATGCAACGACTGTGGATATGGAACTACCCGGCAAACAGTACCCCGTTTGATGGATGCCCTGACGTCGACGTCGACGTCGTTGCCCGTTGACTGGACTGTCAAAACACGGTCGTACGGACATCTGTTGATGGTTCGTATAATTATATCGTTAATTAGTCAGAGGACTGGGAAATAACGGACTGTTGATCTAATTTGGATACCAGTGTATATTGCTTACTATTTTCTTCCAAGAAAATGAAGTTCATTAAGAAATAAAGGTCAGAAATTCATTTACATATTTTTGTCCCTTCATATTGGAAATTCGTAGCAAGTTCCTTTGGAACCAAACTGCTGAGGTCATCGGTCCGTAGGCTTACGCACTACATAACCTAACTTAAACTAACTTACGCCAAGGACAATACACACACCCATGCCCGAGGGAGGACTCATATCTCCGACGGCGGGAGCCGTCCGAACCGAGGTAAGGCACCACAGACCACACGGCTACCACGCGCCGCTTCCCTTCATAATGACAACACATTAAGCAGTTTCTTTATGGGAAAAATTTTCAACTCATCTCTACAACCGACTAACAGACGACCGCTCACCAGGTATGTTCGGGACTTCGGCTGTGTACGTTCGAGAATGGCTGCAGGAAGAGACTCACTGCACTCCGATGCGCTGCACCCAGTGTGGATGGTATCAAGATAACACTATAATCTAACAGTTTATTGCTTCCTTTTCACGTCAAAGTGCAACAGCGAACGTTTTGTTTTTAGTTCTATCTACATTCTATAACTGCCATCTATGGAACTATCATTTCTTATTTTCTGCTGTAGAGCGCTTACATATTTATTAATACTTGCTTATAGCAAAATGTTATACATTTTATAAATTACATTTTAACCATCATTTGTTCGAGAAGTCATTTACCGTTTTCATTTATTAACCATCATTCAGGATGTAGGTCACAGCAGATTTATTAAAAGCATCCAATATTCCTCTGAAGGTGAACAATATCGAAATTATCCAGTGAAATTGTACAAACACCTGACGTAATTTGTCTTAGAATACTGACAGTAAAATTGCATGTCAAACAGACATCACAGGAAAAAGGAGACGAAAAATAAACAGCTTATGCTTAAAATGCATTTTATAAAATAATTTACGGCTGTTGAATCTCACAGAAACATTACAAAGTATTATACAGTTTTTGATACTTTCTCTTTTAACATGGCTTTCATTCTTATAGCATTTATGTGATGTTTTGTAACTTTTCACTAAATATAAAATCGAATTTGCAGTGTTTGTATCACTTTTCCTTTTGTATATTTATTCTAAGTTCATTGTGAATTGAGCCTTGTTTCCTACAATGTTGTAGGAAAATACGTGTGTCGCATTGTGTCCCTCATGAAGCAGGTTGTCTATGGCCAGTCAGAAAAGAGTAGATGGAGTACTCAGATCACGTAAAAACATTAAATTTGAAAGCCGCGTGTTTGTTGGCGACTTTTCACATCTCAGAACTCGTTGTACTATGGCATTCCAGAGTCATTCTCAGACCTCGCTTAGTTCTTTCTGCGAATGTCAGTAATTCGTTCATTCCGACTGAGTGTAATGTTCTGTACATTTTGAGAATGGTAAAAATTTCGTGTTTTTACTAATTCCCAGACTATAAATACTAGGAGCCTCATCCTCATTTCATCAGAACGTATATAATTTCTTCTACTTTTAATATCTTTTGGTCAAATTCTGCCTCAGTTCGAAAGAGCAATTGTTTTTAATACTAAACTTCTTACATGAATGGTATTTATGATAGTAGTATTGTCAGGGAGTCTCCTGTTTCGTTACAAAGGGGAAGAAGTGGGGCACCCCTTGAGATGCCCGCAGAACAAGTAATTAGGATTGTGGAAAAGGCCAAATAAAGTTGGGGTCACTTTCACCTTAAAAGTGTAATTTATTGTAATTTTATAACACATTTACAACTCAAGCGGCGCATAGCCGAACCTTTACAACTACAAGAATCAAAATGCGAATCTTTCACGGATGAAGGCCTCCAAATAAGAAATCTTAAAAATCAAAAAGATAAAAGTAGTTAAAATTGCAAATAAAATAATACAAAACAATAAAAAAATTCTTTTAAAGCATTGCTATGATAGATTATAAACAGACGATTAAACAGCAGTGAGAAAGACAGTGAAGAGAACAACACTCAGAAGCCTCCAGGGGGTCGGTCTGCCCTCGTTCACTTAGGTGAGACAGGTGGTGATCCCAAATGCGCTTGATCCGTCGAAACATAGCCATGGGACAGCCACTGACCGACTGACAAACGACTTGCTTGCCACCAATCGGTACATGAGAACTGAAATACAAAATGCTACGGGCGTGATTATCCACAATCAAATATGTATATGTATTACGCTGTCAAAACTACACATCGTGTGATACAGCGACAACAGATGAGGAAAGGACACTGCCTGAAATTTAATTAACTGGCCAGGGCAGGTAACCTGAACACGAATGGCTGCAAGGCAGAAAATTGCACCGGTGCACTTGAATTGTGGTCAACCAATATGGTTAATTCCACCGCATGGCTGTTGAATTTCAGCAATACAAACACTCGGTGTTGCTCACAGGAAAAGCTCCCCAACAGCGAACCACCGAAACGAACCACAGCCGCGCGGGATTAGCCGAGCGGTCAGGGGCGCTGCAGTTATGGACAGTGTTGCTGGTCCCGGCGGAGGTTCGAGTCCTCCCTCGGGCATGGGTGTGTGTGTTTGTCATAAGGATAATTTAGGTTAAGAAGTGTGTAAGTTTAGGGACTGATGACCTTAGCAGTTAAGTCCCATAAGATTTCACAGATTTCTTTTTAAACGAACCACAACATGAATGGACGCGGCTTGGGTACTTGAAACCACTACTCAACTTTGACGTCCTGGGTCGGTGACCCACGAAGCTCGTAGCGATCGGACTGCTCCACGCACGACCCGTCACTGCGCAGGGACAGCCAGCGAACCCAGCGCGGAGAAAACTTCCCTTGTCCGCAGCAACCGACCGACTCCTGCTGGTCCGTCCGCGACTGCTGCTCCGTCTCGACTTCACCGCTGGTCCGTCTCCCACTCACTTCCATACATACTGGCTCGGACCCAACCATGCTGGGGAATCATGCCCACTGGCTAAGCGACATCCCTGCACCAGTAAAGGAGCGACTTAAGTTCCACAAGATGGTAATTGAAGGGACCCAGAAGCGCTCAGAGAACCAGTTACACGTCGCCCGATGACACTGAGCCGTGCTAAAAATTGCTGTTTTGAAGAGCGCGCCGCAGCGCGAAGTGGAAAGCAGTCGCCATCCGTTTCTGGCGGTGGCGCCGCTGTGGCAATCGCAGCTTTGGTGTCTCCCTTTGGTGATAAAGAGGAAACGTTGACTGTTCACGTGCATTTAAGGAGCGCTATGAGCTCGGCAAGGGGAGTCTGTGAGTCTCGGTGAGTCTGATCAGTTGGTCAGCCGGGTCAGTGTGGGGCAGTCAGTGTCTGTCTGTCGTTCGGAGTGCTAGTATGTGTTAGGGCGCCAGCCTGCTCGAGTTTGTTCAGGCAATGGTCAATGGCGGTCGGATCGATCGGTTGGTCGGTCGCGCACTGAGACACAAGATGACTTGTCCGTGTTGAGCGTCGGCGCGTGTGAGGTCGCCACGTCAGTCCAGTGGACCGTGCCGTATAGCGAGGGGTAGTGGCTTCGCGGCCGACACGAGAGCAACAGGAGTCAACCCACGACATAGGTCTAGCCGGGACGAGTTATGACGCCGTGAGACGGAAGAGCGGCGCGCCTTCCTGCGTCCGTTGAAGCGGCTGGCAGCGGACGGTCCGGGACAGCGTTTTGGGGGTGGTGCGCCAGGTCTTCCCCAGAAATCGCAGTTTATAAGAAGTTAAGTGACTGGAGATATGTTGTTTCATTTACCTGTTAAATTCTACTTGTTTTCTTGGTCAGTCTCTCGTCCCCAACTTGCTCGTTTGTCTCTCGTCCGCATTTGTTAGGCAGTTAGTTTCTGTTTGTCTGTCTGTCGGTCTGCCGTACGTTAATAGCTGCCTCTGTAATGTTTGTCGGATTCGGTGTTAACGAATTTATTACTTAAGGTGTAAAGGCCGAGTTCCTGAAATGTGCTTTTATCTTGCCTATCATCTTGAGAGGTGGTATATGTGTAATGTAGAGCATGTTTGTACATTTTATGTAAGACTGCATTTCATGGGTTTTTATTTAAAGGGTCATTTTAGTATATAAAGTTGCCACCCTTCCACCGTAAGAGTTTCGTTTTAAAAACTAGTTGCACTTTCGGTGGCAAATAATTATTTTTAATGTTAGTGTTTTGTACCATTTCCATCCCTCCTACGGGGTGCATAGTGCATAGTTTATGTGTTTGCGTGAGTTGTTAAAAATTTTAGTTTAAAGTAATCTGGTGTGTTGAAGATTTGCACCAGTATAGTCTTTCAGAGGTCGTTGTGAGCGGTCGTGACTACTTCCGTGTTAAAAGGGAGTGGCAAGGTTCTCAGCCCGAAAGCTCAAATTGTAAAAAAAAAAAATATATTGTTATTTCTGCCTCTACATAAATTGTAACTTGATATTTACAGGTTGCTTTGTGATTATCTGTTAAAAACTGTTAAAAAAAGGGGTGGGGATTTTAGGAATAAAATTCCCATTTATTGAAAAAAAATTTAATTTGTTTTCATCAGTTACCTACTGGCAACTACTTCCACGCTCACATAGTATGATTAAATGTGTTAATGTTCTTGATGTTCTTGATGAATCGCTAGTAAATGCGGTAAATTCTATAAGAAAAGATTTTGAAAATAAATTCATGGTTCAGAGACGACCGAACTCTCAGAGCCAGTACGCCGATAACATTTAAAATAATCGTCAGTGGGACTAAGGCCAACTACACACACAACCTGAAAAACACTTGCACGAAGACCTGAACGATACAACAACAACTAAGCACGCATGAAGATAAATCGGGAGTCGATGCACACACACACAGTCGACTCATGAACGATAGGCAAGCCAAAACATGTCGTCCGGTAGGACGACCGATCCACAATCCACCAAGACCGTGGCCCGGCTCAAGTGATGCGTGGCGACAATGGTAGGGGGAGCCATGTGGGGGCAGACCTCACTGCTCCGACCCTACTGCACTAGTGCCGCCTAGAACTCCCCGACTGGCAGGTCCGGACTGAGCTCCAGACGCGTTCCAACTGCCTGGCAGACCTGAACTCGCGATCCGAACTCGCTTAGGGCAGGCAACGACCGGAAAGTAATGGCAGTCGAGCAAAGATACTACGAGTGGGGTTATATTGATAGGCGGTTCTAGCGCCACTCACGGCCTGACAAAGCAGTAACTCAGTGACACCAGTAATTTAAATTAATATAGTGAGGAGGAAGTATGTTAAAAACAGGGTGTAAAATACATGATGACAGGAACATGAGCCACACACGTCTGACGCCTCTCACAGTATCTCATCATCAGTGTTATGCCCAAGGGCAGGTTTTTCACGTTGTAACTCTCAATGTTCTCCTGTCTTCTGTCATCATCTTCAGATCCGGATAATTTTCACTTCTCCTTATGTCCTCTATTATTTTGTATCTCCTCCTTCCTGTCAGTACCCTCCCATGAAATATACTTTCCAAAGCGTCCGTTAGCAGGTACTCGCGTCTCATCGTATTTCCCATCCAGTTCTTCTTACTTTCCCTTGTAACCTTCAGCAGTCTTCCGCTCTCATCATTACTTTGAAATACTTTTTGGTTTACTTACTATTTACATCTAGCTTATACTCTCCAGTCTCCTCCACATCCATATCTCATATTCTTCTTGCCTTTTCTCGTGCTCTTGTGTCCATCTTTCTTTTCTTTCTATTGAATGCCTCCTTCGCGGTAGCAATGCGAGTTTTGACCTCTTGATGGTATCTCAAGTCCTCAGTAATCGTACCTCCGAGGTATTTAAATGCTCTTACCTGGTTAATAACAAATTGTCCTATCTTAATATGTGCCGATCTCCTTCCTTTGCCGATCACATTTGTTTTTGCTGTATTGATTCTCATCCTATATTCCACACAGCCATCATTCAGATCTCTTCCGGATAACAGAAACACTGCGGTATCGTATTTCGCAATCATTTCTTTCAGGTGTAAGCTGAACAACAAAGGGAGGAGGCAACAACCTTGTCTAACGTCCTGTCCAATACTCCAGAAATTTCATTTCCAATCCTGATCTGCACTACAGGTAACTCAGGAAATATGTTTCGAATACGAGGCGTTAGGACCAGGATGTCTGGTTGCTTTGTTCACACCTGTACTACAGGTAGAAGCCGCCTCGGTTTCGGCCACAGCGCTGACGTAAGGCTAGAAAATCAGACCAGCCACCAGCGTGAAATACAATTAGGTTGCTAAATACACGGGGGGCCGGCGTGCGAAGCGACGGCGCGGCTACAGAGGCGGCGCCCAAAGCGCGCCGCGGCAGCCTTTGCCGTCGCGACGCGCCCGCACCGCGCGCACACACAGTGACGTAGCAGGTGGCAGGTGGTGGGGGGCGACGCCGCTGCCACCGCAACCACAGCGGTCGCCGCCGCAGGGGTTCATCGGGCCAGGAGCTCATTACGCCGTGGCCACCGCCCGCCTGTGTGTGACGTGCCGTGGCCTGGCAGGGAGCACACAACACACGACACACACGCACACGTCCCGCCTGGACCACGCTGACAGCCAACTCCTCGCCAACGTACGCACAACACGTGACTGTCCTACACCGCTCCTAATCCCGTGTGTGTAAAATATTCAAGGATAAAGAGACCCCATAACAGGGGAGAACCGAGAAAGACATCTTCGTGTTGTGCAGAAGAGGATAGCTTTGACTTCGACCTGTGCAGAGTTACATATTTCACCCAAACGATATCTTTTCAAGTATTCGCTGAGCTATATCGTCATGTGAAGTGAGAACTTCTACAGAAGTGGTAGTTCAACAATTTTGCTCAAGAACCATTACTGAGATTGTCAATCGACTTCAGTAAAAGCCCTAAAAGGTTTTGGTCTCACGTAAAATCAGAAAGCAGTGAGGAGTCCTCTGTTCATTCACTCAGTGATCATACCAGCACCGAAACGGAATATAAGAGTGAGAAAGCTGAAATACTGAATCCGGTCTTTCCAAATTGTTCCACCTCGAAACACAGTCCCTTCTTACAATCACTGTACGAAAGTTGAAATGTCGGATACTGAGAAAACCGATTGCGAAATTGTGGAAAGGCGTCAAGACCGGATGAGATACCTTTAAGATTCTACAAAGATTATGCGAAAGAGCTTGCTCCCCTTCTGGCAGCAGTTTATTGTAGATCGCTGGCTACCCAGCGAATGGAAAAAAGTGCAAGTCATCAAGTTTTTAAGAAGGGTTGTAGGACAGACGCAGGTGGTTATACACTTGACGCCAATCTGTTGTAGAATTATGGATCGTGTTTCACTCCCAGGAACTATGACGTTTCTGGAGGACGAAAATTTCGTCTACTAAAATCAACATGGATTTCACAGAAAGGTCTATAGCGAAAGTCAGCTCGCGCTTTTATTCCGTGGGATCCATTGCGCTGTAGACAACGGCGCTCAGGTTGACTTTGATTTCAGAACCGATTTGTCACTGTCCTGTACTGCCATTTAGTATTAAAAAAACGCGAACTTACAGGGAACCGGAGTAGATTTGCGAATAGATTCAAAACTTTCTTTCAGACAGAGCTGAGCACACCGCTCTTGGCGGAATGAAATCGACATATGTGAACATAATTTTCGGAGTAATCCAAGTAAATATGATAGGACCGTTACTACATCGAAGAGTCAACGAAACTGGTACACCAGCCTAGTATCGTGTAGGGTTTCCGCAAGCCGCAAAAGTGCCACAACACGACGTGGCATGGACTCGACTAATGTCTGAAGTAGTGTTGGAGGGAACTGACACCATGAATTCTGTAGGGCTGCCCATAAATTAGAGAGAGCACGAGGAGATCTCTTCTCAACAGTACGTTGAAACGCATCGCGGATATGATCAATAATGTTCATGTCTGGAGAGTTTGATGGCCAGCGGAACTGTTTAAACTCAGAAGAGTGTTCCTGGAGCCACTCTGTAGCAGTTCTGGACATGTGGGGTGTCGCATGGTCCTGCTGAAATTGCCAAAGTCCGTTTGAATGCACGATGGACGTGAATGGATTCAAGTGATCAGACAGGGTGATTATGTACGTGTCACCTGACATAGTCGTATCTAGACGTATTAGGCGTTCCATATCACCCCAGCTGCACACATCTCACATCATTACAGATCCTCCACCTGCTTGAACAGTCCCCAGCAGACATGCAGGGTCCGTGGATTCATGAGACTGTCTCCGTATCCGTACTCGTCCATCCATTCGATACAATTTGAAACGAGATTCGTCCGCCAAGGCAACATGTTTCTAGTCATCAACTGTCCAATATCGGTGTTGACGTGCCCAGTCGAAGCCTAAAGCTTTTATCGTGCATCATCAAGGGTACACGAGTGAGCCTTCGGATCCAAATGCCCATGTAGATGATGTTTCGTTGAATGGTGCGCCAGCTGACATTTGCTGATGGGCCAAGATTGAAATTGCAGTAATCTGCGGAAGCGTTACACTTTTATTACTTTGAGCGATTCTCTTCAGTCGTCGTTGGTCCAATTCTTGATTTTTTCCCGAGGGCAGTGATGTCGGAGACTTGGTGTTTCACCGGATTCCTGATATTCGCGGTACATTCGTGAAATGATCGTATGGGAAACCCCACTTCACCGCTACCTTGGAGATGCTGTGTCTCATCGCTTGTGCACCGACTGTAACACCACGTTCAAACTCACCTAAATCTTGATAATATGCCACTGCAGCAGCATTAACCGATCTAACAACTGCGTCGGACACTTGTGTTATATAGGCGTAGCCGACCGCAGTGCCGTATTCTGCCTGTTTACGTATCTCTGTATTTGAATACTCATGCCAGTCCCAGTTTCCTTGGCGCCTCAGTGTATTTACAATGTATATAAATGATCTACTAAAAAGCGCCGGAAACTCTGTGAGACTGTTCGCAGTCGATGCGGTTATCTATAAGAAAATAGCGATACCGGAAGGCAGTACAGATTTGCGAAATGATTTGCAGAGAACTGACGAATAGTGCAGGCTCTGGTACTTGACCTCGAAGATAATTAAATGTGACGTATTGCGCATACGCGGGAAGAGGAAGCCACTACTGTACAACTACAATGTTGACGACAAACTGCTGGAAACATTAACTACCGTGAAATATCTAGGGGCAACTCTCAAGAGCTACTTTAATTGGAATGACCATATAAAACAAATAGTAAGAAAAGCGGATGACAGACTGAAGTTCATGGGAAACATCCTAAGGGTATGTAACTCATTCACGAAGGAAGTGGCTTACAAGACGCTTGTTCGACAGATTATGGAGTATTGTTCATCAATACCGGTAGGGCTGATAGAAGAGATATGATCGAACGAAGAGCGGCAGTTTTCACGCGTTCGTTTAGTTGGTACGAGAGTGTTACAGACATGCTCAACAAATTCTAGTAGCAGACGGAACAAGTCAAAAATTTTTCGTCACGGAGAGGTTTATTAATAAAATTTCGAGAGAGAACTGAGCCGTTCACGGTTCGTGTTCAGGCCATTTAGTGTTCAGGTCAATAATTGTTTGTCATCTTCAATTACGGTACTGCCGCCTAATTTTCTTATTCTGTTTACTGGCGTCGCTAACTTTCTGCCTTACTTTCCCGAGAGCGGCAGCAGCAGCGTGAATCAATAAGTGCACTGTCGTACCATCTCTGGAGCGACCGATAGTATTTCCGCGTCGTCGTGTGTCTGCCAGTCAGTTAGTTCGGGACGGACCAGCAGTGCAGTCGGGACGCAGCAGCAGTGAAGTCGGTGACGGAGCGCCGGTGAAGCGTCGACAGCCAGTGCTCGCCGACCGCTGGCGACACAACATGAACAGTCAGACGGAGGGAGATTGGAGCGGGATGACCGTTGGTAGGTCGTTCGGTTGGTCGTCACATAGGCTGACGCATATTTGGTCCTTTCACCATTTCCGGGCCTGTGAGTCGGGCGGATGGCGTGGAGCGAGGAATTCTCCACGGGACGTAGTTTGGCTGTTGCTGCTGGCGATCTCTACGCGTGTCGGAGTGTGTGGGGCTGTTCCCATTGTTACGAGGTCAATGGCTCACCGACCTTGGACATGAAAGTTGAGTTTTCATTTAATCTACAGTCAAGTCAAGACTGTTCCCATTATGTCGTTTGGAGTTCGTTGTCGGCTGTTGGGATATTCCCGCAAGCAACAACGCGGTTATCGAGTTGGAAAACTCTAGCCACCCTCCGGTGGAGTGTCACTGTATTTGGTTATTTGAACTGAAGTGCACCAGCGGAATCTTCTGCCTTTTGCCGTTAACTTTCCGTTTACCTGCCCTGGCCTTTGACGTAAATTTTAGGCAGTATAGTTTCATCATCGTGTTGTTACTGTCCAGCACGATGTGCAGTTTGACAGCTCCATGTATGATTGGTTGTGGGCGCCAATATCTTCTACGTTGTTCCGTCCAACTCCCTGTTGTGCCCTGATGAGATGAAGTGGAAGTTATCTTGTCGGTGGGCCCTTGACTGTCGGTCGGTTGGGTTGTCGTCGGATCGTGGATGGTTGTCCCGACTGCCTGTCTCACCTTAGCGCGTTAATGTTTGAATTCCAGGCCACCCCTCGAACATCTGAACAACCTTGGGTGTACTGCTTCTTCTTACGTGTTCTTGTTGTTTGTACTTGTATGGCTTCTAGCCGATTCTTTTTAATTAAGGTTGTTTTTGCCCTTAAGGCGAAACATTCTTTACGTCTTCAGCCTAATTTAAAGAACTATTTCACGTAAGAGCTTTGGAATTTTAAAGGTTTTAATGTTGTTGAATCTTAAGTGCTGGGCCTTCAGCCGATTTTGAGTTTGAGTTATTTTGCTCTCAAGGCCTTCAGCCTAAATTAAAGTACTGCTTCACGTAAGGCCTTAAGTATTTAAAAAAAATTAATGCTATGGGTTTTTAAGTGTTAGGACTTCGGCCGAGTTGAATTTAACTTGTTTGCTCTTGAAGTGTCTGATTCTTTGGGCCTTCATCCTAACTAAAGAACTGTTGAAAGATAAGGTTTTGCCTTTTTAATTTCTGTTTTGGTTGAGTTTTGCCTAATTAACAATTCTTTTATACAAGGCATTGTTAAAAAAAATCATGATATTTAGCCTTAGGTGTTGGGCTTTCAGCCGATCCTGAATTCAGATTGTTTGCTCTGAAAATGTCAGATTTTTTGGGCCTTCAGCCTAAAAAAAGAACTGTTGTAAGACATGGCTTGCCTTTTAAATGTCTGATTATGCTCGCGTTTTAAGTTATTGGCCTTCAGTCGATTTTAAATTAAAGTGGCTTTCAGCCAGTAATTAAGTCCCAAAGATTAAAAAATTTTTTTGGGCTCTTGTAACATTTGATCAAATAATAAAGTTGTATGTTCGAGTGTGACAGCCCCTTATTTTGGCCCCTTTCCACAATTTAAACTACCTGTCCTGTCGTGCGGGTTAAACTGGGCGTCTCAAGAACTTTTCGGGAAGAGTCGGATAACATGTTACTTCAAAAATGGTTTAAATGACTCTGAGCACTATGCGACTTAACTTCTGAGGTCATCAGTCCCCTAGAACTTAGAACTACTTAAACCTAACTAACCTAAGGACATCACTCACATCCATGCCCGAGGCAGGATTCAAAACTGCGACCGTAGCGGTCGCGCAGTACCAGACTGTAGCGACTAGAACCGCTCGGCCACACCGGCCGGCTGACATGTTACTTCCACATACATCTCACAAAATCACTACGACGAAAAAATTAAAGAAATTAGAGCTAATGTGAAGGCTTACCGACAATCGTTCTTCCCACGTGTTATTCGCGAGTTAAACAGAGAATGGAGGGATCAAGTGATGGTACCAGAAGTACCCTCCGCCACACACGAATAGGCGGATTGCTTAGTATAATGTAGATGCAGATGTGGGAGTACTCTTCGGGCCTCATCCGTACCGATCTCAGTACTATCTGGCAATCTAATTAAATTGCACTGTGAGACCCCAATATGCTAGCGGTTGCTGGAGCGCTGTAAGTTTGCCACCGTCCTCTGAGTACCGATCATTAAAAGTCGCCATCATTCGCAACACTTCGTGCCGAATGTTCTGTGCTTCTGTCTACTGGCAGCCACAGCCACTTCACAGTTGTGAACTGCAGTTGGCTGATGAAGTGTTGTTGTGCTGACTGTGTGAGTTTATGCCACACTGTTGAAACTAAAACATGCTGTTTTGGTATACTGATCATTTTTTCTTTTTGGACCGTCTGACTACAACTGAATGAAACATAATCTTCGTGCCATACGCATTTCGCCTTTATTCCCTGCAAGAAATCTTCAGTGGCATGGAATACGTACATATTTTTTATATTTAGTTTATATTTTGGGGAAACGTACTTGTAGGTTACAAACAGTTCTGATGGCTGATTTTAGCCATGATGTTTACCGGTTGCGTGGATTATTTTCTACGTACAATGTTTCTGTTCCATTTCTGGTGCCGTTCCTCTTCTTCTAATTGCCACTTGCGGTTTTCGCCACATTTCACAGCACCAGGAACTGAACACTTGTTTTGATGCAGTGTTTTGGTTTATGTTGCCGACTGTCGGATGTTCTTGCCAAAGATCGAATGTTACTCTCAACTTTCGAAAGTAATTTTTGATGTATCTGTTATATATATATATATATATATATATATATATATATATATATATGTGTGTGTGTGTGTGTGTGTGTGTGTGTTACTGCGTGTGTGCGTGTGCATGTTTTGGTGTGTAGTAGTATTTATTCTGATGATCATTTTTTCTATTTTTTGTGGTTGCTAGTGTGAGAGGGATGATATTTTATCTTATCGTTTCTTTTATTAAGTGCAGTAGGGAACTTGTACTGATGTGTGTTTGCTCATTTATCTTCATGTGGAGGTTTTCTTGCATTTGTATAAGGTATTTGTCATGGTTGTTAATTCTCATTACTTCCATTTCTTGTTCCACGTTTGTAGGATGGTGGTTATGGTATTTTTAATGTTCTGCAAATGTGAAATGGTTTGTTTCGTACTTCAAACAACTGATATGTTCCTTGCACCGTGTATTAAAATTCCTGCATGTCGTGCCTATGTCTACAGCATCGCAACTTTGACATTCAAGTTTGTATATTTCTGATCCCTGGAATTTATCCCTCCTGGTAATTGGTTGGCTTAGGTGTGATTGGAGGGTTAGTCCAGTCTTATATGTTATGTGGAAGCACTGTCTCTTTAGTATTTTGGCTACGCTGTGTGTTAATTTATGTTATTAAATCATAGTGTACCATCTGGTTGTTTTCTTTGTGATTTTTCCACTGTGTATGTTGGTTGAGTGTTGTTCTAAGTTTGCAGCTTGTGAGTCAGACGGACCAAAAAACCAAAGTTATCGATATACCGAAATATTTATTACAAGCAACTGAGGAAGACAAGACACCAAAAGTTGAAGATGCTAACAAAAAATGCGGTGCTTATAAGTACGAGGAATTCCGTAAGGCAAAATAACTTTTTGTATAATGTTTCGCTGCAGGCTGTCAAAATCGAATAATTTCCAGGTCAAATCAGCCTGTGTAGGCGTGAAGTGCCCATTGTACAGACAAGCGCGTCACAAAGTTTTGTTGGTTAAAATATGATGACTGAAGACCTAGTTTGCACCTTGCGATGACTTTACTACTCCAATTAAGACTACATGTATGCCTCAGACCGTATATTACGTGCATATTTTACTCGCGTAGGTCGGTAAATTGAAACTACTGGATCTCGCAAGCGGTTAGCGATATCAAAAAAAGATTCGAAGTTCCCTGAGAACGCCATCTTAAAAACATTTGGTAAAAATTCGACAATATTACATGAACAGAAGTTATAGAAATGGTAACCCCTAACATTTGGTACCTTTGGTAAACAGAAATTACGTCTTGTCAAAGTTTTCTTAAAAACCGTTTATGAACAAATGGTGGTTTTACAAGCCATCTAAAGCCAAAACTAGACTACACATAATGCAGAAGAACCAACCAATTTGCTCAATTTGCCTGGGCTGGGGGAAGCGTGTGACGTTCAAATTTTGTCCCTGTCCTGTAGGACATATTCCTGATAGGTATACCAGTGGTCATTGGGCCACGGGCTATCCAAAACGCTTGACCCATTATCTCTGTGATAAATAGAACTCTAGATATGACCCATGAGGAATAGCATTTTTGCGCTGCTTTTTGGGATATATTGGTACAGTGTACTCCCGTGCGCGGACCAATATCAAAAGCCGGCCGCTGTGGTCGAGCTGTTCTTGCCGCAGGCCGTGCGAATACTTTATTTGGGGGAGGCCGCACTTTGATGACCATTGTTCTACACTGTCAATACTGCTTCGTAAGTCGTAGTTCAGCCACAGATTGTACACAGGTGGTCCAAAAGCGTTTATTTCCAGAGGAAACTCATTTTCGATGATCAAACAGGATGGGATCCTTCTAATTGACAACAGAACTGTAAGTAGTAACCACGAAGATGTTTGCCACCCATCAAGCTAAGTTTCACATTATTGATTTGCAAGTAAACGAAATATAAGCGAATTTTCTCTAATGCTTCGGCCGACATATGAAATTTCTCTTTGGAAAGTGTAGCTGGAGTCGGCCCAAACAAATACTGCTCGCCACATCTTTCATGCGCCGCCCAGTGTTTCCGGTTACGAGCAAAATGATTTTTAATGCGGAATTTTATGCGGCTATTCAATAGAGCGGTTTGAAATTAGTGTACTACGACATTCATTTTATCGATATAGGGAGAGCAAAACACTAAGGGTAGCCATTACGCCTGCGGAGACAGTGCAACGCTGCTGCATGGCGGTAGCAATAAGCGCGGGCCATGGCGGCGCTGTTGTTCCTGGTTTACGGGTTATTCTTCCTGTTTTACTGCCCCTATTAACATGTATCGATGAAATAAATATCGCATTACATTAATTTTGAACCACTCTGTTATAAATTCCGCTTTAGAAATCATTTTATGCGTAACAAGCCACGAATCGACGCTCTCCGGCAACACCGGGCGTCGCGTGATAGACGTGGTGAGCAGTATTAGTTTGGGCTGACTCCCGGCTGCACATTGCAAAACCGAAATTAGAAATACCTGCAGAAACAGAGACAATCCGATTGACGATTCGTACGATGACTCGGCGAATGCCGCAGTGTCTTTCACGTGAGAAAAACTGTAAAGCCCTTAAAGGTAAATTCGTATGGCATGGTTGACAGCCTCTTACGAGGGATTTACAGCCATCCATTGGGACACGATGAATTGAGAACTCTCAATACTGCAAAAGAGCCGCCTAGATTGATTAATCTATAATAAATTTCAAGGTATGTTATATAAGGGGCTGCGAACATACAGACCAACTGTCGAAAACGGTGCAGCATCTGCTTCCCATTGCAATACTCCTAGCATGCAGTGTCTTTCATAGTACTCTCACCAGCCAAGCAAACACGGAATGGAGAATTTTAGTGGACGAGGATTTTGTAATATCAAACGGTTACTATCAAACCATATCACTTTTCTTTATTTCTCCATGACCAATTTCGGCCAAGGTGCCTATCGTCAGACCAGTTGTTACAATTACACAGCAACCTGTCGAATGTGGAAATGAGACTTCGCTGTCATTTTCAACAGTGAACCCTCAGTTTTACATTCCACAGGTTAGTCTGTAAATCTCACGACTGAAGATGGACAACTGGCCCAAAACCGGTCATAAGGAAATAAAGGAAAGAGATACGGAGACCGAGTTTGGAGATTTTTTTTTATGAGTAGCGATCGTGGTTACTCTATGAAGACGAATACCTCTAGCTTGGCGTCAGCGAATGAGCAAAGAGCTTGCTCAAACCGGTTAATACACTATAAATTGAATGAAAAGTTAGACACTTTTGAACATCAGTTGATACAAGATGAACTGAAAAAAAATTAGACAGTTTTGAAAACACTTTTTTCTCACCCAGATTAGAAGTAATTTTACATTATCCTAAGTGTACATGACGTTATTTTCTCTTTACCCATTATTTTGGCTGAGTCGCCAGATAGATGGGCAACTGTATGACTCCAGGTTGCAGATTGATGGAAGATTGAGTCATGCCTATGAATTTGATCTATCAACGAAGTCTCCTCACTGCCTTTGACGTACAAGATCATGTAACTGTGTTCGAAAATTCTGATCGATATCAGCATTCTTGTGTGAACCAAAGCAGGGTTAACCGAGTGTGTTGCACGGAAATAACAAGTTAACCATAATACAACTGTCTGAGTATTGGCACACTTCTTTCTCTGAACGGTTTTGGTGAATTGGCGGTTCTGGAGAATGCAATGAGAACGTATCCATCCTTCGTGAATGCAATGAAAGGAATACCCTTAAATATAAACCGTCAGCGTGTATTGTAATATCCTTTAGTGTCAATAGTGATGTTTGAACTCTGAGATGTCATCTTGAAATGCGTCAAATGTGGGATAGAACCTGTTCATTTATACAACTCTTTGCACAATTCCAGTGAGTGGTGAATATTTAATGGTATGGGCACATAATAAAGAGGGGCGTACTGCAGTTTTCCCGGTGACTTTTCTGATGATTTAAATCCTATATGTATGTCTAAGAGAGCATGGTGAAAAGTAATGCCCGCAAAATTACGTGAAATCTCTCAAAGATTTTAAGAGAAAACACTTATTAACATTCTACATCGTTATTATTCGTGTGTACATATTTATTTCTCAACATAATCACCATGGTGAGAAACATATTTCTCCCAACGAGAGACCACTTTGTTGATGCCGCCACTAAGAATGTCTGACTTTGCTGATGGAGCCGCAACCCCATCTCTGCTTCCGCTGATTCATCACAATTAAACAGAAGTCCTCGAAGCTGTTCTTTAAGTTTTGGAAACAGATGAAAATCAGTCAACGCCAAGGTGGGACTGTATGAAGGAAGACTGATGACAGTAAGCCCAAGGCGTTAGATTGTGAAAGCTGTCGTAGCACTTACGTGCGTTGTAGCACTGTCCTGCTGAAAAAGAGGGAGCTCCATCCACGGAACAACTCTTCCATTTTGTGACTTCAGATTAATGAGAACACTGACACAGTTCAGTTCAAATAATACAACTCAGAGTCCTCTGGCCGCGGAGGGTTTCCACTTCCATCAGCAAAGTGGGAAAGTCGACTAAATAACATACACGACATTTAATACCTCATCCAGCATTCACAAAAGAATAGAACATTCGAAGGTATTACTTTTCAGCACGCCCACGGGTAGGCTTTTGTCCAGATTTCACAGTTTCATTGTGCTTTGAGCACTCTGTCATGATGACGGATGCAAATTCCTTAGATTTCTGTTGGCTGATTGTGGGTCTCAATTCGTCGTCACCCTCAAAGTAGGCAGGGTGAAACGTTGTGTACGTGTAACACAAAAGGCTGTAGATATTATTTTCCCTGTTTAGCTGTAAGTTATCAAATGAATCAAACACTAAATAAAGGTGACCTTTACCACTGATTAGTTTACAACTGTTGAACACGTTCGAATCCTTTTTTAGGTTCCCCTTCGTCTCAGTTAGCAGCACCAGTATAATGAAGCCAAATGTTTCTAATAAAACAGCTGTTGTAATAGGCCATGTCTTTACTGATGTGGTTGGTAGAAATGGATATTCGGAAAGTTCTGATGAATGGATATTTAATTGTGGTAAAATTCCAGTATTCAGTATCTACAGAAATTTCAAACAAACCTTGTCTGTTATAGAGATATGAAGCATTTTCCAAGCCGGTTCCTTCAACACAGTTTTATGCTCTTCAGTGTTAGTCTGTCCTTGAAAATGAGTTATTATCCTTTATAGAATCACTTCTTGCTTCAAAGTGTCCCATGAGAGTCTCAAGTTGTGTACACACATTAAAGAGATCAAATTGCCTTATCAATTCATCTACGATCTATCCTGAATTTAGAAAATAATTCAAGTCTGAAGTTGATGTGAAAATGTATGTTTTGAGAGTTGATGTGATTCCAGGATTTATTGTGCAACTGACCTCGACAGCATTCAGTTCAGTGCTGTTTCTTGAAGCCGAAAGGCAAATGCATTACATATGAGTTGCAATATCACAAATTTTCTTTTTTAGTGTAGGAAACAGTTTGCTTGGAATTAACAAAATACTCTACTGAGAAAGAGAATCCTAATCTCACTATTATTATTAAACATCACTGAAGCAAAAGGTTCCTGCAAGAAGTATTTCTGGCATATGATGTGCTCATCATATTTCACTGGACGTGTTATATCAAGTGACGTCATTGAGTGGTGTCAAGCCTAACTTGTAATTTATCCATGTTATCATGTTGTACTTCCGTTGTGATGTAGTATACTGATGGCTGTGTGCAGTGATTTTATACCTTACACCCATTCTGCTCCTCCTGCACCAAGTGAAGATATATCACGATCTCTTCACCATGAAAGCTGACTAGATTGACATCCTGGTCTCCAATATTCAACTCCAAATGGTGTAATGTATGGGCAGTCGCCAGCAGGCACCGCGATAATTTTCTATCCTGGGTCCACTGTAGGGAAGATTTCATAGACTTTGTGAATTAATTTATCGTGTAGATACAAATTCGTAGCAATATTACACCCAATAAGAAACGCACTAACTGTGGATAAACACATAGCTTGTGCTGACTTGTAAAATTTATCAAAATTGTTTACCAAAACTTGAGTACTTGAGAGACCCGTAGCTATCCTACTGAACGTCCCCAGGTAACACCCAGAGTCTGTTCTGTCGTTCTTATCTCTGTTTTAAATGTAGTAATGTTAATATATAACTCAAACCCTTTTACAAACTCCTTTATAACTGCATTTAAATGATGAATATCATATGAGCCAGGGAGTATTCCACAACTTTACCGTTTCCTAGATGGAGTTCGTCTTGTGACATTAGGAATGCTGTTGTCGGTTTCTAAACAAATCACTGTTATGCTCCATTCCCGTTGCTTAGATCAAGTGGCAGAAACTAATTAGCGCTTATAACTGCTGATCGCTGTTTTAAAATTTCAGTACATAAAATCACATCTCAAACTCAACTGATTTAGGGGTGTGCATGCTTCCTTTTTTATGGAGTCTCCAGAAGGAACATGAGGCATCAATTGCCACAAATATACTTATCGAAGTCTTGGTAGAGAGGAAAATTGAAGAACACATAGTTGTTTGTAAAGTAATGGTGCAAATTCTCTGGTGTGAGTAAATTTCTAAGTGAGTCAAAGTAGTAGAAATTACTTCTATCTTTAACAGACATAACCCAGCGAGTTGCATACTCTCCTCCAAAAGCTAGATTTACAATTCCGCATTCTCTGCATTTCCACGTTGTCTTAGGCACCGTATTCCACATGAACACGCGTAAAATCTCAGAATGTGAAAATTTTTGGTGAATTTAAGCACACCTGCATTTGTAATTGGGCTTTTGGGTAGTATGTATATGAACTGTTTTCACTAACAGTCCAGGTCCTTTCCTGTGTGCTTTTAAATATAATCCTATTCCAGTATGACCGATTCCATTGTACTATTATGTCTTGTCAGCTCCTCAAGATGTTCTTGTGCACTTTGTGCATTTAGAACCGTTCGGGCTGTGGATGATGCTCCTGTGATCCAGTAGTTTAAAGTCCCGCAAGCGCAGAAATTAGGCATTGGCTAGTTCTATCCGATGTTTAGGTACTGGTAGAACATGTAGTGCTATAATCTTTCTTCTTGATCTTCTTCGTCCTCTTCTGCCCCTCTCTGCTTCAGGACATTTTAAACTGCTGACAACTACGACATGCTGCTATTCTACAAACGTTCTTTGGAGTTTCTTCTGATTTTTAAGTGGGTGACGGACTGTGCTCATAACTCCTCAGAAATTTGTCCCAGCATCCAATCAGTTTGGTGCACATTGTTTTATCAATTGCTGTGAATGTCACAATACATTTTTGTGGCATGGTGCTCTTCCCTCTTCCACGCATTTGCTGGCTTTATTAGCTACAATTCGATCTGCAGCATGACTTCCTGCCGAAGTTTTATTTGCTGCATACACAATATTATGTTCCTTGCAGGCCTTGTCGAACAGATTGGTATTCCGTTATTGCCACATTTGAGCCACTTCTCTAGTTTTTTTCCCGGCGTGAAGTACTAGTTGCATCAAGGGATCTGTGATTCTACCAACAGGTTGTCGAGAACAGTGCCTTTACCGTGTATGAAGCCCACTGTGTGATGCACATTATACTATTGCATGGTTGGAGGGGTTTGTGAACCTTATTTTATACCACGTCTTTAGCATTATCCAACTGTTGTGCAGTAAAGAGAAGCCAAGACATTTATCCATGACCTTATTCCTCCACCCTCTTCTGAGATGTTTTGTGGGAAACATATCGCATTCACTGCTCTCCATAATTCTCATGTGTAAAAAGTAACTCGGGCTCGGCGCAGATTAGGAAAGCATTTTGTTTTCCTTTCTAACGAAACTATAAATCTTCCATGTTTCAGTTAGCCAACAAATGAAGTACATGGCACGCTCTGGCTGTTGCAGTTCTATCTTCAGTTTACACATAGATTAACAGATACATTTTCTGAACTAAACATATTACCGGCTAATTGAAGATTATAATAAACAACTGTTCCAGCTCGGTAGTTCCAAAGACTTGTTTTCCTTTACTGGGCCATGGTTCCGAAAGAACAAATGGATATACGATTAAAATTATAGTATTTAAACTTCGGAAAAAAACTAGAAAGTTATTAATGCTACTGTCCATCTCAGATTTTTCCTTCTTTTACCATTCAATACGCAATGTATTTATTGGTCTATATTGTAGACAGTCACTTAAGTTTCATTCTGAAGTCTCTTAAGTCTTTACGTAATTACTATATCTTATGTCCAGTGGCTAATGTCATCTGTAAACTTTTTGTAGCTTTACGTAACATTATTCACATTCAGAACTACGTATTTTTGACTGTTTAATGAAGTAACAAAAACACTGGTCTAAACTGTTTTTACTAAAGCAATGAAAAATCACTAGAGAATTTAAAGATTTACATTTACGAGATGGTTCAAATTATGGTGCCGTCAATATAAAACACGCTCATCATTTGTAAAAGGACGTGAGCAGTTTTGTTTGCATTGTTGTAACAAACAGTCTACTTAGAACTTCGTGGAGAAAACAACCGCGATGAATCCGGAGCTTAATTACGATCTTATATAATCTGTTATTCGATACGGTGTTCAGTATGCATAGTAACTGCTTCTGAAGATGCCGCGTAAGGATAACTTTGAAGATCAGCGGAGGGTCGAGTCCTCCCTCGGACATGGGTGTGTGTGTTTGTCCTTAGGATAATTTATGTTAAATAGTGTGTAAGCTTAGGGACTGATGGCCTTAGCAGTTGAGTCCCATAGGATTTCACACACATTTGAACATTGTTTTGAAGATTAGCGGCTAGTGCCAGTAGGCCTACTCCAGCAACAAAATGGAGATCGCTGAATGCTGCTCTGTAAATAATGAGCCAAGTAGCACTATATCTCTGAAATACTTATTTGATCAATGTATTTCTCTGGTACACTACACACGTCAGTAATTACATGATGTGTGTTCAGTAAATCAGTTTCTCGAGTTGATTGTCCCGTTTCTGTTTGTTGAAGAAATAGTAATTTTCGTTAAATATTTACAGAAATAATTGTATTAGTCTATTGAGTTGCTCCATATTGTCTCTAATGAACAATGAGTATATAAAAAATTAGCTGCTAATTGTTTAATGAAAGGATATATATTGCGCATTCAATCGATTGGGAGCCACATCACACTGCAGTGGTGCAGGAATTAACACGTATTTATCAAATGTATTTCTGTAAGCGAGTCATTTGTTTTCGGTGAATGAGATGCAGCAATGCAAATATGTCGTGCTTACACGATTGTTAGTGTGTGCATCGGTGCACTTGTGGCATTTCAACCGTTGTAGTCTGCCGTGTTTGTGTGCGTAAATAGCAAATACATGCACATGCAGGTTTCGTCGACTTTTTGAAAAGTAATGGGGAAATATTTTGTGAAATACTACTGAGACGAATCAAGCATCCTAGAGTGTTAGTGTTCAGGATCGATGTAATTAATCTTATAGTCGTAGATCAGGCATATCGTATGGTAAGAATTTTTCTATTGACTCATTGCGCAACTGACAAGTTAAGATGTGAGTTGATTTTATTGCGACACACAAGAAGTCTTTAAAGTTTTTTATAGTATTTATTTGCTATGTGGATAATTATATAAGCTGCCTCACGTGACATGTATCTGAAATTCCTCTGGAGATCAATAATTCGAATGTCTCAGTCTTGGCGATTCGGCAACTTGCAGACTTAATGTGATAGCTTCCGAAGATTCCAATTAACGTAATTGTCTTTTTCACCGTCATCTTGTTATTTTTCTGGAACCTCCATTGCTGTCGGAATCAGTTACTGGAAGTATTAGTGGGACTTACACCATGTGAAATATATTTACTCTAAATGCATCTTCTGAATATGTGTAGAAAACAGAATTAAGGACTATGATGGACTGTAAGTGTGGAATAAGCGGAAAGGACTCTTTCAAAACAATCGACCCAACTATTTTCTATGTCTATTCGCAACACGTTGTATGTCAGCCATCCCTCTATGTGTTACGTATGTAACAATTCATAATCGAGTTTCTTCCTTATAATGTTGAGTTCATCGGAGTATCTTTCCACACGGGAAATATACACTTCGAACACTTGATGGTGATGTCATGGCATTATGCTACTGGGGAATTTAGCTTTTAAACGAATTGACTCAGTATTAAGTTTCCCAGAGCACAAGCGCTGCACGCGCCTGTTATTACTCTTCTTATGCGGGTATCGTAACTGAACAGCCCCTCGTATTTTATCCCACTGGAACTGTGATCGATTCTTGCCACCACACACATCCGTCTCTCCAAAACTAGAGGTGAGTTCACCTCTCTCATTGTTTCCTTGAAAAGTAGAAAAGTCCATTTTGAGAATTAATCCTTGAATTACGAGGTATGTTTCATCTCAGATCACTTGTCGCTAGATTTCCACAAAATATTACTAGGCTGCGTCATTCAGAGATATTTTGTGACAATCTACACAAGAACATGCCATTTTTCCTCCAGTACTAAAGTAGTGATTACTGCTTCGCTCGTCGCTATAAGACTTAAAATCGTCCTCATCATTATCAGCCTTTTGACATTTACTACCAGATAAAGGTTTCATTTATACTTTTCCGTGAATTACTGTCATCAGTGCCACACTGATAAGGCGTCCATAGAGCTATTGTCATATTAACTTCCTTTTCATCTTCACCTCGGTCGTTTCTTATGTCCTGGAATGTAGCTGAGGACTTCCTTGGCAGATGTACCTTCCATTTACCTGTTTACATGTTTGCTGCATCCAGTGTTGCATTCGTACTTAGGCCTCCTCCACCATTTACCGGCGATTCATCTGTTTGTTTCCTTGTCTCTCCCAGAGAATCACAGATAGAACCTCAACATTTTTCACTGAGTAACACGTAATTGCTGAATGTATTTCATATTGGGAGTCCATATCCAGCTAGAATTAACCAAAAATAAAAACAGAACACACAATAATTGTGAAGTTTCATCCTGAGGCGCACGGGAAGCTCAATTTTTAAATTCATCTAGAAATTACCATAATCACTCCATACCGGTCACAATCGGCGTGTACACACTGCAAAGCGTTATACAAGTGAGACACATTAAGCCATGCACTCACGTATGCACCACGTCAGTGAGGCAGATTCTAGTGCTCACAACGATATGAAGTCAGTTCATGGTGGCAAGGCAGCCGATATTGTTTCCAGCATCACGTCTGAGGCCAGGCGCCTCCTATCGGCTGCAGTTAATATCTTTGGTACTGTACAACACAGACTATAAACCTCGCTGTCTGAGGACTCAAATATAGTAGTCTGCAACTAAATACAAAAGATAATCAAGTAGTTCCATTGTAACGGTTAACACCGACCACCTTCCAGGGCAATCGATTCTAAAGTTAAACCTCTGCGAGGAATTTTAGAGAAAGTTGTGATCGTGAGGTAATCAATGGGAACAGAACAATATGACACGGATTCGTTTCTGAAACACTCTGGTATGATATAACCAACAGTAAACAAGTGGATCAGGAACAGACGTTCTCCCGGCACAAAAATATTACGTAATAATGTCGGACGTCAGCCTAATTAGGCATTCGTGTGTCAAGCAATATAATAAAGCAGAAGGCCGTGCTAAGCCTAACGTAACCCTCCGTGACACACACACACACACACACACACACACACACATACTAAGCCCTTTCTTTATATCTCTTCACACTGCAGCACAATAACCTAGCCTTGCAGATAAATGTACTACTTACTTGGAACTCAGAGGAAAAAATGGCCAATGAGATAGCAAACAGTAACAGCATATGCCTCACAACAACACGTACCTTAAATGAACCAGGCGCAGCAGTTTATAGAACCAGTCACCACCACACATGAAACTAATAACCATACTAAATAGGGAAGAGCATGAAATGATTCTGACTAAAATCATACTCTATAACATCATTGCTTAGTACAAAGTCTCTATGCCTCTGCATTAACCAACTTGCAATAGAACAGCTAACATAGTAAATATTTCTTTCTTAAGCTGAGTTTGAAACAAGTAAACAGAATGCAAATCTAACCACACCGTCTCTAAGGGAGCCTTTTCTTTGCTTCATTAACTAACCTTCCTAGCACATGAGGGCCATTAAACTTTCAAGGTTTGAAGAACCGTGTTCATTAACAAAACTACACAAATAGTAGGTATTCTCATCAATAATGATTAATTAAGTAAAACATAACAAACTATAACTCCTTAAATAACACACATGCTTTGATAAGCTGTCTTATAATTTACTCAAAATATAGTTGGCTGTACAAATGCGAACACAACATTAAATTCAAGTTCAAACACTTTCTCGTGAATTGAACAGTGCTGAAACTTTGTTGCATTTATACACGTTGATCAGAATTACAGTTAATAAACTTTTTCCCTTCAAATCAATATTATTGTTTTTTAAACTAACAACTTTACTATTTTCAGGCAGATTTTCAAGTAAGGCAAGTTATTTAAGAAAATTTCTGCAGATTGATTTAAAAATGAACTGGGAGTCGAGTATTTCTCAAACCATAAAACTGAAATTTAAGAGCTGTAACTCCACACATTAGAAAGTAACCATAACTATTTTTACAGCTGCTGAATAAGTCTTTCCATAATAAATCAGAACACTAGGAATTAAATTCACTACGATGGGATTCATGCACAGGTTTGTGATTTCAGATAATCAGGGGTGTAAAATAAAGCTTTTGGCAGCACTACGATTATTATTAAAATCAACCAGATTTTAAAACGTCTTGGTCCAGCTTCAGAGTGCCTAGTATAAACAATTTAGAAGAAAGATGGTGGCACTGATGGCGTAATTTGCAGTGGCTGTTAACATGGAGGAAACGCAGTCATGGCGATACTGTTGGCCTTGCCCCATATTTTTGGAGCATAATGATGGCAGTGACCAATGGACTATGGGAAAACCGAAACAGAAGAGAATCGAAGCATTTGAAATGTGGTGCTACAGACGAATGTTGAAAGTTAAGTGGGCTGATAAGGTAAGTAACGATGTTCTGCGCAGAATCGAAAAGGAAAGGAATATGCGGAAAACACTGATAGAAGAGAAGGATGATACGACATCTGTTAAGACGAGAGGCAATGACTTCCTAGGTACTTGAGGGAGCTGTAGAGAGCAGAAACTGTAGAGGAAGATAGAGATTGGAATACATCCAGCAGATAATTATGGACGTAGGTTGCAAGTGCTACTCTCAGATGAAAGGGTTGGCACAGGAGAGAGATTCGTGGCGGGCCAAGAAGACTAAAGATGATAACAGAGAGATGTATCATCTCCAAAAACAAAGAGAGAGTAGTAATCTATAAGATATAAATCTTCCACAGAAACCAATACAATCCTTACGTTCAACGCATCATGTGCAAACAACCTCATCTACATAAGGTTAGCCCATGCTGAATACAAAACATATGAGGCAACACTAGCGTCCATCAGTGATTCTTCGTTACTTATTAAGCTGTGTGCATATAACCTCAGTGAAGACTGATTCTTTTGTATTCGTAATGAAGATAAAATTGTGTGTTTTCGTTGTAGTGGACGCTTGAAGCATTGTGAAGAAATGGACGATCCATGGCCTGAACATGTTCTATGGGGCCCCAATTGTTTTTGATTCTTGTGAAGGGCAGGTATGTAGTAGATACTACATGTCAGAGCAAGGGCCTGTTAATCACAGTAAAGGGATGCAGCTAACAATGAACTTCCTCCAAGTCAAACGGTGACGATTGTTTACCCAAGTGCCGAAATTTCTTCGTTACCTGGCAAGTAACTCCCAGAGATTTCGAGAATGTTCGCCTGTGCAAAATTTGTTTCGAAGTAGAGACGGGAGTGCTAGTCTTTCCATGTAGACATATCGCTGTTTGTGTTAAATGTATATCTTCCCTTTCCTCATGTGCTGTGTGTTAGAATACTATATGCACTAAGAGCATATTTGTTATAACAAATTCGGTATCACTAATAGTTTTGACATACCAAATTGAGTGTTAATACACATTTTTCTTTCTTAACTGTGAAAATTAAATCACCTTTTTTTGAACAATGTCATTCTTTTATTTTTTACATTACAGAGGTATAAAATACTTGAGGAGCTCTTCTTCCTATTTTAGCACAACTATTTCCTTTTATTATGAATGTTTGCTTTTTAGCAAAATGTCCACTGGTGGATCACAAGAGCACAATATTCTGCAGTCAAATGTCGGTTGTCTATTAACCTCGAAATTATTTAAGTTGTATCGGCATGCAAGGTGCATGTATTTTAAAAAGTGATACAGACAATTTATGTGTGGAAATATTTAAGTTGCTTGCAAAG
The DNA here is from genome assembly GCF_021461395.2 of Schistocerca americana. NCBI lineage: Eukaryota > Metazoa > Arthropoda > Insecta > Orthoptera > Acrididae > Schistocerca > Schistocerca americana. The sequence continues at coordinate 526,555,644 of NC_060122.1, forward strand.
GGAATCAAACTTATCACGATTTTTAGATGTGGGAGTAATATTGGTGCATTGTAGGGTGTACGTTATGTCTGCAGTAGCGGCCATCTGCTACCAATTGTTAGATATTTTGATGAATTTCATACATGGTGCTTAGATCAAATAACAGTCGTCTACTAACGTGTAATTTATATAAGTAGTACGATTAAATAACCTGATTTTCATTCCGTAAGTATTTAGATGCAGAAATATTTAATTTGTAGTTTCACTGTGCTCGCATGGTGTGCGAAATCTTACCTATAATACAACTTTGTTTTGGTCGGATTTCCGTTGAGTTCTTTCATAATACGATTAGCATGCACGCTCTTGTCTTTTAATAAGTGATACAGACAATTTAGAGTCGGAAATATTTAGTTTAACGGCCCATTGAGCTTGCGGGAGGGTTACACATATCGAGCTATTTTTGTAAATAAGTGGTGCTTAACGATAAAGCTTTATTAGTAGCGTCAGCATGCAAGCTACGTCGATTTTAAATACTTTAGATGCAGTTTAGGTGCAATAATATTTAATCTGAAGCTTCATTCAGCTTGAGAAATGTGCTAAATCTTGCTTATAATACAACAAATTTTTCATCAAAGATTTTTAATTTCGATATGTCGACACTGTCGTCATCTTTCGGGATGTCACACACTTCTGATTCTCTCTTTTGGCGTCTCATGAGTGTGTATAAACAAATCAAGCCATTCTCAAGTTTAAATGATGCGTCGCAAGGAAACACTTCCCTCCTTTCTAAAAACGTGTTGTGCATGTGGTAGTACGTTTTATTGCATGTTGGTATGTTTGGTTAAAGTTTCATAGAGAAACATAGCTATGATTGTAGCAGTTTGTTCAATCATATGTAATTGACAGTAACTGAATTTTGTTTATAGTGGAAATTTATCTTCGCTCCCCTCTTAAACTGTGATAAAAAGCGTTAGCTGATGACATTATGCAGATGTGCGTTGGTTACTTTTTCTCTGTGTCCAACAGTTTTCCCACAAGCATGTTACGAACTTTCACCTTCAAAACTGACCTGCTGCTCACGGCAATATAAGCATCAATGGCTTACTCTTTCCACATGTACTTGGGGTACTACCCAATATAAAAATATGCTGCATGTGATAGTTATAATTATTAGTCTCCAAATGTCTTAATACTGACGTAATTACGTTCAGTATACCGTCCTCAGTCACCAACAGAAATTTCTGAAGTTAAATCTGTTGTATCTATGTATAACAGATATCCACTATCTACATCAACCAAAGAGAGAAATCATACTTGCATGACATTTAGACGTATTATTTTGGTGTCGGACAAGTAATTATCCGATACATACGAATAATTTCATTCTGACATTTTAAGCAGTTGTTTACATTGGCTGCTGACGTGAGAAAATATATCGTGAACTGGAAACTTTCAGAGCGGAGAGGTCTGTCATTTTCATATACACAAACATAAAAAAATGTTTTGCATACATCACCCTGGTTCCCACAACTCCTGAAGATTGACGTTGACTATGGAAATTGTATCACAGACACAGTCCCTGTGACTGTCCACAGATGTCTCTAAACCCGTCCAAAGATGTTAACAACCACGCATGAGCAGACCCTGTTAGACGGAGGGGGTCCGACAGCCGATCAGTTCCAGTCATTCCACCAGGAAGGAGGTACGCGGTCCGTGTTGTCTGTAGTTCAACCATGCCAAGACGGCCAATACCGCGATTCGATCGCGTCCGCATTGTTACTTTGTGTCAGGAATGGCTCTCAACAAGGAAGTGTCCAGGCGTCTCGGAATGAACCAAAGCGGTGTTGTTCGGACATGGAGGAGATACAGAGAGACGGGAACTGTCGATGACATGCTCAGGCCGCCCAAGGGCTACTACTGTGGTGGATGACCGCAACCTACGCATTATAGCTCGGAGAAACCCTGACAGCAACGCCACCATGTTGAATAATGCTTTTCGTGCAGCAACAGGACGTCGTGTTGTAACACTCCTTGGAGTTAGAAATAAGTGTGATACCTTAATCTGGATGGCGTTTCGACCGTACGCCCTGTCCACACCACGTACCTGATAATCCCGCGGCGGTCGTACTGTTCTGCTCCACACTGCTGCTGGCTTGCCTGAAATTATCTGTCTACATATGCAAGCGGGTTAAGGGGAGCCACTCAACGTCAAGCACAACACTGTCCTACGCCAGGTACGAACATCTATATTCTGAGACGATAAGAAATCACAGGTTGACTGCTTGCATTCTAAGTCGTAAGTTTTGATGCCAACTTCTAAATGATTATGTGTCCACAAAATCACTTGGACGAGCGTACGCCTATCGAACACGGAGCGGATGATTGTTGATGATGCGAAAGCCGAATAATCAAATGTTGAAATGCGTGTGAAATATTATGGGACTCAACTGCTAAGGTAATCAGTCCCTAAGCTTACACACTACTTAACCTAAATCATCCTAAGGACAAACACACACACCCATGCCCGAGGGAGGACTCGAACCTCCGCCGGGACCAGCCGCACTGTCCATGACTGCAGCGCCTAAGACCGCTCGGCTAATCCTGCGCAGCGCCGAATAATCGAAAGAAAGTTGTTACGCTCGCCACGCATACACAAATTTCTTTTGGTACCAGTCCTCCTTGACACTAGTGATGAGTAAGTTAATTTTTGAGTTTTCAGTTCTCACTTGCACGAGCATGCGCGTAACCGTCGCGGCACGGCTGATTGTTGACAATGCGGAAACGCGATGATCGAACGCGCCTTCTCACGCTCGCTACAAGACACTTGCCCTTGACTGCACTCTTTTATCGTAACCAATTTCTACTGATTCACATCAGTTCATTCTGGGAGACCGAACACGGTGCGGATGAATGATACTGTACGGTACGTCACCCAACGAGAGGATACACAAATACGTTATCAGCAGCACTGCTCATTTTTAAATTACTTCTTGACGCACTTTCCTCTGACATTTGCTTATTTTATCACTTTACTGTAATAGCACTTGTAGCAACACTTGAACTTCCATACTAACAATGCCTCTCACATACGGAGCTACACACTACACAACACAATAGTTCCGTGTCCCGCGCTGGACTCTACAGATGCGGCTGCCGGCAAAGATACTCCAAAACTAAGCCAGCGATATGACAGTGCGCTTACAGTGTTACGACTCAAACTGTGCGAAATAGGCTGTACGATACGCAACTCCACTCCTGACGTCCATGGCGAGATCCATCTTTGCAACCACGACACCATGCAGCGTGGTACAGATGGGCCCAACAACATGCCGAATGGACCGCTCAGAGAGAACGTTTCACGGATGAACGTCGCCTTCAACCAGACAATCGTCGGTGTTTGGATGCTACCCGATCAGGCTGAACGCTTTAGACACACTGTCCAGCAGTGAGGTGGAGATTCCCTGGTGTTTTGGGGTGGCATTATGTGGGGCCGACGTACACCGCTGGTGGTCATGAAAGGCACCGTAATGGCTGCGGATACGTGAATGCCATCCTCCAAAAGATAGTGCAACCATATCGGCAGCATATTGGAGAGGCATTTGTCTTCATGGACGACAATTCGCGCCCTCATCTTGCGCATCTTTTGAATGACTTCCATCAGGATGACGACATCGCTCGCTTAGAGTGGCCAACATGTTCTCGAGACATGATCTAACATGCCTGAGATAGATTGAAAAGGCCTTTTTATGGACGACGTGACCCACCAACGACTCTGAGCGATGTACGCCGAAGGGCCGTTGAGGAGTGGGACAATTTGGACCACCAGTGCCTCGATGATGTTGTGGATAGTATGCCACAAGGAATAGAGGCATGTATCAATGCAGGAGGACGTGCTACTGGGTATTACAGGTACCGGTGTGTACAACCATCTGGACCACCACCTCTGCAATCTCGCTGTATGGTGGTACAACATGCAATGTGTGGTTTTCATGAGCTATAAAAAGGGCGGAAATGATGTTTATGTTGATCTCTATTCCAGTTCGCTGTACAGGTTGCGGAACTTTCGAACCGAGATGATGCAAAACTGTTTTTGAAGTGCGTATTTTGTCCAAAGAAAATAGTGGCGTAATAGTTTTGAGATTTCGTGACAAATTGCTCTGGCTATACTTGTTGCTCGTCGCTTCTCACGTATTCTGCCTTTCTTCGAACTGATACTGAATTGGTAGGTCTCTGTGTGTGGCGGGACATAATGTGATGCGGTTCGTGAACATCACAAAGAACGCACAAAGAAATTGTTCACAACGTGAACTGAGATGTGGTAAACACAGTGATTACAGGTTAACACAGATAATTTTGTATCAAACAAAAACACACTCTGAATCTCAAACATTTTCTCATTTTAGTGCAATAATGAGTGGTTATCATGCGAATTAGCATGGCAGCCAAATATAGTGCAGGTTTTCAATGTACGCAGAATAACACCGAAATTAACTTCCTTAGCAGACTGAATGTGATGATATTTGGTTTCTGGTCCAAGCATGATGGTGCCGCCTTTCCCCCTTTAATGTTTCTATCGTCTTCAATATTTCAGAATCTGCGACGTTAACTAATGATCGGAATTATCCGTCTTAATTGGTTTTCAGAGTTACGTTTCGGCCGAGAGCGCAGAAACGATAATCACAGAGCACAGAACCGAGTACAAGAAGCTAAGGTGTCTGGGCAGATCAGTCCTCCGGCGGTCCCGTCGCGATGCGACAACAGAGGCACTGGACGGGGAGAGAAAAGAGACAGAGGGAACACGGCGGAAAGAGAAGACGCCGAGCACAAGGCGCGCCGTGCCCTCGGCCATCAGGTTCCCCATTCCGCCGCAGCAGCGCTGCACGACAGCGGCGTCTTATCTCCAGTAAGCTGTTTAGTTTCATAGCGCTGCACGACACTCATACGCTACGCCTCTCTCTTTCTCACTTTCTCCCGCTGTCTTTTTCTCTCTCTTTCCCTATTTCTTTCTTTCTGTGTCAAGCGCGGGGAGCTTAGACACACACACACACGCACACACACATCAGGGTTGTCAGGAGATCGCATCAAGACAAAAATGTCACCTTGGCCTCGTTGGGGACGGAGTAACTTGTCCGGTGCGACAAATGCTTCTTTTGCTTTCTCTTCCGAGGCGCACAGCTTCGTTGGTGTGAGCTGAACTTCTGTCATTACGACGGCTAGATGGCGTGGATACGACAACAGTCGGTCAGATGGCTACACGATGGCTTTCTTCCACCCTGCAATTTTTCCTTCAAAGTTTGGACGACTCCTGCGAAAGGACTCACGGCTTGTATCAACAGTCATTATCTGACCATATGCTGTCGTATACGTTAGTGATCGAGTATCAAAATTAACAAATCACTCTTATTTCAATCTTTGAGGGCTAGACGTGTTCTATGCCCATCTTATCTTAGAACATTTAATCATACTTTTTTTTAACACTGTTTTATTTTATTCTCTAATACATATCCTGCTGCATGTCATACGGTGAATTATTTTTGGAAACCTTTGTGCATGTCCTCTTAATTCTTTTACTGAATATTGTCAGAGACTTTAGTCTCCGGTTCCTCCTTATTGTATTTTATCTCTAGCCTTAACACAAGCATTTTGTGGGCCATGCTAGATTTAACGCGCAGTGTTCCGAACGAGCTGTTTCAAGAACTCTTTTCCATATATTTAGTCGAAACATGACACCGCTACGTCTTTTTTCTTGTTACCTCAGATGCATGGGATCATTTCAGATGCCTCTATTATTTCGGTCACACTATGAATAGCGTTTCTTTTGTGCCGAGAGTCTGTCACTCTTTTTAAAGAGTCTTCTTTCCTTATGAGATTTACCAGCTTGCTCATCTTCTTTCTGCTACTCTTCATACCTCTCGTTTCTGTTTTGTTTACATTAGTTCCAAATGGAGTGCAAAGTGGCTGCGAATATTGTTCAACTTACCTCCAACGTTTTCCTTTACTTTAAATCAGAAGAGCAATGTCATATGCGACATATGACAAGCACTTTTATTTGCTTTTGGAATGAACAAAATAGAGGTTCTTTTCCTCCTCTCTCTTTTGTATAAAATTTGATGAGATAATAATAATTTATAACTTATGGAGTATTTGGCATAAACTAGCAGCCTAACACATTTCTAATAGGTTCTTAAATGCATATACACTGAAACGACAGAAGTCACCGGGCACAGGCGTCCGAAGCTAGAGCCTTTTGCTCAAAAATGTTCAAATGTGTGTGAAATCTTATGGGACTCAACTGCTAAGGTCATCAGTCCCTAAGCTTACACACTACTTAACCTAAATTATCCTGAGGACAAACACATACACCCATGCCCGAGGGAGGACTCGAACCTCCGCCGTGACCACCCGCACAGTCCATGACTGCAGCGCCTTAGACCGCTCAGAGCCTTTTGCTAACAGCACAACATCGCCTGCAGCGCCTCTTCTGGCCTTGTGACCATATCGCTTGGACCCTAGACGATTGGAAAACCGTGACCGTGTCAGACGAGTTCCGATTTCATTTGGTAAGAGCTGATGGTACGGTTAGAGTGTGGCACAGACCCCCCCCAAGCCATGAACGGAAGTTGTCAACAAGCATTGTGCAAGCTGGTGGTGGCTCCATAGTCGTATGGGCGGTTCTTGCATAGAAAGGGTTGGGTCCTCTTGATGTTCGGCTACTTGGAGACTCGTTGCAGCCATTGATGGACTTCATGATCCCAAACAAAGATATAATTTTTATGGATGAAAATGGGCCATGTAACTGGCCACAATTTTTCGCGACTGGTTCGAAGAACATTCTGGACATTTCGAGTGAATGTTATGGCCAGCCAGATCGCGCGACATAAATCCCATCGAACGTTTACGGGATCCAATCGTGCACAAAATCCTGCACTAGCAACACCTTCGCAACTATGGACGGCTGTAGAAACAGGACGGCTCAATATTTCTGCAGGGGACTTCAACGAATTGTTGAGTCCCTGTCACTTCAAGTTGTTGGACTACACTGAGCAAAAGGAGGTCCGACGTGATACTATGAGGTACCCCATGTGTGTCACTTCAGTACTTGGAAGGTTAGCTCCCTCCTAAACTCACTATTATTTACAGTAAGTACTAGAAGTACTCGGAAGCATAAGACAATGAGTGTTCTCGGATAATTTTGCTTCTGAAAAATACGTTCTAGTGTACACGGACATTTACGTATAATTACAGAAAACGCAAAATCACTTTTTTTTCTATTACTAATCATTCAGCTCTGGTGATACGGTTCTTTTCTTCAGTTTCACGTTGCGATTGTAACCTCTGGGAATCGGAGAACGTAATTTATTGTAATCTATTACGGCGGTGGACTTTCTGTTGCCTTGAAATACTGTACATTTCTTGCGTGATGAAACAAATTTATATATATTTGTGGGTTCGTACTGTTGATTAAGCAATAGTATCGAAATTAACACAATTAAGACAGACATTAAATTTTTAAATTACTATAAATTACATTCTAATTGTGGTGTCACTGCCAGACACCACACTTGCTAGGTGGTAGTTTTAAATCTGCCGCGGTCCATTAGTGCATGTCGGACCCGCGTGTCGCCACTGTGTGATCGCAGACCGAGCGCCACCACAAGGCAGGTCTCGAGATACGGACTAGACTCGCCCCAGTTGTACGGACGACGTAGCTAGCGACTACACTGACGAAGCCTCGCTCCTTTGCCGAGCAGATAGATAGAATAGCCTTCAGCTAAGTCAATGGCTACGACCTAGCAAGGCGCCATTAGTAACATTGCATGTATCTAAAGAGTCTCACTTGTATCGCCACAATCTCCAGATGTACCAAAAGGATGGATTAAAGTTAAGTATTCCAGAAGCTACGTACTTTTCTTTATAGCATTCATTACGTATCCTGTTTCAGACCTCACGCCATCCTGCTTTAGCTTAGCGCGTGCCTTTCGGCTTCCTCTCATTGTGTCTAGGCTGTCTTGTCTAGACACAACACTAATTTCCCTAGCTTTTTGTTTAGAGTACCTATAATAGATGAAACACCTGCGTAAATAACTAAATTTTCAGAAAGTCCTCCACGAGAAATAACACTTGCTAACGAGTGACAAACTACAATCCTGCACCAGCACCATATTCCACCGTAGAACATGTAAGAGGTGCTGATGACACACAAAAAGTGTACAATCTTAAAACTGTAGGTTATTTCATCACATACACTGACTGATAATGCCTTGTTGTTACATAAAGTTTTAATTCTACAATATGTCATTTGATACACTTTTACTTCACAATGCGAACAACAGCTGTTTATTGTCTAGGTCCGTAGGTATTGCAGTCAATTACACGAGGAGGTATCAAAACAAATAACCTTGTTATACAACGTTTTCATTTTACTATATCTCATTTGATACACTATTACGTCACAATGCGAACAACGACTGTTTGTTGTCTACATCCGTACGTATTGGGGTCAATTACGCGAGGAGGTGCTCAAACAAATAACCGGAATAAAGTAGCCGTGAGCGGAGCTTGCGTAGTACGCACTTCTGCCGCTAGGGCTGTACAGCGTAAATGAATCATTGCCAGTTCAGTGCCGCTTGTGTTGTCGACCTGGCTTTTTCTGTTCATCAGCAGTGAGTGTTTTTGATTGTGGTGTTTTGTTCTTCTTTCGTTTTTTATGATGGCTAGTTTGAGTGAACAATGTGCAGTTGTGAAATTTTATTTTCCACTGGGTAAAGATGCTACGGAAACTGTTTTCATGTTGAATACAGCTTATCAACATTACTCTATGGAAAAATTCAAGTGTACGAGTGGTTTGGTAGATTTAAAAATTGGATACATGTCGAATGATGAAATACCTCGTTCTGAACGTCCACCAACTGCCCGAATCGACTAAAGTATTTAAAAAAATTCCGGAGCTTGTGTTCACAGACAGCCGACAGACAACTGATCAACTGCCAAAGATTAGTGGGTTATCTTGGAGCTCGGTTCAAACAATATTAACTGAAGATTTGGGACGAAAAGGGCTGCTGCCAAGTTTGTTCCTCGGATTCTGACTCACAAAAAAAAAAAAAAAAAAAAAAAAAAAAAAAAAAAAAAAAAAAAAAAAAACTTGAGTTGAAAAATACTGTATTTTGAAACAACAGCTTGAAAGTGATCCACATTTGTTAAAGCGGCTATTTGGCTCTGAGCACTTTGGGACTTAACATCTATGGTCATCAGTCCCCTAGAACTTAGAACTACTTAAACCTAACTAACCTAAGGACATCACACAACACCCAGTCATAACGAGGCAGAGAAAATCCCTGACCCCGCCGATTTGTTAAAGGTTATTACTGGTGATGAGTCATGGTGCTATGGTTACGCCCTAAAAACAAAGCACCAGTCAAGCCAATGGAAGAAAACATCGTCACCCCATGCAAAAAAAAGGTCAAGTCAAATCAAAAATGCAAACAATGCTGATTTGCTTTTTTGATGCCAAGGCAGTAGTTCATTCGGAGACTGTCCGCCCAGGTCAGATCATCAATAAAACCTTTTATTTGGAAGCTTTAAGAAGACTGCACAACAGTGTTCGTTAAAAAAGACCTTGTTTGTGGCCAACAGGAGACTGGTTCTTCAACCACGACAACGCACCTGTACACACAGCCACATCTGTAGGACAGTTTATGGCTAAAAATGGCATATTTTCTCTGCACCACGTACCTTACTCACCTGATGTGGCTCCGTCGACTTTTTGTTACTTCCACGCATGAAGAGGGGCGTGAAAGGACACCGATTTGATAGCATCGAAGGGGAAAGAAACGAGGGAGGAGCTGTCAGCCATTTTTAAAGATGACTGCAAAAATTGTTTCGAACAGTGGAAGCACCGGTGGGACGAATGTATTAGTTGTAACGGAGAGTATTTTGAAGGCAACAAGGTTGTTTTGTAAACAATTTGAAAAATATAGCTCTTAAAAAGAGTTCCATTTCTTTTGGCTACCGCCGCCGTAGCTATTGGTTGTTCACATTGGAATTAATGAATTTTGTTCCAGTCTTATGTCGTTGGTCTTTCGTGTCCTTGGTGCCTCGTAACAGTTTGTCACAGTGTGAGGGATTTTGCCAGTAGGAAAGGTATTCCTTCAGAAAGGAGAAGTGAGCTGGAGGTAGCACTGGAGGTATTCAAAATAAGTAAGATAGGAATGGGGTCCTTTAATCAATAACCTAAACTTCCTAGGGTTCAGATAGATCCCAACAACCACTAGTTAATTTCCGAATAAAAATGGCTGAAAACCATCGATGTAATGAACAGTCACATCAAAGAGGGCAGAGGAGTGTTTGGTAGGGAAACTGTCCCCAAAATAAAGTATAATCAGCTACGAACAACGGACATGACAATGAAAAAAAGCAATGAAACTACTGTATTGATGGTGCATAATGTGTATGCAGAGGAAATGCAGCGTCTATCTGAACAAATGTCGTATCAATCTTTCCATTGGCAAAGATTTCGGATTAGTCTCCCGTTCCGATCCCAGGACACGACTACCGAGAGGCAACCAACTAGATGGTAACATACTATTAGTCAGAGCCTTGAATGCCAGTGACGACAGCTATATTGGGAATGTAGTGAAGTCAAACGGAAAGGACATAAGGATTTCTCGTCAGACGAGAATAGGTTAGTATCAAAAGCAGCAGAAAATAGTGTAACAGGAATTGGATTCACCATAAATAGGAAGGAAAGCCGGACAGTGCGTTACTGTAATCAGTTCAGTGATATGCTTGGTCTCTTCAGAAATGATAGCAAAGCATTGCCAACAACAATAGTTCAAATACACATATAAAAATCACAAGAAGAACAAGAAGAGATTGAGAAAGTGTATGAGGACAGTGAATTAGTGCTAAAGTAAGTAAAGCGAAATGGTATTCTAATAAAAATGGGTGAAAGAAGAGAAGGACTTACTGGAGAATATGGGCTCAACAATAGTAGTGAGAGGTAAGAATAACTGACTTCTGCAATAAATTTAAACAAGTAGTAGCAAATACACTGTTCAGGTGTATGTCCCTGTATGTGAGGATTTGTAACTGCGTCAGGTCTGTGTCTTTTAGCCGTTCTCCTTGTTCGCTGTCCGTCTTCGTCCCTTCACCGCATGTGTTCCTGTTTCTATGCGTTTGGGCGCTGATGACCACGCTGTTTAGCGCCCTCAAACCACACACACACTGTTCAGGTGTACCTCACCCTCAAGTTCACAGTTGCCTAAAATAGTTTAAAAGTCGATAAAGTTTCTGTGATCGCAAAAGAACCAGTCACTCAGATGCACACGAAAATCTTCTAGTCTCGAAATAATAATGGAACTATTTTAGGTCCCTCATTATTTGTAACTATCATAAATTTATAAAGTCCGAGGATCATTGTGTCAGGCTCTGTGGTGCTCTGCCTGCTAAAATTTCATCCATTCTTAGCACACTGCTGATCACCGACAAAAGAACACGACTCCTGCTGCGCACGCTCCTTTATACACTTGATCATGTGACAGCTATAACGTTCAACTACTTACAAAATGACCACCATTCGAGTTTTTGAGCAATAGTCTCAAATATATACACCACAGAATATGGAAACAATACTTACAGTCAGTTTCTGATCTTATAACGAAACTTAGTGCAATATTTCAGCCATTTCGAATAACTTCACGAATGTCTCGCCACATCCAGCTCTACAGTGTTTCGAAGCTATGAACTACAAATACATTATAAACATCGAATTATGGTTGAAATATTTAGTTGGATAATAGACTCTTGTTACTCATGCTGGTCTAGTAATTTGTTTTCAGGCAGAAATAGTACTCACAGCAATACTGTATAAAACTAATTAAGATATTTAGAATTTCATATAATTTTGTTTTATAACGATGTCGTCATTACTGGCATCATTAGCTGCAGTGCCATCAGTGTTTTCAGCTATGTCGTTTTGATTCTCAAAACAGACAACTGACCAGAATTTTATTCACCTGTATATACCTACCAGTATATTATAGTTGCCCGCCCGGTTAGCCGTGCGGTCTAACGCACGGCTTTCCGAATTGGGAAGGAGCGCCTGGCCACGGCACGAATCCGCCCGGCGGACTTGTGTCGAGGTCCGGTGAGCCGACCCGTCTGTGGATGGTTTTTAGACGGTTTTCCATCTGCCTCAGCGAATGCGGGCTGGTTCCCCTTACTCCGCCTCACCCACACTATGTCGGCGACTGCTGCGCAAATAAGTTCTCCACGTACGCGTACACCACCATTACTCTACCATGCAAACATAGGGGTTACACTCGTCTGATGTGAGACGTTCCCTGGGGGGTCCACCGGGGGCCGAACCGCACAATAACCCTGGGTTCGCTGTGGGGTGGTGGAGGGGTGAAGTGGACTGCGGTAGTCGTCGTGGGGTTGTGGACCATTGCGGCTGCGGCGGGGACGGAGCCACTCCGGCGTTTCTAGGCCCCCGGTTAACATACAATACAATATTATAGTTTCTGAGGTCATGTGCATCCTTTCTCTGTTATGGGTTTACTTTGATCACTAGTCATTGTTACCCCAGAATTACAGATACACGATAAATTAACCAGTGTTGATGCCAATGACTGGGTGCAAATAACGATACAAACATTAACCATCAGTATACAGAAGAAGCCTCATTTTTGTAATTGTTAATATTCCTACAATTAAGAAAGACAAATGTCATATACTGCTCAGATTGCAAGCTGTGGTATTTAGGCAGTGATTTGGATCAAATAAACTGCCGAAACAAATTAGTGCATCCTTTTAGAGATTTCCAATTCACTCGAGACTTATTGTTGCAACAAACCACATGGAGTACATGAAACGATTACATTTGTAGATGAATAGCACAAGTGGTTCTGCGGTCCAACGAGTCGTCCCATGCTGAAAGAACAATATAAGTACATGGTGTAGCATCCACAGATGGCAGTGTAAGCGCTCACTCTGGCAACAGTCGATCGTACAGTTGGTGAATATTGCCCTGGGGTACGTTTACGTTATACCACACCTGCTCTAACAGGTTATGTAGTTCTGTATGGGCTGTTGGGTGACTAGCAAAAAAAAAAAAAAAAAAAAATGTTCAAATGTGTGTGAAATCTTATGGGACTCAACTGCTAAGGTCATCAGTCCCTAAGCTTACACACTACTTAACCTAAATTATCCTAAGGACGAACACACACACCAGTGCCCGAGGGAGGACTCGAACCTCCACCGAGACCAGCGGCACAGTCCATGACTGCAGCGCCTGAGACCGTTCAGCTAATCCCGCGAGGGGGTGACTAGCCGCATAAGTCACTTCTCGTCCAATCATATCCCACACATACTCGATTGGAGACGAGTCTGTAGATTGTGCTGGCCAGGGAAGATGCTGCACGTCTTGCAAAACACGTTGACTTTCACGGGAAATGCTTGGGAGAACATTGAACTGTTGGAACAACACGTTGCAAGAACGGCAAAAGAACTGGTCTAACTACATTCTGTACCTACCGAGCGCTGGTTAGCGTCCCCTCCAGAAACACCAAAGGTGAGCGAGTGTAATTTATCGCACCCCTGACCACAATCTGTGGGGTGGGGCCAAATACTTGGACGAATGCACTAGGTGCGTGCTGGTCTGTCTTTCAAGGGACGGCATCCATCGAGCTGTGCATGACGATGCTGTGGTGTGAGTGGGAGACGGGCGAGAGGTATGCGCGTCCGTAGCCTCACTGCTTGTAACCAGTTCGCAACCATTCGTGTAGAAACGTCTGAGCTCACGATGCCTGTTATATGTGCTGTGGTAGCTGTATGATCTACCACTAGTGCCTTAACAATACAACAATCCAGGAGCGCGTCTGTTCGTGGACGTCACCTATGGGTGTGAGAATTTTCATGTAATCACGGATACCAGCATCGTTGCACAACTACCATCTTGTGTGTCGCTTCTCCGAAAGGACCATTCGCCATTTGGAAGGCCACAATTTGATCCTTTTCAAACTTGTTACTTGCTTCACACATTTGCACCACACTGGGCCTTCTGTGTGTGTGCTTTCCCTATAAAAGGGCAGACACAAGTGACGCTGTGGTAGCTACGCCACTGCGCTATCTGGTGGTCGACGACGCTGCAACCGTTATCAGTACATCTACTACCCCCAGAAGGCATATGTTGTCATTACATCAAAATCAACGGCGCCTGTCCAGGTGTACTAATTCGTTTTTTTTTTTTTGGCATAAGAATTCAGACTCATTCTGCCAACGGTCTTGTCAAAGAAGGCGGAGGAGCGGATAGAGGTTCAGGGCACTCTCTTGTCCTAGGGATAGGAAATTGCCCCTAAAGGCGGAAGAATCAGCAATGATCAACGACATGAGGATGCAGCAGGCAACGGAAACCACTGCACTAAAGACACGTAACGTGTATCCACAGGACATGTGGACTGTAATTGAAGAAGTGTCATGATGATCTCTCCATTGGCAAAAGATTCCGGAATAGTCCCCCATTCGGATCTCCGGGAGGGGACTGTCAAGGAGGAGGTTACCATGAGAAAAATATTGAATAATCAACAAAAGGATAGCGTTCTACTAGTCGGGGCGTGGAATGTCAGAAGCTTGAACGCGGTAGGAAAACTAGAAAATCTGAAAAGGGAAATGCAAAGGTTCAATCCAGATATAGTAGGGGTCAGTGAGGTGAAGTGGAAGGAAGACAAGGATTTCTGGTCAGATGAGTATCGGGTAATATCAACAGCAGCAGAAAAAGGTATAACAGGTGTAGGATTCTTTATGAATAGGAAGGTAGGGCAGAGGGTGTGTTATTGTGAACAGTTCAGTGACCAGGTTGTTCTAATCAGAATCGACAGCAGACCAACACCGACAACGATAGTTCAGGTATACATGCCGACGTCGCAAGCTGAAGATGAACAGATAGAGAAAGTGTGTGAGGATATTGAAAGGGTAATGCAGTATGTAAAGGTGGACGAAAATCTAATAGTCATGGGCGACTGGAATGCAGTTGTAGGGGAAGGAGTAGAAGAAAAGGTTACAGGAGAATATGGGCTTGGGACAAGGAATGAAAGAGGAGAAAGAATAATTGAGTTCTGTTACAAGTTTCAGCTAGTAATAGCGAATACCCTGTTCAAGAATCACAAGAGGAGGAGGTATACTTGGAAAAGGCCGGGAGATACGGGAAGATTTCAGTTAGATTACATCATGGTCAGACAGAGATTCCGAAATCAGATACTGGACTGTAAGGCGTACCCAGGAGCAGATATAGACTCAGATCACAATATAGTGATGATCAAGAGTAGGCTGAAGTTCAAGACATTAGTCAGGAAGAATCAATACGCAAAGAAGTGGGATACGGAAGTACTAAGGAATGACGAGATACGTTTGAAGTTCTCTAACGCTATAGATACAGCAATAAGGAATAGCGCAGTAGGCAGTACAGTTGAAGAGGAATGGACATTTCTAAAAAGGGACATCACAGAAGCTGGGAAGGAAAACATAGGTACAAAGAAGGTAGCTGCGAAGAAACCTTGGGTAACAGAAGAAATACTTCAGTTGATTGATGAAAGGAGGAAGTACAAGCATGTTCCGGGAAAATTAGGAATACAGAAATACAAGACGCTGAGGAATGAAATAAATAGGAAATGCAGGGAAGGTAAGACGAAATGGCTCCAGGAAAAATGTGAAGACATCGAAAAAGATATGATTGTCGGAAGGACAGACTCAGCATACAGGAAAGTGAAAACAACCTTTGGTGACATTAAAAGCAACGGTGGTAACATTAAGAGCGCAACGGGAATTCCACTGTTAAATGTAGAGAAGAGAGCAGATAGGTGGAAAGAATACATTTAAAGCCTCTATAAGGGTGAAGATTTGTCTGATGTGATAGAAGAAGAAACAGGAGTCGATTTAGAAGAGATAGGGGATCCAGTATTACAATCGGAATTTAAAAGAGCTTTGGAGGACTTACGGTCAAATAAGGCAGAAGGGATAGATAACATTCCATCAGAATTTCTAAAATCATTGGGGAAGTGGCAACAAAACGACTATTTACGTTGGTGTATAGAATATACGAGTCTGGCGACATACCATCTGACTTTCGGAATAGCATCATCCACACAATTCCGAAGACGGCAAGAGCTGACAAGTGCGAGAATTATCGCACAATCAGCTTAACAGCTCATGCATCGTAGCTGCTTACAAGAATAATATACAGAAGAATAGAAAAGAAAATTGAGATTGCGCTAGGTGAAGATCAGTTTGGCTTTAGGAAAAGTAAAGGGACGAGAGAGGCAATTCTGACGTTAAGGCTAATAATGGAAGGAAGGCTAAAGAAAAATCAAGACACTTTCATAGGATTTATCGACCGGGAAAAAGCGTTCGACAGTATAAAATGGTGCAAGCTGTTCGAGATTCTGAAAAAAGTAGGGGCAAGCTATAGGGAGAGGCGGGTCATATACAATATGTACAACAACCAAGAGGGGATAATAAGAGTGGACGATCAAGAACGAAGTGCTCGTATTAAGAAGGGTGTAAGTCAACACTGTAGCCTTTCGCCCCTACTCTTGAATCTGTACATCGAGGAAGCAATGATAGAAATAAAAGTTCAGGAGTGGAATTAAAATACAAGGTGAAAGGATACCAATGATACGATTCGCTGATGACATTGCTATCCTGAGTGAAAGTGAAGAAGAATTAAATAATCTGCTGAACGGAATGAATAATCTAATGAGTACACAGTATTGTTTGATAGTAAATCGGAGAATGACGAAGGTAATGAGAAGTAGTAGAAATGAGAACAGCGAGAAACTTAACATCAGGATTGATGGTCATGAAGTCAGTGAAGTTAAGGAATTCTGCTACCTAGGCAGTAAAATAACCAATGACGGACGGGGCAAGGAGGACATCAAAAGCAGACTCGCTATGGCAAAGAAGGCATTTCTGGCCAAGAGAAGTCTACTAATATCAAATACCGGCCTTAATTTGAGGAAGAAATTTCTGAGGATGTACGTCTGGAGTACAGCATTGTATGGTAGTGAAACATGGGCTGTGGGAAAACCGGAACAGAAGAGAATCGAAGCATTTGAGATGTGGTGCTATAGACGAATGTTGAAAATTAGGTGGACTGATAAGGTAAGGAATGAGGAGGTTCTATGCAGAATCGGAGAGGATAGGAATATGTGGAAAACACTGATAAGGAGAAGGGACAGGATGATAGGACATCTGCTAAGACATGAAGGAATGACTTCCATGGTACTAGAGGGAGCTGTAGAGGGCAAAAACTGTAGAGGAAGACAGATTGGAATACGTCAAGCAAATAATTGAGGACGTAAGTTGCAAGTGCTACTCTGAGATGAAGAGGTTAGCACAGGAAAGGAATTCGTGGCGGGCCGCATCAAACCAGTCAGTAGACTGAGGACCAAAAATAAATAAATAAATAAATAAATAAATAAAAATATCTGGAAATAAGGAATGTAGTTCGTTGAGCACAAGTGTCTATATTGACTCGATAAATGAAGAGGTAACTGTGCTTCGAACAGTGCAAGATGTTTCGAAACAAGGTTTTAAGGTTTAAGATGTATGAAACTAAACGTACGTTCAACTAAGTTTTGAGCTGTGTGTGTCGTACTCGATCCTAGCATCTTATATTATATTTATAATTTCGATAAAGGATCACACTGTTTGATTTATGTACCATACTTGTTTTTTTATGAGGCTAATAAAGCGCTTAAGAAAACTTTAGAGCAATATATATATTTCTGGGTGGTCAAAGTTTCATTGTGTTTCTGAAATATGGAAGACAAACTGAATGGTAGTTGACAGTTATGGTGGAAGTGTAAGCTGGTCAATATATCCCCAAATCCATGCTAACTTTGACTACCTACAGTTTCCATTACAGCCTCCGGATTTTTCAAAACGTATTTCACTAATTAGTATGTAATCCATTCATACGAGCCGCTTTGTTCACTACAATAAATATCACAGGAGTTCACTTAAGTTAAAAATCAGGTCGATTTAAAAGAAATGAGAAGGTTCTCCACAGGACCGACGAGGAAACAAATATGTGTAAATGATTGAGAAAAAGAAAGGGCCGAACTGTAGGACATGTGTTAAGACGTCAATGGATACCTTCCATGATAAAAGAGCGTAAAAACTATAAACGCAGAGATGACAATACAACCAGTGATTAATGACGTCGGGTGCAAGCGCTACTCTGAGTTGAAGAGGGAGGCACAGGAGAGGAAGTAGCAGCGGTACGAATTTAATCATTCCGGAGCTTGATGAACATTCCAATTCACAGCCATTCACCCCCTCCCTCTCCGCCCCTTTCCCACAAAAGGACGCTATGTGCCAGCTTTCGCCATTTTCAGTCTCTCTCTGACTCTCATCGTCTACATAATGGCTGTAAATAATTATACAAAAGTCATCTTGCAGTATAGACCTTAACTGTAACCGTGCATCTGTAAGTATATACCTAATAGCCGGTAAGTCTACCTTCGGCACGGACAACGGCACGACAGATCTTTGCTAGGTAACAATGAGGCCTTCATAGGTCGCTCGAAGGAGTTGGCAGCACTTCGCACATACATTCACCTAATTCCTACAAATTCCGGGGAGGGGGGCGATGAGCTCTGTCGCCACATCCCAGATGTGTTCGATCAGGTTCAGATCTGGCGATGTGGTGGGGAAGGGGGGGGGGGGGGAGGGCAGCATGGCCATCATGGTGCCTCGCACGAGCTCCTCTGCATCCATGGGTGCCCACGTTAATGTTCCCCAGAGCGTAATGCAGCCGCCACCGGCTTGTCTTCGTCCTGCAGTACAGTTGTCAAGGAGCTGTTGCCCCGGAAGATGACGGATTCTTGTCCTCACATCTGGATGATTGAAGTATCGGAATTCATCAGACCAAACAACGCTCTGCCACTGCGCCAGCGCCCAGTGCCGATGTTCAATAAACATTTTCTATGGAAAAAATGGCCACATTCCCATTTCATTCGTAATTGCTGGTGTTAACATTGACGCTTGTATGGCTCGTCGGCAGTGAAGGCCCATCGTTAGGAGTGATCGATGCACTGTGTGTTCCACACATGAACTCTGCCCGATCGTGGTGTTAACATTTACGCATTTAGGGCTCGTCGGCAGAGAAGGCTCATCCTTAGGAGTATTCGGTGCTCTCTGTGTTCAGACACGAACTCTGCCCAGCATTAAAGTTTGATGTTATTTCCGCCACAGTTCGTCACCTGTCTTCTTTTACCAGTATACCCGGCCTGCGATGTCCGACACCTGTAATGAAGGGTGCTCGCCCAACCCCACGACGTCTGAACGTGGTTTCACCTTGTTTTCGCCAAGTGTGAAAGACACTCACAACGGCATTCCTCGAATATCCAACAAGTCGTGCAGCTTACGAAATGCTCTTGCCGAGCCTCCGGACCATAACAATCTGCCCTCGGTCAAACACAGATAGCTCACGTACCTTCCCCATTCTACGCACGAACAACACGCTTACTTATGCTACATGCACCTCTCGTGTGTCTGACTAGCTGTCATTCCTCGCCATGTGACGCAGCCATCACCTGGACAGGTTTATATCATAATAGGTCGATGGTTATAATGTTCAAACTGAGCAGTGTATATTCAAAAAATTAAGTAAGGAAAGCCAATAAAAATAGACCTAAATAAAGTACTGACACATACATTAGCACACAGAGATGCCCCCAAAGTTAGTACTCACAGAATCCTATCCCATGAAGAGATTCAAATGGTTCAAATGGCTCTGAGCACTGTGGGACTTAACATCTGAGGTCATCAGTCCCCTAAAACTTAGAGCTACTTAAACCTAACTAACCTAAGGACATCACACACATACACGCCCGAGGCAGGATTCGAACCTGTGACCGTAACGGTCTCTCGGTTCCAGACTGAAGCACCTAGAAACGCTCGGCCACACTTGCCAGCCCATGAAGAGGGGAAGTAGTCAACAAATAATAACCGGCATAGAATTGGGACGAATAGTACAGGGGATGAGGCGCTATGGCAAAAAGGCTCGTAGTTTGTTAAATATTATGAATACGATTAGAATGTACTACAAGAGACACAAAATAAGACACTGAAACGCCCGCTAAATCACGCAGGGCTAACAGGTAATTAGGATTGTGGAAAGGGCCAAGGGAGCTGCGGTCAGATTCATTTCACAATTGTAATTTATTATCATTTAGTTCACAAATACACTTTTGAAAAAATTAAATTTGCTTCGCGGCTGAAGGCCTCCAAACAGATGCTTTAGAAATAGTTCAATATTGAAAAGACATGACACACAGTTAAATTTACGGATAAGATAAATCGAATACATATATGAGATCAGCTTGCGGAGCTGCCGAAGGCCGCCGGATTAAATCTTCAAAATTCGAAATATACTATGATGATTACTCAAGGCAGAACGCCACAATGTTTTAAGATTCTAAAAGGGCCGATGGCCCTCAAGGTGCACAGAAAGAGACAAACCAACGCAGTAAGATGGCTGAAGGCCGCAAAGTTAAATTTTGCAACAATCGGTAAAACAATACATTAAGTTTACAAATTTCCTTTTGTATCACCAACGGCGGAAGGCCCACAATAACTTGTAAAATCATTCAGAGGAAATTACAATAACCTTTCAAGAGCTGAAGGCAATAATGTTTAAACTTGAAGGAAACTCTTAGAACACGTTTCCAGGGCTGAAGGCCCTCAATTAACCTTGTCCAATTGAAAATATAAAATACAGTAATGCCCCAAAAAACCTTTCAAAATAAATTACAACAAAATTAACAGTGCCAAAGAATAATTAAGGGAACAGCACTCAGGAGCCTCCAGGGGATCGGTCTGTCCTCATTCACTCAGACGTGACAGGCGGTGAGCCCAACTACACTCGATTCGTCGGAACCCAACCAAGGGATAGTCACGGACCGACCGACCAACAGCTTGCTTGAGACGACGGAGTACACGAGAATTCAAGGCCCCAAAAAAGTTACAAGTATCACTATTCCCAAACAAATGCGTATCTGAACTGAGCTGCCAAAACTACACACCGCGTTGGGCAGCAACAACCGGTGAGGAAAAGATACTGCATAAAAACTACGTTAGCGGGCAGGGCAGGTAACCACAACACTAACGGCCACAAGGCAGAAAATTCCGCTGGTGCACTTAACCATGGATAAACTAATTTATCTAATTACACCTGACGACGGCTACCTCGAACACTTTACTCGTTGTTGCTCACAGGAAAACCTCCAGAACAGCAACGCCAGAACCAACAACGTATTGCTCAAAACCACTTAACCTTCAAGTCCTGGGTCGGCGAGCGACGATTCTCGTACCGATCGGACAGCCTCAGACAAACTCCGACACCGCGCAGGGACCGCCAGGAGCCCAGTCGACTACGCCGCACGGTGATGTCCTAGGACCAACCGACCGACCATCAATCCACAAAAATCCAGGCACGGCTTAAGTGATGCGTTGCGGCAACGGTAGGGCGGGCATTGTCCACGCAGGGCTCATTGCTGCTGCAAGCCGGCGACTGGCTGGTCCGGGCTGCTCTCCAGATGCGTTGCAACTCCCTGGCAGGTCCCCCAACTAACGACCCGAACTGCCGCCGTGAACTCTCCTTCTCGCACGTTCCGACTCATTCGCAGATCCGAACTTGCTATCCGAACTCGCTTACGACAGACAACGGCCGGGAAGTAATAGAAGGCGAGCAAAGATACTACGAGAGGGAATATACCGATACGCGCTGCGATCATGGTCAGGCCAAGCAGCAACTCAGTGACAGTAGTAATTTAAATTAACGTAGTGAGATGGAAGTACGTTAAAAAACATGGTGTAAAATAGATGATAGCGGGAACATGAGCCACGTACGGCTCAGCCACCACCAGTCTCCTCCAACGTAAACCATTTACAAACCACGTTACTACAAAGAAAAAGAATCCTCAGAAGGAAAAGTTGTGCAAGATTAAAAATCTGGAGGGAAAAAGTTAATTAATCGGCGAGGCCTACATGTGCATCCATGTGCAGAACTCACTTATGACGTTATAGCCCTTATCAAAGGTACTTACCAATACTGCTTATTTTCTTACGAATATTCAAAACGGCTCTGAGCACTATGCGACTTAACTTCTGAGGTCATCAGTTGCCTAGAACTTAGAACTATAATTCATATGGCTACCATTGGTGGGCCATAGTCATAGGCTAATATTCCCGCTCTACGTTAAGTTTGTACGCCGATGCCAATATAGGCTCAGCTGTTTAATTAACTTCTCGCTCCATGATTTTTAATCTTACGTAACTTTTTCCTCCTGGGCGTTTTATTTTTGTAGTAACGGGACTGGTTAATAGGTTACGTTTAGCAGACATACGCTCCTCTGATTTTATCTTATTTTATAGTTTTCGTATTACCTATTAATCATGTTTATTACATTGGCTACGGTTCTTCCTGCCAAAAATGCCCTGCACAATTCGTCCCAATGTTCTGTCATTTATTATTTGTTGACTATTTCACCTCTTCAAGGGGGTAGATTCCGTGACTAAGAAGGTTGGGGCGTCTCTGGGCGCTTTTATTTAGGCTTGCTTTTATTGGCCATCCTTAATTTTTTAAGTATATGAATTACAAAGCTGCTTTCCTTTCTATGTAAATCACCTGATGATGCTGATTTAATGCAGCGAAGCTTGTCATGAATAAGTCATCAGTTAACAGCTCTTAGCGGTTTTATTCAGTTTCAATTTAGTGTTATGGAGAAGAATGGATAACATATCAGTATCACTAAGATAACGATCAGTTTACGTTTAGGAATGATAAAAGTACCGTAGAGGCATTACTGACGTTGTGCTAGATGGTGGAGCAAGAGTTAAGAACAATCAAAATACTTTCATTGGCTTTGTATATGTGGAAAAAGTACTCATCGATGACAGATTTTCAAAATATTCAGAAAAAATGATTGCAAGCTATGGAGTAATCATATTATATACAATAACCAATAGGAAACAAGGACAGTGTAAGACCAACCGTGAAGTTTCTATATTAGAAAGGGTATAATAATAAGGGATGATTTGTACATCGAAGAAGCAATGATGGAAATAAAAGAAAGGTTCAGGAATGCGACTGAAATACATACTGAAAAGATACTAGTGATAAGGTTCGACGATGACTTTGCTGCCCTCATTGAGACTGAAGAAAAATTACGGGACCCACTGAATTGAATGATCAGTCTAATGAACACATAAAGTGGATTGAAGATAAACTGAAGACAGACAAAAGAAATGGAGAGTAGCAGAAATAAAATTAGTTATAAACCTAATAATCAGAAATGGGGATGAAGAAGTTTGCTACCTTGCAAGTAAAATAACACATGCTGAATGTAGCTAGGACAACATAAAAAGCAAATTATCACAGCAGGCAAAGAAGGCATTCCTCGGCAAAGATGTCTTGTGCAAGGCTACCCTCTGCCCCTCTTCTCCCCTAACCCCTCTACTCCTGCGTCTACCCACCGAATATACGCATTTCTTGTCAGTGGGTGACCTGCATTTAACTAATGTGCACTTGAAATGCAATTTTCCTTCTGTTAATGTTACTCATTATTATAAGTGATGCTGGGCTAGTGCCATTGAAATAAGCATCTGTCGGATTTTACTGTACAACATTTTTTCGTTAAACACACGAGCACCGATATTAACCGACACAATTAAAGTACACTTCAAACGAACTGTGTGCCATTAAACTGTAAGCATGTGCATGGCCGATTGTCAGCTGTGCCTGTACAATAGTGCTTCCAATGAGCAGCTATCAGCTTTACCCGAACTGCCTCCAAGCTCGGTCGCTCCACAAGAATTGCAACTGTACTCTTTGTTGCCCGCACACAATCGATCCAAAGAATGTGTATGTAACGAGGATTGTACTCTTACACTAGTAGTAAAGATCGCCTTTATTGTGAGGAAAAGTTTCTGATAATGTACGTTGAATGGAGCAAGGTATTGTATGGAAGTGAATCGTGGATTGCAGTAAAATCAGAAAAGATCTGAATTGAAGTGTTTGCCAAGCGATGGTATAGAAGCAAGTTGACAATCAGATGGAGTGATAAATGAGAATGTTGTCCTCAGAACTGGCGAGGAAACAAGTATGCAGAAATCACCGACAAGACAATGAGGCCGGACTCTAGGAGATGTGTTCAGACATCAATGGATGACTTCCATGGTACTAGACCGCAGAAACTGTAGAGAAAGACAGAGACTGGAGTACATCCAGTGATTAATAGTGGACGTCGGATTCAAGGACTACTTTGAGTTCAACCCAACGTATCCTATGTTTGAAACACTTTATAATCTTTACCAGCAGTATTTATCTCACTATCTATTTCGAAAGCAATATGTCATACATGTTGGCAACTAGGCTATTTCAGGCAAAGTTATGCATTATTGAATCTTAAAAACCTTTATTGGTAGAATACATATGACATTGGTTTCATAACTCCTCAGATGTTTATCAAGAACACGATGTCAATATTAGAACGGTCAAACTAAACTATTCGTTAAGTGAAGTTCACTTTCGAAACCCTATGCCGCTCGAATTCCTCCACGGATAGCGTTGCTCATGGAGAGATCTCATCAGTGCCTTTTTCCAATAGCTTTTACTTACTTGTTATCTTTCGTTCCCCCAAGAGCAAACCAACTTGATCCCTCTCCGTGAGCGGAATAGGTCCAATTATTTTCTCTTCTGCAAACTTCGATTACCCTGCTCGTGTCTCGCAGAATCCACGCTGTAATATTCGCGTCTGTAATTAGCTCTGGCTAATTTACTCGCTCTCCAGACTCCGGCTGGAAACTGTTATGGAATTTTACCGGAATTCTGCAGAGACCGTAAGCAGTCGTTTGTAAATATGCATTCGGATAAGACACGGTATATGGATAGGGACGTGTTACCTGTGGAAACGTTAGGAAGAGTATTTTAAAAGCTAATGAGACTCCGGCGCAGTGAATCATCTGACACACAATGGCTCTTTTATTCACATTGTTTCCACTACGGTAGGAGTGTCCCATCAAGTAAGTATCTAAGCTGTCCACAGATTTTTGTAACAGTATTCAATCATTGCCAGTACATTATGATTGTCTCCATTCTTCGTCAGTTTTGAAGTTTTGTCATTTCAGTTACTTCTCTTGTGTCCGTATCCTGTGAATTCTCTTGACTAAGAAGCAGACGTTATATGTTATGCCAACTGATATATTTTTACTCATTTCGGTCAATAACTGGAGCGTTGGGTAAATATTCAGTACAACTTTGGTGAGTAATCCGTATTTACCGGATATTCGGGGTGGTTAGATACAATTTGAAAAGCTCGCAATGGTGCACTTTCACGCTACGGAATGAGATAACGCTCATACATCTGTGAGTCCACGAATTACCAGATAAAATGTGCCTTCTTCGGAAGTGATAAATTTAATGGTGATGATTTGAGGTGAGCGACGCTCGACATCATGGTCATCAGGGCGCTGCCAAAAAATCATCTTGCCAATCTCATGGGTGGGAACAAAGGCTGTCCCCAAATGAGGAGCAGTTGATAATGCATTGCAGTCTGCCTCTTTTCCCCTCCAATTCAGGGATGAGGCCTGATTGATTCCCAAACTTGCGCAGTGGAAGTGGACCGATTATTGGAAGTGGTGAATTCCTTCCAGGAATCCCTTTCCATTCTTTTGTCACTCGCCTCGCATTTACTCTCGCAGATATGATAGAAGGTATTTTTGTAGCTGGATGGTGTTTGAAGTTCCGCAGGATCGTTCGGCTGGCTCTGATTGCCAAGCGACCGTCGTCGTTCCACCAAGGCACAGGCCGCCGTTTGAGATGTTTACCAGACCGGGGATGGACTCTGCGGCAGCCCCTTGGAGCTCACAAGTGATATGGGCCACCGTCTCCTGTGCACAATAATTTTGTTTAGAAATAGCCTGTCAATTGTACTGCAACCAATTTGAACTTTGAATCATCCGTCTTCGGGGTCTTCTGTCGACCACAGTCCAAGTAGGCAGACAAATCCACACTTGCAAGTGGTCAGTAGAACGCAAATCTGGAGCCACTTCCCACTGAACTATGTCTGTAGTATGTGGAGAACAAAAACAAAGGTCAATAGCTGAAAGAGTTCCGATAGCTGTGGAAAAGTGTCATCTGACCCGAGATCAAGAGGCAAATATTCTCAGAATGGACGAATCGCTCGATCATCCAACCCCTGGAGCAAGTGGTAGCCGAGCCCCACAGCACATTGTGTGCACTTAAGTCCTCTACAAGGAGCAATCGGCTTGGGAGTGTCCATAAGCTATCTGTCAGTGCGTCTGCATCCAAAGCATCATGAGGTGGGAGATGTAAAGAACACGCTGTGATGTTAAATGGTTCTAGGCCTTGCTCAGCCACTGCTTGTATGACCGTGGTAAGAGGGGCAGGAGACGTCTGACATCTGTCGTCAACGAAAATAGCCACTACGTCTTTGGCCTGCCTCCAGTAATATCGCTCTTTCTGTAGGGGTGATAAAACGATAATGCAGGTGTGTTGGTGACTTTGAAATGAGTTTCTTGTAAGCAGATGCAAAACGGTTTCTCCTGGACCAGGAGCTGTAATCCTTCGTAATGTGACCGGTATCCATTTAAATTCCACTCTAATACTGAAGTTCCAGTGGCAGCCATTGGTTAGAGATGATTTGTCTTGTCTTTCTCCCTGAGAGGGAGAAAGCTCGCTGATCCGAAGGTTTAAATGTCACTTTCTTCGATTTTGAACTACTTTTTGAGGGACATATCTCCTTACTTATGGGATGAGCTGGCTGCTTAGTTTGAGGGGTCGGCTTAGTAGGCTTCTGATGGTGGACAGGGAAATGTGGCTTAGTCAGTAAGCCCATCGCCGACGGCCTCTGAATGATTTCTGGTTCAAGGGTAGCGTTTCCCCCACAAGTACACCGACAAGTGCATGTGCTCGTACTTGAATCTATGGTCTGAGTTTGTGCTGAGGCATCACACTTTACGATTGGCTTCTTAAGGGCCGATGAAAAAGAAGTAGTAAGACCCGAAGGTTGCATAGCTTTGAAAGATTTTTTTAGCTTTACGTGTCTAGTGACTTTCAACTCCTGAATTCTCCTTTCCTCGTTGTAAACGTCGAACTGTCACTTGCATTTTACCGATCCCCAGAGCAGTTTATACATTTAAAAAGAAGTGTATTAGAATTGTCCGATTAATGAGCTGAGACTCCACAATTACCACACGTAGCCCTCCCATTACATCTCATAGCGGTGAGGCCAAATCTTTGACATTTGAAGCGTCGCATTTGGTTAGGAACGAACGAGTGAACCTGAAGACGAGCATATCCTGCAAGGGTGTGTTCAGGTAATTCTGGATTACTAAACGTTGGAATAAATGTTGCAGAGTTTTTCCAATGTGCCATTGTCTGTCCTCATATAGTTCTGCATTTCCGTGACGCCCATACTTTTCCATTCTTCACGTAACTCCGCGGGGTCCATCTCCATTACATCGGAGCAGGTAACCAAGCCTTTACTTAAGTTAACTGTTTTATGCAACTCAGCCTCCATTGGGTTTTCACCTAAGGCCTTACATCCCAGAAGCTTAGATACTTGGTTTGAATTAGCAGATTCAATTATCAGTGTTTCATTAGGAAGTCGATTTAATTTTTTAGGGATCCAGCAATGGTCCCCAAACTTCTTGTGAGTATAGAAAGGACAGAGCTTCTAAAAGTTTCCCCCTTTTCTCTTAATTACAATGAAAGTGCTGTAACACACTAATACCCTATTACTATGATTGTGAGACTCCTTCTCGGGAGGACTCACAAACCGAGCCCTCTTTGATGAGTGGGTGTAGGTACTACTTGACGGTACCCCGTCCAGTCAGGAGTGATAATGTGATGAGACCGTTCCATAGCGATCCCACAAGACGCTAGGACAACAAACGTCGATTCAGGCAGATCCATGAACAGAAGTTCGAGGAAACCAAACGAGGAACACGTTTTTCGACACCGCTTTTGTCAGGTTGCTTAAATTCGCGCGGTGTCCTGATCGACTAACTTCAATGCTAAATAAGTCGGAAACAGTTCACCCCATCGAATATGTTTCTTAACAAGTATTTCTAAGCTGGATCTCCATAGCAACACACTTACAAGCTTTCCAGACTGCTTCTGACCACCCTACATGCACTTTCAGACGACTCCTTTCTTGGTAACGATTGTCCTATATCCTGTAGCTCCAAGTTAACCGGAATACTGTGTTGTTCTGTACATATATATCCCAACTTTAAACCGACAGTTCCTCCACATAATGAAACACATTTGCCATTTCTTAAATCTGGCTGGCAGAATTGACAGGATGTATTTGGGTGAGGAAGGCAGCTCTTACCGATGTTCTTCTTCTATCTTCACAAAGGCATTTCATGAGGAAGGCGGCTTTTGTCTATGTGCCTCTCCTATCTTCACAATGGCATTTCATGTGTCGGACGGAGTTGCTTGCCCCCGCTCCGTGCATTGTAGGGCAAGGAGTTGAAGAAACGGTTACAGGAGAATACCAGCCTGGGACAAGGAATGAGAGAGAAGAAACACTAACTGCGGCCTGTAATAAATTTCAGATATTAATAGCAAAAGATCTGTTCAAGAATCACAACAGGAAGAGGTATACTTGGATAAGGTCGGATGATACGGGAAGATTTCAGTTACATTACATCATGGTGCTTTGAGGATAACAATCGACAATTGAGAGCTGGAGGACGCGAAACGGTTCACGTACTTGGGAAATTTGGTGACAAATGATGCCAAATGCACCAGTGAAATTCGAGCAAGAATCGCTACGGCCAAAACTGCATTCAGGAATCCGCTGACCATCTAGTTAAGCTTTTGGAGCATTCCACTGTACGTAGCAGAGATGTTTACCATGAGAAGAAAAGGGAAAAAAATCCTTGAAAGTTTTGAAATGTGGTGCTGGAGGAGAATGGAGAAGATCAAGTGGACCGATCGGGTGACAAATAACGAAGTACTGAGAAGGGTAGGAGAAAAGACAGACATTCTGAATACAAGTCTTCAGAGGAAGGCCAACTGCATCGGACACGTACTTAGACTCGGTGGGTCCATACGCGAGCGAAGTCATTGAAGGTAAAAATTAAAACAACGATAGGACGAGGAAGAAGAAGAATTCAACTTTTGCATGGCATGAAAGATGGAAAGAAATGCAGCAGACTGAAGGAAGATGCTGAAGAAAGGTAACATTTGCATCAGAAATTCTCCTCACGAAGACAGACCTGCCACTAGGCAGAATACTACATAATAATAACAGACAGAGATTCCGAAATCAGATACTGGATTGTAAGGCGTACCCAGATCACAACTTAGTTGCGATGAAGAGTAGTCTGAATTTTAAGAGACTAGTCAGGAAGAATCAATTTGCAAAGAAACGGGATACGGAGGTACTTCAGAATGACGACATTTGAAGTTCTCTAACACCATAGAAATAGCAATAAGGAATAGCTCAGTAGGAAGTACAGTTGAAGAAGAATGGACATCTGTGAAAAGGGATATCACGGAAGGACTGAGTCAGCATATAGGAAAGTTAAAATAACGTTCTGTGAAATTAAAAGCAAGGGTGGTAAAGCTAAGAGCGCAACGGGCATTCCACTGTTGAATGTAGAGGGAAGGGCGGATAGGTGGAAAGAGTACACAGAAGGCCTCTATGAGGGGGAAGATTTGTCTGATGTGATATAAGAAGAAACAGGAGTCTATTTAGAAGAGATAGCAAATCCAGTATTAGAATCAGAATTTAACAGTGCATAGGAGGACTTAAGATCAAATAATGCAGAGGGAATCGATAACAAACCATCATAATTTCTAAAACCATCTGGAGAAGAGCCTAAAAAAAAAGGACTGTCCACATCGATGTGTACCAGTCTGGCGACATACCAGCTGACTTTTGGAAAAATATCATTCACACAATTCGGAGCACTCAAAGAGCTGACAAGTGTGAGAATTATTCCACATCATCTTAAAAGCACATGCATCGAAATTGCAGACAAGAATAATATACAGAAGAATGGAAAATAAAATTGAGGAAAGCACTGATCCTCAAATCACTACAGGCAATAAAAGCTGGCTAAGGCGGGAGATAAGTTAAGCCGAAATTTTTGCGAAGGATCTAACGGTGTTCCGAAAGGATAGGCTAAACACAGTTGCCGCCGTCGCGTTTGTTGCTGTTAGAAGTAGTTTATCTTGTCGCGAAATTAAGGTAGATAGTCCCCGTGAGTTAGTATGGGCATAGGTCTTTCTTGGAAACCGGAATAAAATAATAAGTGGATCCTTTTATCAATCTCCCAATTCAGATGATACAATTGCTAGAAAATTCAAAGAAAACTTTAGTTTGAAAGATATACCCGTCTCATACAGTCAAGGTTGGTGGCGACTTCAATTTACCCTCGAATATACATGTTTAAATCCGGAGGTACGCATAAAACATCATCCGAAACTGTGCTAAGAGCTTTCTCTGAAAATTATTTCGAGCAGTTAGTTCATGAGCCCACGCGAATAGTTCGAATGGCTCAAATGGCTCTGAGCACTATGGGACTTAACTGCTGAGGTCATCAGTCCCCTGGAACTTAGAACTACTTAAACCTACCTAACCTAAGGACATCACACACATCCATGCCCGAGGCAGGGTTCGAACATGCGACCGTAGCGGTCACGCGGTTCCAGACTGCAGCGCCTAGAACCGCTCGGCCACTCTGGCCGGCATAAGCGAATAGTAAACGGTTGTGAAAACACACTTGACCTCTTGGCAACAAATAATACTCACTTAATAACAAACAAAGGGTTATCGTAGCGAGACTGAATATTGTAAGCCCAAATTCTCCAAAAATAAACGAAAACTGTACCTATTCAACCAAGCAGATAAAAATTCGCTTGACGGCTTCCTTAGAGACAATCTCTGCTCCTTCCAAATTTACAATGTAAGTGTAGACCAGATGTTTCTTGGGTTCAGAGAAATAGTATTGGCGGAAATTCAGAGATTTATACCAGATAAATTAACAAACGACGGAGTTGATCCTACTTGATACACAAAACGGGTCAGAACACTTGCAGAAACAACTAAAAAAGGATATCAAATTTAAACGGACCCAAAATCCCCAAAATTGGCGATCTTTTACAGAAGCTCGAAATGTACCGCGGAGTTCAATGTGAGATGCTGGTAATAGTTTCCACAACGAAACTTTGTCTCGAAAGCTGGCAGAAAATGCTAAGAAATTGTGGTCGTATATGAAATATGCTGGCGGCAAGACACAATCAATGCAACTCTGCGCGACAGCAATGGAAATACACTCCTGGAAATTGAAATAAGAACACCGTGAATTCATTGTCCCAGGAAGGGGAAACTTTATTGACACATTCCTGGGGTCAGATACATCACATGATCACACGGACAGAACCACAGGCACATAGACACAGGCAACAGAGCATGCACAATGTCGGCACTAGTAGAGTGTATATCCACCTTTCGCAGCAATGCAGGCTG
This sequence comes from Schistocerca americana, assembly GCF_021461395.2. Lineage (NCBI taxonomy): Eukaryota > Metazoa > Arthropoda > Insecta > Orthoptera > Acrididae > Schistocerca > Schistocerca americana. The sequence continues at coordinate 526,587,191 of NC_060122.1, forward strand.
CTATTCTCCCAACGATCGTAGAGATGCTGGATGTAGTCCTGTGGAACGGCTTGCCATGCCATTTCCACCTGGCGCCTCAGTTGGACCAGCGTTCGTGCTGGACGTGCAGACCACGTGAGACGACGCTTCATCCAGTCCCAAACATGCTCAATGGGGGACAGATCCGGAGATCTTGTTGGCCAGGGTAGTTGACTTACACCTTCTAGAGCACGTTGGGTGGCACGGGATACATGCGGACGTGCATTGTCCTGTTGGAACAGCAAGTTCCCTTGCCGGTGTGGCCAGTGTAGGAGATCGCTCCCCACACCATGATGCCGGGTGTTGGCCCTGTGTGCCTCGGTCGTATGCAGTCCTGATTGTGGCGCTCACCTGCACGGCGCCAAACACGCATACGACCATCATTGGCACCAAGACAGAAGCGACTCTCATCGCTGAAGACGACACGTCTCCATTCGTCCCTCCCTTCACGCCTGTCGCGACACCACTGGAGGCGGGCTGCATGATGTTGGGGCGTGAGCGGAAGACGGCCTAACGGTGTGCGGGACCGTAGCCCAGCTTCATGGAGACGGTTGTGAATGGTCCTCGCCGATACCACAGGAGCAACAGTGTCCCTAATTCGCTGGGAAGTGGCGGTGCGGTCCCCTACGGCACTGCGTAGGATCCTACGGTCTTGGCGTGCATCCGTGCGTCGCTGCGGTCCGGTCCCAGGTCGACGGGCACGTGCACCTTCCGCCGACCACTGGCGACAACATCGATGTACTGTGGAGACCTCACGCCCCACGTGTTGAGCAATTCGGCGGTACGTCCACCCGGCCTCCCGCATGCCTACTATACGCCCTCGCAAAAAGTCCGTCAACTGCACATACGGTTCACGTCCACGTGTCGCGGCATGCTACCAGTGTTAAAGACTGCGATGGAGCTCCGTATGCCACGGCAAACTGGCTGACACTGACGGCGGTGGTGCACAAATGCTGTGCAGCTAGCGCCATTCGACGGCCAACACCGCGGTTCCTGGTGTGTCCGCTGTGCCGTGCATGTGATCATTGCTTGTACAGCCCTCTCGCAGTGTCCGGAGCAAGTATGGTGGGTCTGACACACCGGTGTCAATGTGTTCTTTTTTCCATTTCCAGGAGTGTACTATCGACGACTGTCCTCCGAAAGCAGAATTACTAAATACTGCCTTCCGAAATTCCTTCATCACAGAAGAGGAATTAAATATTCCAGAATATGAACCAAGAACGGGTGCAAACAGGAGTAACGTAGAAATAGATATCCTCGGAGTTGTGAAGCAACTTACATCATTTAACCAAATCAAGTCTTCCGGTCCAGACTGTACACCACATAGTCTCCTTTCAGAGTATGCTGATACAATAGCTCCATATTCAACAATCGGATACAACCGTTCGCTCGACGAAGGATCCGTACCAAAAAACAGGGAAGTTGCACAGGTCACAACAATATTCAAGAAAGGTAGTTGCAGTAATCCATTAAATTACTGGCCCATATCATTAACGTCGACATGCATCAGGATATTGGAACATATATTGTACTCGAACATTATGCATTACCTCGAAGAGAACGGTCTATTGACACAAAGTCAACACGGATTTAGAAAACATCATTCCTGTGAAAGACAACTAGTCTTTACTCACACGAAGTGTTGTGTGCTATTGACAAGGGATTTCAAACTGTTTCCGTACTTATAGATTTCCAGAAGGCTTTTGGCACCGTACCACACAGGCAGCTAGTTGTGAAATTGTATGCATATGGAATATCGTCTCAGTTATGTGACTGGATTCGTGATTTCCTGTCACAGGGGTCACAGTTCTTGGTGACTAAAGGAAAGACATTGAGTACAACAGAAGTGATTTCTGGTTTTACCCAAGGAAGTGTTATAGTCCATTTTCTGTTCCTTATCTATATAGACGATTTAGGAGGCAATCTGTGTGCGGTCTTAGGTTGTTCGCAGATGATGCTGTCGTTTATCGACTAGTAAAGTAGTACAATACCAAAAGAAATTGCAAAACGATTTAGAAGAGATATATGTGTGATGGAAAGATTGGTAATTTACCCTAAATAACGAAAAGTGTGAGGTCATGCACATCAGTGCTAAAAGGAATCCGTTAAACTTCGATTACATGATGAAGCAGTCAAATCTAAAAGCCGTAAATTCAACTAAATACCTGGCAATTACAATTACGAACAACTTAAATTAGAAGAAAGACAAAGAAAAAGTCGTGTGAATGGCTAATTAAAGACTGAGTTTTATTGGCAGGACACTTAGAAAATGTAACAGATCCACTAAAGAGACTGCCTACACTACGCTAGCCCGTTCTCTGTTAGAATACTGCTGCACGGTGTGGGATCCTTACCAGATAGCACTGGTACGTATGATGACAGCTGCACTAGTTACGAAAACAAAATGACCTCCAACCTCCTGTACTATTTTGGTTCATTTTACATAGTAAGCTTCACAAATGCTTCACGAGTATGTAGTTTCTAAACTCTTCGCTGACACCCAGTCATTCAACGTTCATATGTAGGCGGTAATGAAATAATGCTCGCTCGTCGACAAATATCTGTCAGGTAGTTTCACCATGCCGAGGTACTGTGGTCTAGGGGTAGCGTCTTTGATTCATGATCAAAAAACGTCTTCGGTCCCGGGTTCGATCCACGCCACTCCCTAAATTTTGATAAATAATCAGCATTGGCGGCCGAAGACTTCCGGCATAAGAAGTCAGCCTCATTCTGCCAACGGCCTTGTCAAAGAGGGCGGAGGATCAAGTAGAGGTTCAGGGCACTCTCTTGTCCTAGGGGTGGGAAATTGCCCCTAAAGGCGGAAGAATCAGCAATGATCAACGACATGAGGATGCAGAAGGCAATGGAAACCACTGCATTGAAGACACGTAACGTGTATCCACAGGCAAAAGATTCCGGAATAGTCCCCCATTCGGATCTCCGGGAGGGGACCGCCAAGAGGGAGGTTACCATGAGAAAAAGATTGAATAATCTACGAAAGGATAACGTTCTACGAGTTGGGGCGTGGAATGTCAGAAGCTTGAACGTAGTAAGGAAACTAGAAAATCTGAAAAGGGAAATGCAAAGGCTCAATCTAGATATAGTAGGGGTCAGTGAAGTGAAGTGGAAGGAAGACAAGGATTTCTGGTCAGATGAGTATCGGGTAATATCAACAGCAGCAAAAAATGGTATAACAGGTGTATGATTCGTTACGAATAGGAAGGTAGGGCAGAGGGTGTGTTACTGTGAACAGTTCAGTGACCGGGTTGTTCTAATCAGAATCGACTGTGGACCAACACCGACAACGATAGTTCATGTATACATGCCGACGTCGCGATCTGAAGATGATCAGATAGAGAAAGTGTATGAAGATATTGAAAGGGTAATGCAGTATGTAAAGGTGGACGAAAATCTAATAGTCATGGACGACTGGAATGCAGTTGTAGGGGAAGGAGTAGAAGAAAAGGTTACAGGAGAATATGGGCTTGGGACAAGGAATGAAAGAGGAGAAAGACTAATTGAGTTCTGTAACAAGTTTCAGCTAGTAATAGCGAATACCCTGTTAAAGGATCACAAGAGGAGGAGGTATACTTGGAAAAGGCTGGGAGATGCGGGAAGATTTCAATTAGATTACATCATGGTCAGACAGAGATTGCGAAATCAGATACTGGATAGTAAGGCGTACCCAGGAGCAGATATAGACTCAGATCACAATATGGTAGTGATGCAGAGTAGGCTGAAGTTCAAGACATTAGTCAGGAAGAATCAATACGCAAAGAAGTGGGATACGGAAGTACTGAGGAATGACGAGATACGTTTGAAGTTCTCTAACGCTATAGATACAGCAATAAGGAATAGCGCAGTAGGCAGTACAGTTGAAGAGGAATGGACATCTCTAAAAAGGGCCATCACAGAAGTTGGGAAGGTAAATATACACTCCTGGAAATTGAAATAAGAACACCGTGAATTCATTGTCCCATGAAGGGAAACTTTATTGACACATTCCTGGGGTCAGATACATCACATGATCACACTGACAGAACCACAGGCACATAGACACAGGCAACAGAGCATGCACAATGTCGGCACTAGTACAGTGTATATCCACCTTTCGCAGCAATGCAGGCTGCTATTCTCCCATGGAGACGATCGTAGAGATGCTGGATGTAGTCCTGTGGAACGGCTTGCCATGCCATTTCCACCTGGCGCCTCAGTTGGACCAGCGTTCGTGCTGGACGTGCAGACCGCGTGAGACGACGCTTCATCCAGTCCCAAACATGCTCAATGGGGGACAGATCCGGAGATCTTGCTGGCCAGGGTAGTTGACTTACACCTTCTAGAGCACGTTGGGTGGCACGGGATACATGCGGTCGTGCATTATCCTGTTGGAACAGCAAGTTCCCTTGCCGGTCTAGGAATGGTAGAACGATGGGTTCGATGACGGTTTGGATGTTCTGTGCACTATTGAGTGTCCCCTCGACGATCACCAGTGGTGTACGGCCAGTGTAGGAGATCGCTCCCCACACCATGATGCCGGGTGTTGGCCCTGTGTGCCTCGGTCGTATGCAGTCCTGATTGTGGCGCTCACCTGCACGGCGCCAAACACGCATACGACCATCATTGGCACCAAGGCAGAAGCGACTCATCGCTGAAGACGACACGTCTCCATTCGTCCCTCCATTCACGCCTGTCGCGACACCACTGGAGGCGGGCTGCACGATGTTGGGGCGTGAGCGGAAGACGGCCTAACGGTGTGCGGGACCGTAGCCCAGCTTCATGGAGACGGTTGCGAATGGTCCTCGCCGATACCCCAGGAGCAACAGTGTCCCTAATTTGCTGGGAAGTGGCGGTGTGGTCCCCTACGGCACTGCGTAGGATCCTACGGTCTTGGCGTGCATCCGTGCGTCGCTGCGGTCCGGTCCCAGGTCGACGGGCACGTGCACCTTCCGCCGACCACTGGCGACAACATCGATGTACTGTGGAGACCTCACGCCCCACGTATTGAGCAATTCGGTGGTACGTCCACCCGGCCTCCCACATGCCCACTATGCGCCCTCGCTCAAAGTCCGTCAACTGCACATACGGTTCACGTCCACGCTGTCGCGGCATGCTACCAGTGTTAAAGACTGCGATGGAGCTCCGTATGCCACGGCAAACTGGCTGACACTGACGGCGGCGGTGCACAAATGCTGTGCAGCTAGCACCATTCGACGGCCAACACCGTGGTTCCTGGTGTGTCCGCTGTGTCGTGCGTGTGATCATTGCTTGTACAGCCCTCTCGCAGTGTCCGGAGCAAGTATGGTGGGTCTGACACACCGGTGTCAATGTGTTCTTTTTTCCATTTCCAGGAGTGTAGGTACAATGAAGGTAGCTGCGAAGAAACCATGGGTAACAGAAGAAATACTTCAGTTCATTGATGAAAGGAGGAAGTACAAACATGTTCCGGGAAAATCAGGAATACAGAAATACAAGTCGCTGAGGAATCAAATAAATAGGAAGTGCAGGGAAGCTAAGACGAAATGGCTGCAGGAAAAATGTGAAGACATCAAAAAAGATATGATTGTCAGAAGGACAGACTCAGCATACAGGAAAGTCAAAACAACCTTTGATGACATTAAAAGCAACGCTGGTAACATTAAGAGTGCAACGGGAATTCCACTGTTAAATGCACACGAGAGAGCAGATAGGTGGAAAGAATACATTGAAAGCCTCTATGAGGGTGAAGATTTGTCTGAAGTGATAGAAGAAGAAACAGGAGTCGATTTAGAAGCGATAGGGGATCCAGTATTAGAATCGGAATTTAAAAGAGCTTTGGGGGACTTAAGGTCAAATAAGGCAGAAGGGATGGATAACATTCCATCAGAATTTCTAAAATCATTGGGGGAAGTGGCAACAAAACGACTATTCACGTTGGTGTGTAGAATATATGAGTCTGGCGATATACCATCTGACTTTCGGAAAAGCGTCATCCACACAATTCCGAAGACGGCAAGAGCTGACAAGTGCGAGAATTATCGCACAATCAGCTTAACAGCTCATGCATCGTAGCTGCTTACAAGAATAATATACAGAAGAATGGAAAACAAATTGAGAATGCGCTAGGTGACGATCAGTTTGGCTTTAGGAAAAGTAAAGGGACGTTAGAGGCAATTCTGACGTTACGGCTAATAATGGAAGCAAGGCTAAAGAAAAATCAAGACACTCTCATAGGATTTGTCGACCCGGAAAAAGCGTTCGACAGTATAAAATGGTGCAAGCTGGTCGAGATTCTGAAAAAAGTAGGGGTAAGCTATAGGGAGAGACGGGTCATAACAATATGTACAACAACCAAGAGGGAATAATAAGAGTGGACGATCAAGAACGAAGTGGTCGTGTTAAGAAGGGTGTAAGACAAGGCTGTAGCCTTTCGCCCCTACTCTTCAATCTGTACAACGAGGAAGCAATGATAGAAATAAAAGAAAAGTTCAGCAGTGGAATTAAAATACAAGGTGAAAGGATACCAATGATACGATTCGCTGATGACATTGCTATCCTGAGTGAAAGTGAAGAAGAATTAAATGATCTGCTGAACGGAATGTACACAGTATGGTTTGAGAGTAAATCGGAGAAAGACGAAGGTAATGAGAAGTAGTAGAAATGAGAACAGCGAGAAACTTAACATCAGGATTGATGGTCACGAAGTCAATGAAGTTAAGGAATTCTGCTACCTGGGCAGTAAAATAACCAATGACGGACGGAGCAAGGAGGACTTCAAAAGCAGACTCGCTATGGCAAAAAAGGCATTTCTGGCCAAGAGAAGTCTACTAATATCAAATACCGGCCTTAATTTGAGGAAGAAATTTCTGAGGATGTACGTCTGGAGTACAGCATTGTATGGTAGTGAAACATGGACTGTGGGAAAACCGGAACGGAAGAGAATCGAAGCATTTGAGATGTGGTGCTATAGACGAATGTTGATAATTAGGCGGACTGATAAGGTAAGGAATGAGGAGGTTCTACGCAGAATCGGAGAGGAAAGGAATATGTGGAAAACACTGATAAGGAGAAGGGACAGGATGATAGGACATCTGCTAAGACATGACGGAATGACTGCCTTGGTACTAGAGGGAGCTGTAGAGGGCAAAAACTGTAGAGGAAGACAGAGATTGGAATACGTCAAAATTGAGGACGTAGGTTGCAAGTGCTACTCTGAGATGAAGAGGTTAGCACAGGAAAGGAATTCGTAGCGGGCCGCATCAAACCAGTCAGTAGACTGATGACCAAAAAAAAAAAAATAAATAAATAAATTTCACCATCACTGCAGCGCCCAAAACAATTCAACGCACAAAGGACAAAAGTTTGTCACTCCTAACAGGCAGCATGCTAATTCTTGTAGCACAACTTCCAGCCTTCAGAGTGGCTTCAGTTCGGCAACGAAAAGAGTCCACAAGTTTCCTCAGGTGCGCCGTATCCAGAAGAGCTGCCTAATTGCGGAAATGCAGATAACTACGATCCTTCCGCTGTGTGAAAGAGTCGGAGACAGTTTATATAGGATTAAGATCGGGCTCGCTAGCAAGCCAGTCGATATGGAATATGTTGTCTGAGTGTTCGTCAAACCAGAAATGAATTTGTGCAGCCCCGTTAACAAGATTTTCTGGTTTGACCAAGACTGGGAACGAGAACATGAAGGAATTTTGTGTTAGAGAATTAAATACAGCAATAGATCTGGAAAGACCACTGCGGGGACTAACAGTCTCAACATTAAAGGGGAGACTTCTAGAGTCATCGAAGTGGGAATCTATCCATATCCCTATTGATTCTATTGAGGAACTGCGTAATTTTATTGAGGACATGCGTACGAGTAGGTTTATATGTGTGGCAGGTCGCTGCATATTTTATTTTTCTCTCTGCTAAAAGGGGGGCTGACGCTCCAGGTTAGTGAGCTAAATTCTGGTAGGCGTCGGTAAAACGTATGCAGATATTTCCTCCGAAACAGTGACGAAGAATGTTATCAATATTAAATGAAACAAGAGTTGTAATCGGATTTGATTTATTAAAAGAAAATGATTACTAAACAGTGGCAACCTGTGGCAACATTAACAAGATAAAATATCAAACAAATAAAGGGTTGAATGGCAATGTGTGGCAACTTTAATGTTCTTTTCATATCTGTCATAAGGAAAGGGGGTGGGGCAGCTAATAATCTCACAAAGAATATGCTTATAATCGCAAAATTGCTTGTGAGTTTCGTAAGGTTAACGGAAGTAGCTCATACTACAGAAAGAAAAAGCATCACATCTGTGGGCGAAGTTGAAAGCAAATTGTGCGATACTGACAAAATGTAAGTCTTCAGAGTGAAGTTTGAAATAATCGGATTACGAAAATGTGACTAATTTCCCTTTTCTCGTGGCAGCAGCTAGACTTCACAATAGTAATGCATGTGATGGTTCAAGTGGCTGTAGAATTGACCATTGGTGGAACTAACGACTTCGCCGGAGGCTAAGTCTAAATTAGGCCTAAATGTTTTTAAATACCCCGTGCAACAGTTCGGGGGGCTCTGCAGCAGCCCTCAGCATCGAAATCAGATGACGGATTTTGAGATTAACCTCAGAACTCTACTTTCCCATCTCATTACCAATGGAATGTGAAGCACGAGGAAACCCGTAATTGCTGCATTTTCTGTCTTTCGCAGTATGTTATTGGTTCAGCTCTGAACCTTCCGATCAAACTGCCCGTTAAGAAACTCATCTCTTTCCCCTGCCTGGTTCACCGATGGCTTGTGTCCTACCATAATCTAACAAAAAATCTTGCATTACTCTCTGTTTCTTTTCTCGGCCATTCAGGTACTCTGCCTTGTGGGTCAGCAGAGTCTCTTTTTAACCCAGAGTTCCTTTACATTAACCAGTAGCAGCAGGTTTGACTTTAAATAACATTGTCTTCCTGCTGGGTCAATGTTCGGTGGCGTACGACAATTTCAAACGCCAAGGATCAAGCTTCACATATCCATCAACGAGATATTTAGTTTTCTGTGCTTTTCTGGGGACTTTACTTAACTTTTTCGTGTCCGGAGATTTGTTTCAAAGCCGTTCAGCCCAATGTCGGGCCAAGACCAATGTTTCTCTCTTCTCAAGCCATAGTTCGTGAAGGGTACACCTTGTGGGGCAGATGGAACGCTGTAGAAGGTGTTCCATATCCTGAACATCACCACAGTCGCATTTGTTGTCTCCTTCGTCCTTGAAGCCCCATTTGACTGGGTTTGCTTTAACTGGTGCTACGCCTGTTCTGATGCGGTTCAGTGTTCTCCAAATCTTCCAGCTTGATGTACTGCCGCTGGGTATTTCTCGTCAGGCAGGGTAGTCCTTCGGAAGCTCGTTCAATTCACTAGTGAGAAATCTCTTGCGGGATTTAAGTCTGCTACGTCCACATGAATAACCATGCAGCGGGTGGCGCTCGTCGAAAATCTAAATTTTTCTGTATGTTCGTGCGCAATTCTTCGGGATTCAGGAGATGAGAATCCAGCTGCTTTGAATATTTTCCCAAGTGGAGTGGGTTTCATGCATCCTGTTGTTGGCCTGCATGTTTCATTAAGGACTGTAGTGACTTTTTTGGCATGTATGGATCGAGACCATACAGGGCATGCATATTCTGCCGTGGAGAAGCAAAGTGCTTGAGCAGTTGTTCATAATACAGTCGAACTAGCTCCCCATTTACTATTCGTCAGTTTTCTTAAAATATTGTTCCTGGCAGCAACTTTTTGGCAGGTTTTTTCACAGTGATATCTGTACGTCAGTGATCTATCCAACACAACACAAAGGTATGTTGGTTTGTCCATATGGTCCAGTTTGTTGCCATTCCAGGTGACGTTCAGCTTCCTGTTTGCCTGTTTTGTGCGGAGGTGGAGAGCGCTAACCTGTGTCTTAAATGGATTTGGTTTGAGGGAGTTCTCTTTATAGTATTCAGACATTAGGTGTAGCGAGCTTTCTAATTTCCCTTCTACTTCCTCGAAGCTATTTCCTTGCGCTGTAATGGCCAGATCATCGGCATACAAGAAATGGGTAGTACGTGCCGGTGTTGGTTGATCATTGGTGTATAGGTTAAATAGTAGGGGGGCCAGCACATTGCCCTGGGCGAGACCGTTCTTTTGTCGACGCCATCGGCTTTTTTTCCGTCCAGCATTACATAGAACTGTCTGTTTTGTAGCAGAGATTCAATGATTTTTGTGAACTGATAATCCTTAAATGTACAGTACAGTTTCTCCATGAGCTTCCTGTGGTTGACGGTGTCGTATGCAGAACTTAAGTCCACCAATGATACACCTGTTATTTGTTTGTTTTCAAACCCTTCCTCTATGTGTTCTGTGAGTGCTAGGATTTGACTGGTGCATGATTTCCCGGGTCTGAATCCAGCCTGTTGGGGAATGAGCTTTTGGTCTGCGATATTTGCTATGCGGTTTAGGATTATTCGTTCGTACAGTTTGTACAGGTGGCACAGGAGTGCGATTGGGCGGTAGTTCTTCGGTTGACCTGCGTCTTTCCCAGGTTTTAGTAGCGCCACTACCTTTGATTTCCTCCACATCTTTGGGATCTTACACGTTTTTAACCAATGATTAAAGAGCTGCAGGATCCATTGCTTGGCACTAGGTCCAAGCTGTTTGATCTGTTCCACGCATATACCCTTGGCTCCCGCTGCTTTCCCGTTTTTCCTTGAGTTCATTCCATGATTCCACTCTGAATTCTGCTGACTTTTATATTCTGACATTTCTTGTTGGGTTTTCCATTTAGTAGGAGCTGATGGGCAATTGGATTGGGTGTTACTGAAGAGCATTGTTTAGCAGCCCCAAAGTCACAATTAAGTTTTTTTATTATGTTCCAAGTGACTTTGCCACTGTGGGTCATATCCATTCTTTCCAGAGTTTCGACCGATTTCCTTTGTCTTGATTCACTAATCATTTCCATTAGTGTTTCTCGACATTGGACTACTTCTTCACTAAAGGGGTCCCGTTCGTAAAGCATTTCGTACTCCCTCAGGATGTTCTTTGATTCGTCAGAGAGACCTGGGATGAAATGCTCTCTGCAGCCTCGGGGTATGTGTCTTCGAGAAATCTTTTGGAGGGTCTCTACGAAAGTTTGATAATTTTCTAGAATTGGGTGTAGATTTTTTATTTCTGCATCCAGTTCCACAGCATATTCTGTCCATTTTCGCGTTTCCATCTTTTGCTGCTGAACGAGCATGGTAGCTTGGGATCAAGAGTCAGGGATAAGTTATTTATTTCCGCCCACTGTTCTGATTTATGTCCGTTGTCGTCTGTATGTTTGTAGCCCCATGATATGCTGTGGCACTTGAAGTCTCCTAAGATGAACTGTGTTTTCTGGTTGTTGAAGTTTGACGGGAAAGTCAAGTTTAACTTCTCTCCGGGCGGCTTGTATACTGACGTTACGGTGAAGGTGCTACACTCGACAGTCAGTAATTCTATGTTATTGTATGTAGTTCTGTTAGTTGATGTTATGGCCATCTCAGGTTTTGTGAAGACAGCGCTGCCATATTTAGGATGTGGATTTTCTATGGCTAATTTCATTCCTTCTATTTCTGGTCTTATTGACCCTCCTTTCTTGTGTGTTTCTTGTATACACAGTATGTCCCATTTGTGCGTGCGGCAAAGTTGTGAATGTGGTGTCACCGCCAGACACCACACTTGCTAGGTGGTAGTTTTAAATCGGCCGCGGTCCATTAGTACATGTCGGACCCGCGTGTCGCCACTGTGTGATCGCAGACCGAGCGCCACCACAAGGCAGGTCTCGAGATACGGACTAGCACTCGCCCCAGTTGTACGGACGACGTAGCTAGCGACTACACTGACGAAGCCTCGCTCCTTTGCCGAGCAGATAGTTAGAATAGCCTTCAGCTAAGTCAATGGCTACGACCTAGCAAGGCGCCATTAGTAACATTGCATGTATCTAAAGAGTCTCAATTGTATCGCCACAATCTCCAGATGTACCAAAAGGATGGATTAAAGTTAAGTATTCCAGAAGCTACGTACTTTTCTTTATAGCATTCATTACGTATCCTGTTTCAGACCTCACGCCATCCTGCTTTAGCTTAGCGCGTGCCTTTCGGCTTCCTCTCATTGTGTCTAGGCTGTCTTGTCTAGACACAACAGTGATATTATTTGTTGTTTGTTTTTGGTGATACCCTCTACGTTTAGGCTTACAATCGTCAGAGTTAGCTCTGAGAAGGGCCCATTCTTTTTGCTTTTCCGGTGTTGGAAGGATTGGTCGTCGTCTTTTATTGCAACGTTTCCGGGGGACGTCGGCATTATCTGACAGATGATTCTCGGTCTCTTATCTCAGATAGTGCTCCTTCCTTGTTCCGCTTTTCTGGGGAAACGACCAGCTTTAGATATATCACCCACAAAGGAGAGATCCAGCTGAAGAGGGTGAGCTCTCCCTTCATTTATTGCTAGTGAAATCGTGTCAGCAGGTGTTGCTTTCCGAGACATACTATGATTCTGCGCAATGGCACGACTTCCTACAGCTCCTCTGCATAGCAACAGTCTCAGCCTGGTGCTCAGTGATCACCCCCCTGTGGCCTTGCTGAGAACCTGTCCCTAGGGTGCGACTCTCATACGGCTTCGGCCAGGGCTTGCCCTTGCTCTATACCTCGCAGTGTTTTCATTGCTTGTCATGGCTACATCGTGTACAAGTTGGAGTTAAAAGTAAGAGAACAGCAAGACAGCATCAGTTATCCACTGTCAATAACTAGTACTGTGGTATATCAATTTTACCGACGTAAAGATTCTGATGAAATAGGAGTTTCATTCCTGATTTGTGGTGAAACCTCTTCCCCAAAACCTGTATCATCACATATGCTGTGTGTTTGTAGAACACACAGCAAATAACAGAAATCAATAATAATTCTAATGGAAATCCTTGCAATAGATGGAGGGGTTCCAGAATGAAATTTTCACTCTGCAGCGGAGTGTGCGCTGGTATGAAACTTGCTGGCAGATTAAAACTGTGTGCCGGACCGAGACTCGATGTCGGGGCCTTTGCCTTTCGCGGACAAGTGCTCTACCATCTGAGCTACCCAAGCACGACTCACGCCCCGTCCTCACAGCTTTAATTCCACCATTACCTCGTCTCCTGCCGTCTAAATTTCGCAGAAGCTCTCCTGCATACCTTCCAGAACTAGCACTCCTGGAAGAAAGGATATAGCGGGGACATGGCTTAGCCGCAGCCTTGGGGATGTTTCCGGAATGAAATTTTCACTCTGCAGCGTAGTGTGCGCTGATATGAAACTTCCTGGCAGACTAAAACTGTGTGCCGGACTGAGACTCGAACTCGGGTCGAGTCTCGGTCCGGCACACAGTTTTAATCTGCCAGGAAGTTTCGGATGGAGAGATAATATAACTAAGCACTACGATGGGACAAGGTCTCAAGAAACAGACGGCAGTGAGAAATTCATTTTCAACTGAGAAGACGGCCTAAGAGATAGAGAAGAAAATTCACAGGGTGCCATCTTTCAAGGAAGACAGTTGGGAGTCTGACTGGTGCCTCACTTAAGGACTGTTGGCAGTGAATTGGACCAGACAGGATTGCAATAGGCAGAGTAAATGAGTGCGAAAAAGAAAGAAGGGAAATGGTTATATACAATACGAATGCGATTTTGGGTAATATAAAGATATGGGGAAGCTATGATGACTACAGCAGAAGAAATAGGGGGAACAAATATTGAAAACTAATGCTCCTTACCGACCGTATGGCTACCAAGGTAGCACGTTGCAGAGCATGCATTGCCATACATGTTGATTACACTTCCTTTGAAGAAGTGTGTCTCGCACGTTGTAAAGTCCAGTCGAAGCGGAACTTTCTGTACCGTTCCAATGTTTTATTAAATTGCTAGCACGCAGAAATTATTAGCAAGAGTTTCTTCTCTTGCAGGTAATACCTCAGCTGGTGTCCAAGAGGAGAGAATGGACTAAACAGTGTTATTTATTGAATTTTTTTTCTGTTGTGTACCATGTTTCCCATTCTCCTTTCCTTTGTGCGGCCTGAACGGTATAAATGAGTGAGTGTGTGAACTAGCAAAAAGCTTTAGGCACAGATTGTAACACTGCATGAATGGTCGTTCTGGGATAAGGTAGTACCAACCCCCCAAGCGTGAACAAGTTTAGCAGAGACCAAGTTAGCAGGTGAGGGCAAAGATGACACGTAGGCTCTGTCAGGTTGGCGCGCCACCCCCACCACGTTTGTAAGCGGAACGGTTAGGCGAATTCGGTTGGAAGAGCACTTGTTCCTGGGTCGCGGTGCTGGACAGACATGGAGACGCAGCCCTCGTTTTGGTAATGTTAACCTAGGTATTAAATTGTTTGAAATCTGACCCGTAATGAAGTCCAGATGTTGAAATCAGGTGCGCAATTACCACTGAACCCCATAAGGGAATTGATTTTCGTAATTTACTCGAATTTCAGTAGACCTTGCGTGAGTGCCTTGTTCAGGCAACGCACCATGTGCCTTAAGCTCACGGTCACGTTATTGCTCTGTGCTTAACGGAAATTCACTCATTCAATGTATTTTAATCTGCTCTTCCATTTACAGTAATATTTTGGGGGTTTTTATTTATTTTCCGTATGTTTTCTTTGTGAACTTGCTTTCGCTCCATGTGGTCGGTTGGAGCAACCGTCGCATTGATAAATTGTAGTTTCGGTCTGAAAATATATTGTACACGATGAATAATCAAACGATAGTGAGCGAGAGTAAAATAGTGAAGGAATGATCGTGTGTGTCCATATTTTTCTGGGTTTCTGTTGGCTACTGAAACTTGGCCATGTGGGTTGAATGGGTTGAACAGCATTGAAGTGATGTTTATGTGCACCCCCATAACGAGTTGCATAACGAGTTGATTTGTTGGCGATGTTGTGCGTTAAGTATAATACTCGTGCCACTAGGAAAAGTATCGGATTTTAATGCCCACTGATTTTATAAAGATTTGCGAAATACTCTTCCACCCTGACCTAGTTTTGCTTGTATTGTCTTGGCGGAACTTGTTCTGAGTAATCTGTAGTAACTGAATGTAATAACCGAGGGTTTAGGTATAATTGTGCGGTTGTATAGAATTACATTGAAGCCAGGTCTGCGCTCCTCTGTCCCATTCCATAATTACGTGGCGAAACTGAACCATGTTAACTAGAGACCGGTTTCGATGATGTACATTGCAAGAGAAACACTAGTTGTTGAAATACCATCGGCACTGAATAAATATCAATTAATCTCTACCCTCGACTGATTATTTACTCCTTCCATCATAAAGAATAGGTGGCAGTCAGTACCATAGTCGAATTCTGGGTCATGAAAGCAAATAAATGCTATATAATGCTTATTAAGCCCTGTATAGGTGCCTTCTGTAGTGGTTCAAAAAAATGCGTTATCCGTTGCGTTCAAATTTCTACCGGTTCGTTAAAACCTTCCGCTAGAAATTATTAATATCCAGCAATAACTCGCAGGGGCCAGTAATTTCGTTGACCACACGAATTTAAGAAAACGTTTACTACAGACGGTAGCTTGCAGGAGCGGTAGGACATGTCAAAGCGACGGTAATCTACCTACATAGGTGGACTTTTACCATCACCAGTACTGGAAGGTTACGTTGCACAGTGGCCCAGCGTAAATTGCGGTGACTTCAGTGTAATTATTGTCTTTGAATAAAAGTGTCATTTTTGTTCGTCTCAGTTCGTTAATCTTTCAGTTACATTCTGTACTTCAGTGTAGCAGTTGTTTCTGTTAAGGGTAAAAGTGTCATCCAGCTATTATTTCACTGACACATCGTGCGAAAGTTACTTTACTCCTTAAGTTTTTCACACCAGTTATAAATAGGCTGTTTAGGTTTTTATGTTGGTAACGCCACATAGTGCTCTATATGAAAATCGCTGACTGCGCTGTGTGCAGTCTGTGGCTGGTTGGACTCGTCGTTGGAAGTTTTTCGCCTGTGTAGTGTTGGGCAGTTGGATGTGAACAACCCGTAGGGTTGGGCTGTTGGAGGTGAGCCGCCAGCAGTGGTGGATGTGGGGAGAGAGGTGCCAGAGTTCTGAGATGTTAATATGAGCGGACGATTTGGACGGGTGTCCGTCAGAAAAAGAAATTTGTTAAACTGGATGTCACGAATACATATATTATGACTTTTGAACAGTATTAAGGTAAATACATTGTTTGTTCTCTATCAAAATCTTTCATTTGGTAACTATGTGCCTATCATTAGTTAGTGCCTTCAGTAGTTAGAATCTTTTATTTAGTTGGCAGTATTGGTACTCGTTGTATTGCAGTAGTTCGAGTAACGAAGATTTTTGTGAGGTAAGTGATTCGTGAAGGGTATAGTTTATTGTTAGTCATGGCTATTCTTTTGTGGGATTATTGAAAGTCAGATTGCGTTGCGCTAAAATATTGTTTGTCAGTTTAGTAATGATGAAAATAAGCAACGAGAAAACTGTTCTAGTACGTTCAGTTTTACTCTGGAGTTTGAAAAACAAGTAACGTAGAAGTTTTACTAGCACAGTCATTCTTTACTTTCAGAGGGGAAGTTTCACAGTGTATATTCAAATGGTTGGATCAACGTCTTGATCGCAACTTGCGCAACGGAGAGGGAAATCGGCCGCAAAGACAAAAGCGTTATAACGATGTGCATGCGAACCGATACGTGACAATGTAGGTGACATTTGGGGAAACACAGGTTTAAAACAACTGACGACCTTTTGATAATATAAGAAAATAATATAAAAAACAATCCTATATAGTAACTAATAAGCGCACTTTAATGACTTCATAGATCCAAAGTTAATTAATGAGGAATTAATGAAGTAATGAAGAACTGATACCTTTGCTGTAAAAGGATAGTTCACACATATGTCCATTTTCATTTTTATATTTTCATACAACTACCTCCTGAAATACAAATTCCTTGTTAAACTGACTTAAACATACAAATAATACCTTACAGTAACATTAAAGTAAGATATTATTTATATGTTAAGTCAGTTGTTACAGCAATAAGTATTTCATTTGTCGTATGAATGAATAATATTTTGCGATATCACAATACTTTACCGGAGGGCTGTTATTTCATTTACCAAATTCCAAATGTGTGTGTTAGTATCATTTCTTTGTACACACGCTTACTTATTGTCAAGTATGGAAAACAAATAACTAACTCTGATTCTAGTTCATTAATCTTATAAAGAAAGCCCGTCAACGACGATATCATTAGAGACAGAGCACAAGATTAGACTGGGAAAGTAAGGGAGGAATCTCCCGATTCCTTTTGAGCGGGAACTTCCCGGCTTTGGCCTTGACATTTTTAGGGAACCCATGATAAACCAGATTATGGATGCGTGGACGAAGATTTGAACCGCAAGCTTTCCATATAATAGTCTCGTGTCTTAGCACTGCTCCATCTAAATTGCTCATAATGTATAGCTAACGGTTCTCACTTTTCGCGGAAGTTCACAAAGCTGGAATTACAGCAATCTGTGAAAAGTGCGTCTTACTTTATGTTTCTATATCTCTATTTATTTGCTTTTTTTCCAACACTTATATTTAAATAATGCATGGTTTATTAAATACACTATGTGATCAAAAGTATATGGACACCTGGCTCTAAATGACTTACAAGTTCATGGCGCCCTCCATCGGTAAAGCTGGAATTCAGTATGATGTTGGCCCACCCTTAGCCTTGATGACAGCTTCCACTCCCTCAGGCATAAGTTCAATCAGGTGCTGGAAGGTTTTTTGCGGAACGGCAGCCAATTATTCACGGAGTTCTGCACTGAGGAACGGTGTGGATGTCGGTCGGTGAGGCCCGACACGAAGTCGGCGTTCCAAAACATCTCAAAGGTGTTCTGTAGAATTTAGTTCAGGACACTGTGCAGACCAGTCCATTACAGGGCTGTTACTGTCGTATAACCATTCGGCCACAGGCCGTGCATTATGAGCAGCTGCTCGATCTTGTTGAAAGATCCATCACCTTCTCCGAATCGCTCTTCAACGGTGGAAAGCAAGAAGGAGCTTCAAACATGTATGTACACCTGTGCTTTGATAGTGCCAAGCAAAACAACAAAAGGTGCAAGCCCCCTCCATGAAAAACACGACCACACCATAACACCACCGCCTCTGAATTTTACTGTTGCCACTGCACAATCTGGCAGATGACATTCACCGGGTATTCGGGATACCAACACCCTGCAGTCGGACGCTACACTGTGTATCGCGATTCGTCAGTCCACACAACGTTTTTCCATTGTTCAGTCGTCCAAAGTTTACGCTCCTTACACGATGCGAGGCGTCGTTTGGCATTTACTGGCGTGATGTGTGGCTTATGATCAGCCGCTCGACCATGAAATCCAAGTTTTCTCATCTCCCACCTGACTGTCATAGGACATGCAATGGAACCTGACGCAGTTTGGAATTCGTGTGTGATGGTCTGGATAGATGTCGGCCTGTTACACATTACGATCCTCTTCTACTGTGGCCGACCTCTGTCAGTCAACAGACGAAGTCGGCCAGTACGCTTTTGTGCTGCACGTGTCCCTTCACGTTTCCACTTCACTATCACATCGGAAACAGTGGATCTAGGAATGTTTGGGAGTGTGGAAATCTCACGTACAGATGTATGACAGAAGTGACGCCCGATCACCTGACCACGTTCGAAGTCCGCGAGTTCCGCGGAGGGCTCCATTCTGGTCTCTTACGATGTCTAATGACTACTGAGGTCGCAGATATGGTGTACCTGGCAGTAGGTGGCAGCACAATGCACCTAATATGAAAAACGAATGATATTGGAGGTTTCCGGATATTATTGATGACATAATGTATATGTATTCATTTCCATGCGACATGTTTCATTGCTAAAAGGGAGTAGATCTGCAGAATAGGACATAGGATGATTAGAATTAAAGATAAAGCTCAAGGTATAAAAAATTAAAAGAAAAAAATGTTTCTGTTAAATCTGGATGTCGACCACAATAACTTAAGTGAAGTAAGGAAAAACGAAATCTCTTATAGAGAGACTGGTGTGTATGTTTACCAAATACTCTCACGTGCTGCTGACACCAAAGTGGCATATTATCCTTAAAGTGGTTGAACAGCCATATGACAATCGGACCCACCCATAAGAAGAATCAGACCAGCGATCTGGAGAGTGTAGGTTGGCGGAATGCAGTGTCTCTCTGTGGTGGATCACAGACGTGCTCTGTAGCGTTCATATCCACGTACTTTAGCCGCCAGACCAAGCGATGTATAACTTCATTGGCGAAAAATTCATGAGCCACAGCTGTTACGAACAGATATTATCGTCCATGGAGGTCTGGTCCAACTAAATCTCTAAAAAGCCACATGTCCGACTGCGACACTATGTTACCAACAAAGATGTGAAGTTCCATGGGCTGACCAAACAAGGTGGCATTATGACCACCCTTACACCAGGACCCGAGAACAACGAAACTGGATGCATTTCAATCAGTTTCTTCGTTGCATACAGCCTAGTATTTTTTTTTCTTTCTGGAGATGACTTTATTCTGCAGTGTGTATCGGTAGCGATCCCTAAAGAATAGATTCCTGCATTCATTAGCTGTAAGCGGAACACACTGGTGGACGCTTGACATTAAGGCAATTGCTCTAAGCTTTCTATACAGCATCGTACAAGAAACTAAGTTTTGAAGTAGCTGTAAGCTGACATCAATTTCGAAATGCAGATAACCACGTTTCAAATATCCTTCAGTTTCGAAATGCAGAGAACGCCAGATCGGTCTAGACTACGTAGTTACCTTAACTGATCTTTTTCTTTGGCTCACGATAGGCATCTTCTGTGTTTCGAAATTATCTCCAAAACCTTGAAATTAGAAACTCCTACCCTCCCACACCAGACAAAAAAGTTTTTCTTTTTATAATTGTTAGTCATCAGTATTTTGACTGGTTAGATGCGGCCCATCAACCTTTTAATCTCGGAGTAGAATTTGCAGTTTAAGTCCTCAATTATTTGCTGGATGTATCCCAATCTCTGTCTTCCTCCACAACTTTTACCCTCTATACTCCTCCTAGTACCATGGGAGTTATTTCTGGATGTATTAATACGTAGATATCCGACGTTGACCAGTACAGTGGTACCATGCGGGCTTCTAAGGCCTTCCAGTGAGTTGACGTAATGCGTAAAGAGTAAATAACAGATTTCTTCTGTTTTCCCTATATTCCTTTCCTTACCGACTCTGTGGAGAACCATTTCCGTGCTGTAGGAGCGAATGTAAAACTGTGTGTTTCTTTGTTTCATGCCTCGTGGATGAAGGAGCGATAGTGACTTACTGCGTTCTGGTAACTACTATTTATTGTAAACTAGCGCGGTAATATTGCCCGGAGCAAAAGTACCGACGAATGGTAGAATATTCTTAACGCACTCTGGTATCCAATTTCTTCTGATGGGGAAGGAAGTCGGCCGTGCCCTATCAAAGGAACCATCCTGGAATTTGCCTGAAGTGATTCAGGAAAATCAAGGAAAACCTAAATCAGGATGGTCGGACGCGGGATTGAACCGTCGTCCTCCCGAATGGTAGTCCTGTGTGCTAACCACTGCGCATCTCGCTCGGTAAAATCTGTTGGACTGACAAGGTAAGGAATGAGGAGGTTTTCCACAGAGTCGGCAAGGAAAGGAATATAGGGAAAACAGAAGAAGGGGAGACGTGATGATCGAATATCTATTAATACATCCAGGAATAACTTCCATGGTACTAGGAGGAGTATAGAGGGTAAAAGTTGTGGAGGAAGACAGAGATTGGGATACATCCAGCAAATAATTGAGGACTTAAACTGCAAATTCTACTCCGAGATTAAAAGGTTGATGGGCCGCATCTAACCAGTCAAAATACTGATGACTAACAATTATAAAAAGAAAAACTTTTTTGTCTGGTGTGGGAGGGTAGGAGTTACGATTCGCTGATGACATTGTTGTTCTCAGTGAAAGTGAAGAAGAATTACAGGATCTGATGAATGGAACGAACGGTTTGTGACAACAGAATATGAACTGGGCGTAAATCTAAATAAGACGAAAGTAATTAGAAGTAGCAAAAATGAGAACAGCGAGAAAGCTAACATAATAATTAGTGATCACGAAGTACATGAGGTTAAGGAATTCTGCTACCTAGGCAACAAAATAGTCCATGAACGAAAGAGCAAGAAGCATATAAAAAGCATACTAACACTGGTCAGGAGAAGTCTACTAACATAAAAGATACGTCTTAATTTGAGGACGAAGTTAATGAAAAAATGCGTTTCGAGCTCAGCATTATATGGTAGTGAGACATGGATTGTGGGGTAACCAGAATAGAAGAGATTATAATCATTTGAGATGTGATGCTATAGAGGAATACTGAAAATCTGATGGTTGGGTTGATTTGGGTGAGGAGACCAAAGAGCGAGGTCATTGGTCTCATTCTCTGTGGAGAACCTCCTCATTCCTTACCTTATCAGTCCAACTGATTTTACCGAACGAGATGCGCAGTGGTTAGCACACAGGGCTACCATTCGGGAGGACGACGGTTCAATCCCGCGTTCGACCATCCTGACTTAGGTTTTCCTTGATTTTTCTGAATCGCTTCAGGCAAATTCCAGGATGGTTCCTTTGATAGGGCATGGCCGACTTCCTTCCCCATCGTTCCCTAATCCGATGAGACCGATGACCTCGCTGTCTAGTCTCCTCCCCCAAAACAACCCAACCAACCCAACCCCAACCTTGCTGTCTTGTATAACGAAAAGGTTTACCGGCTATTAACAAAATTTATTTTCATAAAGCGTGTTTCTAAACTACCCTTACATACTCCTATGAATGGAAACTTGCCTGGAGACGAACCATCTTACTACCATATAATGCTGAGCTCGAAACGCATTTTTTCAATAACTTCGTCCTCAAATTAAGACGTATCTTTTATGTTAGTAGACTTCTCCTGACCAGTGTTAGTCTGCTTTTTATATGCTTCTTGCTCTTTCGTTCATGGACTATTTTGTTGCCTAGGTAGCAGAGTTCCTTAACTTTATGTACTTCGTGATCACTAATTGTGATGTTAGCTTTCTCGCTGTTCTCATTTTTGATACTTCTAATTACTTTCGTCTTACTTAGATCTACGCCCAGTTCATATTCTGTTGTCACAAACCGTTCGTTCCATTCATCAGATCCTGTAATTCTTCTTCACTTTCACTGAGGACAGCAATGTCATCAGCGAATCGTAACATTCGTATCCTTTCAGCTTGGATTTCAATACGACTCCTGAACCTTTCTATTATTTACTCTTTACGCATTACGTCAACTCACTGGAAGGCCTTAGAAGCTCGCATGGTACCACTGTACTGGTCAACGTCAGAGCCACCGTCTTGTTGCATCAATAACCTCCTCCACCGTGTAGTGCTTCCCGTCGAGTGCATTCTTCATTGGGCCAAACAGATGGAAGTCGGAAGATGCGAGATCCTGACTGTATGGGAGATGGCGATGAATGGTGCAATGAAGTTTTGTGAGATCCTCTCGGTTGCGCAGACTTGCGTGAGGCCTTGCATTGTCTTGGAGGAGGAGAAGTAGTTTGTACTCTTGTGGCGACGAACACTCGGAGGTAGTTTCTTCAATTTCCTGAGGGTAACACAACATACTTCAGAGGTGTTTCACCATGAGGGAGGATATAAAACAGAGTAACCCTTTGTGAGACCCAGTAAGCTCATGCAGCGAGGTGTTTGATTGTAATCCGTCGATCACGTCGAATGACAGTGCCTGTAAATTCCAACATTACGGCAGTCACACCTGCGTGCGCCGGTCGGCACGCGGGAAATCGACCTGGTTTGTGCGACCTTGTGGCGGTAATGACATATGCCTCGTCCCAAAGAGTTACCGTGTTTTTCTTCACTTCCAGGTCTCCGTAGACATTCTGCAAGCTCCTGCGAATATCTGCGTTGGTCTTGTTTTTCGCCAAAAGAAACTATGTAAATTAGTGACAGCTCTCTTCTTAGAGCGCATCTCCGTTACAAACACCATTTTGAAGGCTACGTATCGCACCGTCACCTATTGAAACTTCATGAAACTACAGCGGCTAGAGCAGTAATATTCGATAATGTCCCACAGCAAACTCTGCATTTTTTCAACCGAAATTTACCGAGAAAAGCGTTGCATTCCCTTATTGAATGTCCTTCTTATATAACGACAAGTTGTTGTCTAATGTTCTTACCAAAAATTGCTATTAGTACTTGATCGATTTACTTAAAATTCTTACACAATCCTTTAATAAAAGTTCCGATGGATAGAAAAGTACTTACTAACTAAAAACGTCGACATGTTCTCGAGCGATTTACTGCAATTTGTCGCTCTTCACTCTAATGAATATTCGGACGGACAAACGCTATATATTTTTAATGTATAAATGTATATCTATGCTATTATGTAAGTAGAAGTTGTTGTTTAACATTTTTATCAAAATATTAGACCCATTCGGATAGACGTAAGTTATACATTTTTAAATAGATATAATATACATATATAGCTATGTAATAGGGCAAGTTCTTGTCCGATTTATTTCAAATTTTTTACACGCTACCCTAACAAACATCCATGGACATAGGCTATATTTCTTAAATATATATGGTATGGTCATATATTTATGTAATACATATAATAGGCAAACGTTGTTAGCAAACATATCGGAAAAGTTCTTGACCGACATACTTCAAATTTTGTGCTGTGTTCCGCTTGAAAATGTGCATTTTTTTTTATTTTGGCAGTCCGTTTCAACTACGATTGCGGGAATTTAAACCATTACAGAAATTGCTTCTCCTGTACATACTCTTTCTCATTATACATATTTTTCAGAAAAATGACAAACACGAAAGTGGTGTTTTTCTTCCCTTCCTCACAGTAGTCTTTCACACTAAACTGGAACGTTGTATTTAAGACGTTTTAGCGTATGGTTACAATACTACTACGGAATCTGCATTTGGAATAACACATACAGACAAAACTCAAGGTCAGAGAGAGGGAAAGGAGATGAACGGAGAGGGGAGCAGGAAATGGACAGAAGGCAGGGCGTCGAGGAGATGGGTAGAGAGATAGGCGAGAAAGAGATTAGGACATATATCATATTCCCTTACAGATTTACGAATTGCGAAGCATTGTCGGCTACATTAGTACTCTACAATAAGAACAATGTGTAGCATCTCTAGGCCTGTTCTTGGTGGAACTTAATTTTATTTCATTTAGGGTTAAGCTGAAAGGTTCAATGGATCACAATAAATATGATGGATGTTTATAAAGTGACAGTTCTCCTTTCAGGGAAATCATGTCTCTTTAAGGTGGAACTAGTTATCTCATTTCCTGCCATTATCGAGATACTTAATTTGCTTCAAAAGCTTCTATAAAAGCCGTAATTACTCACGAAATTAGCAGACTTAAGTAAATCTGCTTTTAGTTTTACGACTTACCATTTGTAAAATTGCGAGAACTTTTCAAAAGTTATTTCCTCTCTTTTTCTAACGAAAAAATATTTTATAAGTCATACTGTGCCTAGTTAGTGAGTGTGGTTCATTTTTAGACTTTATGCTCTTGATAGCATGCATAGAGCGCTCTGTACTATGTAAATGTTATTTTCCTCAAATAATACGTCTCTTGCTACTTATTTCTATGAAGAATTGAAAGTAAATATCTGACCAAGTCTCCATGGGTGATCCAAATTTAACCTGGCACAGCGATACACTGTGGCTTGTCGATGACTTCCGGGAACGGCGAGCACTACCACTCTCACTTATTTTTATAATTACCGGACTCAGGTGCAGTGGGATGTAGTTAATTTAAATTAGTTATGTTGGCTGCAAGTAGCTATTTATTTTACGGTCTACTGGGTAGGAAATAAATTACAAAAAACCCGGAATAATGTTATAGCTTCTATATCTTTCGGTGAGGGACACGCAGAACCTATTACGACCCATTGAATCTACGATGCGTTCAATTTTATGCCTATTATCTTTTATCACCTTAAGATATATTGCGCATTGAAGGTTATCTGATGAAGTTCCCCCACATATGTTAATAATACGTGACTAACTTTTTCACCCTCCTCAGTAAATAGGAGTACAGTGTTTAATATAAGTGAATGTCTGTATTGTGTAGCAATAGAAACATGAACTACTTGCAGATACGTTTGTTCTAATACCTCACTACTCCACCGATATGCAAACGGACTCATAGAGTGGCAGCGATACAACACTGGCCAGTCACATTAGTTTGACCACGTGTCAGGCAGCTGCTAGGTGTGCAAGAAGCGTGTCACTGAGGAAGGTAGCCACACGGATGTCAAGCAATGTCGTTTCTAGTGCTGTGGCCGGCTGCGGCAGGTTTCTTAGTTGAGGGTCAATGGTGCGCAACAGGGCTACCGAGGTGGTCCCACAGGCTCTAAACATGGTTTAATCTAGGGGAGTTTCAGGTTATACACGACAACGACCATCTGTCCAATGGAAGCATGAAACCTAATTTATCTGAGAAAGCCACCTGTCGCCACTGTTCTCGTGCTAATTCCAGGTTTCGTTGCCGATGAAGAGCAGTCCGCATGGATGCAGGAACAAGGCGCATTTTGGGGAGGCCCATACGCTGCAACGTTTGCTGAACGGTCGTTGAGAAGACACTGTTCATGGGCCCTAATTTTATCTGGGAAGTCACTTGTTCAATAGCTGTACGTCTATTCGCCCGTGCACATCTCCGCAGCTGTGATTTATCCCTGTCATCTATGTCTCATAGCGCAGCAGAGTCAGAGCCAGTTTTGCGTGGCGCCATTTTGCCATGTACGCTATACTTTAACCACGGCGGCACGCAGTTAGTTTACAAATTAAGCCATTTCGGGAATGACTCCACCCCTGTTCCTAAGGCCAACTATCACGCCCATTTGGATATCAGATAAATCGGTCTGGTTCCATTTTACGACAACGACTTCACTGTTTGCCGCGTTTCCCCGACAAGTCTTACACACTCTCCACTGTTAGTGCTGCCACCTGGCTTCTGTAAGTTGTTATTGCGCACTTACGCCGAATAAAGGGGGTGGTCACATACTGGACCGAGTATTTCCGCCTTAGGCTGCCGCTTTCAAAGAGTGCGCGACAGACGCCTTCAGCCTTCAGCCGGCTACGGAAATAATCATTTATCTTTGAGGGTTGCACCAGCAGTTCGTATTTCATTACTAGAGTGGCTCTCCATTTTAGTTAACATGTGGCTTTCAAATGTAATCTTTTTCTGGAAGTCTGCTCGAGTGTGTGCCATTGTGTGTGTCGGTTTTCGCTTTAGATAATCGGTACTTCTTCGGGCTCATGTTGATTGCAGTAGTAACTTTAACTCCCTTCTTAATTTTCAGCTATCAAATTATCGCCTATCGAGGTTACATAGTCCGCGGCAATGATCTTCCTAGATTAGTGTTACTGAATGACAGTCAAATGGCATCAAGGAACTAAATATTTCCCGAGTTTACTAGTGCATCAACAGGTCAATTTTTTTTTAATAGTGCTAATAGAAGCCGATGCTTCAGCATCAACAACCACTGGTAATTAGAAACAGATCTAAATACACTGGAGAGCCAAAGAAACTGATACACCTGACGAATATCGTGTAGGGTCCCCGCGAGCACGACGTGGCATCGACTCGATTAGTGTCTGAAGTAGTGGGGAATTGACACCATGAACCCTGCACGGCTGTCCATAAATCCGTAAGAGTACGAGAGGTGGAGATCACTTCTGAACAGCACATTGCAAAGCACCCCAGATATTCTCGATTGGAAGTGTTTAAACTCAGAGAGTGTTCCTCGAGCCACTCTGCAGCAATTCTGGACATGCAGGGTGTCGCATTGTCCTGCTGGAATTGCCCAAGCCCGTCGAAAGGCACAGCGGACACGAATGGATGCAGGTGAACAGATAGGATGCTTACGTTCATGTCACCTGTCAGAGTAGGATCTAGACATGTCACGAGTACCACATCACTGAAACTGCACACACTCCACACCATTAGACAGTCTCCACCAGCTTGAGCAGTCCCCTGCTGACATGCAGGGTCCATGGATTCATGAGGTGGTCTCCATACCCGTATATGTCATCCCTTCGATACAATTTGAAATGAGACTTGTCCGCCCAGGCAACATGTTTCCAGTCATCAACAGTCCAATGTCGGTGTTGACGGGCCCAGGTGAAGCGTAAAGCTTTGAGTCATGCAGTCATCAAGGGTACACGAGTGGGCTTTTGACTCCCAAAGCCCTTGTCGATATTTCGTTGAATGGTTCGCACGATGACACTTGTTGATCGCCCAGAGTTGATATCTGCAGCAATTTCCGGAAGGGTTAACTTTTGTCGTCGCTGGTCCCATTCTTGCAGGATCTTTTTTCGGAGCAGCGATGTCGCAGATTTGGTGCTTTACCGCATTCCTGATACTCACAGTACACTTGTGAAATGGTCGTACAGGAAAATCTACCTCGGAGATGCTGTGTTTCATCGCTCGTGCGCAAAAACTCACTTAAATCTTGATAACCTGCCACTGCAGGAGCAGTAACCGATCTAACAACTGCGATAGCCACTTGTTGTCTTACATGGGCGTTGCCGACAACGGGCTCAGCAGTGGTAGTTGGAGTTTGGCATTGGTCTGAGCAACACGTTCTGGAGCGAGGAGGCTCTCCTGGAAGACGTAGTTACATTGAGCCTCGGGTATGCCGTTCCAACGCCCATACAGCATGGCAAAATTCCATAGGCACTAAACGGAAAAGTATTGCGACGCTAAGAAGAATTAAAGTGCCGATACGTCAAGAGCCATAGCTGTGGCTGTATGTGAGCTTTGTGCCTCGCCATTTCGCCGCCTGCCAACCGCCGCATCGATACAAACAGGTTGAAACTTTTAGTACTGTATTCGTATGGACCAGTGTTACTTTGGTTCCATACTGTTCAATAACAACTTAAATTTTACCAGAACTTTCCTATCATTTAATTATCCTCACAACTAACCTAGACAGTGTCCTTTCCAAATGTTGTGCAATCCGAGTGTCCCGAGATGAAAAATTAAAGTTTCTGTTAATAATCATTACCTGCAGACCTACCTATGTTAGAATGGTGTTTAAGGAACTGTTTTGTTAATGAACCAGTAAATGAATAACAAAGGTCTGACAAAGTTGGAAGATAACTTTAATATTGATTTAGTAATGTAGTTTAATTATTTCGAGACAGATATAAAGCTATTTAAATGAGTAGGAAATAAGATTAAGAAAGTAGTAACTCACATATTGGAAATCTTGAGCGCATAACGGTGTCAGTAATTAATTTTTTTAATACAGTGATCACAACAGTTTCACGGTCCCCCCCCCCTTTTATATTCATTTGAATTCTGAAGTGCTCTAAATTGATTTGACCAACAAAAGTTAAAGTCAATGTAAAAGCCAAAATTTATCTGTGTTTTATCTTTATCAAAATTGACATTTTGTGTGTGGCTCGAAAGTGCTATTTCTAGGGTAACCTATGCCCGATTTTAATCAGATCAATAGACAGTACGAAGTTTGGTAGTATACATTATAGTGTGGTGTTATGTATTCATAGTTTTTCCATATTAGAACAGAAAGTGAAACTCAGTTCAATAGATTTTCTGGTTCTAAAATTTACTATATTATGCAGTGTTACTACGTGTTGTTTTGCATGAATATACACCAACTTGTACAGGCTGCCGATCGTATTATTAACAAATTGGTAGCATCTTCTGTGTTGCTTTTTGTCCGTCCTGACGTGTAGTTGCATTTCGGACTTATTTGACGTATCATTGTTATTACAGAGTGGGTGTAAGTCTGATTAGCCACCATTTAGGTACACGTGGTCAATATCTATACAAAAATCCTGTCTTGTAAGGTGAACCCCATTCACTTATCATAGTACAGGCATTAAAGAGTATTGTGTGCCCCACGCGCACGTACAAGTGGCTCCCGGTGACAGGACATCCAGTTGTTGTCGGCCACAAATTAACGTGAATACCGAACAGTGGATGTTCAGTGGCAAGAATTGCAATATTATTTAGTAAAGTAAATAGCAGTGAACGTCAAGTACGATAGTGAGGTGTAATTTGCGTTCAGTATGGAAAAGATCGTAGAAGATGTGCCGAGCGTAATGGAAGATGCGGCTGGGAATGACAGGAGTGTACGCAGTCAGATAACAGATGGCGTTAGCGGAAGACAACTGGCGTACATACAATACCACGAACATGTTAACGAACAGATCGAAATGTCGAGATTGCGTAGAACACAGCAAAGAATAAAACAGGAAGTAGAGGATGACTTTGTAGATGATAATGGGTATGTGAACGAATCCACTGAGATGTTTGATTCACCACAGATAAAGAAAGAACCGAAAGAAAATTTTGATGTAGGATCGGAACACACCGATTTCGTAGAACAAAACAGCGTGAAAATTTTAAGCATGAACGATTTATTTGAACAATTAACCAAACAAATATCAGGACAGAATGATCAGCTTAAAACACACGTTGACGAGCAGCTTAAAACACAAAGTAATCAGCTCAAAACACAGAATGATCAGCTTAAAGCACAAGTCGAAGAACAAGGAATTAAAATTAGTAAACAAATAGAACAGGTAGAACAAAAAGTGGGTAAATTAAGTTCTGTAGTAAATACTATGAAATATGAAATTGACACAATTAATAAAAATTGGGATACTATACAGGGGGAAATTGACAACATTAACAGTAGGTTTGATGTTGAAATTCTCAACATCCAAGAGAAAGTAGAGCCTCTAGTTGAAACAAAAGTAGACGAAAAAGTTTTCGGTCTTAAATCTGAGCTCGTAAACGAATGCCAACATGGAATCTCACAGTTGAAAAAGGCGGTTTCAGATACTGAAAGAAATTTAGGCGAAAAAGTTATCGGATGTGTGCAAAAGTGAACAAAATTTTCGATCTCGAGAGTAAAATCAAAGATAGGCCTGGTGTTGTCTGTAATGTCACGCCACTTACGAAGCTGTTGGAAGGTGAGGAGCGCTTCGATCCCGCCAAGAAACATAACGGGTGGCATCCGTTGGATTTCATCAAAAATTGCGAGAAGATGTTTCCTGAACACTTGTCTGGTCAGGAGAAGATAAACGTAGTAATTAGCGCCTTAGCAGGTGACGCTAAGCGCTGGTGAATTAACTTGAATACCGAACTAATAACGTTCGAAGAGTTTAAACAAAAATTTACGGAAGAATACTGTTCCGAACAAAAACAGGATCATTTGTGGCGCGAGTTTATCATGGCCAAACTTCATGATAACAGGGGCAGGAATTCTTTGAAAGATTTCTGCGAATATTGGTACCGAAAGTTGACACATTTAAGACAGAGAAGATCCGATTCTGAAATCATATGGGAGCTATATAAAAAGCTTCCAGAAGATTCGAAGAGATATGTGGGAAGCAATCATTGCAGCTTCCAAGCGTTTCTCGAAAGGATCGAAGACGAAGACCACTGGCGCGAAAGTCGTGCCAATTATCAGAAATTTAGTAACAGGAATAACCGCAATAATGACGAGAGAAATGACGGCGATGGGTTTCGCGTCAACATGATACAGAGAGGTAGAGGCAGAGGAAGAGGAAGAGGGAGTTATCTAGGTCGTGGTAGAGGGTACACCGCGCAAAATAATAACGACGCGGGAAACTGATTTCCGCGAACATTGCGGGCCAAATGGAAGCGAACAGAACATACCGGCCCCGATTTAAGAAACATTACTGGACTGACAGTAAAGTTATGAGACAGCTTAGAGACAGGCGTGAAATGACGCAACGTGTTGTTGCGAAACAAGCGTCAGGTGCGAGCGCAGATGATTCATCTTTGCCGCGCAGAGCGATACATGTTAACAGGCGAGTGGAGCATCAGAGGGCAACGGCCCAGTCTAGCAGAACAGATGTTCAGAGAGAAGCCGCTAACAAGTCGGCAGAATTAGGTACAAACATTGCCATAAGAGCTGGTGAATACGTTACGAGTGGTAATTCCGTGGCGAAGGAAATAGTAGATGGAACAGTGGATACACGGAGAGGTGCGGTTAGCAGTGTTAGCAATGAAGTAAATGGCGAGAATGAATTAGCAGAAGTAACTGATTGGCGTGTGCAGATCGACGGTCTGTACAAGGGCCTCAAGCAGTGTGAGTGGGAGGATTTTAAGAAGGAGTATGAAGCAAGGAGGTTAATTAGTGGAAAAGGAAATAGTAGGGACGTCGATAAGGTGACGTGGCCCGAATTTAAAGAGGAGAGAGTAAATAGCGCCGCGCAAAGTAAGCGTGCTGCCGATAGGACGAAGGTTAAAGATAGAAAGGAATTGGTGGACGAAATCCTAAGCATTGATGAGGAAGTATATTCTGTTAACGATCCGCCAACAGTACGAGCTGTTACCGAAAGGCACTGTGTGGAAGGGGCAGGTAATTACCTAAGAACAAATGAAGTCCACGAGGATTACACTAAATATGAAGTAACAGTGGATGTGAGTAAAGCTGATAATGAGGTCGTTTTGTCAAAAGAGGATACTGAGTTAAAATCAAAGCCTGACGAAAATGCAGAGGAAGAACTTAGTGCCTGTCTCAGAAAAGCTTTTATGTTTGAACCTGAAAGTGATCCAGAATGGTCGGATTCGGACGATAGTTCAGACGATGAGTATTTAGGTACTAGTGAAAACAATTGGAATAGAACTAATTGCGATATTGTACCTACTGATGACGAAGTTTCAAAACAAAACCCAGATGTTGAGACTGAATACAGAAAAAAGGACCCACCGGATGACGCAGTGTTATTGTTACAAAGAGTTCAAGTAAGGAAAGACTTTGAACTCCAGAAACCGAGAAAGCCACCAGATATAAATGGTTCACAGATCAAGAACGTATCTTGGGTCTTGGGACGGTGTCACAGTCGACCAAGGTGTGTTGCAAAAAAAAAAAAAAAAAAAAAAAAAAAAAAAAAAAAAAAAAAAAAAAAAACAGGAAGGGGCATGATTTAGAGCCTGAGGCAGATTTATATTGGACTTTGAGAATGTCATGAACACCTTACATCATGAAACTACTGGGTTCCCACCGGAAGAAATTTTGTTAGGCAGCAGAAGTAAAAGTTTAATTGAGGAAAAACTAGAGTTTCCATCTTGTACAAGTTTGGGGTTGGGCCGAAAGAAAGAATTAGTCAGAAAAAGAGAAAAGCAAAAAGCTGAATCTAGATCTAAAAGACATGATAAAAATCTGAAAGTTTCAAAATTTAAAATTGGGGATTATGTTCTTTTAAAAACCCACGAAAAATCTAGTGAACTGAATCATGAAATTTCTAAATTTAAATATATTTATAATGGACCGTATATAATACAGAACATTCCACACGATAATGCTTACTACCTGATCTACCCAAAATCCAAGAGTCATTTAGGTGTAAGAAACGTTGTGGACCTGAAACTGTATGTTCCTAGGAGTGAGTAACCTAAGTACAATCAGAAAGCAATCTGCAGTAAATGTGCTGTATCTAACGATGAAATTATTTTCTTCTAAATGTAACAAATCTTTGTAAATATATGTATACCAATGTCAGTGTGCTAATGTACTTATGTGAGTTTCAGATTACCAAATGTGTTATAAATATAGAGATGTATGGAGAAAAGGGCTGAAAAGAAAGGGTAAATGTTGCAAGCCAAATAAACGATGGGACTGCCAAAAACCAAAGAGGGCAGATAAATAGTCAAAGGAGAATTGTAAGTGTGGTACAAGTGATGTGATAAAATGATGCGAAATGGACTGCCCAAATCTGAATAATAGGCAGCAAATATGTTTAGTAATTTTTCTAAATATTATTGTGTGTTTATTAGTAAATAAGGAAATGGACTGCCATTCAATGCAAGCAGGAACAAATTGTCTTATAGTGTATATAGGTATTTTATATGCTTTGTAGTTAAGTGTTTGTGTTTCAACTTTTGAATTTAATTCTCTAGAAATTTAATAATAAGTAATTTACTATTTAAATCATGTTCTGATAGGATGTTGGACTGTGCCAAAGGCACTTAAGTAAATGATAGGTAAATGTTCTCGATATATTCAAAAGTATAGACCTCTATAATGTGCGAGAAAGGAAGTTTAGTGATACAAAAATTTATGATGGTACATTCACTCAATGATTCAGAACCACTGTATAAATATAAAGTTTAGTGTTCCCATCAAATTCGCAGTTAGTGAAATTTACTGGAAACAGGGGCATGTGTAACAACAATGACGTTGTACGATTGTACATATAAATAATTTTTTTTTCCATCTGATTTTTCGTTAAACTTGAGTAACTGATGTTCTGATTTCATTTGTTTTCTTGTTTCATGCCATTGTGTTAAGAAAACTGTAAACAATTTTCAATGTGAATATTAATGTTTATGTCAAATATCAAACAATATTGTAATAGAATTGAAATGTAACAAATGTTGAGACTATTGTAGGATGTTTAAAATTGTGACTGTGCGTCTGGTCCATACGTAGGCAATGTAGCAATGTATTAGGATATGTAGAATGCAAAACTTCAGGTGAATACCCTGTCTGTAAGGGAGCGGTAAAAGGTGGATGGCAGGCGAGCGCTGGAAAATGCACGCGGGAACTGTACGGCACAACGGGCTCAGCAGTAGTAGTTGGAGTTTGGCATTGGTCTGAGCAACACATACTGGAGCGAGGAGACTCTCCTGGAAGACGTAGTTTCTTTGAGCCTCGGGTATGCCGTTCCAACGCCCATACAGCATGGCAAAATTCCATAGGCACTAAACGGAAAAGTATTGCGACGCTAAGAAGAATCAAGAGCCATAGCTGTGGTTGTATGTGTGCTTTGTGCCTCGCCATTTCGCCGCCTGCCAACCGCCGCATCGATACAAACTGGTTGGAACTTTTAGTACTGTATTCGTATGGACCAGTGTTACTTTGGTTCCATACTGTTTAATAACAACTTAAATTTTACCAGAACTTTCCTATCATTTAATTATCCTCACAACTAACCTAGACAGTGTCCTTTCCAAATGTTGTGCAATTCGAGTGTCCCGAGATGAAAAATTAAAGTTTGTGTTAATAATCATTACCTGCAGACCTACCTATGTTAGAATGGTGTTTAAAGAACTGTTTTGATAATGAACCAGTAAATGAATAACGAAGGTCTAACAAACTTGGAAGATAACTTTAATATTGACTTAGTAATGAAGTTTAATTATTTCGAGACAGATATAAAGCTATTTAAAATAGTAGGAAATAAGATTAAGAGAGTAGTAACTCATATATTGGAAATCTTGAGCGCATAACGGTGTCAGTAATTAATTTTTTTAATACAGTGATCACAACAGTTTCAAGGTCCCCCCCCCTTTTTTTATTCATTTGAATTCTGAAGTGCTCTAAATTGATGTGACCAACAAAAGTTAAAGTCAATGTAAAAGCCAAAATTTATCTGTGTTTTATCTTTATCAAAATTGACATTTTGTGTGTGGCTCGAAAGTGCTATTTCTAGGGTAACCTATGCCCGATTTTAATCAGATCAATAGACAGTACGAAGTTTGGTAGTATACATTATAGTGTGGTGTTATGTATTCATAGTTTTTCCATATTAGAACAGAAAGTGAAACTCAGTTCAATAGATTTTCTGGTTCTAAAATTTACTATATTATGCAGTGTTACTACGTGTTGTTTTGCATGAATATACACCAACTTTTACAGGCTGCCGATCGTATTATTAACAAATTGGTAGCATCTTCTGTGTTGCTTTTTGTCCGTCCTGACGTGTAGTTGCATTTCGGACTTATTTGACGTATCATTGTTATTACAGAGTGGGTGTAAGTCTGATTAGCCACCATTCAGGTACACGCGGTCAATATCTATACAAAAATCCTGTCTTGTAAGGTGAACCCCATTCACTCATCATAGTACAGGCACTAAAGAGTATTGTGTGCCCCACGCGCACGTTACAACTTCACCTCCTGCCACTAATAGTAGTAACAGCAGCAGTAATAATAATGATAATAATACCAATATTTATAGCGGGATGTGTACGGGTGGGTTGCTATTCCCATACTGGGTGCCTCACCAGGTGGCGGGTAAAGGAACGCCCATCACATTTGAAGGATACCGAGAAAACTACTCGGGCCTAAAATAGCACAGCAAATCCAGGAGTACGGCATCCAGAGTCGGCGGCTTCCTGGTTAGTGTATGTCTACCCAGAGGCTGCGGCTGCAAATGGATGATCCAGCAACTAACAATCCCTGGATGTAACCTCCCAGTGGAAACACTGGACCAACAAGATCACAGGCCTTGGGGAAATAAAGTTAATTGTGGGGTGTTATTACCGGCCACCAGGTTCCAACGTGACAATTCTAGAGTCATTCAAAGGGAGTCTACATTCTGTAACGCAGAAGTACCCGGATCATGCTATATTAGTCGGAGGAGACTTCGACCTACCTATTATACTGGGATGTCTATGGATTCATTACAGGTGGTACAGACAAGCCGTCGTGTGAATTACTTTTGAACACATTATCCGAAAACTGTCTTGAGCAGCTAAATCGACAGCCAACGAGTAATGGAAATATTTTAGATCTGGTAGCCACGAACAGACCACACCTCATCGACGGTGTCATTGTTGAGACAGGGATTAGGGATCATGATGTTGTCATTACGATTATGATTACGAAAGTCAAAAAGTCGGTCAAGAAGGCTAGGAGAGTATTCTCACTAGAAAGAGCAGACAAGCAGTTGTTAGCACCCCATTAGTAAATGAATCGACCTCATTTACTTCCGGTACGATGGACGTGGAAGAATTATGGGCAAATTTTAAACACATTGTAAATCATGCATTGGACTAGTATGTGTCGGATAAGTGGGTTACGGACGGAAAAGACCCACCGTGGTTTAACAGCGCAATTTGGAGAATGCTCAGGAAGCAAAGACAGTTGCACTAGCGGTACAAGAAAGATCGGGAGAACGAGGACAGGCAAAAGTTAGAAGAGATTCGTGCTGCTGTAAAAAGAGCGATGCGCGAAGCATTCAACCACTACCACCGCCCTACCTTAGCAAAAGATCTTGCTGAAAACCCAAGGACATTCCGGTCTTACGTAAAATCGGTAAGCGGGTTGAAGGCTTCCATCCAGTCACTAAATGATCAGTCTGGCCTGGCAACGTAAGATAGCAAAACGAAAGCTGAAATTTTAAATTTGGCATTTGAGAAATCTTTAACGCAGGAGGATCGTACAGACATACCGCCGTTTGAGCGTCGTACAGATTCCAGTATGGAGGACATAGTGATGGACATCCCTGGGGTTGTGAAGCAGCTGAATGGGTTGAAAATAAATAAATCGCAAGGTCCTGATGGGATTCCAGTTCAGTTTTACAGAGAGTAATCTACTGTATTGGCTCCTTACTTAGCTTGCATTTATCGCAAATCTCTCTCCCAACGTAAAGTACCGAGCGACTGGAAAAAAGCGCAGGTGACGCCTGTATATAAGAAAGGTAGAAGGACGGATCCTCAAAATTACAGACCAATATCCTTAACATCGGTTTGCTGCAGGATTCTGGAACATATTCTCAGTTCGTATATAATGAATTTCCTTGAGACAGAGAAGTTGCTGTCCATGCATCAGCATGGCTTTAGAAAGCATCGCTCCTGCGAAACACAACTCGCCCTTTTTTCACATGATATCTTGCGAACCATGGATGAAGGGTATCAGACGGATGCCATATTCCTTGACTTCCGCAAAGCGTTTGAATCAGTGCCCCACTGCAGACTCCTAACTAAGATGCGAGCGTATGAGATTGGTTCCCAAGTATGTGAGTGGCTCGAAGATTTCTTAAGTAATAGAACCTAGTACGTTGTCCTCGATGGTAAATATTCATCGGAGGTGGGGGTATCCTCTGGAGCGCCCCAGAGAAGTGTGGTAGGTCCGCTTTTGTTTTCTATCTACATAAATGACCTTTTGGATGGGGTGGATAACAATGTGCGGCTGTTTGCTGATGATGCAGTGGTGTACGGGCAGGTGTCGTCGTTGAGTGACTGTAGGAGGATACAAGATGACTTGGACAGGATTTGTGTTTGGTGTAAAAAATGGCAGCTAACTCTAAATATAGATAAATGTAAATTAATGGAGATGAATAGGAAAAAGAATCCTGTAATGTTTGAATACTCCATTAGTAGTGTAGCACTTGGCACAGTAACGTCGATTAAATATTTGGGCATAACATTGCAGAGTGATATGAAGTGGGACAAGCATGTAATGGTAGTTGTGGGGAAGGCGGATAGTCGTCTTCAATTCATTGGTAGAATTTTGGGAAGATGTGGTTCATCTGTAAAGGAGACCGCTTATAAAACACTAATACGACCTATTAGTGAGTACTGCTCGAGCGTTTGGGAAACCTATCAGGTCGGATTGAGGGAGGACATGGAAGCAATTCAGAGGTGGGCTGCTAGATTTGTTACTGGTAGGTTTGTTCATCACGCGAGTGTTACGGAAATGCTTCAGGAACTCTAGTGGGAGTCTCTGGAGGAAAGGAGGCGTTCTTTTCGTGAATTACTACTGAGGAAATTTAGAGAACCAGCATTTGAGGCTGACTGCAGTACAATTTTACTGCCGCCAACTTACATTTCGCGGAAAGACCACAAAGATAAGATAAGAGAGATTAGTGCTCGTACAGAGGCATATAGGCAGTCGTTTTTCCCTCGTTCTATTTGGGAGTGGAACAGGGAGAGAAGATGCTAGTTGTGGTACGAGGTACCCTCCGCCACGCACCGTATGGTGGATTGCGGAGTATGTATGTAGATGTAGAAGGAACCATGACCCGTGCGAGGAATAACAAGAATACCCTGGGTGGTCACCCATCCACCCATCAACAGACGGCAACCAGGAACTCGTATGCTGGGGAACCTGGACGTACACGATCTCAGAGAAAGTTCCCTGGCAAACTTCCACAGAAAACATTTATATTTCTTGGGTACTTCAACATAACCACACTGATCCAATCATGAAAACTGCACGACGTAACATTAGACCTCTACAAACAGAATATAAAGATACTTGCCTGCAGTAACCCTCATGACAGACGAAGACAGAATGGATTATGGAACTACAGTATCTTCAAGAGCAAGGCATACAAACAAGTCACCAAGAGTGCTCCGCTTCTTGGCATCGCCTTCATGGTACATAAGAAGATAATCAATTTAATTAGAGAAGTCAGTCCAATAAACAACAGGTTAACGACAATGCGCTTACAGTGTGTAAACAAGAAATACACTATGATCAATGTACACGCTCCCACAAATGAGGATAACAAGAAAGACTCCATGTGAACAGAGAAATTATGGGCTACACTAGAGACACAGATGGCCAAGATCCCCATAGACGATATCAAAATTTTGTTTGGGGTTTTCAAAGCACAAATTGCCAGAGAGAAACATCATCAAAGAGCTGTGGAAGAGTTCCCGGCGCACAAATATACAAACAGAAATGGCACGAGACTCATCGAACTACGCCAGCAGAATAACCCAAAGATTATGTTAACATCCCTCAGGAACTCTCCACGAGAATAGAAAACATGGGGGTCACCTATACAAGAGATGGGAGAATTACAAATAGGCCAGGTAGTGATTTCCTACACCGTCCAGAAGGAGATACATGACGTTCAAGTACGCAGAGGCGCCATTATTTAACTCGAATAAAGATAGAATTACACCGAAGAAAATACTTCAGGAAACAACGTATATAGAAACGTTTGACACAAAAATGGTCATAGAATCCAACGTAAAACAGGAATGGGAAAAACAACCACCAAACACATAGGACGAATTCCATAGAAATATCATACAGAAAGGAAAAGAACTAATACCATGGAAAAAGAACATTAAACACACTTGGTGGGACTAAGAGCGTGAAAAGGCAGTAGGAATACGCAAACAAGCTTTTCAGGACTACAATAGTAAAAAAATCCCCAGAAAGCCTATGTTGTTTCCAAGAATCAAGTAAACAAGTTGCAAAATTTAGTAGGCAAACGAAGCGAAAGTACACGAAGGAGCAACTGGATGCTTTAGTGGTAAGCTTCCGCAACCACAGCAAGAGACAATTCTACACGACCTTCTCAAGGAAGCTCTGCGGGTACACACCTCAAAATATGTGCTTCAGGAAATAAGATGGAAAACTAGCGCTAACTATCCAAGAGAACTGTCAACAACTGGCACGTTATTTCTCCAATCTCCTTAACTGCCCTGAGCCTGTAACAAGATTTACAGTACAGAGCTGTACCTCCACCCAACCAGAATCAGTCCCACAAATATGTCAAGAGAATTAAAAATAAAAAGCAACAGGACATCTAGTGAAGACGGCAGCATAGCAGAATTAATAAAGAACCTTGTACCAAAATAACTACAGGAGCTTACGCAAGTAATCTCTACCATCTGGCAAACAGATAAAGATCCTGAGGACTGGAAATGTGCACTGATCCATTCACTGCACAAGACAGGAGATAGGACGAATGTGAACAACTACATACTGTCAGGCAACGAAGCAATAGCAATCAAATAAATAGAGTTACTAAAAGAATGCGCGTAAAAACTTGGGCTACAAATCTCTTTCGAAAAGTCTGAATTTTTCTGCTCAAAATTAAACCTAACAAAATTAGACACAAAATACGGCAAAGTAAACAGATACCTGAAGTGTGCACACTTCAAGTATCTAAGTGAAAACCTTGAACCTATAGGAGGAGAAAAGATCAGCAGAGAAGACTCGAATACGATAAATGAAGAGAGCGTTCGGCAAGACACAGCACGTATATAATAAAAAATTCATCTCCATTCGCACAAAAGTCAGACACTCCAGCAGAGTATGCAAGCCTGAAATACTGTATGCAAGTGAGATGCTAACACTCCATACAAAAAGTGACATGGTAAGCATACTGAAGGAAGAAAGGAAAATCACGAGCCGGCCGATGTGGCCGTGCGGTTCTAGGCACTTCAGTCTGGAACTGCGTGACCTCTACGGTCGCAGGTTCGAATCCTGCCTCGGGCATGGATGTGTGTGATGTCCTGGGGTTGGTTAGGTTTAAGTAGTTCTAAGTTCTAGGGGACTGATGACCTCAGATGTTAAGT
Source organism: Schistocerca americana (assembly GCF_021461395.2). NCBI lineage: Eukaryota > Metazoa > Arthropoda > Insecta > Orthoptera > Acrididae > Schistocerca > Schistocerca americana. The sequence continues at coordinate 526,627,339 of NC_060122.1, forward strand.
CCCCATAGTGCTCAGAGCCATTTGAACCCTTTCATTTGAAATGACGAGGAAAGTTCTCTGCCCAAATCTGACAGAAGAGGGATACAGATTACGCACTAGGAAAACTACAGAGAAGATGTCAAACACAGTAGCAGATGCCAGAAAAAGAAGGTTGAAGTCCTGTGGGCACATCACAAGGCTATCATCAAAGCGACTCACCAAGAAAATTCTAACGAACATATAAGGTGTCAAGTGAGCAGTACCATGGATTACACAAGTCAAACTGGATCTAGAAGCAGTAAAAATCGATCCGGTAGAAATTGAAGGACAGAAAAGTATACAGGGACAAAGTACACAACTGGACTGTATGGTCAGAGAATGATGTCCCAAAGAAACCAGGGATAAAGTGGACTGAAGGCAGAAAGAGACTCCATAAAGAAAAAAATAAGAGAATCGTGGAGGATTCGAAAGAACGCTCAAATGAGGCAGGATGTTTTGCGTCCTCGTACAGGGTCTCGACGCAAATAATAATCAGTCTGCACTTCGTATCATCTGATGTGGGGCTGTCGGCGAACCGGCTATACCAGGAGCTGCCCATTCGTCTTTCCACGACTGTATCTCGTTTTCGTTCCCGTGGAAGGTTCCGCAGGCTGAGTTACTTAAGGAGAACACGGTGTCAGTTCCGGCAGTTAGTAATTTTTTTCCTGAAGACGATGACGGTCACAGCTTAGAAAGCTCGAAGTGATACAGCGTGGGTATCGACAATATTTTTTTCACGACGCAAGAGACTTCGAGAACACAAGCCAGTACTTCACTAACAGCAAGCGTCATTTTTTGTATTTCCTCAAACCTTCTCTAGCTACATACTCTTTCTGGAATATTCAATTTTTTTTTAACAACTATCAACAGTTATGACATTGTAGCGGTCTTCAGTCCAACTGCTGGTCTCCTGTAGTTCTGCGCGCTTAAAAAGACTTTATGTCTGCACAAGTGCTCCAACTTCATCAATATGATACAGCTAACTGTAGTCGAGCTTTAATCTCCCTCTATAATTTTTGCCACATACAGGTTCCTCTATTACCTAATAAACGATTCTTTGGTGTCTCAGAAAGAGTGCTGCCAACCAATCCCCTGATTTGGTCAAGTTGTGCCACAAATTTCAGTTGTCCTAATTCGATTCTGATCTTAAATATTCTCCTCTAGTACCACGTTCCAAAGCGTCTATTCTCATCTCGTCTGATCTGTTTATCGTCCATGTTTCACTTCCATACAAGGCTGCACTACAAACGTACCTTTTGGAAATTATTTTCATGTTTGATATTAATGAATTTATCTTTTTCAGAAACGCTTTTCTTTTAATACCAATCCGCATCCTCTCTACTATTGTCAGTTATTTGGCTGGACAAATGAAGTAACTTAGCTACTAATTATAGTGTCGCCTTTGCTAGCATAGTTCTCTCAGCAATGACTAATTTAGTTGTCTACATTCAGTTACCCTTATTTCATTTTTGTTGATGTCCTTCTTATAACCTCTTTTCAAAACCTAATTCATTCCGTTTAAGTCATCTTTGAATTCCGTTATAGTCTGTGACAAAATAGAATGGTCCTGGTAAACTAAGTTTCTGTGTCTTCTTATGAACAATAATTACCTTTCAAAATTCCTCCTTGATTTCTTTTGCTGCTTGTTTAATGTACAAATTGGGTAACACCAGAGATGTGCTATAACCCTGCCTCATTCCCTTCTCAATTGTTACATCCCTTTTGTGTCCTCGACACTTATAACATCAGTAGATTTTTGTTCAAGTCGTAGGTAACCTTTCGTTCCCTGTATTTTGTCCCTGGTCCCTCCGGAATTTCGAAGATTGTGTTCGATATAACGTTGTCAAAAGCTTTCTCTAAATTTATACATGCTATAAACATGTGTTTTCCATGTTTCGCTTTGCATTTTTCTACATTTCTCAGGCACGCTAGCAGATCATCCCCGAAATCAACTTCAATAATTTTTCAATTCTTATGCTAGTACTTCGTGTCGTTATTTTGCAACCTTGTCTTACACTGAGATGCCAAAAATAATGTGATACCTCCTAATCTTATGTCAGACCCCCTTTTGCCCGGTATAGTGCACCCGCTCCGCGTGGCATGGATTCAACAACTCGTTGGGAGTCCCCTGCAGAAATATTGATATAGATGTCCGTAAATGCGAAAGCGTTGCGGGTGGAGGGTTTTGTGCACGAACTGAATTCTCTATTACGTCATATAGATGATCGATAGGATTCATGTCGGGCGATCTGGATGGTCAAACCATTCACTCGAATTGTCCAGAATGTTCTTCAAATCAGTTTGCGAACAGATGTAGCCTGAGGGCATGGCGTACTATGATTCATAAATATCTCCTCGTTTCTTGGGAACATAAAGTCCATTAATGGCTGGAAATGGTCTCTAAGTAGCCGAACATCCAGAATATCTAGTCCATCCCACATAAACACAGTCCACACCATTATGGAGCAATCATCAGTTTATACAGTGCCTTCTTGACAATCTGAGTCCATAACTTCGTGTGGTCTGCGCCATACTCAAATCCTACAATTAGGTTTTGATAACTGAAATCGGGACTCATCTGACCAGGCCACGGTTTTCCAGTCGTCTAGAGTCCAACCGATGTGGTAACGAGACTAGGAGAGGCCCTGCAGACGATGTACTGCTGTTAGCAAAGATACTCACCTCGGTCGTCTGCCGCCATAGTCCATGAACGACAAATTTTGCTACACTGTCCTAACGGATACGTTCGTCGTATGTCTCACATTTATTTCTGCGGTTTTTTTTTCATGCAGTGTTGCTTGTCTGTTAGCACTGACAACTCTACGCACACGCCGATGCTCTCGGTTCTTAAGTGAAGGCCGTTGGCCACTGCGTTGTACGAATGTACGTGGTGAGAGGCGACGCCTGAAATGCGGTATTCTCGGCCCACTCTTAATGCCGCGGATCGCAGAATACTGAATTCTCTAACCATTTCCGAAATGGATGTCCGAAGCGTCTAAATCCAACCACCATTTTGCGTTGTAAGTCTATTAATTCCCGTCGTGTGGCCATAATCACGTTGGGAAGCTTTTGAGACGAATTATCTGATTTGAAATGACAGCTTGGCCAACGCACTGCCTTTTCATACCTTGTGTGATATTATTGCCATATGTGTATGTGAAATTGCGTGGTGATGGAATATCGTCCCAGTTATGTGACTGGATTTATGATTTCCTATCAGACAGGTCACAGTTCGTAGTAACTGACGGAAAGTCATCGAGTAAAACAGAAGTGATTTTTAGCGTTCCCCAAGTCAGTGTTATAGGCCTTTTGCTGTACGTTATCTATATAAACGATTTGGGAGACAATCTGAGCAGCCGTCTTCGGTTGTTTGCAGATGACGCTGTCGTTTATCGACTAATAAAGTCATCAGAAGATCAAAACAAACTGCAAAACGATTTAAAAAAGATATCCGAATGGTGTGAAAAGTGGCAGTTGACCCTAAATAACGAAAAGTGTGAGGTCATCCACATGAGTGCTGAAAGGAACTCGTTAAACTTCGGTTACACGACAAATCAGACTAATCTAAAAGCTATAAATTTAACTAAACACCTATGTATTACAATTACGAGCAACTTAGAAAATGTTGTGGGGAAGGATAACCAAAGAGCGCGTTTTACTGGCAGGACACTTAGAAAATGTAACAGACCTACTAAGGAGACTGCCTGCGCTACTCTTGTCCGTTCTCTTTTAGAATACTGTTCCGCGGTGTGGGATCTACATCTACATCCATACTCCGCAAGCCAACTGACGGTGAGTGGCGGAAGGTACTTTGAGTAAGAAGTTACAGTACACTTGCTCGCCCACTGCTTGAATATTGCTCACCAGTGCGTGACCCGTACCAGATGGGGTTGTTAGAATAGATAGAGAAGATCCAACGGAGAGCAGCTCGCTTCCTTACAGGATCATTTAGTAATCGCGAAAGCGTTACGGAGATGATAGATAAACTCCAGTGGAAGACTTTGCAGGAGAGACGCCCAGTGTTGTGTCTAGACAAGACAGCCTAGACACAATGAGAGGAAGCCGAAAGGCACGCGCTAAGCCAAAGCAGGGTGCGTGAGGTCTGAAACAGGATACGTTATGAATGCTATAAAGAAAAGTACGTAGCTTCTGGAATACTTAACTTTAATCCATCCTTTTGGTACATCTGGAGATTGTGTCGATACAAGTGAGACTCTTTAGATACATGCAATGTTAGTAATGGCGCCTTGCTAGGTCGTAGCCATTGACTTAGCTGAAGGCTATTCTAACTATCTGCTCTGCAAATGAGCGAGGCTTCGTCCATGTAGTCGCTAGCAAAGTCGTCCGTACAACTGAGGCGAGTGCTAGTCCGTATCTCGAGACCTGCCTTGTGGTGGCGCTCGGTCTGCGATCACACAGTGGCGACACGCGGGTCCGACATGTACTAATGGACCGCGGCCGATTTAAAACTACCACCTAGCAAGTGTGGTGTCTGGCGGTGACACCACACTCAGTACCTCGGTACGACCTTTTGTTAAAGTCTCGAGAACATACCTCCACCGAGAAGTCAAGCAATATATTGCTCCCTCCTACGTACATCTCGCGAAGAGACCATGAGGATAAAATCAGAGAGATTAGAGCCCACGCAGAGGCATACCGATAATCTTTCATTCCACGAACAATACGAGACTGGAATAAAAGGGAGAACCGATAGAGGTACTTTGAGTACTTCTCTATCTCTTCTATCAACCCCATCTGGTACGGGTCACACACTGGTGAGCAATATTCAAGCACTGGGCGAACAAGTGTACTGTAACTTCTTACTTTGTTTTCGGATTGCATTTCCTTAGGATTCTTCCAATGAATCTCAGTATGGCATCTGCTTTACCGACGATCAACTTTACATGATAATTCCATTTTAAATCACTCTTAACGCCTACTCCCAGATAGTTTATGGAATTAACTGCTTCCAGTTGCTGACCTGCTATATTGTAGCTAAATGATAAAGGATCTTTCTTTTTATATATTTCTAGGTATCCTTACCAGATGGGACTGACGGAGTACATCGAAAAAGTTCAAAGAAAGGCAGCATGTTTTGTATTATCGCGCAATATAGGAGTGTCACAGAAATGATACAGGATTTGGGCTGGAAATCATTAAAAGAAAGGCGTTTTTCGTTGCAACGGAATCTTCTCACAAAATTCCAATCACCAATCCTCCGAATGCGAAAATATTTTGTTGACACCGACCTACATAGGGAGGGACTATCACCACGATAAAATAAGGGAAATCAGACCTCGTACGGAAAGATGTAGGTGTTCATTCTTTCCACGGGCTATGTGAGATTGGAATAATAGAAAATTGTGAAGGTGGTTCGATGCACCCTCTATCAGGCACTTAAATGTTATTTGCAGAGTATCCACGTAGATGTAGATGTAGATGTATATCGCTATGCCATAACGTTCTTCACCTTAGTGTATCAAACTGATGACTGAGTAAATATTCACACAGCATGTGCTCTCTTCGTAACTGTAATTGTTACATTCTTTTTGAAGTCTTAGGGTAATTCTTGTCTCTGTAACTACATGTTTTAATAACTTTCATCCATTTTGGCTTCACAAAAACGACAACATATCTCGATAAAGTCACTGTGTATGGTTCTGATTCACATGCGTGTCAAACGTTGATGGTATCGCTATACATCGCAGAAGTTGTAGGTCGATGATGAAATTTGGTTTGTGAGGCGCTAAACTGCGCGGTCATCAGCGCCCGTACAAATTCTCAATACAAATTTTTACACAGTCCAATTTTTACACCATTTTTTTACTCAGTCCAATTTTTTACACAGTCCAATTTTTTACAGTGTCCAATCTAGCCACTGTCACGAATGATGATGATGATTGAATACTGAGGACAACACAAACCCCCAGCCACAGGCAGAGGAAATCCTTAACCCGGGCGGGAATCGAACCTAGGACCTCGCGATCCAGAGGCAGCAACACTAACCACTAGACCACGAGCTGTGGGCAACGTTGTAGGTTGAAAGGTTACTTAGATGAAGGGAGACAACTAACGATTTGGCAATACACAGCTGCATCACTTTCCAGTTCACAGGGAGCTCTCACGTACTGGTAAAAATTAATCCTTTGACTGTCGACGCATGGCCGTTTGATTCATATGACTTTGATCTACGAGACTGGAATATTTGGGAGTTATATCTGGCAGGAATTGGTTCTAGATAAGTCTTTCATGGGACCCACACTACAGCATTGTGCTGTCAGCATCGCTCGTAATTAACACCAAAAGCCGCTGAAATTCGTTGCGACAGCAGCGTGTGCGAGAGTCGTATGACGTCTGGTTGATTTCTGGCGCTGTGTGCGTCTATTAGCAGGAGTCGACGCACACTATTCACGAAATTTAAGGGCCAGAACAAAGCGTTGAAACCAAGCGACCTGGTCGGGAAATGGTTGGACTAAACGGTTGGATATAGTCGTTGGATGTGACAGAAGATATCTAATACTTGCGAGGCTATGTTGAAAGTACCTAGCCTGCCAGGATACGAAATAGATAAAGTTGTCGTTAAATATAGAAGAAGGAATCATGGCAGGGTACGAAGAATAAATGGTTCCTACTCATGTTTCAAAAGCTTTTGTTTCGTGTAAATAGGAGGCTCAAATGCAAGCATGTCCAATAATCATACCGCTCCCACTTTGCTGTAGACTAGAGTGTGACAAAGCTACGAAAATAACAGCAAGGGCAACTCGGTTAATGCACTGTTTATTTTCTAAAAAAGGTACACATGGAGAACATCTACGTTCAAAACTATCAAGAATGTGCTTGAAGCATTAAACAACCTCATTTACAATTTGTACACATATGATTGGCTTGCAAGATACTGTGCAGAATAGCATGAAAGAGAAGCTACCAGCGGGATTCGCGACCGAATCGACTTTAACGAACGGGGTATAAATAAATGCACTACTCATAAGTATAACTATTTACACATGCATAGAGATTGGTACACGCAGTTGGCATAGTAGTGAGCAAGACATGGCATTCACTCTAATAAGGATCAACTCGGGAATCCTGAAAGCAATGAAATAACAAATACAATAATGATGAATACGGTTTTAATCGAAATTAACCGTTACCGTGGTATCCATGGAGATCTCAAAAGACCGTATAGACTGCTCCTCATTCAGTCGCAGTCCCATTCAAACACCGGGGCGAGGTACACTTACTTGTTTGCATCGTGGGAGAGTCGCAGCCCGATTGTGATGAAAAGCTGTTCACCTATAGCTTTCTCGTGTCAGGCGCAGGAAAGTACGCCGACAACTAGTGCCAACCAGCCAAGACTCGCGCCTATTGTGTGTGTGTGAAATCTTATGGGACTTAACTGCTAAGGTCATCAGTCGCTAAGCTTCCACACCTGAGGACAAACACACACACCCATGCCCGACGGAGGACTCGAACCTCCGCCGGGATTTGCGGCTATTAGCTGGCCTATCCAGAAAGAGGAAAATGTCGTCTGGAGCCCCTCCCCCCCCCCCCCCACTCCCCCGCCCCCTCTGACATGCCCGAGTAAACAGCGTGCCAGAACGGCTACTGGCCAATCGAGGCCCGTGACCAGTGGCAGTGCTATGTACAAGCGGAGGCCGCCCTTTCGAAATTCCCCTCTTTGGCAAAAGTTTGAGCTAGCCAGCCAGGCCAGTGAAAAGACAAATGAGCGTGCGTTAAACGTTTTAAATGTGGTATGACGATGTTTAACAACATACTGTCGCCGTGGTATTACGATGAGACGATGCGCAATTACCCTTTTCAAAGTTGCGTTTGTGTTGAAAATTTCGCTTCTAGCCGACGCGAGAAATAGCACCTTCGCCGCCTGCGTCGTATGTTGAAGGCGTGACTACAGGGTTTCTCACTCTCAAGGAGACTGAAATGTAAACCCTATCGTCGCTAAATGGCGTAACTTTGATTACATTACTGAAATCAGTCTTGCTCCTACAGATCAATTTTAAGAAGTACATCACACTACACGGAAAATGCGGCTGTGGGTAGTGTCTATTGCTTAAATTGCAGTTACTTCTGCTCTTATTTGTTTTGGACTGACGAAACTACATTCATCCGGTCATAGCTGTGCCTTCTTTGATTGCTCTGGGAGATGGCTGATTGGGACTACAACATATGAAACATTAGCTCGGTTTATTATCTGAATGACAAAAATATACACATAACTTTATACAATCCATTGCCACAGAAGTTTGATGAACATATGCAGCTGTGTTCGGAATAACATTGATGTTGTAATTACATGTTGCTGACTGGTTCATTGAAGATCACGAACTGGGGCCGAGCAGCCCATGCTCAAATCTATTTCGACCTTAGTGCGATGGCGTTTAATTGTTCTGTTTTGTTACCTGTTGCAGACTGAAATGCCACATTAGCTGGGTTGAAATAGATGAAAGGAGTGTGGCTCCACGTTTTTATTGATCATAAAAATATAGAGAATAAAACGATTAGTTGTTTCGAGAGGCTTACTGCTTTCGCAAATACCTTAGTCAGTGGCAAAATAAACAAGAAAAGGATACATTTATGTGAGAGGGACCTGACGGATTCCTCTCAGCGTAAGAGTGAATGTTACATAACCATATCACTGCTGTTATGTTGGTGTCGTTTTTAGTCCAAAGACTGCTTTGCTGCTGAAAGAGAGATTTCTTTAACCTGTCGATACTCGCGAAGAGTGAGAATACTATTGCTGTTGTTTGGATAAAACAGCTTTACGGGTAAAGCCCTGCACACCTTCTCCACACCACGTTGACTGTCTGCCGCTGTGATGCACATTGATGCTTGTGATTAAGCCCTCTGTCGCCGTACCAGAACCGGTTTCTAAAGGTAACGCATGACACCATGACACTTACGCTACTAACAACGGACATCCTGCAGCACACAGTCTGAATACCTTTCTCATAAATTTGGGTACCAAGTGCACATAATTTTCTACATACACTGGCTCAGGTAGTGAAAGTATAGTTATAACCATCCTGTACTAGTCGTTTCCCTGTCCTGTGATGAAACGTATCGGACGATTTCTGCCTCACTCGCTTCATGTAAATTAATCTCCACTTCCGTTTAAAATTAGTTTCCGACCCTCATTTCAATGCGAAAACAGGCTGATATTAGTCATGTAATACCATCCAAAAAGTGTGGTACCACACCAGCGCCGGCAACGTGTTTCAATACCACAGATTATTAGCGATGTCTCTTGCAATCCGCAACGGCGAATGGGAGAAGCTGAAGAAGACACGCCCTCTCTGAGCACAGTAGCGCAATCGTACTGAGGTCGACAGAGAGCCAAGCATGCCTTTGCTTAACACCAACAATAACACGGCTATCCTTACTCCTCCAGGAACAAAGTGAAGGTAAAGTCTTCCTTGTCGTTCACTCTCTAATCAGTTCATCTCAACCTATTCTTGTTGATAATCTGCTTCAGCTGAGGTGATTACAACATTTTGTCGTTCTTAATGTATTATTACCGTAGTCTCTTCCGAAGTCCCACTAATACACAAGATCCTAATGTGGTCAATAATGATCAATTGCTCATTACATCTTACTCATCAATTATGTCTCCTCGACTTTCTGAGGAAATTAATACATAATTCATCCCCCGTATTAACTCTTATCACAACAACATCTTACAGACATGCTCTCCAGTATCTCTAAGACCTTTTTAGTTAAACCATCAACAAACCAGTCCTGCTGCCTCTAAATCTTGAGTTACGCCTCGCCCCCTTCTTAGGGAATTAGTCATAAATCATCCTCCACAAAAATTTGTTTTCACAAAACCTCTTACACGTATACTCTCCTATACTCCTACAAAACCTCTTATACAAAACCTTTTAAACTTCACTTTGTCAGCTACCGTGCCTTCCATATGAACAAAAATTTCAACATCACAGCCGTAGTAGCTCCTTCTGTAACTTCAACACACATTACTCTCTCTCACATTACTACTTACTTGTGTCGTCAACCACAAGAGGAAATGTTTCCCTGCATCGATTCCTGTTCGTAGTGAAGACTATCAAATCTCATTGTTCTACACATACTTCATCACAGCATGACGTCAACGACAATTTACCAAATTTCCACAAATTAATACTTACACCATTATCAATACACTAATGAAATAATCGCTTCTTCCTTCGAAAAACGATGTTACACTACTGTCAAAGGCTAGGGCATACAGTATATTCGCATCTTTCCCTCTTAACCATTCACTGGAGCTTTTAACATTGGTTATAAATTGCAGTATGATCTATTCTCCATTCTCTAAGATAATTAACAGACCTCCGTACACAAAATATACTAATACTGTGGAAGACTTACTACCAACCTATGTCCAACCAATCATCATTCTTCCCTTCCGGACATACATGCACTACGCCCAAATTTGATGCGTCCTGGTTTGAAAAGATACAGAACTTGCGGATTTCCTCTGAAACATTTTCGGCCCTTCTCTACCACAGAGACTTCCACCCTCACGGCTTTCATTATTTATTCGCAAAAGTCTTACTTCATCGTAACCATGTCGGCGCATTTTTACTACATTTCACCATAACTCGGGCCTTGTTTTGCCCTGTACATAGCGACGATGGATCCTCGTTTCGCCATATTGAGTCTTCTTACCAGCACTTTATGGACCACAGCAACTCTAGGATTTCTCCAAACGCCTGTTCCATCGTTTCTTGATTCCTAACTTTCAGTTGCCCTCTCACTTCAGTCACCATTTACTGTCTTTGGACTTTTGATCCAACCTCATTTTTCACATTCTCTTCTAATGGCTGTACTCGACAAGCCAGCACTGCGACTCAGGCTCACTGTGCGTTTTGCAAATGCTCAGCCTCGCCAGTTTGTTTTTGCAACTGGTGAGTTTGCGCTACTTTCAGGGCGACAACCACTAACCGTCCCTCACATTGACCTGCTCCTCCAACAGAGAGGGCGGAAGACGCACCGGTTTTGCTCGAATCGGCATCCACAATAGTAACAGATTTGTCTATAACACTGTTCACAACGTTCGAAAATTCAAGGAAACCTTTGCACTTGCGTTCCACGATTCCACTATATTCCTGTTCTCGCATCCATCCATTGAAACTGCTTCAAGTTCATCCTTGCCTACTGGTTTAATAATATCTACGGTCTGCCGGCCGAAGTGGCCGTGCGGTTAAAGGCGCTGCAGTCTGGAACCGCGAGACCGCTACGGTCGCAGGTTCGAATCCTGCCTCGGGCATGGATGTTTGTGATGTCCTTAGGTTAGTTAGGTTTAACTAGTTCTAAGTTCTAGGGGATTAATGACCTCAGCAGTTGAGTCCCATAGTGCTCAGAGCCATTTTTGAATATCTACGGTCTGCCCTTGGAGTAACCGAAATCGCTAATCCTAGCCTTCTCCACTCTCCTGTCCGGCGGAGTCCTTGCTTTGCATACGTAATGAACTCGTTTACCGATTACGTGAATTACGTAACCTAACATAACATTCGACCGTAACACTAAAGCCCTTGTTGGATACCACTAAGTATAGCCAGAAGGAAAACAATGACTTGTTGACCCTGATCTCGAGCTGACTTGTTGGTGGTTTGCTATTTTGCATTGATCTCTCAGGCTCTGCGGACTTAGAATTATCTGTGGTCGCTTATAATATTCATACTGAAACTCATTATTTAAAATTGCTACAGCTTTATTAATATGATGAAAGGGCTCTGATCTTCACCGTTTCCTCTCAGCCCTCCTACACCTCTCCCACCAACTAGTGCACCTACTTCTCCTGTCTCAAGTTCAAACAAGCACATGCTCGACAAACTCCAGGAATATGCCCATACCATCATTGTTCTTAAGAAAAACCTAATGTAAACCAATAGCATCAAGCTTTATGAACCGTCACGTTACACTTTCCACAAGGAATGATGTACAAACCTCCATCTGCTATCCTGATATCACCATTAACTCGTTATAAATTTTCGAAAACCCTTCGCTGATGGGTCTGCCCTTCAATCTCTGTTGTTGAGACGTAATCATTTCTTCGGTACTTCAATTCTGCGTATGTTCACTCCCCTATCATGCGCACAGCTCCGACTCAATATGCACACCTTCTCATAAATACCCTTTCCACATTTTGCAACGCTGGACCACTGTAGATCAGAACATCGAAAAAAAAAAGCCACACACAAGCATCGTACATACTGAAAAAACTGAAAACGCACGGGTTAAGCATAATGCACAATCAGCTAAATAGTATCTCCCTCATTTATGAAAATGTGAGCTATATGCTACAAGGTCTTATTCGTTTCTTGCCACTACATTCCTCCCTAATCGGAACGATAAATTCAGAAGACGCCACCATAAGCAAAACAGATCATAGACGTAGTTATTACATCGAGTGATGAATAACACAAATCAAAATTTTAAAAAACAAAATGGTTAAACGCAAACAGATTTGACTTAATGGCAAACAGTTTAACAGATTACTCCAGTTTAACGCACTATAGTTCTTCCCTGGCTGAATATTAACCAATTAAACCCAAGATACAACTCCACTAACTCGAATGGAAGATTGCCTGTGGGAAAGAATAGAAGCGGTTCCGCCAATTTAACACAATACTACACTTTTATGACGCGATGAGAAAATTACCCGTCAGCAAGATCCATAGCAGGGTCACAAATTTAATGCAAGACGCCACTGCGCTATGGATAAACATATACAGCTCCTTTGACCTAAAAATAATGAACGTTTTCCATATGCAGATTGTCCCTTCTACAGCACAAACGTAAAAGCGGTTAGAAAGAGAAGGAGTGGCTCTAACAAGCGAGTCGAAGTTGTGCTCCTCCTTGAATTTAACAGTGCTCAGACGGATGAAGTGGTTCATCTGTAAATATTGCTCTGAATGAGCGGTAACTGAGACTATAATTTATCGCAAAATATTCCACAGGAGGAACAACATGTGATGGACAACGTAATATTTAACTCACTCACACACTGACCATGAGCAGAGATTGTAGCATGATATCTGTATAACCACACAGTTGCCAGGAACTAACGGGCAGATCAATGGCCAAAGGAAAAACATGGTCTGGCAAGTAACTCACGAGGTCACTCACTAAATTAAGTACACATTTTCTTTTCAGACATGATGATTGTGTCGTGTAGGTAATATTAGGAAACTACAAACTGGACCCCAAATTACTATGTATTAGTTAGGCCATCAACGACAATAGAATGCTTTAAAACAAGGTCCCCTGTGATTTAACTGACAACGAGCTTACTACTGACTGAAAATCTTGCCTCACTGAGCTGCGAAACCTTATCAATTTTAATGACAAAAAAGCTTTGGCGGCGGCGACTGCAGACCACATCTGCAGTGCAAAAGCACCACGCCCTGCGCAGATGGTGAACTGCTCGCCTCGGCCCCTTTCCAGCGGCAGAGCACTGCTACGATTCAGTCTCAACAAATAGTTCCGCTCTGCATCGCATCCTACCTCAGAGCAATGTTCACCTTCACGTCCCGGCCACGAGCAAAATTAACATGCTGCTCCTCCGAGTTTTCTGCAGTATGACTGTCAAAAGTTATAGGTTCCCCAGTCAGATAGAACGTTAGAAACATCATCAACGAGAGGTCACGTAGCAAACAATTCCCTCTCTCATCTGGGAAGTTGGTTATTTCTTCAACCGATCATCTAATATTTCTCTTTAAACAACTTTACAACAGTTTTTTGCTAGACTTCTGGCGTGAAATCATAGGGAGCTCGGACCAGTCCAAAACAGCTCAAGTTACTGCTTCTCCGAAAGACAACATCAGTTCCTCCACTCCGGGTAATTTAGGACATTGTCAAATTAACAATTACACTACCTTCGACGGCAATCATTTGGTTCGACAACGTACGAAGATCGATCCCAGTGGGACAGAGGGTAATTTAGACTGCATCTGCAGCCGGCACAATTGCCAAGAATCCCAAGACACGGTCAGTGCCCGACGACGCGGCGCCTCACTCGATAACAAGACCTCCCGGACATCGACCGACTAAAGGGGCTGGGCCGCCGGACCACCTGCTGTACGCAAATGGCTTTACCTGAGGAGTCAGTACGACCGACCCAAACACACTCTGCAACCCAACAACGCTTCGGCTCCAGCGGCTGGACGAGTGCCTCACCAGTCAGCCCCACATTGAAAGCAACGCGCAAATTAATGGAAGCATGTTTCTTAGAAGCGAATAGTACGATTTTTATATTCTTTGAGCACATGATTAGGAGTCAGAGAACAGGAGAAATGGCAGGGTGCTTGAGCGACATTATTAGGGTTCTAGTGCTAGATGCTTTTTGTCGTTCATCCTACTCTACCTGAAGATAAATCGACTGATAACCTAAGTAGAAATCTATATAAGTAATGGCTGCTTGACTACACCCTTTGTGAGGAAACTTGCAGCACAGTTATTTTATTTTATTTTATTTATTTATTTATTTATTTATTTGAGTTTGCTACTCTAAAGAGGAACAAATGTTGTTTTGATGTTACCTGGTATGTGTGTGTCCTTGAAATGGCCTTGGCCATGGTTCCGAGCAAAGCTACTAGATGCTTGGCAACATACTGAGCTCTTAGGGCAATGGATAAGCAGGTGACACACTTTCAAGAAGTCGTGTTTTCGAGTGGCGCAGAAGGTTTCGTGGAGGCAGGAATTCAGTGCAAGATGACCCCTGAGCTTGTTGACCGCCCGCCGCACATACTAATGTAGACGTGGAACGTGTAACGCAGTTATTGGAGGAAGACCGTCATGTAAGTTTTCGTGCGGTATCGGAGGTACTTAATTTGATTCTTTATGTATCTCATAAGATTTTACGCGAAGATTTATGGAAACGAAATCTTAATGCAAAACTCGTCCGTCACACACTAACGGACGAGGAAAGGCGAAGAATTTTTCCTGAACTACTGGATAGAGCCAGAAGTGATCCCACATTTCTGTCAAAGCTAATTGCAGGGGATGTTGCAACCAGTATCACTCTGACACGAAGCGTCGGAGTCCTGGATCACCAGTCTCGAAAACGTCAAACGACAACCTTCGAGAACAAAAACAATGTTGATCGCATTCTTTGACAGTAAACGATTAGTTCAATATGAGTATGTCCCTCCAGGTCAAACGGCGAATAAAACTATTTACATTGAACTCTTGAAACGTTTGCGACCAGTAATTCGACGTCGCCACCCTGATTTGTGCTTTATCTGTTACGAATATCTGGCCAGTCATTCTGTTATTGCCATTCCACACCCGCCTTATTCGCGCAGCCTCACGACTTGCGATATTTTCTTCTTTCCGTGAGTGAAAAGGCGACTGAAAGGAAAGCTTCATCAAGATATCGCAGACATCCAACTGGCTATGACAAATGAGCGTACAAGCTTCGCGATTGAAAATTTCCCTCCTTGCTACCAAGACTTCCAGGCACGTTGGAAACTGTGTATAGGTAGCCAAGGGGACTACTTCGATAGGAGCCAATAACATTGCTTGGTAAGTATCTATTTTTAAAAAAATCTGTCCTCGAACATTTCTGACAAAGGAAGTATTACGTTTATAGTTCATCGAACAACCGCAGTCCTACACTCCATAATTGCGAGATGGAGTTACGTTTACTTTCCACACTTGTCAGCGTAGTTTCCATCTTGCTGACGCATCGTGTCTGTGTTGTCTTAACGATAGTAAAGAAATCGTTCATGGTATCATGCTCGGATATTTTAGTGTGGTTTTGCGAGTCGTGCGTGAATAAACCTGGGCTATAGCCAAGAAATCTTTTCTGACGTGAAGTAATGTGTAACACATACGTGATGCAATACAATTGTGAGTAGTACCTTTGGATTATCAGTTGTTACCGAAGAGTACAAAATCTTAAAGCGTCTGAATATAGCTAAGGGAAACGTGTGTGGGAAGTGTAGGAAATAACATGCATGGCACTATTTACGTCAGTTTGGCTTTCTCTACATGGTTGCCAAACACAAATATATTTGAGGTAATGATTTTTCGATGAAGTGTAACTTTATGAAGCTACCATCCTTCAAAGTAAACTAAATTTGTTTCTAACGGTACTTGGTTTTTAACTGACACACCACTAGAAATTCTTTGCAAATGAAAGCAAGTGATACGTCGTTATTATCTGTGTATCTGGGAGCACACGTTTCTCGCGCGTTTTACAACTGATCTAGAAGCAGACCTCTGACCCTCTAGTCTGCAGAGCGAAGTACAAAAGCAAATGTGTATAGCAACGACTTTCAAATACACACTATTTGGGCACCATAAAAACTTTGGGAGCTGGTGTCTTCCTTACTTGGCCCTAATCAAATAACCTCCACAGCCAACTGCCCTTTACACTGCCTTGGCACAAGGTGATATCTGTATTTATATTCAGTAGGTAATTTCTGACATAGGTGATGTTGCATTAAGAAAAGCCTTGCTACAAACTAGTCGATGTCCCAAGTAATTATTATATAAACTGCGTCAAATGGTTCAAATGGCTCTGTGTACTGTGGGACTTAACATTTGTGGTCATCAGTCCCCTAGGACTTAGAACTACTTAAACCTAACTAACCTAAGGACATCATACACATCCATGCCCGAGGCAGGATTCGAACCTGCGACCGTAGCTGTCGCGCGGCTCCAGACTGAAGCGCCTAGAACCGCTTGGGCACAGCGAGCGGCAGACTGCATCAAACCCACATACATACATATGAGGACTGTATGTAGGTAGATGGAAACTGGCAGTGTCTAAGTCGAAAAGTGTAACGACATTCCTTAGAAAAATAGCTCGCGAAACAGCAACAACACATTCACCCCTAATGAATTGTAATTTGCAGGAAATATTAGCGGGTACAGAAGTCACTTTCTTGATGTATCCACACGTTCCTTCATCGGGTTTAGATTCCAGTGACGTAGACACTAAGAGTATTTTGGAAAAATGTTTTTCAAATAGGGAAGAAAGACTTTATTTACATTGTAGACAACTTCCGGCAGTACAATTATCTCACTTAAATACCTCATTTTTCTCATAACACGATAGAGACTATTAGGCGGCTGTTCCTTGGGACAGATTCTCCTCCTGACCTCCTGCTATCGTCAACAGAAGCGGCTGATTAATGAGTTCCCCAAAGAGCAGACACCGGCCGCAGAGAAGACTTTAGCAATTTATCAGCGCTCCGCTAACTACTCTCCCATCTTCAGCAACTTGCCCGCTGTTAATCGTCTTTAGCCAGAAACCG
The DNA here is from genome assembly GCF_021461395.2 of Schistocerca americana. Lineage (NCBI taxonomy): Eukaryota > Metazoa > Arthropoda > Insecta > Orthoptera > Acrididae > Schistocerca > Schistocerca americana. The sequence goes on from NC_060122.1 coordinate 526,644,639, forward strand.
AACAGCTTCCCCTCCCTTGGCCAAGATACATACAAAGAACATCCCTTGGAAAGTACACCACTACGCTCATTGCTTCAGGTTCCAGCGAGTACTTACAGCATTCATTCAGCTGACTGGCATGGACAAAAATATATGCTTAATTGCTCGAATAGGAAGATTAATGGCATTCTCTTTGCTCGAAGGAAATCTGGCAGCTGCTTCGAAGATATTGAACTGCGTTATATCAGAATATAACTTTATGAAAAACTGCAAATTGAAGTGAAGTTGTGCTCTTAGTACACTCCTCTTTGCTAGGCTCAAAATGCAAACTTTTCTGTATGAGAGGACTGCTAAGATAAAAATGTGAAGGCTCAGAAATATCCAATCCTTGTGTCAACACAGTAGTCCGGCAAGTGGTCATGTGACCTGCATTGTAAACAAAGTAAAGAGAAGGACATCACGAAGTCAAGTCCAGAGGAACTGAAACCCATAGGACGACGTTTGAATCGAGTTTATGTCGAAACAAGTAAAACTAATTTCATCGTTAGCATAAATTGCTACAGAAACAATTTGTTGCACAGCATCTGCACGTTATTTTAAATACAAAACTTTCTTCATAACAATGCCAAAAAGTATGCTGATGTATTGTTTCGGTTTAAAGGATAGGAATCAGTTTTAAAAATTCACATTGTGTCATTTTGTATTTTTACAGCAAAATCTATAATTTAAATGCTGTGTAACTCGATTATAGAACAATTTCATAAATTTTCTCATGAATGTACCTTTAAACGAAAGAATCTTTAAGTTTATTAGGTGTAAATACTGCGTAGTGTTTAGAAAAGCTGCATTTAAATTGTTTGTCCTCGTCATTAATGGATACAGTCATTCTTAATGGGTGAACATGTCATACTATTTCTTTATTCATATTAATGTAATCATATAATAAAAGGAGTCAGTCTATCGCAGTTCGTTTTTCAACTACTGGCGGTGACTTCTTTCGGTTATAAAAACAGTCCATATCACATGACGCCGAAAGATATTGAGTTCATCAGTATTACCATACGATGTCCACAGTTATTGGCGGTAGTAAAGTTGGCTCCATCCTAATGTGACTTATGTGGTCTTAGTAAATTAATTTTGGTTTAATTATGGTTTTTTAAAGAAACTGGTCACCACCAGTAGTTATAAAATAAATTGCAATTTAAACTGTCATTTTGTTGCTGTTTTATAAAGACAAATCGGTGAACTTCCAATACCTTGCACAATTTTTTTATTACTCTAATACTTTCTGAGAAAGCAATTTTTCCTTGGCATTCTGCCTTCCGCTAGAACTTCAGGTAGGCGTGGGCCTACCAGGCTATTACTGCACTGGTTTTTCTGAATATTCTGTCCTTCGGCCTAACATAGGGATTAGATGACATTGAGGTAATGATTTTTCGTATGTCATTATTAGAGATTAGCATTTTTTGTTAGGAACTGTTTATTTTATTGTTTTATCCAATATTTTTAGGTGCTAGAACCGCTTTATAAGGGACTATGATGAAGATCCTTAAAAATTACATCCGCTTCAGTTTATCGCATTTTGGACACGAATTGTTCCTCTTCTGTATCGGTGAAAAATTTCCACTGTTGCTGTTATAATGCAAAATACGAGATACAATGAATGTCATATGAGTGAGAGACGCAAGAACCTCCATGTATTAATCATGTGAGTGGGAGACGCAAGAACCTCCACGTATTAAACCATCCACTGACACTGAGATGTTCGATTTTGATTACACTTACTACAGCGGAACGACACATTTGCGTACTAATTCACCACGATAAATACTTCTGCAGTATTGCGAGCAGTCTCTGCTTTTTATGTCATGATAAAAAATTGTGATGTAAGGCTTTCTTAGTATCAAGCTAAATAATTGTTACAGATACAAAATATACAACTACACATCAAGCATAACACATATGTAAGAATAAATTCTGATCAACTACGAAACTGCGTATAACGCAGCAATATAAAACTGTGAGGTAAAGCGCAAATATATGGAAAATTTATTGTTATTTCTGGCACAATCATGTAGAGTTAGCAGTATGAAAACTGAATTGAGGTTCCTCGGAAGATGATTAAAAACTATAACATGACTGTATTTGAGAAAGAGCCTGGAAATGTTAATGAGATGTGAAACCGCTGCCTTAGAGATCCACAGGTTCGTACATTCGCAGCTTAAGCGAACTGTTGCATCCGAGTATGTACAATAGTAATAGGAGTAGTGTAAGGTGCTTGAGAAAGGCAACATGTTATCCAGGTGCTCTGGCTAATGCAATTCATAGCAGACTTTAAACAAAACGATTTATAATTAAAGCAAATGCAGACTATCAAATTAAATGACTTATGAGGGAAAAGACTAATTCCTATAGTACTTCTGAAATTAGACGACTCTAACACGGATTCTTTTGCTACAGATGTCAGGCTGTTACCTACTTCCCCCCAGATGGATGCCCTTCGGGGTCTATCTAAAATTACGAATCGTTTATAACCAAGCGAATGACACCCTGACACAACATTAATTAGCAGTCATGAAAGCAGCTGACCAAAAACTGCCAAACAGGTTTAGCAATTGTTGTGGTTTTCCTTTTTTGCTGGGATGTCTGCTATGAAAATGGAATGGCCGATTTCATTATCCGTCACACAGACACATTTTCGCTATAACGACATCGTTGACCACGCGTTAAAGACTAATATGCATGAACCGTTTTCGTGATCGGCAATATCGTTGCTTTGGCCCCTGATACTATTTGAGCTCTGAACTTCTTCCTACCCTAACAAAGTCTTGTAGAAGCTGTAGCATTTATGTGGATTCAAAATCAACTCAGTTGTTAGAAAAAAACTGGGACTTTGGCGAACCCATGATCACTTTTTGGTTAACAAAGTATTTATTCGGAGTCAGGTTCAAAACGAAATTAGCTAAATGTTGTCAGATCGGGTAAACGTTTTGTGGCGTACTATATAAAACTGAGTTCTATGTGTGTGGGATGGTGAATAGAGGCAGTGTCTATGTGCGCCTGTTTGGAAACGTAACGGTAGAGGCCCAGCCAGAAATTTAGGCAACCAGCGTAGTATTTCGCTATACCGACAGCTTCCTCAATAGCGACTCAGTTTCCCAGGCAATGACAAGCCTTCAGAGAGCTTCGACTGCTCTGACGTATGTGGCAGTACTTGTCCTCCACGTCAAAACTCCCATTCGGCCACATGCAGGGTGAGGAATGTAAAACAGTTTTGACAAATATATGCAAAACTACAAATCGGATTGTGAGAATGTTGTAATAAAAATTACTCACTTCGAAGGGAAACATCCAGTGAGATCAAACTTGATCCCCTTGCCCTACCCCAACGGGGAAGGGGGTTAGCTTCGAAATCTTAAGTAGGAACCCTCATTTTTTATTTCGGATAGCATCCTCCGGAGAAAATATGTGGCGCTTTTGTGTTTAAAATTTTTTCCTTTTGTAATAGATTGCGCTTTAATCGACAAAAATGAAAACAGGTTACTAGCCTTCGGAAAATATATACTGCCTGACAAACAACTGAAGCACTGAGATTTCAATGAAACTTCATACATGCATTCACCATCAGCTGGTATCTTAATGATTAGAGTTCCAAATTTCTGTGACAGGTAAAGCAGCCGCCGGAGAGCACTTGTTTTGCTCATGGTTCGAAAACGGCTCTGAGCACTATGGCACTTAACATCCGAGGTCATCAGTCCCCTAGAACTTGTAACTACTTAAACCTAACCAGCCGAAGGACATCACACACATCCATGCCCGAGGCAGGATTCGAACCTGCGGTTCCAGACTGAAGCGCCTAGAACCGCTCGGCCACTTTGGCCGGCTTTTTTTCATGTTTGGTGTTATTACCAGGTTGTTAGTGTTTGTATTGCGCATGAACAGCGTCAGATGTTCAGTGACTCTGATCACTGTGAAGGACACTGACATGTTGCGTACAAGTGTGAAACGGCGTTATCAGCACTTGGGTTTGAAAGATGCCTCATTGTGAGTCGTCGTTTGATTTTTTGGTCAAATTGTGTAATATTCAGATTTATGAGGCTTTCAGATACGGCAATGAGCCAATGAGATCTCCAGATACGTCTCGCATAGAACATGTTTGGGACCAGCTCGGACGGCATCGCCATCCAGGTGGCAGTATCCAGGATGATGATAGAACAAATGGAATTGGATGGACAGTGTTTGGTGATCAATCGCGCTTCTGCGCTACCTTGGATCACGATTGTTGGCATATATAGCGGCGACCTTGGGAGGGTTACCGTTCTACCAGTGTTTTGGACACTCACGCAGGTGTTACGTGTAGCATCATGGTGCGGAGAGTAGTCGGTCATGACTGCAGGTCATGGCTGTTACTGACTGAGGGACCTCAGACGGCAAAGCGCTATGTCACGGACATGCTAACCGTTTTTGTGTTTAATCTCATGTGATATTATCGTGGTGCCATTTATCGACATGATACTGTTTCTCCAGACATGGCAAGTCTCTCTATCAACTGTATGCGCGTGATACTGAGGTACTCCTGCGGCCAGCAAGAAATCCAGATGTGCCTCGCATAGAGCATGTGTGGGACGACCTCGAACGTCATCAGCATCCAGGCGGCAGTATTCCGGATGAGAAGGTCCAGTTACAACAGTTACAGGGCAGTTCCTGCGTCCACATCTACACCTATACTCTGAAAGCCACCACATGTTGCGTGGCGGAGGGTATCCTGTATCACTAATAGTAATTTCCTTTCCTGTTCCAATCGAAAATGGAGCGAGGGAAAAACGACTATCTATATGCCTCCGTATGAGGCCTAATTTCTCGTAATAATCTTCTTGAACCTCGCACGCAATGTATGTTGGCAACAAAACAGTCCTTATTATCTTGGTATCATTAAGAAGTACTAACTAAAATTCTTTGTGGTATAACAACCCTCGAGACTGCAGGTGACTTGCTCAGAATTATAAGAAGATACGGCGGTAAACACTGATCTTATGCTTAACGTCTGAATGATCGTGTTGAACGATTCACGGTCAGCGATTCTCTTTCAGCACCCCATTACTAGACGATCCTCCCTCTCTACTCAATGTGCGCTCGAACAAAAGCACGGGTTATTTGGAACGTACATACTACACAACAGAGCGTTATCTGCAAGAAACGCGACTATGTACCTTTTTGTATATCATGTGACTGACAGAAACGAAAATTCTGAAAGTAATTCATCGAAGAATCTCTGTAAGTGTTTAACCTCCCCACATAAATTTTGTAAGAATGACAATATTATTTAAGAGTGATAATGGACATTGCGCTAAGTGTAACCTCTCCACTGAAATTTTAAAGACAGTATTTAATAGAAATGGAGCCAAGAAGCATAACCTCCCTGCAATGAAATATACTAACAAAGGCAACAAAAATGTGAAATTCGCAATCTGACTCTGGTGTAAGCTCTTCACAAAAAAATTAAAGTCAATTCAGTGACAACAAAATCTCACCGATAATGTTAATTCAATTGCACCGAAATATCGGTCTTTGGCCCTGTGCAAAAATCAGAATTAAATTCTTACCTCATTGTAACTGCTAGTCAAATTTCTGCTCTTATTCTTGCGCACGGCTTGGCGGAACTGCATTGCAAATAAAAATATTCTTTTTTTTTATTATTTAACTGAAAACTGAAACTTTTCTTTAAGGGAAGTGGAACGAAATTGTTACTTCAATTAAATAAAATTTTTTGTAAAATTACTTTTGAAATCAAAATTATTATTGGGGCACTTGTTGCAAATTAATTACAATAAATAAACTTTACATTATCCGATGATTATCTTAATTAACAGTATACCTCATTCAGCATCTTGACCAGTGTTGCCGACAGACTACATCACACAACCGCACTGGGCTGCTACTACTGACCGACTGCTCTGCATGACGACTACTAGAGTACTGCACTGCACGACTACTACTAACAGACTGCTCGTAACACTCGCGCGGTCAAGCGCATACTAACTACGATAATAGGCTCTCTGGTCAAAGATTTTAACATGCCTCACCATCGCTGCTACGTTACATACGTGTTTCATAACCCTCCACTGGGGGGGCAAAAATTTGGCAGCGATGGTGAGTCATTTGGACTTGCCATCGCAAGAAATTTTTACAATTTACAGAAAATTCAAATTCAGTACATAAATTAAATGTGGTGCACACGCACCGAGTACAAAATATATCAGACAAAAACAAAGTGATTACAAAACATAGTAGCAAATCAGAAAACTGTATATACAAATTATTTGACAGATAACAGAATGCACACGCACTGAAAAAAATCATACACACTGAAGTATTGAATATACAGAATGAGTACAAATCATCTTGAAAAATGAGAAAAGTGCACAGGCACTGAAGTTCAGTAGAAAACATATTAACACCTAACATAAGTGCACATGCACTGTAGTTCAGAACATATCCTCAAAATAAAAAATGTATATACAATATAAAAGACAAGAGTGTACATATACTGTACTTCAGAACAAATCGAAAAAATGTCTTTAGCATTTTCGCAATAAATAAACATAATGGCAAAAAAAAATCATCATATTGAAAAATGAGAAAGGTGTACTTGCACTGGAGTTCAGCGAATCGAAAAAAATGTATAACCCATGAACATAAATAATATTAGCAAAAAAATGATTTTCACAATTTGACAAGAATTAGGATAGGAAAGGGAAGGATTGCATCATGGTTGTAGCACTTTAGATTGCACACAGCTGTTTTGAAAGTCCATATCTTTCCACAGAAGTACAACACCAAGTGACACAACTTGAAGTTCTTTTCCCATCAGAATTTATCAGTGTAGCCAAGACACTGAACTGTCGTAGGAATGTTCCATGTTTTCATTTTGGCAGTACATTAGGTACACCAAACAGTGGGACCATAATAACGTCTTCATCGCTCACGGTGGTGGACATCATGTCGTGTCAACACCACGCTCCTACAAGGCACACCAACGTAGAATTAGTGCAAAACCAAATATAGTGCTCCATGATCACTAGGATAGACAGGACAAATGGACATTGCAGTAATTCAGGGTAGTTAGCTCATAAGGTGAAGGACATTAAGTCACATAATATGGACAATTACAGTAGTAGTTTGCGGCATTCATAGCCTAGTTATTGAACATTTCTGTACCATGTATGTAGTATTACAGAAAAATGTTCATTAATTGTTTTACATAGAATCAGTAGCCTTCTTTTCCTAGTTACAAAGCATTATTAAATAATCGCATTTTTTCCAGTTACAAAGTATAGCATAGTTAATTAATCATTTGTCATTTCAATCTAGTAAGAATCATTAGCCTTCTCCTAATTACAAAGCATTATTAAACAGTCGCATTCTTTTCCAGTTACAAAGCATAATTAAGAATCATTAGCCTTCTTCTAATTACAGTTAATTAATCATTTGTCATTCCAATATAGTAAGAATCATTAGCCTTCTCCTAATTACAAAGTATTATTAAACAGTCACATACTTTTCCAGTTACAAAGTATGGCATAGTTAATTAATCATTTGTCATTTCAATATAGTAAGATTCATTAGTTTTTTCCTAATTACAAAGCATTATTAAACAATTACATTCCTTTCCAATTACAAAGCATAATTAAGAATTATTAGCCTTCTTCTAATTACAAAGCATAGCATCATCTGTCATTTCAATATAGTAAGAATCACATTCTTTTCCAGTTACAAAGCATAATTAAGAATCATTAGCCCTCTTCTAATTACAAAGCATTATTAAAGTCACATTCTTTTCCAATTACAAAGCATAGCATAATTAATTAATCATTTTCCAAGTGACATATTATTCATTGCTGTTCAGCATTACTCAGAACGTTCTCAAACTGGTATCACTATTTGGGACTGGTAATACATTTTTTTTGTTAGCAATGCATTGCGTTGGGATCGATAATTAATTGCTGAGGCATAATACTATTTGCTTTTGACCTATTGCTGCAAAATGAGGATAGGTAACGTCATTTGTCATGAGTCAGCTGTAGCAAGATTATGTAATAAGGCAGTATATGTGATCACATTTATAAATGATAAACACAAATGGGTAAAAAATAAAAATGCAAGTACTAGAACAGATATAATAAGTAACAGGTTTAGTAAGTATCATGAAAAGCTTCTCCTGAAAAAAATACAAAATGGATTATTGACCTGAAAGAAGAAACGCACATTATGCTGAAAAGTAGTGAACTTCGAATTAACAGGTAGTGAAATGTGTATAAAAATGTATTCCATAGCTGTCCTTTCCAAAACTTTCCGTCATCCTACTATGCAATATAACACCTGCTGTCAAAACAAACTGCAACAAATACTTAAATAACTACATAGCATAAATACATAACTTCAACATTATCCTCATCTGTAAAGAAAACTTCATTATACATCTCATCATAACACCATTATTATCATCACCTGTAGAGAAAAACTTCATTATTCATAATACCATATCCTTCATCATTATTCATCAGTATTCATTATCATCTGCAAAAAATCACTTCATTACTCATTATACAACTATTCCTTATCTCTAGCATATTTCATCACTAAAACTAAGATGTGTAGTTCAGTCTGACAGCCTGCATCAATCACCTTGTATTCTGAAAGAAAAAATTAGTTAAGACTGCTATTCTACGATGAGTATAGTATATTCTTGTTAATGCTTGTTAATCCTGATCCACTTACTCTTCCTCATAATGTTATTGCATCCTCTTCGTTTATTCCGTAGGTGAAATTCCCATTTCTGTTGAATTTATTTCTTACACGCATCATTTCTTTCTGAAATTGATGAACAGATATTAATGCCTTGCATTTAAATCATATACCCATTAAGTAATGACTGGTTTATGGTGACATAATTAACCATACAGCATAACATGACAGAAAACGTAATATGTCAAAAACATTGACAGTGTTCAGATGCAAAAATGTACACAGAATAATACAATGCAGCAGCAAAAAATGTAAAACAGTCACGATGTTGAGATGTCATAAGGCAAAAAATGTCAAAGTCGACTGGTGTGTGTTATATCTTAACTATTTCACAGTGCATACAAACAAAACTTGAAAACAATCATACACACAAAAAAAAATGGAAAATGTGCACGGTCTGATATATAACGACAAGAAAAGCGACCTGATAACCTTACCTTGTCGGGCACTTGCCAAGAAAAAATACGATAATCATCAGTAATTAGTCATGTGAATATAATTGCATTAATAAATGGCATCATAGTGTGTTGAATCATAAAGTGTCTTCATTCAATAAACGGTTTAATGTTTGAGATATGGTGGTTGCCTTTCGATTTTCTGGTTCTCAAAGTTTCGACGTGTACAACATTGGGGTGAGGGATGCTGCGAATCCGATATGGACCTGCGTATAGAAGTTCAAATTTACTGCACTTACCTTTTAATTTGCTGGATAAATAGTGTGTACGCACTAATATCTTTTGTCCAACGTGAAAGTCGCGGCGTGTACAAACCTGTTTTTGCTGTCTTCTCCGGCGCTCTGCGGCACGTTTGATGTTGTTCAGCGCAATGTCAATTATTTCATGGTGTCTTAGTCGACGACATTTAGGGAAGTTTACTAATTCTTTAATTTTGTTTGGTGGTTCAACGTTTTTCAGTATAACAGACGGAGATAGCATAGTGGATTCATTTGGAATGGAATTAATTACTTCTTGGAATGAGAGTATGTGTGTATCCCAATCAATATGTCTTTTGTGGCAGTATATTCGGCACAGCTTACCAATTTCTTTCATTAATCTTTCACAGGGGTTCGAAGAAGCATGGTACTTGGATATATAAATCGGAGAAATGTTTCTAGCTCGTAACATACGTGTCCATACGCTACTATGAAATTGTGATCCATTGTCAGAAATTACTTTCATCACATGCCCTACATGAAATAGAAAATGTTTTACAAATGCTTTCGAAACAGTTTTAGCAGTAGCTTTACGTAACGGAGTGAAAGTAACAAATTTTGAAGTGAGCTCAACAGCGACAAAGATGTAGCAAAAACCTCTGTTAGTTCTCGGAATTGGACCAAAAATATCTACTGCGGCCATGTGTCTTAATTTAACAGGTATAATGGGATATAATGGAGGAATATGTGAAGTGGTGTCTGATTTAGCTTTCTGGCAAATTTTACAAGACGCTAAAACTCGTCGTATACGTTTCTCCATATTGGTAAAATAACAGTTCTGTCTCAGTATAAGAAAACATTTTCGTGCTCCGTAATGTGCGTAACTTAAATGAGTGTACCAGATTCATTTGTTAACCAGTTCGTCAGGAATGCATAATAACCAATTGTTGCTGTCAGGATGAGAGCGGCGAAACAGAATGTCATTGCGTACAGTGTAGTGGTTCCTAATCGTAACATTTTTCCTATTTTGCCAAAGGTGTTTAATTTCTTTCCACACATTGTCTTTATTCTGCTCTTGTGCTATGTCCTGTAATGACGATGAAATAAAGTTTTCAAATGCAACTTGCTGAATGTACATGACACTGAAATTTGTTTTGCAGAAGTTGGTTGCTACGTCTTGCTGATTGTTGCCGAGAGAACGCGATAGTGCGTCTGCTATAACATTTTGTGTGCCGGGAATGTGAACTATTGTAAAATTGAATTCCTGTAAATAATAGTACCTAAAATTACGTCTGTCGTCAATAAAGGAACAATCCAAAAATTTGAGTAAAATGAGTGACCTGCGATACAAAATGATAAATGCGTCTGTAATTTAACATCTACTCCTTTACTCGATACTGCTCCTTTCACTTTCATTTTGCCTAATGGTAATGTAGGATACGTATTCTCTTTGTTGCACTCGTTGAAAGTTTCTTCATTTATTACTGATATAGGTGAGCCAGAATCGATTACTGCTGAGAATTTCGATGAACCAATTTTGATTTCGATAACAGGATGTGAAATAGTTTTCTGAACAACTGGTCTTTCCTGTAAAAGAGTGTCTCGTATGTCGTCAAAAGTAATTACATTTTCGCGAATAACATTCTGCGTGTCTAAAGTAGTGCTTACGTTACTGGAATATGCAATCTGTACTGTGTCTGGTCAAATTCTGTCGTACGTGCTATTATTTACCGGAAGATGCTGTGGCATATCCACTATAAGAACTGCTCTGTTATTTCTTACTGACGTATTACGCTATCGATGACACCTATTGTCTGTTTCATTCGTGATAATATGTTGTTGCTGATGTTCTTGCTGCTGAAAGGATCGACTGTTATTAAATGTACGCTGAAAATTGTGCTCGTTATTTTTACGTCTGTCATGATAGTAATTTCTATACGGCGCATTGCGATACGAGTTGAAATAGTGTGTTGTCTGTACGTAGTTATTTCTTTGCTGCCGTGCGTTACTATTTGTTGTAGCTGAGACTTTACGTGCACGCGGCGAAACATTAAAGTTCGGTTGACCTTGTGGACTACATTGTTGGTTAGGTATGCTAAGCGGTTGACTTTCATGCTGTTGCGGTGAAAAACGTCTATTGTTACAAAAATGTGGTTGCGACTGCCGAAAATTTTGTACATACTGATGATTATGATTTTATTTGTTATTAAAATTACGCTGGTTCTGGAGTGCCTAAAGAATGTTGTCACTTTCAGTAAAAATTTGTCACATCGGGTTTTCTTTAGTCATTTTTCTTAATTCTAGGTAGAGCAATAGTTAAAGAGCAGTTTTGATAGATGTAAAGGATAGTAGAAGAGAAGGCAGCAGTGCAGAAAACTAAAGATGAAACAGCACTACTACAGCTCGGGGCCCTATGCTCGCTACGGCACATATTCATTAAAGCGTAATGAATCCCCTGAGGTCTTTTACGCACTGCAAATAAATTTTAGCTTTTGCGTTGCAAGCAATAGCGGTAAAATTCCAAAAGTAAATCGCTGTATTCTTGCTAATTCCAGTTTCTGCATAATAGGTAATGCTGATGAAAATACAATAGCAAATTGTCGCCTCAGGTTCAAAGCTAGTTTCTCCATTACAGGCAATAGCGGTGAAAGCATAAAAACAAATTGTCGTATACAGCTCAAAGCGTGTACCTGTGTTCTGTCATTATTAAATTCTTTACATTTTCTGGCGGATAAAAATTGCTCGTAATCTACGTTCTCGTCATTGAATTTGAAAACACGTTCGGGTTTGTGTGTGAATCTGTTCGTCTGTGTCATTCCGGATTTCCAGTTGCATAGTTTTTCAGATTTTAAGTCGCGTGGCTTTTCGGATTTTAATTCGCGTAGTCTCTGTAAATTGTTCACATTATACACGCTGCGTGACTGACAAATGCTCGCAACGTGGCGTCTGCTGTGTTGAGTTATTAACTGAAATGCTTTTCATCTCTGTTACTTCTTGTTGTAAACTCGACAACTTCCTCCGTAACGTGTTGTTAGATGAATCGATCTAATTAATTGTCTGCTGTAAATTTTGAAATTCAGGTGTTTGGTTAAATGAAACCGGTACAGTATCGTCTGATTTAGTGTCATTAGTATTTTCGATAACATCAATACGACTGGCCAATTCATCACATTTTTCAGTCAGTATTTTAACATGATCATCGGTTTTAGAATCGGATGCATTAATCTGTTTTTGCAACTTACGCGTAGTTTCGCTCAGTTTTTTAACAACAACTTTGATGACATCGCAATCCTGTGTTAGATCTAATTGTTCGAATCTGTCTGTCACTGTTTGAATATTTACTGTGTGTGTATCTGTTTTTAATTTAAGATCAGAAATTTCATCCCGTAATTCCTCGTTCAACTGTTCTATGGTATTAATTTTGTCGGACACTGTACTAATGTTATTGTCTACATACGTCTTCGCTTTCGCGAACATTTTACGTTTGTCTTCTTGTCTCTGTGCTGTGATTGTTTCCATTACTTGTCGTTTTACTTTGTTTTGATCCTGAATAAATTTACGGAAACGCGTATCACTGTTTTGTATGTGAAGATTAAAACGTTCGTCAATCTGAGTATTCTGTTGTTCGAATTTCGCGTCTATCTTTGCGTCCACTGTGCGCGAAAGTTCTACCGTCATTGCTTTAAACTCGTCCCGTAATTGTGCAGCTTTTTCAGAGCATTGTTTAGCGACTCCGCTAATTTCGTCTCTGAGTGTTTCTGTTGCGGCCATCTGCATTTCCCTTAATTCTTGCGCAACAGACTTAATTTCTTCGCTATTTTTTTGTGAACAAGCCTCAATTTCCACGCGCAACTGTTCCTTAGTGTCATGGCACTGCGCGGCAACGGCTCTAATTTGTTCACTAAGCTGTCTGGAATTGTCGTCTAATTTCTCATTAAGCTGTTTGTTCTGTTCCCTAAGTTGTTTGAGATCTTCGGCATTATTGTCAAGTTTTTCATTTAAGTGTTGTTTGAGTTTTTCATTATCTTGTTTGTTATCTACACTCTGTTGTTTGACCTGTTCATTAAGTTGTCTAAAATTTTCGTTCTGTTCACTAAATTGTTGTTTGAAATCTTTACTACTGTTGTCTTGTTTTTCCATCATTTGGTTAATTCGTTGCAGCAATAGTGTCATAATTTGATCCGAACCAAAATTAGCATTTCTATTCTCAGTACTGTTTAATGGTGTACCTGCAGTTGTCGCGCTTTGTGTGACCATTTGGTCATTTTGCAACTTACAAAAAGGATTATCAGTCGGACCTACACTGTCACTCACTATTTCGGAATTAAATAAATCCGTCGTACTTTGTGTATCCTGTTCATTTTCATTAGACAAATTTGTCTGTACGTTACTTGAGTTTTCCAAATCGGCTGTGTTAAGCTCGGCAGCGCTCATTACTAAAGACCGCTCCGCGTCATCAATTGTCGTCAAGTTAACAGACGAGACAATTGAGTTCGTTTGTTCATCATAAAGGTAAAAGTCATCATTAGTGGTTGGAATGCACTGATTGTTAGTGAATGCAGGATTGTCATCATTACACTGCGTGTCACATGTCCTATCGGTAAAGTTGTTTGTGTTGGTAATTTCATTCATAATACCTCGCGATACACTATTCACAGTCTTTCGCGGCATTTTAACAATAGTCAAAATTATTCACAAAATAAATAAGCACAATGCAAAAGCAACACACAAATACAACAAAGCAACAAATTGCCGTTGACCTGTAGAAAGAAAGTCACAATATTATTAAAAGCGTTGCGCTAAATCCTAATTATATCTAAGCAAATAAGAGCAGATATCTGACTGTTGTTCAAAAGACTCTCAACGAAATTCGATCCTGGCAGGGTCGCCAAGTGTAACCTCCCCACATAAATTTTGTAAGAATGACAATATTATTTAAGAGTGCTAATGGACATTGCGCTAAGTGTAACCTCTCCACTGAAATTTTAAAGACAGTATTTAATAGAAATGGAGCCAAGAAGCATAACCTCCCTGCAATGAAATATACTAACAAAGGCAACAAAAATGTGAAATTCGCAATCTGACTCTGGTGTGAGCTCTTCACAAAAAAATTAAAGTCAATTCAGTGACAACAAAATCTCACCGATAATGTTAATTCAATTACACCGAAATATCGGTCTTTGGCCCTGTGCAAAAATCAGAATTAAATTCTTACCTCATTGTAACTGCTAGTCAAATTTCTGCTCTTATTCTTGCGCAGGGCTTGGTGGAACTGCATTGCAAATAAAAATATTCTTTTTGTTTTATTATTTAACTGAAAACTGAAACTTTTCTTTAAGGGAAGTGGAACGAAATTGTTACTTCAATTAAATAAAATTTTTTGTAAAATTGCTTTTGAAATCAAAATTATTATTGGGGCACTTGTTGCAAATTAATTACAATAAATAAACTTTACATTATCCGATGATTATCTTAATTAACAGTATACCTCATTCAGCATCTTGACCAGTGTTGCTGACAGACTACATCACACAACCGCACTGGGCTGCTACTACTGACCGACTGCTCTGCATGACGACTACTAGCGTACTGCACTGCACGACTACTACTAACAGACTGCTCGTAACACTCGCGCGGTCAAGCACATACTAACTACGATAATAGGCTCTCTGGTCAAAGATTTTAACGTGCCTCACCATCGCTGCTACGTTACATACGTGTTTCAGTGTACCTATAGCAACAAATGCAGCCATTAGTAAGTGTAAAAATGATGAAATTTCACACGTAAAAAAAATTATTTTGTTATGTTTTCGAACTTCTACTGCAATGAGTGTGAATCCTGAATCCTTCCTGGTGATACTGACAAAGTTTTATTAATTTATTTGTAAAAGTATAGACACTGGAAATTAAAATATCCTGTGATGCCTCTCCTGCTCCAACCCGGCCCGTTTGACATCCTACCCCCCTTAAAGATGTTCTTGAAAAATTCCATAAAGCTGTCAATTGAAACGTACTTGCACTTTGTAATTAATGCAGGCAGCCATTTTTTAATTATTACTTGTATGCGAAACTCTGATTCCTGTGATTTGCTATCTGATCTTACAGTATGACATATGGTACAACAGAATTCGCTGCGCTCCACTTATTACTACTCATATGCTAACCGTAAAGCAACATCATTTATGTAACATTTATGTTTACTGCATACGATACATCAGAAAAATCTACAACTTTGTTGCTAAATCACACGTTTGCTAACCTCTGCTCCAGGTAGGCACCGTCCCCGCCTCCCTCCCACCCCTCTCTGACCCACGACCCCTCCCGAAAAAAAAGGCTGAGTGCCAGAAGGCAATATGCACTCAACAGATTGACCGTATCAATTACAAACACATGACACTGGATGCCCTACCAGAGGCTAAAGTGGCAGAGAACTAAACAACACAAATTTCTTGGTTACAGCAGCTCAAAGTAAACATAAGAAAACCATATATTGCACTCGATAATAAACAGAGACCACAAAATATGACCGAACGTACGAAGTGTCAATGGAAGTATTGGGCTGATGCATAAGTTTGTAGTGTTTTTATTACGCATGTTGGTGTTCCGGTTGCTATGGATTTATTTATCCATTGTCATTTTATATTTATAGTTCACTGCTGCTGTTTGAGTTTACACACTGTCATTTTGTAATTTGGAGGTAGCGAATAGAGCTGTAGACGCTAGAAAACGGAGAGCCAAGTCCACAAATCCGAACATGTCCGATATATTCTCCTATTTGAGTTCAATAAAGGGGTGACAGGAGCAGACGCAACCAGAAACATTTGCGCCTTGTGTGGGGATAATTCCATTGCACATTACACGCGGCACAGCAAGAAAATGCTTTTCTCATTTTAAGGAGGATTGTTTGATATTAATGACTCTCCATTTACAGAAAGACCTTCGGGGTTTCATGAGGATCATTTAAACGCATTAATCCACTACGATCCACGTCAGTGTATTCGAGATCTAGCGAATGTGATGATCTGTCATCATTCCACCATCGTGCGTCATTTGCGTGCAATGGAGAACGTTCAAAAATCGCGTGTATGCTCTAAGCCAAATAAAATAAAATAAAAAATAAGCGGGTGACCAAACATGCTCGTCATTAACTGTCTCGTGAACATCCTGTATCGTTACTGGTGACGAGAAACAGTGTCTTTATGCTAAACTAAGTTAAAGGAAGGAATGGTTGAGCCCAAACAAAGCAGCGACTGCCCGTACAAAAGCCAGCGAGAATCCACAAAAGATATTGTTAAGCATTTGGTGGAAGAGCGACGGTGTGATGTGTATGAATTGCTTCGACGAAGCGTGACCCTCTCTGCTGTCATTTACTGTTAACAACTGGGACGTCCTGCAAACGCAGTCCGAGACCAACGAAGAGGACTCCGTGATGCTACTCCACGATAGCGCCCGCCCGCATTCTACTAATCTGACAAAAGACGCTGCACAGGAGTTAGGTTGGGAAGTCATTCCACACCCACTTGCACCCTCAGATTTTCACATGTTACGCTTTCTATCGAAAAACCTTCAAGGAACTTCCATTTCGGATGAAACGACACACCGAACATGATGAGATCTTTGCCTCAAAACCACGTGATTTCTACAGGCACGGAATCGTAAAGACACCCCAGTATTGCAAGACTATTGTAAACATTGAAGAAGAATATGTTATTGATGGCTAAAGTCCCTATTATGTGTATCTGTTGTGCTTATACGGAGAATCGCTACGAACGTAAGCACCAACTCAATAACAAACGTATATGATTGGGGGGTTTATGGGCGCTCAACATCGAGGTCATCAGCGCCCAAACGTATATGACCCAAAATCCAAAATTTTAAAAAAATAACTTAACCTTACACTGTTGGCAGCCAACAGCTTCTAGGTTAACGTGAACAATAACACCTTACTCAACAGTAAACGAAAAATATAAATTAAAAGTCATGGGAACAGCAAAAATAATAAAAAAAAATAATGATCACTGCTCACAGTACGAAATGCGAAATGTGAAAATTAATTCGATGGATTATTTCAGACACCCATCAACTAACATTTTTCCATAGAATGGGGTTTTGTGGAGTCGGTAACTCATAATGTAAATACAAATTTTGGCACAGAACGCATCAGCTACCATTGTGTGTAATGGGTTATTATACAAACCAAATATTGAGCTGCACTAAGCTCAGTATTTAGTGGAGAATCCCGTCAAGTGATTTCTGCAGTAAAGCTTCGTGTCTGTTTTTGACCCTGCACTGTTGATGACATTCGTTGTCTCTGTTTCCCAGTTGCACCACCTGTGATTTTTGTCTACATGTCTCAACAGTCATCACTGAGTTTTCCCGTGCACGTTGAACTATTGCAGTAATAGCAATGAGTGTAGTCCTAATTTTGTGTTGTTTCATAGTTTGTTTACATTGTCTAGGAATAGCTGTGATGGTGTACCTTAAACCAAAAGAAAACGTGCAGTTATTAACGAAAACAATTACAAATGAAACGTTAAACGAGATGCAAGAGTAAAAGGTTAAGGATACAAGAATTATAAAGGTAAAGTGGTGGCGATTAAATCTGTACCTGATGAAAATGTATACCACTGTCCAGGTAAATTTAGTTTATCTGTTGATGACGAAAAAATGCCTTGGAATTATTTTTATGGATTCTTTAATACAAACAGTCAAGATACATACACTCTAAGACAAAAAAAAATCGACACATCACGAAGGAATTATTCGAATTGAACGGAAATCGCCGCGTGGGATTAGCCGAGCGGTCTAGGGCGCTGCAGTCGAAGACTGTGCGGCTGGTCCCGGCGGAGGTTCGAGTCCTCCCTCGGGCATGGGTATGTGTGTTTGTTCTTAGGATAATTTAGGTTAAGTAGTGTGTAAGTTTAGGGACTGATGACCTTAGCAGTTAGGTCCCATAAGATTTCACACACATTTGAACATTTGATTTTTGGAACGCCAATCGGTAGATGTACATATTCTTCGGTAATCCACGTACAGGCAAGCAATTGATTTATTGAAGAGAAAGAGCTACACAGTATGAGTGAGTCAGCAACGTGTTGGTCCACCTGTGGCCCTTATGCAACAGTTATTCGTCTTGGTATTAATTGACAGAGTTGTTGGATGCACTTTTAGAGATGTTGTGCCAAATTATGTCCAGCCGGCGCGTTAGATCGTCAAAATCCCGAGCTGCTTGGAGGGTTCCGTTCATAATTGTCCGTACGTTCCCAACTGGATAAAGATCCGGCGAGCTTGCGGACTTAGGTATGGTTTGGAAGAGACAAAGACAAGCAGTAGAAAGTCTCTCCGGGCGGGAATTACCTTGCTGAAATGTCAGCCTAGGATGGCTTGTAAAGAAGCGCAGCAAAACGGGGCTTAAAATATCGTCAATGTACCTTGCGCTGTAGGGGTACCCCAGATGACAACTAAAGTGGACCTGCCCTAGAAAGACATGGCGCCCTAGATCATCATTCCTGGTTGTCGGGCCCTAAGACGGGGGACAGTCATTTTGGCACACCACCGCTCTCCTGGGAGTCATCAGACACGGCTTTGCCGTTCACGGAGTTCATTTTGAAGCGGGACTCATCACTGAAGACAATTCTACTCCATTCAATGAGATTTCAGGCCGAAAACGTTCTCGGAGATGCACCAGAAAGCGGTGTGATAGCAACTGTACTCTCCATAGTCGAGAACGTTTGGAGCATTAAGGGCACGACCCTCAAACCAGCTCGGGATTTTTGCGACGTGACCTATTCATTGGACAGAATCTGGCACGATATCTTTCAGGAGGACATCCAGCAACTCCATCAATCAGTGCTGAGTCATTTAACAGCTATTATAATAGCTAGACGTGGACCAATGCGTTATTGACTTGCCCAGTTTATGAAGCTTTCTCTTGAATAAAGTGCATACTTCTTTGTGTGTATTTGCAAACATTAACAGTAGTGAAGAAAGTGCATCGCTGGGTTAAAAGGAACAAGGGCCATGGTAAGTTTGATGCTGCTACAGTTGTAACTTGAAATTCAAATATAAGAAATATGTCATCTCAGTAGAACATTGAAAACAATGGTATTCTTATTGCAGTTTCTTTCTTTCTTCCCTTTTTGTCAGTTCTATACGGTATCTCTGGAAGGCTGGTTAATAAAACGCATGTTGATATGACAGTCAAGAACTGCTATAGGAATGCTACTGCAAATACAGTATCTGTCTTTTACATAAAGATATATCTCAGTCAGAAGTAAAGGAAACCCCCATCTTAGGGGCAAACCAAATAAAACACTCTGGATGGAAAGTTAAACATTTCAAAAATATATGATGCGTTGTTAACCAAACACCATGACATGAATGATAAAGAAAAATTTAATGTCAAACAGAATTGCAGTTTTTCTTTTGGGCGACTGACGTTTGCAGCAAATGTAAGCACTTCATCGCAAAATTTACCTGATTTGTGCCTGATTTTATTCTGAGAAGCTCAGTAATGTGTGTAAATACCGTAAATGTGAATGTGGTTCAAAAAGTACTTCAAGTGAAGTGAAGCGCAGCTGGACAGCAAGAAACTCTTTAGCGTGCAATCCCCGCAACGATAGTTTTAGAGTATCTTTGAGTATGGACTCTAAAAAAAAGACAATTGATTTTATTAAAAAAAAGACTGTTAATCTGTATCTTGTGGAAAGAGAACGTGTTGCTAGACCGTCGCTCAGAACGTAGTGTTACATTTAATGAAAATTGATATTTTTAATGATAAATCCGAGTGAAGTATGTGTAAGAGTTGCCAAACATTTATTTACATAAATTTTCTGGAAGTGAAGAATAAAAATATCTTGTTTTTGGAAAAGGAGGTGGACTTTATTGTCATTGCCGTCTATCAATCGACAGAATTGTAAGTGTACAAAGTTTACTAAAATACAGGAAAAGAAATGGATTCTCTTTAGTCTTCATTCAGTAAGTAACAACCTCTCATAATTTCTTAATTACAGTAACTGGATTGTGTTCTAGTACAATAGTATGGTGCTGAACTCCACTGACCAATTCTGATGTAGTAGGACGTGTAGTTTGAAGGAAGTTTGTGTGCCAAGCAATCTCCTTTTCTCACTAAAAGCAGATTGCTGTTTGATATTACTTACTTACAACAGTGGTCCCTTAGGTATAAAAAGCTACGGAAACTTGGGCTGAAAGCTATCCGCAATACGGCCAAGTAATTACCAGAGTCGTATTTTAAACCTTAAATAACAATAACTTCCTCCAAATTGCAATACTTCAGCAACTGGTGCAGAAGCTCATCATTCAAGGAGGCAGCAACGAAAATTCAGGTACCAGTTACGACTTAAAGTAAAAACCTCAATCAAAAATTAGTCAGTCTCTCTCTCTCTCTCTCTCTCTCTCTCTCTCTCTCTCTCTCTCTCTCTCCAAAAACATATATAAATATTGATAATATGTTTAAAAAAGTCATTTTTATAGACACTTGTTTCAACGACAACGTCAAGCAAAGCATAGCGTCACAGCTGAACAAATGTTGCACCTTCAGAGCATAAAGAATTTTGATTCAAAACTAAATGAAATGAGTCGAAACAAAGAAGTTGATAAAGTCGCATTTTGATCCGACAGCATGAAAAATCAACCGTTACGCGATACACCTGTTCAAGAGTGATTCTTCATGCGTCATGTGTGGCAAAACTCAATGTTTTGCATTCATGATTAGAGGAGAAACAAAGCAAACATATAACGGAGACTCCTACTGTACCGACCGTCTAACAGTACTGGCCATCGCTAGTTCT
Organism: Schistocerca americana; assembly: GCF_021461395.2. Classification (NCBI taxonomy): domain Eukaryota; kingdom Metazoa; phylum Arthropoda; class Insecta; order Orthoptera; family Acrididae; genus Schistocerca; species Schistocerca americana. Next base: position 526,665,885 of record NC_060122.1, read on the forward strand.
CGTTTCTTGTACTAGGTGGTAGCACATACAAGACGTGAGCTGAAAGATGCCATGATCCCAGTCTGATACATCGGGGAACTTTTCCTGTGTTCAATCGTTTCTCAGTTGTGAGCGTTTAATGCTGTTTGTGTGAGAGAAGCGCGCAAGAATTTAGTTTCAAGATTGTGATACAAGTTAATAAGGTGGGTAATTTAATTTATTTTTACATTTATTTTAATTGTATTGCTTAACTCTCCGGGGGGAAATGGTTATCAGTGTTAACCACACATTTTTTGACTATCTGAGGATAGGAAATTTTTTAAAAATAAGTCAGTTAAATTGTTGTTACCTCTGTTAACCACCGCCCATAATAGTCATTAGTTAGTTATTTGTTGAGAAATTTTGAGAGGTAAAATTTTGAACAGTTTTCTTAGGAAATTATTTACACAAACAACTCAAAAGTACATTGTTGAGAATGAAATGTTTGAAAGCAAATTTTGCCTTTTCGTATTCAAAGAGGCACATTACATGAAGAACACATCCACACTGTTCTAACAGAAACAGCACGCGTGGTGCATACTGAACATCTTCTTGATGTGGCCTGTTTTGGCTGATGTGCATTACCTTATAATCTGATTTGTTTGTCCACGTGTGGTTTATGTTTACTGAGAGTTACGCTCTTCCCTTTTTGACAAGGCCACTGCGATGGACAATTGCCTTGGCAAACAGTCCTTTGTACGCTTTCGTTCGGAAGTCTTCATTCGAGAATTGTTCCATTTCAGTTTCTTTGTGTATGATAAACGCATTCACTACACACATATAAATAAAGTCGAAAAAAGCCTTTGCCACCATTTTTTACTTTTGTGATCACAACTATAGTCTCCTTTTAGACGATAAAAATTGTCAACTAAATTCATGCTCCTGTTATAGTCACTCAGTACACGGGAACATACCACTACAGTAGTTGATCCATCTTTTTCCTTCCTATTTACACTTGTGGTGTCACTAGGATCATGCATAGTAGAGATAAAATTCGCAGCTAGTTTGTCCATCCACTTGTAAAATGCTGCACCATGATTACTGACTTTGGTGTCAAAGGCCCCTCGTTTCATCTTTTTATCTTCCTTCAGTTTTGGGAGGAATTTACATGTAGCATTCGCAGTTCCAACTGCAAGTGTTTTCTGGGCTTTTAGTAGGACAAAAAGATTATAAGATGTGAAGAAATTATCCATGAAAACAATATGATTTTTGCCACAATGCTCTGCACATAAATCTGTCACTACCCGTGCACCCTGTCCCAGTTCAGACTTCTCTGTAGCTAATCTTCCAGTATAAATTTGGAACTTCAAATTATATGCAGATTCATCACACAGCATCCATATTTTTTAGCCTCTTTTTACGGGCTTGTCCCTCATATATTGCTTTATTGAGCTTGTGCCTTTAAATTTTACCATTGACTCATCAATTGATACTTTTTGATGAGGCTGATACCATTGTGCAAACCTTTATTCAGCATTTCAACAAGAGGCCTTATTTTAAAAAGCTTGGCAAAATTGGCCTGTCCCCTTTTAGGCATCATCAAGTTGTCATTTGAATGGATATGACTGAAGAGAAAACTGAATCGTTTTACAGTCATCAAGTCACATATATATGGCTCATATAAATCTGGAGATGAAGACCTATATTCTCGATAACTCGGGGACTTTTTGACACTCATAAATAAATTGATGCCTAGAAAACACTTATCTCATATTCAGTAGTTAGGCCACAAAGATTTCGACGTAACCTAGTACGAAAGACAACATCATGTACACATTATCAGGTTGCCTTCCTAATGCAAGGAATAATGCAATCATTTAATTCAGGTTGAAATCAAGCCTGCAGTGCGTGGATAACAAAATACCAGCCTTTGAAAATATCCCAAAAAGGTGTTGCTGGACTGGTGAACACTGCCTACTCTTTTTGATGCAGAATGGATCTAGCGCAGTCGTCATTTACTTGAGAAGTCTTTGGCCCTTGAAACGATGTGTATTCACTGACTTGGATTTTACCTCTGCTGAGCGTTTTAAGGAATCTTTGGCAATGAATGTTGAGAACTTCACCTCTAATACCTCAAAACCAGAACTCTCTTGGGTTATCAATTACAAAGCGGGACGTTCGTCAGGTAACACATGTAAACCAGGAACTTCGGCAGCTACTTCAACCAGTTTTTTGCCTGAGAATTTCAATCAGAATATTCTGGAACCACCCCCATCTTCCAGTCATGTACCAATCGCTCCTCTGTCAACTATGAACACTTCTATTCGTTCTAGTTTAGTATCGTCTCATTTTATGAATGTAGCTGAAAAAAATCTCCCCTGTAGCAAAACACTAAGAAGTCAAAGCTAAAAATAGAAAGCAAGAGACACAGAATGCAAGAGACACTGACTTCTTCACCATACAAGCAACAACCAGAGGAAAAAAAAAGAAATTAACTGAAGATAAAAAATAAAGAGCAGAGAAAAGGAAGTCAGAAAGAGACTTGAAGTCAGATCAAACGCTCAACAGAGAAACGTCAGATTCATGTAACAGAACTAAACAAATAAATGGTTCAAATATTGATGAAACAAATAGGAAGCAACAAAAGAAGGTGGAATTTGGTGGGGACACGAACAACAGACGAGACCGCAATGTGTGCAATGTGCTTGAATCGTTCGAAGAACAGGTACAATGCACTAAATCTAATGAGTGGGCGCAAGTTGGCTGTGTAGGATAAGAAAGTGTATTGTACTTTACTTGTGATCACTGCAGTAACTGAACAATGGTTTCTGAAACTAGTGAATATAATCATGTGTTTAGTGATTGTCTTTAGATGTGTAATGTTACTTATCTTACTATAGAGGCAATGACCGGTGCTGGAAGCCAGTTCTTGTATTGACTGAAAAACTACCTGCTGACCTGTCACTTTGGTTCTAGGCGCTTCAGTCCGGAACTGTACTGCTGCTACGGTCGCAGGTTCGTATTCTGCCTCGGGCATGGATGTGTGTGATGTGCTTAGGTTACTTAGTTTTAAGTAGTTCTAAGTCTAGGGGAGTGATGACGTCAGATGTTAAGTCCCATAGTGCTCAGAGCCATTTGGACGATTTTTTTGTCACTTTGGTAAAATGTTAGGGAAATCATACATTTAGATTCAAAAGCTATTAGTTTAAATACCAGATTACTGTAATGAGAGAAGACAAGTTACTCACTAACCTATTTTTCGAGTACGGAAAATTATTAAAGATTTTGTTACAACCAGATGCACCGTGAGCGAGACTCTAGAATGTTAACGGCCTGAGCAGACGTTGAAGGATCCTGGTAGGATATTAAAAGAATGACGAATTTTTTATGATTCTTAGCTCATAGAAACGGCATGTTGGGAGTTAAAGCAATAGTTGGCGAGCCCATCCCTTAGTAAATCCTGCTGGACAGGCCCACAGCCATACAGGGTAGACAGGGCAGCACCTCGTTGAGAGACAAGAACAATGGTGCGCTGCCTGCCACAGCGCCAGCAGATGCCTGGGCTGGGGGCAATGGTCTGAAGGAGCACGTCTACACAGTGGAGTTGGCATTGTGTGCAGAGCCATGTGCAATAAAAATTCATCATACGCCGAAGTTAGCACATTCACTGGTACTGTTATCGAAAATATTGACACTTCAGCATGCGAAATAGAGTGAAGAAATCATTCCAGCAACTAGCCTTACTCAAGGCCTATTTCAATTATTATATCGAACTAGAGGCAATCAAATTCAATTTTTAACACTTATCATTGCAGTGAAATGAAATGTCATCTGAATTACAATGATGAGCCATATCATTATGACTATCTGCTTAATGGTTTGTCTGTCCATCTTTGGAACGTAAAGTATCACTGATTCTGCTCGTCAAGCATCCGACAGCTTGTTGGTAGGTCTGTGGAGGTATTTGGTATTAAAAGTCTACGCACAGCTCATTTAATTCGAATAACTAACGGGCTGCTGATTTGCGTACACGTAGATGGCACGCGATAACGACCCAAACTGGTTCCATAGGAAGCTGGGTTGGGTTGTTTGGGGAAGGAGATCAGACAGCGAGGTCATCGGTCTCATCGGATTAGGGAAGGATGGGGAAAGAAGTCGGCCGTGCCCTTTCAAAGGAACCATCCTGGCATTTGCCTGGAGCGATTTAGGGAAATCACGGAAAACCTAAATCAGGATGGCCGGACGCGGGATTGAACCGTCGTCCTCCCGACATAGGAAGCTGGCCGCCGAGGTATCAAGGTGAGTTCACTATAATTCTCTCAAATCACTGTAGCACGGTTCTGGCTTCGAGACAAGGAGCTGAAAGATGACATAACCGTTGGGGACTACTCAACTATGAACAGATGCAGGTGGTTCGCAGCAGCCACCGTGCCTTCGATTACTAACGCAGGTCCCATTCAAGCGCAGGAGAATTTCTCCCATAGCATAATACTGCTCCAACAAACATGCGCTCGTGTCTCTCTCCACGTTTCGAGCCTCAATTCACGTCGGTGACGGCGTTTGTGGAGACGATCACAAATGTGATTCACCCGAAGAGCCGAAAAGCTTTTACTCGTGGTCGGTCGAATCCCGGTAGTCTCGTGCCCGCTGCAATCGTAACTTCTGATGTTGTTGGGTCAACATGTGAAGACGTAGGGTTGGTCTGTTGCGGAGGTCCATGTTCAACAATGTACAATAAGCAAGGTGCTCCAAAACACTTGCGTGGATATCAGCATCTTTCTCTTTAGGCAGAGATGTCACAGATCACCATCTATCCTACTTTACAGAGCAGACAAGCCTCCAAACCCCACTTCCTGTGAAAAGCCGTGGGCGCCCAACCGTTCAGCGCCTAGTGATGGTTTCACTGTCCTTCTACCTCTTTCTGTAGACGCTCACGTCCGCCCCGATACCTGAATGGAGCAGTCGCCGTAGTGTATTGGTTATGAAACTAGATTGCTGCATGGAAGGTCGTGAGTTCAAAACTCACCTAAACTGAAACATTTTAGCCGGCGTGGTAGTTCAGCGTGTTCGGTCAGAAGGTTAGCTATCCTCTCGAATAAAAAACTGAGTGAATGGATCAACTATGAACCTAAATGGGTGTCTTCGGACGTCCGCCAGAACAAATTCAACGAACAAAATGACAGAGACAAATAGAAAATAGTGGTCAGCGTGACGGATTGCGGACCTACGGGAGCGGGTTCGATTCTCGGCTGGGGAAACAAGACATGCACCAAGGTGGCCGGACCTGCACCGCTCATTTCCATTTCCATTATTTTGTAGATGCTCACGACAGCAGAACGTGAACATTCGACCAGCTTCGCCGTTTTCGAGATACTCGTTCACAGGCTGTGCATAATAATACCATGCCCTTTTTCAAAGTCGTTTATCTCAGTGAATTTCGCCATTTGCAGCCCATATATTCGCTAGGGTGATCCTCGTCGGTGTTTGGACTGCTTACATACTTTCATTACCGCATCACGTGCCTGCAACACCACCAGGCGGCATTCAACTTCGCGGTGACAGGATTACCAGTGTGACATGTAGGTTAAATGAAGTGTCAGCCAGGTATAATCCAAGTTCTCTACGCAAAACTAAATGCTCTCTGAACAGACAAATTTGAAGTTGCCTTAACAGCCGAAGTTTCCAAACTCAAAACTCCAAACCATGACATTTCTGATATCATACAAAAATTAACAGACAAACTAACCCATATAAAAGAACCTATCCATAAGGTAAAGATAAGGGAATAGTCTGACTCATAAAGAGAACGCTTCTCACATACTTTTTCGAAGTGTATTTCGCTTGAGAGCAACTACATCAAAGGAAAATTAGATTCAGGGTTACTTATTGTTATACAACACCCCGTTACTGAAGTGCTATCTGAGAGAGCTACTTCAAAAGTATCAGTTAAAACATAATTCATTCAAGTCAAAACTGCTTTAAGAAAAAATATGCTAGAATTGTGTGACAGTGTCACATGTCAGATTAGTAGTAACAGCAGGATTTGTGCACAGCAAAACAAATAGTACGTAACATGTCATCCACTATTAGTACTATTACTAGGATGACTGGTGTCTATAATACCCGTATTCCTGCAGCGCATAACAGAATGTTTAGATATGAAATATATCACGTTGGCCTGCCGCCTAACCATGTGTCATATGAGGTGGAGGTAACATCTTCTTTATCACTCATTTTGAGAGAAAAAAGATTATTGAAACAGCGACAGTTCCAGGTGTTCACACTCGACAACAAAAATGTTCATGCTGTTATGTTGATAAAATCTTTTAAGGGAGTCTTACCTAGAGCTTGATCAGATCAACAAAAAATACATTTGACTTCTGCTTTTATCCACGGGAAGCAACTCTCTGGGCAACTGAAAAGTCTGAAAACTGTCAAATATATGAAAAAGCGTTCTTGCTAAAGTACTGTTCAAACTGCATACGGGAAAGAAACCGCAAGGAAGTGTTTAACCAAGAGAAATTTCACACCAGGCAGGAGTCTTTGACAATACTTCTAGGTTTATTTAAACAAAGCCAGCTTTTGTTTCGATCCTATTTCACACAGAGATGTGTTAGGGATAATAGAAGTTCATGTTACTGAAACAAAATTAGAACATTTCTCATCCACACTAGATTTTGTTGATGTACTGCGTGGAGGTACTAAGGTGAACAATAAAAATTAGAATAATGGTAATCTAGGATACTCCACTCCTGCATGCACACAGTTCTACAGTCATAGCAGATCAAAAGAATGTTGCATTCACTTTGTGATGCAACTCGCAGCACCTCAGCCTGTTGACCAGAATCAGCCGAATTCCAGTAATAAAGAAGAGAAAATAATAGGTACCAACCCAGATACTCTAGTAACAGAGTAGGTCGATGGCAATAAACAGCAGTAATTACGATTGGAATTCCCACAGGGGAAACCTCAATCAGATACGTGTTAGTGGTACTCACCAGTAGAGTGATTCAGTACATAACCATGCTGTTGACATGCGCTGACGAATGCAAAATCCAACAGTAAATGTTGTTGAAGTAATTGTGTAATCCTGTTCAACTGTCACCAATTGAAAAACTAAATCCAGCTGTATGATGCCACCCAATGATTGATACAGTTTGGAGTAGGGGTCAAAGTACGTACTTCAATGAACCTGTTGAGATGTAGTGAAAACATACACATTAGACATGGGTTAAGTACTGACCACTATAAATGCCATGATTAATCTAAAGATATAGTTCAGGCCATTATTACTGTTATTACGGAAAAACTACTGACTATCGTTCCTACTAATATGGATTCTACTGTGAAATGTAATGTCAGTGAGTCCACTCTAAGACCGGAGCAATTCGGGTATAGGAATCACCATTCAACACATCATCTCCTCTGCGTAGTCGAACATATAACACACGGCTATAACATGAACCAAGCCACAGGGGCCGTCTTCCTGGACATCGAAAAAGTTTGCGACCATCTTTGGCACAACGGCCTTATACGCAAACTAAGTAAAGCTGGTGTCCCGGAGGACTCCTACGTCTCATACACTCATATCTCACGAACAGATGTTTCAACACTGGCAAACAATCGACACAACACGGTATCGAAGCTCGAGTACCCCAGGGAAGTGTCCTAGAGCCCATCTTGTTGAACCTGTACATTAACGACTTCCCAGCAACACAAAACACGACGTTAGCCATCTACGCGGATGACACAGCCATCCTTGCGCAAGATTGGAAACCATCGAACATTAATTCGTGAATACAGACGGCACTCAGAACTGCAGAGCCTTCGTTGAAACGATGACGTATTAAGGTAAACGTCGACAAGTGCGTAGCAGTTCTGTTCACACACAGACCGAAACTATTGCACAAACATCAACACTGTAGACAGGTAATAATACATACACGCCCAATATGTTTCCGAGAGAAAGTCAGATATCTCGGTGTCTGGCTGGCTCGGAAACTGACGTAGGGGGACCACACCGAAAGCGTTGCCAACAGAGCGCACACGAGGCTCAGACAAGTCTACCCAATGCTCAACAGGGAAGGTGCACTGAATAGGAGGTTGTCGAAGTAGATACACATAACACTGATTAGACCACTGATGACGTACGCAACTCATGTCTGGGGATATGCAGCTCCTACACTCCTGCGCCGACTGCAGATCATACAGAACAATGTGCTACGCATCACTAGCAACGCTCCACGCTACTCACGCACGTGGATCTTCACAATGAATACCGCCTTGAAACCCCCAAGGAAGTATTCAGAAAACACGCCACACGACTATACAGGATCTCGAGGCACTCGAACAATCCTTTCATCCTTACTCTGGGAAACTATGGTCACAACCATAGATGAAAGCATAAGTGGCCAAAGACACTACTAGCTAGGGCATAACCACCGCCCAGTAACAGCACCGCACAACGTCAAAGGTATCGACCTGCCTGATACCCACTACTAACAATGTCTACTCTTGCGTGACCTGTCGCAGGCAGTAAGACATCCGCTACTGCTCTTACTACCCGACCTAACTATCGCAGAGTTTTTTTTCCTTGGTTCTTATCTTGGCACTTTTTTTCCCTCTGCCCTTCAAACCGCTACCCTTCGTTCGACTTTCGACCCAATCTATCTCCAGATTAGCGCTCATTAATGGTTAACCATAACCAGACGTACGCAAACATCGCAGTAGCCACATCCTGCGACACCTCACTTTAGTGAAAACTAACCCTTAAGCAAAGATCGCAGTAGACATTTTGAGTTGACCATCATGAAGGTGTGGACGTGGAGGGGCTCCACCTCTATTTATCTCCATTTAGTAAGGCTAGTAAGGTTGTGACGTTTCCTGCTTACCTAGTACAAAATCATTGGAGCAACCAGTGTCACGTTGCTACATGTCAATGTGCAGACATAGATCGAGGTGGCTGCAGGAATTGGAGCCATATTTTGGCCACTCCTAGTTATAAAACGATTAATATTCGATTCCATTTGTGGCATGGAATTTCTGAAAGAGAGGAATGCAAAAATTGAGAAATGCTGTCTGATATCGATGGTGAAAATACCGTTATAAAATTATTAAAAACATACGCTAAGCATGGTAAATAGAGCAAAGGCATAAGGCGTAGTTTACTAAGACAAAAGATGCACAAATCAGTAGCTAACTTCGTTACTGTGCTTCGGTGAAGGAAGACAAAAAACACATAAATGACAAGGTGACAAAATCTTAGATTATTAACTAAAAAAATCAGACTGAACTAAAAGATTTGCTATTGAAGTAAACATACGTCTTTATTAGGAAGCCAGGTATCATTAACATAACATGGCTGTACTTCCACACAAAGAGTACTGCCAAAACTCATATTCCGTCCTAAGGACAAAACGAGAGGTGGTTACTAAAGATATATGGCAAATTTTAGAGTGGAAAATTAGAGAATCATGAGAGTTACCTTATTACAGTCCTTTATAAAAAGTAGTTAAGCGTGTTGTTGATGTACACCTTGTACTAGATGCATCAGATATTAATCTAATAGGTCTCCAACTTGATGATCTTGAGGCGTACCTACACTGATGATGAAGGTTCTATGTCTTTTAGTAACGTTTATAAATACATGAAGAATTAATTAGATACTAGTAATTAACTTAAGATGTGAATCTCATAGAAAATCTTAGAATTATGTTGAAGCATGCAATCCAGACCGACTGGGAGAAGTCTATTTTCGGAGTCTTATTGCTCGTGGATGATGTTGACGACAAGTGCACAGATTAAGCAGTCTTTGTCACAATAGTTGCATTCATCAGGTTGAATGAATAGTGGACGCTCTCCTGGCTGATTCTCTCAATGCCTAACTGAAATGTATATAGGCAAATACAGGCTAGGAGAGACTGAAAGCAAAGAGATGTTCTTGGTGTTAGTGTTTACTTGTATGGATTGTAAACTATGGCACAAAAACTATGTGCTATAGCATTTCACAAGGTCTACGTAGAGAGTCATGATTTGAGCAAAGAATTTCCACGCCTTTGATAGTTTCGTAAAATTAGTGCGACATTGTTCTGTTTCAAGTTCCTGTACTTATGTAAAAAAAAAAAAAAAAACAAAAAAAAAACTAGAGACTACTGCGTATAAAGGTAGATCTGTACTGTGTAAATTATTTATTCTACCTCTTTTCTTCGTGTTAAGTATTTAGCTATAAGAGTCATTGTCTGTCTATCTTTCCTTGCACTTCAGAACTAAATGAAATCATAGCTTTGTGTATAAAGGAAACGCTTTAACTACTAATCATTTGTACTTACGTGATGTAACTGGTTCCGTGATATACATAGATGAAGTTTTGACTCTGTGACAGTACCATTCAATGACAGTACTGCTAACTATACATGGACAAGAATGTTTGTATTTTATTTGGCACTTCTGCTCTGATTTGGAGCTTACTTTCTATTCTTTCTGCGATCTGTTGTGATTTCGCACTTAGATTCGACGTTATGCTAATACACAATGGTTAATTTTGTTCTTTAAACAAACAAATAATGATGTCATGGTCTAGCTGAATCGTAAGTTACTAAGAGAAATCAATGTTTAATAGCTCAAGTCAGAGTCGTAAAACACTATGTCTTGTGTGGAATTTATTGTTTATTATGAATTATAGTTATGTTTCCCCTGGAATATATGTATGTTTATCCTGTAAAAATTTTGCCTGTAGTTTTTAACCACAATTTTGATATCTGTGGGGGTGACATTAATGTATATGTCTGTAACAAATATGTAGTAAAAGACTATGATATGGTGAAGTCAGGTTTAAAAATTTCTTTGCATTAGTGATTGTATGGTGAAACTATAAGACACTGGTAAACAAGCACGGCATTAGCACATGTCGAAACGGACAACCAAACTTCTACATTGACAAGGAAACCTGTGAAGAAATTTTCGCTTACCTGAGTTGAGATCAGCATATTGTTATCCTGTACACGGTGCTATTTCGAGGGTTAAGATTTTATTCATGTGAGATGAGACAGTTCTGTGTGCACTGGCGCTCAATGAGTGACTCTGGTGGATACATAGAGGACACTGTTCTGGCGTGGGGTAACTGACAATTCTGTCTGTGTCCAGCAAATTGTCAAGGAGGAGTACGGCGCGCTCTCATAATTGATTTAAACTGTACAGTAAAGCTAAGTATAAAGTTCACGCCGGCCAAGGTTCGAATCCTGCCTCGGGCATGGATGTGTGTGATGTACTTAGGTTAGTTAGGTTTAATTAGTTCTAAGTTCTAGGCGACTGATGACCTCAGAAGTTAAGTCGCATAGTGCTCGGAGCCATTTGAACCATTTTTATAAAGTTCACCAACGTAGACGCCTTCTCAGTGCATGCTGTGAACGTTAGCTATATAACACTGATGTTGACTGCAACCTCTCATTAACAGCGATAATTGACTGTTTGAAACACAGTATACTGAACACCAATGCTTTAAAAATGAAATGTGGGAGGTCGCCCCAAGATAAACACGGATTCATTTCATGTGTTTAAGCTAACTTCTGTTAATCCTATCAATATGAAAGATTACTTTTATGTTAACAAAGTTCGTTTTTTCAGCACAACTTAGGTAAGTCGTTCATTATGTAGTTCCGATTCATTTGTACAACTGGTACATGTAACCTGATTATGATGGAATACCTGATGCCTCTTAGAGATATAACGCTACTAAGCTGATGCATGCTACCTCCTGTTCTCGTCGACAACTTCACTGCACAGATCCTACCCACCATGATGGGCCCTTATGCAGCTGACAACTATGCCTACATCCTGTCTTTTGGTTCATCTCAGTTCATCTTTGTTAAGTGAGCTTTCTGATCATCACCACACCCCAGAATCTCCAACTCCTGATTTCCCTTATCAGAAAATATGAAACGAAATTTCCAAATTGTCCTGATACAGCATATTATGCATCTAGTGACTTATACATCTATAATGAATTGGTAAAGCTAAGACAATTTAAAAGAATTGTAAACCGCAACTGCAGAGTTTCGAAATATATACTTAATGCCACTCTATGAAACAGTATGTATTGTTAACTTAACTTATCACAAGAACAACTCCTATACGATTCAGTCTTTGTGCTGCATATCCTAGGGGATTTTGAAACAACATAAATTCGGCGAAATGAACTGTAATGTTTTTAATCTTGTAGAATGTTCAATTCTCAAAGCCCTATCACAATTCATTCCAGTTCCATGTTAACTGCATTAAAAAATAAAATCACTTAAATGCAGTCCTGAGCGTAGAAGTAAATCCTCACTGAGGTTAACACTGAACAGCTCATCCATGTATTGTAATAGACATTGAATAGGCCATTCAGGACAGTAGTGTAATATATCATTGTATTTCGACCGTATTAGCTACAATATTATATCTCAGAGTACGAACTTCATTTCCATATCATTGTTTACCTTCAAAATTTTGATTCTTTTTGTTAAAAAAGTAAGAAAAAAGATATTGCTCTTTTTCATCTTCTTGTTCGAGCCACGCTACAACAAAGTTGTAGCATCCATTTTTGTAAGCCAGGATCTTCAGGAATTTCGTTTAATTATCGAAGTCTAGGGTACCATTTTGGTTTTTATCTGTTTTTACATCTATTTTCGACGGTAAAGAAACTTATTTATACTTTTGTAAGTTTAAAAATTTATTTGCCCTCCGGCGAAGGTCATATTTTTATGTACTTTTTCGCCGATTATATATCGGTAGTTCCACACTGTACTACATTATACCATGAAAATTAGTTTGCCTATAGATGTTAACAGCAACATGTAAAACACAACCTCATTTTATTTCAGTTTTTTAAAATCATTTAAATATCGTTCGTGATAAATATCAAATTGTTTTTATTAATTTAACAATCGATATTGTCGATGTCATGTCAAAAAATTTTGGGGCATAACATCAGTAATTCTGAAAATTATGTAATTTATCTTGTTACTTTCATGAACATATTTTATTTTGATAACTATTGCAAATATTTTCTATTTGTAAAGAACATTAAATAGTTGACAAAAAAGTAAGATATAAGAAAGGAAATCGTTAATCTGTTGCTTTTAATTGAATAAAGTTCTGGAAGCTTCGATGACATTGTTGTTTGATATACATTAAAATGTGGGTCTGAAATGCGTCACTTCTCTTTACCTTACTTTGGTTATTTTTTCATTAGTATTCAGAACTTGCTCGCTGGCTACTCACGCCACTTTGCTATCATGATTGTCCACAAAGAGATTTATCTCATGAAATGCAATTTGTAACATGGTTTTCAGTGGAAAATTTTGTGAAGTTGAAGATGCTGTAATAAAGGAGAACATATAAAAACTAACCAGCAATACTTCTGTCACTCTTGTTTAAATACTTGGGACCTGTTTCTATTATAACAACGATATTCAGACATCACAGCTTCTCGACACTGTCGTCGACAAGAAGTTAAACAAAAATAAAGTATGTACTATAAATATTGCCGTAAAATTTTTAGACAGTGAAAAACAATTTATATTTGGAATAATATGCTGTGTTAAGGGGAGCTTTACGCATTCTACGATGAATTTTGTTGTGAAATAATATTATCTTTAAGTCATTTGCAACTTTAGTAGTTGAATGTATGACCCTGTATTTGCATATTTTTCAGCCTTTCAAATTCATTGGAAGTATTCTACTCCGCATTCGTAAGGCGAACGCGCAGTGTATGTTTTAACGGAGTTTTTGTGTCACTTAGTTTACTGCTTTCGAACGGCGACTTCTGCTCATGTAATAAACCTCGTATTAGAAATGAAATACACTCCTGGAAATTGAAATAAGAACACCGTGAATTCATTGTCCCAGGAAGGGGAAACTTTATTGACACATTCCTGGGGTCAGATACATCACATGATCACACTGACAGAACCACAGGCACATAGACACAGGCAACAGAGCATGCACAATGTCGGCACTAGTACAGTGTATATCCACCTTTCGTAGCAATGCAGGCTGCTATTCTCCAATGGAGACGATCGTAGAGATGCTGGATGTAGTCCTGTGGAACGGCTTGCCATGCCATTTCCACCTGGCGCCTCAGTTGGACCAGCGTTCGTGCTGGACGTGCAGACCGCGTGAGACGACGCTTCATCCAGTCCCAAACATGCTCAATGGGGGATAGATCCGGAGATCTTGCTGGCCAGGGTAGTTAACTTACACCTTCTAGAGCACGTTGGGTGGCACGGGATACATGCGGACGTGCATTGTCCTGTTGGAACAGCAAGTTCCCTTGCCGGTCTAGGAATGGTAGAACGATGGGTTCGATGACGGTTTGGATGTACCGTGCACTATTCAGTGTCCCCTCGACGATCACCAGTGGTGTACGGCCAGTGTAGGAGATCGCTCCCCACACCATGATGCCGGGTGTTGGCCCTGTGTGCCTCGGTCGTATGCAGTCCTGATTGTGGCGCTCACCTGCACGGCGCCAAACACGCATACGACCATCATTGGCACCAAGGCAGAAGCGACTCTCATCGCTGAAGACGACACGTCTCCATTCGTCCCTCCATTCACGCCTGTCGCGACACCACTGGAGGCGGGCTGCACGATGTTGGGGCGTGAGCGGAAGACGACCTAACGGTGTGCGGGACCGTAGCCCAGCTTCATGGAGACGGTTGCGAATGGTCCTCGCCGATACCCCAGGAACAACAGTGTCCCTAATTTGCTGGGAAGTGGCGGTGCGGTCCACTACGGCACTGCGTAGGATCCTACGGTCTTGGCGTGCATCCGTGCGTCGCTGCGGTCCGGTCCCAGGTCGACGGGCACGTGCACCTTCCGCCGGCCACTGGCGACAACGTCGATGTACTGTGGAGACCTCACGCCCCACGTGTTGAACAATTCGGCGGTACGTCCACCCGGCCTCCCGCATGCCCACTATACGCCCTCGCTCAAAGTCCGTCAACTGCACATACGGTTCACGTCCACGCTGTCGCGGCATGCTACCAGTGTTAAAGACTGCGATGGAGCTCCGTATGCCACGGCAAACTGGCTGGCACTGACGGCGTCGGTGCACAAATGCTGGGCAGCTAGCGCCATTCGACGGCCAACACCGCGGTTCCTGGTGTGTCCGCTGTGCCGTGCGTGTGATCATTGCTTGTACAGCCCTCTCGCAGTGTCCGGAGCAAGTATGGTGGGTCTGACACACCGGTGTCAATGTGTTCTTTTTTCCATTTCCAGGAGTGTACTACAGAATGTTCCTTCGGACGTACATGCATGTCTAAAGTAATACTGCATCGTACTTCTCAGTAGCACAGGCACTGCAATATCGTATCCATCCGTCAGTGCCAGGCAGCGACTTTCAATTAAAATGTCCTTACATAATGGGTACGAGTCAGGGAGTGGCGCAGTGGTTAGACACTGGACTCGCATTCAGAAGGACGACGGTTCAATCCCGCGTCCGGCCATCCTGATTTAGGTTTTCCGTGATTTCCCTAAATCACTCCAGGCAAATGCCGGGATGGTTCCTCTGAAAGGGCACGGCTGACTTCCTTCCCCATCCTTCATTAATCCGATGAGACCGATTACCCCGCTGTCTGGTCTCCTTCCCCAAACCAACCAACCAACCAGGGAGTGGCGCATGAATGACGACATACGGAAGTTTGGGACTGGTCGTGAGTCGTGCACGGATAGCCCAAGCGGTGAAGGTGACTGCTCACGTAAAGCAGGAAATCCGCCTTCGAGCCCGGGTCCGGCACAAATATCCGTTATTGTCATTCCATTACACAACTAATGATTGTCTGTATTCACAGCTGCGATTACATTTGATGTAAATGAAATACTCTCTTGCAGAAATATATTTCACGGCTGTATGTTTTCTCTCCTTGCTGGTAATGTGATGTTTCCTTCCTACCCCAACAATTTACCTTCTTGCATAAAAAGTTCTCGGTTTACTTGCCGCGTCAAATTTGGATAAAATCCCAAGCTTTCGATGACTACCTCCGTCATCTTCGTCAGGGGTAAAACTGACTGTCGTGGACCGGTGAGGCTTCCGCTTTTATAAGCAGTGGACGGCTTCTCATTGGCTGGATGACGTCACGGTGAAACCGATGCCTACTGAGGTGGCGGCCTCTATATCCATAGATTTTGTTTGCGCGCTTTATCCAGCGTTGCTTGCAGCGCCATCCATCGCAACAGCCGGAGAACTGCGAGGAATGTAAGAAGTCTCCCTCTGTGCTCTTTCTATATCAATTGCGCGCTTCCATGCATTGCTGAGTGCATAACCGGAATCTCTGTTGAAATTATTTTCACAGAGTCTAATTTCAACTGCTTCCCTGATGACAGAGTCCCAATAGTTTGAAGCGTGAGCAAGTAGTCTTGTTTCATCGAATAAAATCTTATGTTTATTTAACAAACTGTGCTCAGCCACCGCTGATTTTTCTAGATACCTGTATTTCAGGTGACGCTGATGTTCCACACAGCGATCGGCAATAGTTCTTATAGACTGGCCCACATAACTTTTTCCACACTCGCAAGGAATGCTGTAAATTCCCGGTACTCTCAGGCCAAGATTATCTTTCACGGGTCGCAGCATTTCCTTAATCTTCCTGGGTGGCCGGAAGACTGGTCTGATTCCCTGTCGGCTCAGGACTCTGCCGATCTTGCTGGTCGTTGCACCGCAGAATGGTAGCCGCGCGATGTGTTGGTCCTCTTGATCTGTTCGAACAGCGTCCTTTCTTGGTTTCTTCGCCAGAGTAGATCTGATATCACGAACAGAATAACCATTTTTTATAAATACCGTCGTCAGATGGTTAATCTCGGAGCCGATATGATCCTTGTCCGAAATAGTCCTTGCTCTGTGTACCAAGGTGTTCAGCATAGCTCTCTTCTGAGCTGGGTGGTGAAAACTACGCGCGTTTAGATATAAATCTGTATGTGTCGGTTTTCTGTGCACAGAATGTCCGAGACGTCCATCTAATTTTCGCTCCACCAGTACATCTAAGAAGGGTAACTTTCCATCCTTCTCCACCTCCACTGTAAATCTTATGTTCTGATGTATACCATTCAAATGTTCAACAAACTGCTGCAGTGCCTCATTGCCATGTGGCCAGATTAAAAATGTATCATCAACATACCTGAAGAAGCAGGATGGACGTAAGGGAGCACTGTTCAACGCTCGTTCTTCGAAATCCTCCATGAAGAAGTTAGCTATGGCTGGTGACAGTGGCGAACCCATGGCTGTTCCGTCAATCATTTCATAATATTTTCCACCATACAAAAAATAGGTGGTCGTCAAAGTGTGTCGAAATAACTTCAGTATTTCAGGAGAGAAATGAGCAGCCAACATTTTTAACGTATCTTCCACTGGAACCTTTGTAAACAAAGAGACCACATCTAGGCTGATCATGATGTCATTCGGACCTATCCTCATCTGCTTTATAATGTCAACAAACATTTTTGAGTTAGTAATATGATGGCTACAGTGGCCGACTATAGGTGCTAATAATTTGGTTAAGTATTTTGCCAACCGATATGTAGGAGACCCAATAGCACTAACAATAGGTCTCAACGGAACCCCATCCTTATGGACTTTGGGTAGACCATATAACCTGGGTGGCCTTGGTGCTCTTGGTCGTAGATTCTTGACCAGTTCTTCTGGGAGGCCAGAGTTCTTCAGTAGCTCCCCTGTCTTCCTACTAAGTGCTGCTGTGGGATCCCGTTTAAGAATACGGTACGTGGCATCTTCCAATAATATGGCCACTTTCTTATGATAATCGGTAGCATTGAGGATAACTGTGGCATTCCCTTTGTCGGCTGGTAGTACAACTAACTCTTCATCCTTCCCCAACGATTTCAATGCCAGTTTCTCCACTCTGCTCACATTGGGCTTAGGAGGCTTGGCTGTTGCTAAAATCCGACTAGTTGCAAGCCTTACCTCATCCGCTGCCTCTTCGGGAAGGTGCCGAACCGCTTGTTCTACTCCACTGATAATCTCGGCCACTGGTAGCTTTTGTGGAGCTGGAGAAAAGTTCAGTCCCTTACTGAGAACCGAGATGGTGGCGTCGTCAATTTCCTTGTCGGAGCAGTTGATAACAGTGCGATGTGCGTCGCTGGACCCAGAAGTTCCTTTTCCCCGGCTTAGGCGCACAAATTTATCAGCCTGTTTTGCTGTAGTCTTGCTTAAATTCGCTCGCTGATGTGCAGCCAAGGTCGTGTCTACCCATTCCCAGTCCCACGGTGACAAAACTGCAGACAAAAACAGATGGCAACTATATAAAGACCGAGCGTTGGCATCAAGTTCATACCTCGTATGATGTATCCTCTCCCTGACGATCGCATGACTTGTCTTTCGCAAAATTCTATTCACTGCAGCAGTTCGGATGTGATGTTTGACAACTGCGAAATTTGGTACAACCTCCTTGTCACGACACCGTTGTAGAAAAGCCAGATTACTCAGCAGCTGTGACTGTTTCAAGCGCAGCTTCTCCAGCCGACGAACGCTGCGCGCTACATCCTCTCCGTAGAGGAAACTAATATGACTACGAAGTCTTTCGCGGCGGAGTCCTTGCATAAAAAGTTCTCGGTTTACTTGCCGCGTCAAATTTGGATAAAATCCCAAGCTTTCGATGACTACCTCCGTCATCTTCGTCAGGGGTAAAACTGACTGTCGTGGACCGGTGAGGCTTCCGCTTTTATAAGCAGTGGACGGCTTCTCTTTGGCTGGATGACGTCACGGTGAAACCGATGCCTACTGAGGTGGCGGCCTCTATATCCATAGCCGACAAAGGGAATGCCACAGTTATCCTCAATGCTACCGATTATCATAAGAAAGTGGCCATATTATTGGAAGATGCCACGTACCGTATTCTTAAACGGGATCCCACAGCAGCACTTAGTAGGAAGACAGGGGAGCTACTGAAGAACTCTGGCCTCCCAGAAGAACTGGTCAAGAATCTACGACCAAGAGCACCAAGGCCACCCAGGTTATATGGTCTACCCAAAGTCCATAAGGATGGGGTTCCTTTGAGACCTATTGTTAGTGCTATTGGGTCTCCTACATATCGGTTGGCAAAATACTTAACCAAATTATTAGCACCTATAGTCGGCCACTGTAGCCATCATATTACTAACTCAAAAATGTTTGTTGACATTATAAAGCAGATGAGGATAGGTCCGAATGACATCATGATCAGCCTAGATGTGGTCTCTTTGTTTACAAAGGTTCCAGTGGAAGATACGTTAAAAATGTTGGCTGCTCATTTCTCTCCTGAAATACTGAAGTTATTTCGACACACTTTGACGACCACCTATTTTTTGTATGGTGGAAAATATTATGAAATGATTGACGGAACAGCCATGGGTTCGCCACTGTCACCAGCCATAGCTAACTTCTTCATGGAGGATTTCGAAGAACGAGCGTTGAACAGTGCTCCCTTACGTCCATCCTGCTTCTTCAGGTATGTTGATGATACATTTTTAATCTGGCCACATGGCAATGAGGCACTGCAGCAGTTTGTTGAACATTTGAATGGTATACATCAGAACATAGATTTACAGTGGAGGTGGAGAAGGATGGAAAGTTACCCTTCTTAGATGTACTGGTGGAGCGAAAATCAGATGGACGTGTCGGATATTCTGTGCACAGAAAACCGACACATACAGATTTATATCTAAACGCGCGTAGTTTTCACCACCCAGCTCAGAAGAGAGCAATGCTGAACACCTTGGTACACAGAGCAAGGACTATTTCGGACAAGGATCATATCGGCTCCGAGATTAACCATCTGACGACGGTATTTATAAAAAATGGTTATTCTGTTCGTGATATCAGATCTACTCTGGCGAAGAAACCAAGAAAGGACGCTGTTCGAACAGATCAAGAGGACCAACACATCGCGCGGCTACCATTCTGCGGTGCAACGACCAGCAAGATCGGCAGAGTCCTGAGCCGACAGGGAATCAGACCAGTCTTCCGGCCACCCAGGAAGATTAAGGAAATGCTGCGACCCGTGAAAGATAATCTTGGCCTGAGAGTACCGGGAATTTACAGCATTCCTTGCGAGTGTGGAAAAAGTTATGTGGGCCAGTCTATAAGAACTATTGCCGATCGCTGTGTGGAACATCAGCGTCACCTGAAATACAGGTATCTAGAAAAATCAGCGGTGGCTGAGCACAGTTTGTTAAATAAACATAAGATTTTATTCGATGAAACAAGACTACTTGCTCACGCTTCAAACTATTGGGACTCTGTCATCAGGGAAGCAGTTGAAATTAGACTCTGTGAAAATAATTTCAACAGAGATTCCGGTTATGCACTCAGCAATGCATGGAAGCGCGCAATTGATATAGAAAGAGCACAGAGGGAGACTTCTTACATTCCTCGCAGTTCTCCGCCTGTTGCGATGGATGGCGCTGCAAGCAACGCTGGATAAAGCGCGCAAACAAAATCTATGGATATAGAGGCCGCCACCTCAGTAGGCATCGGTTTCACCGTGACGTCATCCAGCCAATGAGAAGCCGTCCACTGCTTATAAAAGCGGAAGCCTCACCGGTCCACGACAGTCAGTTTTACCCCTGACGAAGATGACGGAGGTAGTCATCGAAAGCTTGGGATTTTATCCAAATTTGACGCGGCAAGTAAACCGAGAACTTTTTATGCAAGGACTCCGCCGCGAAAGACTTCGTAGTCAATTTACCTTCTTATTCAAGTCTGACATCACGAAAATTAACTCTGTGAAAAAAGTACCATTACGTTCTGTACCATATTTTGATTACGTAAATCTGATCCTCCAAGTCTAAAACAATGTTATTTGGTTTTATGTGTGTTTCCCACGGTCCTAAAAGCATGCCTCACGCAACTACAACTGGTGCAGCGTAGTACCACTAGATGCCAGGAACGTACATCGGTGGTACAATATTTTCCTACGAACGCAGTGCAGAAATACAGTTCCTGGGAAGTACACTTAATATGCCATGCGAAAGCGATAACCTGATCAAGGTTCCCCTAGTTAAATTCAGGGTTTGAGCCGTGCTCACTCAGAACTATGCGTTTTCTTTAACTTAGCAGTCTATCTGTGTTTGGTTTCCCGCAGTTGTTGCGGTGATGCCGTGTTTCTTCCACCTTATACGTGTGGCAGAAGCGATGTGTATCGATATTTGCGTGTACCATATTTGGTCTTGTGCATACAGTTTCCGGCTAGGGGGTCTGGGGGAGTCGGTCGGTTGGGGCGGACCAGGGAGGATCTCCGCGCGGTGCAGTCGGCTGTGTCCGCTGGAGGTCCCTGCGCAGTGTCGGAGCATGTGTGGAACTGGTTGATCGCTATAAACATCGTGGTTCACCTACACAGGACGTCAGAGTTGAGTGGTGTGTTAAGTACCCGAACCACGTCCTTTCATGTTGTGTCGTTCGTTTCGGTAGGTCTCGGTTGGGGAGCTTTTCCTGTGAGCAACAACGGAGTTAACTATATTGGTTCACTACAATTCAAGTTCACCAGCGGAGTTTTCTGCCTTGTGGCCGTTAGTGTTCTGGTTACCTGCCCTGGCCACTGAGGTAAATTCAGGCAGTGTTCCTTTTTGCTGAAGTTAACTATATTACCTTATTTCAAATTCAAGTGTACCAGCGGAATTTTCTGCCTTGTGGCCGTTAGTGTTCCCGTTACCTACCTTGGCCACTAACGTAATTTCAGGCAGCGTTATTTCCTCACCTATTGTCGCTGCCCAACAAGGTGTGTAGTTTTGACAGTTACAAACATATATCATTGTGGATAATTAGGTCTATAAGAGTTGGGTCTTTGACCTTTCATGTACCGATTGGTGGCGAGCAAGCCGTTTGGTCGGTCGGTCTGTGACGAACGCGTGGTTTGGTTACCGACGGAAGAAGTATAGTTGGGCCCACTACCTGTCTCACCTAAGTGAACGTTAATGTTTCGAGGGCAGACCCCCCCACTGGAGGCGTCCCTTTTCATGGGTGTTTAATGGTCTGTTGGTAATCTATTATAGCCAATGTTTTATGTAACCTTATTCTTAAATTTAGCTATTGTCGTTGCGTTGCTTTTTCATTTAGTGCGTATTCCGCCATTGAAAATTGCAACGTTGAGGTATTTTTGAATTTTTAGAAAATGAACTGTGAGCCTTCAGCGGCTTAAAGCCTTCTTCTCAAAATTTCGCCTTAAGCGAAAACATTGAGGCCTTCTGCCTTAAAAGATTATGGTAATATTAAAATATATTACCGTAATATTTTAAGGCAGAAGGCCGCAATGTTTTCGCTTAAGGGAAAATTTTGAGAAGAAGGCTTTACGCAGCTGAAGGCTCACAGTTCATTTGCCAAAAATTCAGAAATTTATTTTAACACCCCCATGAACCATGGACCTTGCCGTTGGTGAGGAGGCTTGCGTCCTCAGCGATACAGATAGCCGTACCGTAGGTGCAACCACAACGGACGGGTATCTGTTGAGAGGCCAGACAAACGTGTGGTTCCTGAAGAGGGGCAGCAGCCTTTTCAGTAGTTACAGGGGCAACAGTCTGGATGATTGACTGATCTGGCCTTGTAACACTAACCAAAATGGCCTTGCTGTTCTGGTGCTGCGAACGGCTGAAAGCAAGGGAAACTACAGCCGTAATTTTTCCCGAGGGCATGCAGCTTTACTGTATGATTAAATGATGATGGCGTCCTCTTGGGTAAAATATTCCGGAGGTAAAATAGTCCCCCATTCGGATCTCCGGGCGGAGACTACTCAAGAGGACATCGTTATCAGGAGAAAGAAAACTGGCGTTCTACGGATCGGATCGTGGATTGTCAGATCCCTTAATCGGGCAGGTAGGTTAGAAAATTCAAAAAGGGAAATGGATAGGTTAAAGTTAGATATAGTGGGAATTAGTGAAGCTCGGTGCAGGAGGAACAAGACTTTTGGTCAGGTGAATACCGGGTTATAAATACATGATCAAATAAGGGTAATGCAGGAGTAGGTTTAATAATGAATAAAAAATATAGGAGTAGGGGTAAGGTACTACAAACAGCATAGCGAACGCATTATTGTGGCCAAGATAGACACGAAGTCCACGCCTACTACAGTGGTACAAGTTTATATGCCAACTAGCTCTGCAGATGACGAAGAAATTCAAGACATGTATGATGAGATAATAGAAATTATTTAGGTAATGAAGGGAGACGAAAATTTAATAGTGATGGGTGACTGGAATTCGAGAGTAGGAAAAGGGAGAGAAGGAAACATAGCAGGTGAATATGGATAGGGGCTAAGAAATGAAAGAGGAAGCCGCCTGGTAGAACTTTGTGCAGGCCATAACTTAATAATAGCTAACACTTGGTTCAAGAATCATAAAAGGAGGTTGTATACATGGAAGAACCCTGGAGATACTAAAAGGTATCAGATTGATTATATAATGGTAAGACAGAGATTTAGGAACCTGGTTTTAAATTGTAAGATATTTCCAGGGCCAGATGTGGACTCTGACTACTATCTATTGGTTATGAACTGTAGATTAAAACTGAAGAAACTGCAAAAAGGTGGGAATTTAAGGAGATGGGACCTGGATAAACTGACTAAACCAGAGGTTGTACAGAGTTTCAGCGAGAGCGTAAGGGAACAATTGACAGCAATGGGGGAGAGAAATACAGTAATAGAAGAGTGGACGCAGAAGAGGATCAAATAGGTAAAAAGACGAGGGCTAGTAGGAACCCTTGGGTAACAGAAGAAATATTGAATTGATGAAAGGAGAAAATACAAAAATGCAGTAAATGAAGCTGGCAAAAAGGAACACAAACGTCTCAAAAATGATATCGACAGGAAGTGCAAAATTGCTAAGCAGGGATGGTTAGAGGACAAATGTAAGGATGTAGAGGCTTATCTCACTAGGGGTAAGAAAGATACTGCCTACAGAAAAATTAAGGAGACTTTTAGAGAAAGGAGAACCACTTGCATGAATATCAAGAGCTCTCATGGCAACCCAGTTCTAAGCACAGAAGGGAAAGCAGAAAAGTGGAAGGAGTATATAGAGGGTCTATATAAGGGCGATATACTTGAAGACGATATTACGGAAATGGAAGAGGATGTAGATGAAGATGAAATGGGAGATACGATACTGCGTGAAGAGTTTGACAGAGCACTGAAAGACCTGAGTCGAAACAAGGCCCCAGGAGTAGACAACATTCCAATAGAACTACTGACGGCCTTGGGAGAGCCAGTTCTGACAAATCTCTACCACCTGGTGAACAAGATGTATGAGGGAGGCGAAATACCCTCAGACTTCAAGTAGAATGTAATAATTCCACTCTCAAAGAAAGCAAGTGTTGACAGATGTGAAAATTACCGAACTATCAATTTGATAAGTCACAGCTGAAAAATACTAACGCGAATTCTTTACAGACGAATGGAAAAACTGGTAAAAGCCGACCTCGGGGAAGATCAGTTTGGATTCAGTAGAAATGTTGGAACACGTGAGGCAATACTAACCCTACGACTTATCTTAGAAGAAAGATTAAGGAAAGGCAAACCTACGTTTCTAGCATTTGTATACTTAGAGAAAACTTTGACAATGTTGCCTGGAATACTCTCTTCCAAATTCTGAAGGTGGCAGGGGTAAAATGCAGGGAGCGAAAGGCTATTTAGAATTTGTACATAAAGCAGATGGCAGTCATACGAGTCGAGGGGTATGAAAGGAAAGCAGTGGTTGGGAAGGGAGTGAGACTGGGCTGTAGACTATCCCCGATGTTATTCAATCTGTATATTGAGCAAGCAATAAAGGAAACAAAAGATAAGTTCGGAGTAGGTATTAAAATCCATGGAGAAGAAATAAAAACTTTAAGGTTCGCCGATGACATTGTAAGTCTGTCAGAGACAGCAAAGGACTTGGAAGAGCAGTTGAACGGAATGGACAGTGTCTTGAAAGGAGGGTATAAGATGAATATCAACAAAGCCCAAACGAGGATAATGGAATGTAGTCGAATTAAGTCGGGTGATGCTGAGGGAATTAGATCAGGAAATGAGAAACGTAAGGTAGTGAAGGAGTTTTGCTATTTGGGGAGCAAAATAATTGATGATGGTCGAAGTACAGAGGATATAAAATGTAGAATGGCAATGGCAAGGAAAGCGTTTCTGAAGAAGAAAAATTTGTTAACATCGAGTATAGATTTAAATGTCAGGAATTCGTTTCTGAAAGTATTTGTATGGAGTGTAGCTATGTATGGAAGTGAAACGTGGACGATAAATAGTTTAGACAAGAAGAGAATAGAAGCTTTCGAAATGTGGTGCTACGAAGAATGCTGAAGGTTAGATGGGTGGAGCACATAACTGATGAGGAGATATTGAATATAACTGGGGAGAAGAGAAATTTATGGCAGAACTGGACTAGAAGAAGGGACTGGTGGTAGGACATGTTCTGAGGCATCAAAGGATCACCAATTTAGTATTGGAGGGCAGCGTGGAGGGTAAAAATCGTAGAGGGAGACCAACAGATGAATATACTAAGCAGATTCAGAAGGATGTAGGCTGCAGTAGGTACTGGGAGATGAAGAAACTTGCACAGGATAGAGCAGCATGGAGAGCTGCATCAAACCAGTCTCAGGACTGAAGACCACAACAACAACAACAATATAGTTTAATATTTTGAAGTTTAATTTTGGCCTTCAGCCGTTTGTATTGCACCTTGTATATGTTTGTTCTAACTACTTTTGCCTTGAGGATTTCCACCTAGCTTTATTTGCTATTTTAACTGCATTTTTACCTTGTTGATTTTTAAGATTTCTCGTTTGGAGGCCTTCAGCAGTGACAGAATTGTAGTTTGAAACTCATAGCTGGAAAAGTTCGGCTATGTGCCGCTTTCGTTTAAAGGTGTTATTAAATTACAATAAATTACAATTTTGTGTGAAACTGACCGACACCTTATTTGGTCCTTTCCACAATCCTAATCACTTGTTCTGCCCAGAGGGTTTAGCGGGCGTCTCAGGGTTAGCACTGTCACACTCTCTTCCACCGTCAATTCTTCGTTATACTTGCAAAATAAAAAAATCCTCATCAGTTGACAGTAATTTCTTAATTTATCCCACGACCGGTTTCAAAACATAAAGCTTCTTCTTCAGGTGCCACCGGCACCGCGGTCACGAGACTTCTGGACCGTCTGCACTTTTCCGCGTCATGCTGCCCAGTCGGGCGCTATGGATGCTGTTCCTACGCTCCTATATGTGTTTTTGAAGTATGTGTGACCCCCCCCCCCCCCTCCCCCATGGCTCACTGGTCCGAAAGCGACACATCTATATCTCATAATTATTTGGTGACACCTGAAGATGAAGCTTTATGCGTCGATACCGGTCGTGAGATAAATTTACTAGCAACTAGAGTGGATTTTTATTCAGTAAATATGTTACTCAGTTGCTGATGTTCCTTTGATCAAATATTTTCTTCGTTACAGCTTTGATAAACCGCTGCGATTGCTGCGGCGTCAGTAGCTACTGCTGCTGCTGACCCTTCAGGAATGCAGTAATCACGGGAGTGTCGTGCCGGCCGCCCGACGCCGCACCTGCTACCGGAGTCTCAAGCCAGTTTACTACTGCGCCGCTGCGCCGTCCGCCGTAATAAATGGGGGCGGGGTCACGGCGCGGCGCTCGCTGCTGCAATATCGCGATGTAGCCGCTAAGCCGGGCGCCGGCCACCGCTGCCCAGTAAACTTGTGCCCGAAAGCCGGCCGCCTCCCCACCCCACCTCACACCACGCCACAACACCGCACCACACCACACCACACCGCCATTCCACACCTTAGCCTTCTGTGCTCGAACGGCCGCTAAGCCCTGAAGCCACAACCGAGCTCTGACCTGCTACCGACGTGCTACACGACGCTGCGGCTGTTTGTCAACTGCCAGCTACCAACATCGGCTAACCCTCTGTCGAGATTACCGTCTTATTTGAAGACGCCTGCACGAAACCTCTTCTGTGATATTGTAGCGGTACATATATGAGGCACTCGGTCGTAAAACATGGTATCTAACAATTTTTGCCAATTGGCGTTTTTGGCAACGTTGGACTCGTTACAGCTGATTTCATAGGTTGGTGAAGGAATCTGTAAGAGATGTGTACGTTGTAAGAAATTATGTTGGTATTATGTTATGGTAAGTGACAGCTGACTGCAGGTAAAATATTGTAAGTAACAAACATGGCGGCCCGACACAGTCTGTTCCGTAGTGATGAGGAACTTGAATCGAAAGTTTCGAGTGCTAACAATAATTCTGACTACAGTTCTTCCTGTAATGACGAAGATGAAAGAGTATTATCCTGTTTATGAGTGTAAACAAATCGGATGCAAATTACTCCTTAAAAAGGTAAGAACAAATGCCTTTATTTCTTAATCTGTTTGAAGTAAAAGATGGTATGTACTGCACTTACCAAGTTTTACTGCCTGTTCCGTATTGAAACTTTTCAAAAACGGAAATTCTGAACGTTTCGTTCATCCAATATGAGCTCAGTACGTGGTAACCAAACTTCGTAAAACATAAACACAATGCATCATATAGAAATAACCGAAACAGGTTTCATTTTGACTCGCAAATTATAAATATGTGCGAAGGTGACCAGGGTATCTACTAGAGTCACCATGTTTTACACCCACTATGTTAAATCACTCAGGAGTTTTTCTATTATCATGGTGTAATTCAGCTCTTCAGAAGAAATGTCTGCCTGAAACGTAAACGCAACACTTTTACCTTACGCCCTGTAGTGTAGCGACTTAAGCGCTTGACTACTAAGCCAAAGGTCACGAGATTCAATCCTGGTCGGATGACGAAGCGTGTTCAGTTAATCTTCGGACCGATCGTTTTCAGTAAGATATGAATTACGCCAGATACAGCCGCGGTTCGGCTTTCGCGATGAACTGTTGATCACTTCTCTTGCAGGTTGGGGATACGGGAACCTCCCAAGTGGCTTCAAGTTGATAGACTAGCAACAGAATCGGGATGCATACTTGATTTTTATTATTATCCCTTGCACTTTTTTTTAAAAGAAGGGTAATGAGCTTTTCGATAAAAGTATTCCTTGTTTTGTATCAGAAATCGACCGCACTTAATATCATACAGGATTGTGAATCGGAACCACGTACCAGTGGGTCTACAACCAACAGTCATGATGAAAACATTGCTGTAACGTCACCTACTGCTTCTGCAAAATCTTATCCGCCTAGTAGAGTCCGTTATGCAGGATCGTCTGTACCTCTTGAACAAAAGGATACTGTAGATGATCAGGAAAAATCAAACAAAAAAGGTAGAAAATGGAAACTTGGGGTAAACCAACAGGAAAAAAATAAAAAATTAACAAATTTAGGTAAAAGCTATTTGCCTTATCGAGGAAAAGGAAATCAACAAGTACCTCGAGAAGCGGGCCCAGATTGCCTTTCTAAGAAAAAATGTTTTTCAAAGATTGATGCTGACGAACGACACACGGTGTTTGAAGAGTTCAATAGAATGGAAAACTAAAACATCCAAAACACTTATCTATTTCGTCTAATAGATGTAAAAAAAACTGCCAGAAGTACGAAAAAGACTGGAAGTCCCTCTCGAAGAAAATTTACCATTACTTACAATATCTTGGTTGAAGGGCAAAAAGTACAAGTATGTAAAACTGCTTTCCTCAACATCCACGGACTGCAAAAAAGTAGAGGGAGAGCGGAAATTTTGGTTTGAAAAAAAAACAGTGGCGCTCATGCTCCACCATCAGATAAAAGATGTGCACATGGGCACCACAAGGAAAAGTATTCAGAAGACGATATATAAAATGTGCATACTTTTATATCAGAACTTCCCAAATACGAAAGTCACTACACTAGGCGCATAAATCCTTATAAGATGTTTATGTCTATGGAATACACAGTTAAACGTTGTTTTTATTTAAGAAAATACTCGATTCTGTTCAGAAAGTGGTAGCAGTCCTGTATCTTCAGACATGTTCAGAAGAATATTTACGGGCGAATTTAATATAGGATTCAAGTCCCCCAAGACAGACGCATGTAAGGACTGCGACTCATTGAGAATTGAACTGCAACAAGCAGGAAACGATAAAAATGACGCTAAAGTCCAAGAAAATGGACACAAAATCGAGAGACACCACAACATGCTGCTGCCGGCCAAACCTTTTTGCAAGTTGCCCCAGAGAACAAAGAAGCCCTTGTTCTAACATTTGATCTCCAACAGGCGTTGCCAATTCCAAAATTATCCACTGGACTTGCATTTTACAAAAGAAAATTGTTTTGCTACAACCTCAGCATTCATGATTGCTCCAATAACGTAGGGTACTTTTATTACTGGGACGAGGCTACTGTTAGGAGAGGAAGTGATGAAATTGCAAGTTGCATATTGAAACACTTCACCTTGAATGACATACAGTGCAAGAAACTGATAGTAATATCAGATAACTGCTGTGGTCAAAATAAAAACTGTACAACAGTCGCTCTCTGGCTTAAATTATTGGCAAGTGGCCGTTAAAACGTGTTGAACATGTTTTCCGGTAGTTGGACATACTATGTTGTCATCAGATAGAGATTTCGGCCGAGTAGAGCAGTATGTGAGGGATCACATTCAGTATGTGTACTGCCCGGAGGAATGGGGACAGATCTTGAAAAACGCCCAACGCTCACCTCCCTTTAATGTGTACAGAATGCAGCAGGGAAATTTCTTTCAAGTTTCTTCACTGAAGGCATTGTTTGGAACACCCAAGAATGTAATTGCTGCGTCTGTCAAACTTCTGTTGCTCCGCGAAGACCCAGATTCTCTGACTGTTTATAAATCATATTTCGGATCTGGTGAAGAAATATCATTGAAGCTGAAAGGTCGTCCTCTTACAGAAGATCTTCTGGGGAAATTTAATGCACCTCTTCCACACCAATACCAGCAAATAAGGATATTACACGAGTTTATATCCTGAGCATTAAATGCAAAATTATTGTACCTAAAAACTACTAATAAAACAATTGGTAATGCAACTTTTGGCTACTTTATTTTATTTCCAATGTGATTATCGTTTTACGCTACTGCACTGTAAACACCCTGGTAAGGTTCCATCTATGTGGTAACTGCCACGTACCAGAAGCAACATTTAACGTCAGTTGTTGTGTAACACGGTATCTGGCAGATAACAAAGTAGCAATGTCTCATACGTGAATGAAAAATATGGTATCTACGGGCATCTTTCCTCTGATTTTAGTTCTTATATTCGCAAACAAAATGCTATGAGGAGCAGCTAAGACGAATTTTACTTTTCAGTACACATATCTGCGCAACATAATTATGTGAGTTTCGTTAGAGCAAACTATTTGATATTTTCCTCAAAACTTAACAGCCGATTTCCCGTAAGTTTTCATTTCTTTGGTTACCATGTTTTACGACCGAATGCCTCATATAGTTTTAGTTAGTTTCCTGTTACATAGATCATTTGCGCAATAAATCTTAATGACGTGGAACGATTAATTTTAAATTCACATACGAGCTTAATTTGTAAATATGATTTGTAAATACGGCTCCTGCACCCACTCCACAAAAAGGCCGACAAGACATATCCTAATAACTACAGAGGTAGTCCACTGAAGAGCCAACGAAACTGGTACACCTGCCTAAAATCATGTATTGCCCTAGTGAGCACGCAAAACTGCCGCAACACGACGTGGCATGGACTTGACTAATGTCTGAAGTAGTGCTGAAGGGAAATGGCACCATGAATCCTCCAGAGCTGTCCATAAATCAGTAAGAGGGTTGAAAATCTCTTCTGAACAGCACGTTGCAGGCATCTCAGATATGCTCAATATTGTTCATTTCTTGTGAGTTTTGTGGCCAGTGGAAGCGTTTAAACTCGGAAGAGTGTTCCTGGATTAACTCTCGTAGCAATTCTGGAAATGTATAGTGTCGCATTGTCCTGTTGGAATTGCTCAAGTCCGTCGGAATGCACAATGGACATGAATGGATGCAAGTGATCAGATAGGATGCTTACATACGTGTCACCTGTCAGAGTCGTGTCCAGACATATCAGGGCTCCCCTATCACTCCAGCTGCGCATGCCCACACCATTAGAGAGCCTCCAACACCTTGAAGAGACCCCATCTGCGATGCAGGGTCCATGGATTCATGAGGTTGTCTCCATACCCGTACACGGCTATCCGCTCGTTACAATTTGGAACGAGACTCATTCGCTCAGGCAACATGTTTCCAGTCATCAACAGTCAAAATTCGGTGCTGGAGTGCCCAGCAAGACGTAAAGTTTTGTGTCGTGCAGTCATCAGGGATACACGAGCGGGCCTTCGGCTCCGATAGCCCATATCGTTGATGTATCGTTGATTGATTCGCACTCTTAACTCTTGTTGATGGCACAGCACTGAAATCTGCAGCAATTTGCTGAAGGGTTGCGTATCTTTCAGGTTGAACGATTCTCTTCAGTCGTCGTTGGTCCCGTTCTTGCTGGATTGTTTTCTGGTCGCAGTGATGTCGAACATTTGGTGTTTGACCGGATTCCTGATATTCACGATACACTCGTGAAATGGTCGTTCCAGAAAATCCTCACTTCATCGCTACCTCGGAGGTAATGTGTTCCATCGCTCATGCGCCGACTGTAACACCACATTCAAACTAACTTAAATCTTGATATCCTGCCTTTGTATCAGCAGTAACCGATGTAACAACTGCGCCAGACAATTGTTGTCTTATGTAGGCGTTGCCAACTGCAGCGCTGAATTCTGCCTATTTACATATCTCTGTATTTAAATGAGCCTGCCTATGCCAGTTTCTTTGGCGGTGTGTGTGTGTGTGTGTGTGTGTGTGTGTGTGTGGAGCGAATCAACGCGTATTTCCATTGCTGTGGAGTTTTCTCTGTATAACATATTTCGGTAAGGATTTCATGGATTTTCTTGGTGATGGTTTGGTCTTTGAGTTTCCAGAACTCAGAAATAATGCCGTCTACTGCTGCGGCTCTGTGGGTTTTTAGTTGCTTTATAATCTCTTCTACCTTTGCTATTATAGGCGGCTTTCAATGTGGGTTTGGTACAGTTTTCTTTATGCTTCTCGCAGCTGAGCAGCTTGTCAAAATAATTTTTAAGAATTTTGCAGTTCCTTAGCATTTGTTTGTAGAGATATATATGTTCCATTGACCCAAATATTTGGAGGATAATACCCCTCTATATTTTTCATGAAAGTTGTGTAGAAATTTTTGGTGTTATTTGTCTTGAAGTTACCCTCGATTTCATTTAGTCTATTTTTGGCGTATGTCCTTTTCATTCTTCTAATATCTCTCGAGAATTGTTTCTGGACTTTGTGCAAATATTGCATTATCTGTTTTGTTCTGTTGTTGCTAAACTTCTTCCAGCCTTCGATTCTATTTACAGTGGCCTGATCGCAAGTTTTATTCCTCCACCTATGTTCGTTTCTAGGAAGTTCACCCCAACGCCCTGCATTCTGAATTGTCTTCTGTTTATCTTCTATTAGTTTCTTCAGTGATTTTGTCTTTGTTTATCATCACGTATTCTGGATCCGTGCTTATAATTCTTTTCTGTGTTGTCTTTCTCTTTCCTGGGATTGGCACAATTTGCACTTGTAGCAAGTGATGATCGGACTCGAACAATCCTTAGCGTGTTATCGCATTCAGAATTTTGCTTTTATGTTTGATTATAATGGCTACGTGTTGTATTTGAAATTCTCTCCACTTGTTTATGGGCATTTTCCATGTTGAAAGTTTTCGTTTTGGCCTTTGAAAGTGTGAAGTATGAGATCTTCCCCATTCTTGTTGGTGCGTTTGTGTGTTGTGTGTGGGCCTGTGACTGGCTTGTACTCCTTCTCCTTGCCGAGTTGTGCACTGAGGTCGTCTAATACGGTTTTAACGTGTCTTTCTTGTATTTTATTTGTTATTTCATTCATGTCTTGCCAAAAGTCTTCGACGTCTTTTGGTTTCTTTCTGTTGTGATCATTTGTGTGTGCATTTGCATTGATGATTGAGTATCTTTCGTTTCCTGACTCGATGATTTTTGTCGACTCTTTCTGATATTGAATTTAACTCTAGGATGTTGCTTATGGGTGATTTGTGAAGCGCAAATCCTGTGCCAAACCTTGTCCGTGTTCCTCTTCTGACAGTAGGTTTTCCTTTGTATATTATGTAGTTTTCAGTGCTGAAATGGTTTTCGTCTGTGAAACGCGTCTCTTATATTGCGAGGATTTTGATATGAAAGTTTTCCAGAACATCCGTAAGCGCTTTCAGTTTGCTTATCTTGACCAGCGTATTTATGTCGAATGTGCGAATGTAGTGTTTGGAGGGAGATTTCGGGTAGCTCCAATTTATCTCCCTTTCATGATGATCCTGGTCTCCCGTATTCCGATGACTCGGGAAGTCCAGTTTATTTACTGGAGCCTGGGATAGTGAATATTTTCCCTGTTGTTCGACACATGACTTTTTCAAGTTGAAGGTGATTGTGGTGAACTATTTTGGAGGTCGCAAATGTTAAAGACTTGATATTAGAGACAAAGACATTTTTGTTGCAATCGCGCCAACTTGGTGAAGGGACGCTGACCACTAACCGCTGGATGCCGTAACAGACACTAATGGATTTAGGCCTGAGTTAGTGTCTATTCCACCCAGGGTGTATATAAACATTACTGAAGATGGCGCTGGAGAATGAAAGTTCCTCTGAGCATGTGCCGTGTGGTCCATGTGTATTGCGGGCTATGTAATTGACGCAGCTTATTTGTAAGTAGCAGAATGGTCCGGTATTCATGTCAGGAACAAGCTGAAATGTTGTTTGTGACGGCCAAGCAGATGGGAACTACCGAGAGGCAGCACGGCTACACCAAAACAAGTACTCCAAAGGACTGTGACCCCACCACATAACATTTCAAGCCCATTTTGGGTTTTTGTGTGATCATGGGTCCTATCAGACAGATGAATGTGCGGGGAGGCGGCGAACTGTGCGTGCATCAGATTTGGAGGACTGGCTTCTAACAAACCCTACTACAATCTCAAGGCAAGTGGCCCGCCAACATGGTGGAAGCCAAATTATGATTATATGTATCTTGCATGACGGCCGCTTCTATCCGTATCACCTGCAAAGACTACAAGAATTTTAAGCAGCAGATTTCGTTCTATGGGAAGGATCTTACCGATGGTTATTGCACCGTACCATCAGAATTATGGGTTATCTCTCATGAGACCTCTTTACTGACACAGCAGCCTTCACCACAAGTGGCATCATACGTCTGCATAATCGTCATTTATGGGCTGTAGACAATTCGCGGAGAATGGATCAGGCCTCTCATCAGCATCGGTTCACCATCAGTGGGTGGGCAGGGATTCTTGGGGACCACATACTTGGACCACTTAGTATTCCACAACATCTCGACAGAGGAACCAACCTGGACTTCCTGCGGAATGCCTAGGGTGTTTGAGAGGGTGCCTTTGGCAATACGACAGGTTATGTGGTTTCTACACGATGGAGCGCTACCCGGCTTCGGCATTACAGTTCGCCAACACCTCGACAACATATTTCCCGGACGTTAGATAGGACGCAGAGGCCTCAAAACATAGCCTGCTAGATTACCGGACTTAAACCCTTCGGATTTTCCTCTCTGGGGACATCTGAAAAGCGTTGTGCGTGCTGAATCATTTCCTCGAGTGCAGTTCCTTCAACATCGTGCTCATGACGCCTGTGACACTA
Source organism: Schistocerca americana (assembly GCF_021461395.2). Classification (NCBI taxonomy): domain Eukaryota; kingdom Metazoa; phylum Arthropoda; class Insecta; order Orthoptera; family Acrididae; genus Schistocerca; species Schistocerca americana. The sequence goes on from NC_060122.1 coordinate 526,700,538, forward strand.
TTTGGTGGGAGGCCAGAAAGTGTGAACGAGTGCGGAAATCCATGATGCGATGTTTGAATGCATGTACTGCAACCGATGGAGGGCACTTTGGTCATGTGTTGTGATGTGGATGCGTCGCCGCTTTGTACAATGCTCTGGCACGATTTTTTGTCATTACAATTCCATTGTCCATTTCCGGATACTTGTTCATGGCATCTCTTTTCCTTTATGTCCAGTCAGAAATTCGTCTGCCATCCCTTCAGTTTGGTGGGTTTAAGAATCGCAACACCAAAAACCAATTACTCTAAATTGGTAAATTTTGGGAATCTATTTGTCTAGGCAACATATTTGAGTGTTTAACATTACAAGATCACAGGTTAATGTAAGCACAAGACAAGCCATTGCAAATGCGAAATGTTAGTAACCCGTGTAAACGCCAGACTGTTCAGTGCGTGCATGCAAATATGCATGCATTGTGTTCTACAGGTGCCAGATGTCAGTTTGTACAATGGAGTTTTGTGCCTGTAGCACTTGTTCAGTCAATACAGGGACTGATAATGTTGTTTATGGATGATGTTGTAGTTGACGTCCAATGATGTCCCATGTGTGCTCGATTGGAGACAGACCTGTGGCTGCACGAAAGCATGTCCGACACTCTGAAGAGCGTGTTGGGTTACGAAAGCGGTATGTGGGAGAGCGTTATCCTGGCGGAGAACACCCCCTGCAGTGCTGTTCATGAATGGTGGCATGCCAGGTCGAATCTCCAGACTGACATACCAATTTGCAGTTAGACTGTGTGAGATAGCCACGACTGCGCTCCTGTCGTCATATGAAATTGCACTCCAGACCACAACTGCTGGTGTATGTCCAGTATGTCTAGCAGAAAGGTTGGTTGCAGGCCCTTAGCTGTCGTCCTTCTAAGCAACACATGGTCATCACTGGCACCGAGACAGCACTGGCTTTCATCAGAAAACACAACAGACCTGCGTCCTGCATGGTGTCGTGGTTACAAAGATGGACCTCACCGTGGCCGTCTGGAGTGAAGTTGTGCTTCATACAGCCTATCGCGCACAGTTCGAGTCGTAACACGACGTCCTGTGGCTGCACGAAAAGCATTATCCAACGTGGTGGCGTTGCTGTCAGCGTTCCTCCGAGCCATTATCCGCAGGCAGTGGTCATCCACCGCAATAGTAGCCCTTGGGCGGCCTGAGCGAAGCATGTCACAGACAGCTCCTATCTCTCTGTATCTCCTCCATGTACGAACAACATCGCTTTGGTTCACTCCGAGACGACTGGACACTATCCTTGTTGAGAGCCCTTCCTGACACAAAGCAACAGTGCGGAGGCGATCGAACCGCGATACAGACCGTCTGGGCATGGCAGAACTACAGACTACACGAGCCACGTACCTCCTTCCTGGCGAAATGACTGGAAGTGATGGGCTGTCGGACTCCCTTCGTCTAATAGGCGCTGCTCATGCATGGTTGTTTACATCTATGGGCTGGTTTACTGACATTTCTGAACAGTCACAGGGACTGTGTCTGTGATACAATATCCGCAATCAACGTCTATCTTCAGGAGTTTTGGGAACTGGGGTGATGCAAAACTTTTTGGATTTCTATTATTTTACTCTTTAAAAGATGATGGGTACATAAATTACTGTGAAAGTAAGATGATTGATAAATCATAGAATCTACCTGCAAAACCTACAACTTGCCATCGCCGTGTGGTAAGAGTCCAAAATTACTTATTCTATGCACAAATTTTGAACATTTTCCAAAACACATTGGTAAGTATTAATTTTAATTTTTGCCATCTCAGTTACTTCACGTGGTTTAATAAAAAATGTAAACACAGAAGAAGCTTTGGAATCAATGTTATATGCTACTATGACTGACTCACAAGAAAGGGAATGTGACGGTCAAGGAAATGATTCCACTGAATCAAAGCCGGTCGGTGTGGCCGTGCGGTTAAAGGCGCTTCAGTCTGGAACCGCGTGACCGCTACGGTCGCAGGTTCGAATCCTGCCTCGGGCATGGATGTGTGTGATGTCCTTAGGTTAGTTTGGTTTAATTAGTTCTAAGTTCTAGGCGACTGATGACCTCAGAAGTTAAGTCGCATAGTGCTCAGAGCCATTTTTGAACTGAATCAAATACTGGAACAGAAGGAACAGGGAGAAAATGTGGTTACAGCAGGCGAAGAACCATCAAGACGTCGGTACCAACTGATGGTAGTGACGGGATGCTTAACTTCCAACAGTGTTAATAACGTGTACTTGGTCTAAGAGACTGTTAAAGAAGGTCCTCTGTTGCAAGCAAAGAAATAGAAAGCAACCTCATTTAAGAAAATTTCAAAACCTACAGTTGGACAGGATGCGATGGTTAAAGTACTCGTGTAAATTGGGCAAAAACTGATGCAAAATCAATAATAGCAGTGGCCATAAAGATTTAGGATGGCAAATTTTATCAACTTGTTGCCCAACCGAAGTCATTGTTAACTAGGAACCGGTTTGAATTTCCAAAGGAAGAGTTTATTAACGTTGAAGTAGTAGGAAGAGAAGAAATCAGTATGTGGGAAGCAATCGCCAAAGTATCTTTTGCAGGAGGACAAGGGCAAAAAAAGCTATTCTTTAAAAAAACTGTTCAGCTAAACTAGCTTGTGCAAATACTCTTCCAATTTATGTAATTCTAAATGTCACAACAGTCAACATTGTGGTAACAAAAATTTACAATCACAAACATTTTATAACATTTTTGTTTAGCATTTTAATACTTCATTATAATCACATTGGAAAGCAAAAATATTTAAATAACATAATTGTACAGTCAATAAAAACTATTTCAATAATTGCTAAGGTGATTATTTTGGCTGTGAGTACTATTTATCCTCGGGTAAAACCTAAGGCTTATCAATGTCTCTTGGTAAAAGTTCGAAATCTACGCTTATAAAAAGAAATTTTGGGCAATTACCACAATGTAATGGTAAAAGTTGGGTTTCCCTTAAAACAGTAAAATAATAGAAATTTCTGTACAAAAGAAGAGGTTGTGAAGGAGTAATGAAATAACAGTAATTGTATAATATCAAAGAGAGAGCGTCTGCTTAGTTGTCTATCCGATCCTGGAGAATACTTCTCTCTCATTCCACCGTTTTCAAACCATCTATCTAGCGCCCATAAATGACACGCTTCGTCAGTTTAAATTTGCATTTCTCAACTGTATCCCCATTAAAACCGTCTCCCGTCCCTCATGGACACATGTCCCATACGACAGTACTTCTTCAAGAAGCTATATCTCACCCTGTATGACATTCCTGATTAGCACATTTATCTAGCATAAATATGTTAACCACTTATTTCGTAATGGTAAGAGGACAGTTGTCATTGAGATACAAAGGCCACTTCCAGTTTATTGCTGTCATGACTATTTTTGCTCTGTTAAGTTTGGAAATAAAGCGTTTCGTATCTAGACAGAATCTAATTTCAAAACAATAAAAAACTGATCACAGCCTATAAAGTTCCTGGCCAGTAATCTACTCAGAAACGTTATGGAGCACTGTATTTGTTGAATAATAGAAGCTGCATTTCCTACCCACGCTTTAACTTTATTTCTCACACGAAGCATTTTGGTAAATAATTGCCATTATGAAGTGTACCTCTTTCTACGTACCACTATTTTACTTTGTTTGTTTAACGATGCTATAGTAGCATCTAAAGTACTTCAGTGGTCCAGTTTCGAATCTACCACGCAGCATTTTATCTTAGTATTTTATTGCACTGGGAGTATATCTCCAGTGCTTCCAAAAGATTAATTTTGTGGCCTTTGCCTAGCAGATGGAGTACTTTAACTTTTGCCTACATCTTTAAAATGGATATCCTGTTTTGTCTAAGTGTGTCGCTATTACCTGTGTTGTGTGTCTGTTGTGCGTGGTAGCTCTAAAATGCCCTGCATACCTGGTGTGGAATTCTCGATCTGTCTGTCCTTAGTAGAACGCCGAGCATTTCTCAATAGGGTCATCATTTTGAAACATAGATTAAAATGTTGAAGCATTACAGCGACTAATTAAAGATCATAAAATGCATCTGTTCGAAGAACTGGAAATATACTCTCATTATAAAAAAAATATGCAGATAAAATTCTGACAGAGTGAATCAGTGAATTTTTTCAGATGCTTCAGTACTTGTATGAGCAAAACAAAATAATTATACATGTGACTAAGTCACCATGTGCTTAGTACATAAAAAACATTGGTTTTAAAATACATATGAGAAATACTCACAGCACAAAAAAACGTACAAACAATATCCAATCAGAAATATTCGGAAGCCTGTTAGTAGACATTAATATGGCTTTCAATATGATGGAACACAGCAATTAGTCCCTTTCAGGCTTTACTAAAGCAAATCTAGCTTTTGGCTAGTAACTAGCCATTGTCAGTGCTGTATTTCAGGGTTTTAATGCAGTCTTGAATGAACCGTGACAGAAGTCCGAACCACAGTGGCCTGAGTAACTAGAACGTGCATTAAAACTCTCAAACATTGCATTGATAATGGATAGTCATGAGACGAAATCTAGATTTACTTTCGTAAAGCCTGAAAGAATCGTTGAGTAATGGAAGTTAACTTGATCGTTAATATAGCATCTGTACACCTTTCTCGTTCATTACGCCTTGAACTCTGAGGGGTTTGAAAATCTGTAAAGGAAGTCTCAAGAGCCGAAACCAGAGAAGGTACAGATGTCTGACGCTGGGGCGTGGAGCGATGTCCACTTTCTATGTCAATCAGATGGTTCAGGTTAAGACTCTGGCCAGGCAAATCAATTTCAGGAATGTTACTGTCCATAAAGGCATTGGCTTACAGCCACCTTTTTACGACAGGGTGCAGTGTCATTCAGCCACTGTCTCCGGACTGTTTTTATACTCTTACGCAATACGCAATACTGTAAAGTGCATTCACGTTGTTCCGTATTTAGTGCTTTCTTAAGCGAGATAAGAGGACCAAATCCTAACCTCGAAAGTCATTCCCTTACACCAACTGCTCTACACTTCACTGTGGGCGCTACACACGATGGCCGGTAACGTTCTCTAGGCTTTTGTCAAACCCAGTGTATAACGTGATTCGTCGCTCCGAATCACTCGTTTCCAGCCATCACTGTCCATTGGCGTCACGTTTTCACAGCCTCAAGCGTTGCTTAGCACTAACTGGAGGAATGTGTGGCTTATGAGGAGCTGCTCAATCATTGTACCACATTAATTTTAACTCGCTGCACATAGTCAGTGTGCTGGGTGAACTGCCGGTAGCACCCCGAAACTCACGAATGATTCCTTCCGCTGATTTCATGCAGTCCTTCTCAACCAATCTCTGCAGTGCTCGATGGTCCCTGTATGTTAGTACATACTGTGTGCCTGGCCTTGGAATAGCTGTGGTTGTTTTTCCGCGTTTCCAGTTCATAATCACATCACAGGCGGTGGACTTGATCATCTTCTCTGACTGATTTGGTAATCGGGTGACATCCAGTGACTAGTCAACGTTTGAAGTCACTGATCCCTCCTGACAGATTCACTCAGCTGATGCTGCTTCTCTACTAACTACACAATAATCCTTGACGCCTTTTATAACGATGGGTGCGCCCCTCGTGACGTCTAGTGATCAAATTTCACAATACATAGGGGGGGGGGGGGGGGGGGGTCTGGATACTTTTATCAGATAGTGTACTGGATGAATCACTTAGCATTCTCATTTCATTATATTTCGGAAACGATTCATGGTATCGATATGAGGTTTTCGGAAAATTTATAGTACGCCGTTGTGCCGTAGTTTTATCCCAGTATTGCTTGTATCTTCCGATATACTGAAACAATGTGGCGGTACTGGAGAGCCGGAAGGAAGGCAGGCCCGATTCATTGATTTTGGTTGCAAATTACGACAACTTCCGTTAAAATAACAAGCTGCCTTAAAACCCAGAGCTATTCAAGCAATTCACCTTAGTGGTAGCGAGAATAATATTTAAAACAGAGCTTCAAAGTCAGTGGCACCTGTTTTGGATCCCAGACAATCTTTGTCAAACTTGGCAGCTAACGACATCCACCAGTTCCCATTGCACATGCGGATTGGTTACATTATCATTTTGTTTTAACAATCAATCCTCATCCATTCCTTTAGTTAGCATCAAAATTCACAATCACTCAAATGTTTACCTGGCACCGTTTAGTTAAGGTCATCAGTTTAAATAAATTTAAATAATAACTGTTTGAAAAAATTTGCACTCAGTAAAACGTAAGAAAAACTTCATTAATTTCGGCATGTAATTTGACTAATAATGTCTAGTCCTTCAAACAACAAGCTAAAAGCAATTTACAATGACCTAAAATATAACAATAGCTGTGGCAGAACGGCAGAATTAACAAATCGTTAGTTTACAGTACCAGAATAAAGCACTATCTCTCTCGGTGTATGCCAATGAGACTTGGTTGCGCGTCTCGCAGTAATGAACCGTCTCCAAGTTGTCAGTAATCACAGCCACAACTACACACTCAACGTCAATGAGCCCGACGCTCCAAAATGTTAAAGCCGTTCTCACGAGGCAGCTAACTTTGGCGCGGGACTGTTCGAGTTTTGTGAAGTCTCTTTCTGTTATTTCGCGTGCAGGAGCCATTGCCTCGAGTGAAATACAAAATTAATTCTGGGATATTTCAGAACGTGCTGTGAGAGACTACCAATATGAGGCAAGAACGTTCTCTGACGTCTCAAACAGAACTTGGGGAACGCCATTTTATACTTGCAGTTTTCAGCTGAAGCCCATACTTCGGGGTTTTATATTACAACTCACTCCCTACGAACATATACAGTCTCAAAACACCAGCAGATTGTTGATCTCTAGGAAATGCGTCATTATTGGTAGGATTTGTTGTAATAAAATGAGGCGAAACGTCATGTTAGTCTTTAAAAAAGTTATGTATATACTATAAGCAATATTATCGAGATATAACTCGCTGCTATGAGTGTACGCCGCTCTAAGGTAATGCCACATTGAGGATTCATCAAAAACGCCTCGTCCTTGGTAGGACTGGTTATAACTAACTGTCTGTTAATAATATGTCACCGAATAAAGTCTTTAGAAGATCATAGCCTAAAACAGAAAGTCTTTTGTTGTAGAAGTTCAGCATAGTATACTTGGTAGGAGCATGAACTTACGATAAATTTGTAGCAATTCCTGATTTGCTACGATTTTTTTTCTTTTTTTTGCCTTCGCGCTTTCTAAATGGTTGTCGATCTTTCTTATTGGATTGTAGAAATATTTTCTGTAATATTGATTGTTATGTAGATAGAATTGCCATCTCTCTCAGCAATGAGATTGTCTAATATTTTAAAAATTCTATAAACTGATTTCCTTACTGTCTGGTCATGGAACCTTTTTGTCTTATAATACTTTCACAGATACTGAAGTTTCCATTTATGTTTACCACACAGAACTGAAAAAGTGTAATGATGATCTCTCACGTTGTAAAAGATTCCACATTATCTCCAATTCGGATCTCCGGGACGGGGACTGCAAGGTGAATGTTAACATGAGAAGAAGATGGTATAACCAACGAACGGTCAACATTCTACGAGTGGGAGCACTGACCGTCAGATAATTGACAGTAATAGGAAACCTAGAAAATGTGAAAACGGAAATGCAAAGACTCACACTAGACACCCAATGGCGTTCAGTGAAGCGAAATAGAGAGACAATAAGTATTACTGGTCAGAAGAATATAGTGTAATATCAACAGCAGCAGAAAATGCTGTAACGGGCCAGGAGTGGTCATCAACAAGAAAGCAGGCTAGAGAGTGAGTTACCGTGAACAGTTCGGTGGCAGGGTAGTTCTCATCAGATTCGACAGTAAACCAAAGACGACAACAAGGGTTCAGGTATACTTGACGACGTCGCAAGCAGAAGATAAAGAGACAGAAAAGTATACGAGAATATTGCACGGGTAATTGAATACGTAAAGTCAGGTTAAAATGTAATAATCAAGCGGGGTTGGAACATGATAACAGAGGAGAAATACTAACTGATCTATGCAATAAATTTTAAATGTACATCTTAAACTCCAAACACCTTTCAAATTCTACGCTCAGCTTGCTGTGCACGTAGTAATAACCTACAGAAAGAAACGTACCCTAATTTTCTCACCCTCGACCTCCTGACCTTTTTAGCACTGTAGTACCTCTTTCAACATGATAATAGCACAGAAAATATTGATAAATCTGCATATCCATTCATTCCAATAACTTAATTGCTAACTACATACAATACACTTTACTTTCGCCTTACAAGTTCACTTTAATTCTTCCTACTTATTCTACGTCATTTTGCGGTACTCTCCCTGGGTTAGGTGGTCTCATTTCGATTGATTGTTCCCGATTCCTATTGTTATTCATTCATCCATCCTTGGTAAGACGGTTGACGAGTTTCTCTATTGTCGCCCCATGATGCGCCATTACTTTGTGGCTCCCATCTCCTTTCATTTTGTTGCCTATATTCTCTGCCATAGTTCTTCCACTGTACATTCGTCCCACTACGAAATGTATGCTTCATGTTTTGGTGAGGCGGCCGACTTACATTTTTTTGTAAATTATGGCCTCTATTATTCCCTCCATTGTTCTCCATTCTTTCACTTTGCATGTCTCTCTGCCTACGTTTTTATCGCGTCCGATGCTCGTTCAGAGCGAACTCAAACTCTTAGGATACCATTGAATCTTTCTACATCACTTCCACATCGGCCGACGGGCGTTTGCTGGTAGGAAATTGGCAACTTCATGTAACACAATCTTATGATCTCACCACTGTGCATGGGTCGCCCAAATACTTATTTTTCTTGGTGAAGTTTTCAAAATAGTTCACCGGACTACGGCACCCTGCACTCTCCAAGTCTCTGCTCATCATTATTTCCTGCTTGATCTTGTCCTGTGTCACCTTGGACCAGTATTTGTTTAAAAAAGCGTCACGAAACACTTCGTATGACTTTCACGATTTTGCAATGTTACGCATGTGTTCGGCGGACGTTCCCTCGATACGTGACCATACGAAGTCCAGTTTGTACATCAGAGGCCAGCGAGGACGTAATTGTCCACTGAAAGTTTTTGGGTGTAAAACATTACCCTCGTCTTTGCTGGAATTTTCGTACAGAGATAACATGCTTAAAAGCGAAAATTTCATTAGAATTTCTTCCCGCTCACCCTACCACATTCTCACTTGGCGCTAACGTTTCAGGTTTACCGTTAATTTGGGCATCCTCTCTTCTACTCCTTGTCAAGTTTTCGTCACTGGGAAAATGTCCCATAGTGAGCATTATCGGGTAACAACTATGCATCTATGCATATGAAATATCTCATTGCTGTTCTCCGTATTCGCAATTTGCAACACGGTCGTGCCCTGTGTAGACGCGGGGGCCATATCTCTAGCGATATCTCGTTGCTTTGCAGATACGGTTTCATTCTGTAGACGAGCAACTCTTACATTCGAGCACATTCTAGTATCGTCTGGGGTTGGACATGATCGTGCTGAGTTTGAACTGGCTTTTTTGGTTTCTGTTATTTCCAAATCGCCTACCATTTCTTTTCTGAAATGTGATTTTTGACTACGTTGCGACCTGACTTCCTGAGATAAGTGCTTAATTTCACTTTCTATGTTTCGTTTAAATTGTGAGAGCTCCGCGATCAATGCCTTATTTGGCGCAATTTCTGTCTTTTGCAGCTGCGTTGTTTCAAGCGCCTCTTCAAGTTCCTTAATGCACCTCTACCTATCTTTGTCGTATTTTCTGTCTTCTCCAATGTTTCAACAGCAATCCACTTTGCGCCCCTCTCTACTAATCGCGCCTCGTTTGCGGTTCTTCTGACCTCTGTAATCTCTCGTTTTAACCTTGTTCGCAGCGTCACTACCTCATGTTTCACTTTCTTTGTTTCATGCTTTATAGACTGAATCTCGACAGTCACGTTTTGAATTTTCCTTCCCATTTCAGCACTAATGTTTTGAATTTTACTTTCCATTTCAGAGCGTACTTCATAAATCCCCATTTTCATTTGGCTTTCCAGTTCAAAGCGGACCTTTTGATTTTTATTTCCTATTTCAGAGCGTACTTCATGATTCCCCTTTTTTATTTGATCTCCTAATTCAGAGCTGACCTTTCCAATTTTATTTCCCATTATATTCCCACTGCTTTTAGGTATGCAAGGATGTGCAACACACCTGTGTTATCTAAATCTTCTACTATACTCTTAGGTCATCTTTTCCCCTTCCCCCTTTCCGTTCCTTGTTATTCAAGAAATTACCACGTGCCCCTGATATGCTGCCTCGTGACGATGTCACTGACGGCGATCCACCACGATTCTTAGTTGTTCCGCGTTCTTTTTGACTCCCTACATTAGAGTCCCATATCTTTACGATTGCCTCAGTGTGTCGCTGTTCCACATCTTAGCTATCAGATTGCCCAGCACGGTCTTCACTGTGTCCATCACTCTCAAAATGTTCGCTTGGATCGGTATTCTCCTCACCTGTGCTTTGTGCTGCTAACAAAACTAACTCTTTCTCATCCAATAGGGTTTCTTGACTGCTCCATTCATCTCAAATCTCTATATAGTTACAAATAGTGATGTGCTGTGCTACTAAGCACGCTTTCGCCCTAATTATCATGGAGTGATTCCTGGTAACAGTTCTCTCTTAGAAGTACACACAATTTAAATTACCCACATTTAATATGAAATATCTACAACATGAAATATCTACAACAAACAATCTAAAGTAATGGCAACGTAGTGAACGAACAGTGTCGTTACAATACAGACAAATTAGAACGACAAATAACATTACATAAATATCAATAAATTGCAGCCAGGGGGTTGAAGCGCAACACCTCTGAAAAGAAATACAATAAAATACACAATTAATGCTTTTAATGTTGTCGCGTTACTTTACCAGTGCAAACTATACACGCGAGCTGGTGATCACTATCAATAACCCCTAAACATCATAAATTGGAAAAACCAATTTTTTGAAAATTTCCGAGGGTTTTTAACCACCTTATGACTACTATCAGAAGACTCTAATTTGGGTCCTGGTAGGGTAAGCCAAATCCAAGTTGCTACTCCAGGCGGGTGTAAAATGAATGTGCGCAACGGAAAATACTGAACGCGAAAATGAAGATTTGACCCGGTCTGACTACCCCCTGAAGAAGATCTTTGGATCTCTTAATGGTGATATTATCTCCTCCTTCTTACTCTTTAACATATAAATTGCAACATGAACATAAATGAATAATTAAGGGAACTAGTAACTACAAATGATAAATGCTGTTCTTGCTTATACATTTATGCCGGCCGGTGTGGCCGTGCGGTTAAAGGCGCTTCAGTCTGGAACCGCGTGATCGCTACGGTCGCAGGTTCGAATCCTGCCTGTGTGTGATGTCCTTAGGTTAGTTAGGTTTAATTAGTTCTAAGTTCTAGGCGACTGATGACCTCAGAAGTTAAGTCGCATAGTGCTCAGAGCCATTTGAACCGTTTTTATTGTGGATTAGAAACCGCTTTATATATTACAAATGTTCATATATCAAGTACAGTGGGCATAAAGAGATAAAAATGAATATCCCTCCTAATATGAATGATCAGTTGCCCAAATCTGCCCCTTTTTATGGCTACGCTATCTAATATAAATAGCGAGAGGTGACTGTCATCACCTATATACCAAACACTAGTAGACACTACTTTCGAAGATGATCTACAGTGGTGTGCAACCTCAGTGGATATAACACTTACGTGATTACAGCTGTTTAGCTTTATGTCCATAATAAGCAGAAGAAATTAGCAATATCACGGTATGTGCTGCGTCCGGTGCGTCGGAGTGATGGTTCTCATACACGTCCGCGATGACGGAGGAACTCCAGCCACAAAATATATGTATATATATTTTAAAAAAGCATTTAAACACTAGGACGGCAGAAGACAGTCCTCTGACTAGTATAATCCAATACTGTCTTCTCCTCTCTGTGTTCTGCAGACGAGTAACACGGACTCCCAAGCACAAAGAATGAGTTCAGATAACGTCTCAACGTGAGTATAGGCAGAAGAAGTGCTCTCAATCACTGAACGCTGCGTGCTCAACGACGACTCCCTACCAAGGGGTGAAGTCCAGAATCGTATAAGTTCGCAACAGTACAGTGCCTAACCGTTATAATTATAAACTATCCTGAGGGCAAAGACAACAAGTCCATCTGTACCAATAGAAGCTGATATTGGGCGAGTGTCAAATATGGTGACTCGAAACGAAGACCTGTTTCTCTCCACCTCTGGCTTCCCAGCAAAGCTCGGCTCCCCTCCCTCATAACTGCAGAAGGTTAATCATATTCTTGTAACCACAGAATATTCTTCCTCTCTACACATTCTTTCGAACGTCGACCAACCATATTTAGTCTTCTATCGCCAGCGCGGAAAGTTTTCGAAGAAATACCTATCCCTGTTAATTAGGAATTCTTACAGTGGTACGCTTCTCAGAGTAAAAATCCTCAGAAATAACCCAGCCTGTGTGAATTCCGAAGTAACGCTTCCTTGTTCCTCTCTGTTGCGTCCAAGATTTTCAGAGTTTTCGGTTATGCTTCTGGCCTAGCCACAATACCACCAACCCGCACTCTACTGTGCTTCAGCGCTCAGGTGCCCCGACCGTCCGTCTTGGCTACTTTCTGCATCAAGCAGGTCCAACACACCTGTGTAGGCTTTTCTACCCAGTGCCTGAGTTACGCCGTTTCATTTCCACTGATGTTCCAACCTCTGGTAGTATAGGCAATCATTTATAACGCCGTTCTGATAATACAGACAATCAATCACTTTTCATGCTCTAAGCGTTATCAACTACTTACAAGGTGTACGTGACAGTGCCAGTCTTCTTTAAATATTGTTTTATACGATGTACTATCTATCAAATGATACCTAAATCCGGTAGTAAATCACGGCAAAGTATGTAGATGAGTGCTTGTAAGGAGCGAAATTATAGCCACCTTACAACTTGTGTGGGAAAAGTTTCCGCCAGATGCTCCACCATGTCTAGAATTATACTTCAGTAGTTATAAAATCTGCATGCGTTACATGGACAATAAAGTCACCACAATAATCCAGTAGCATAAACACGCCAACACGTTATAGTACAAGAAAGTAGCACTTGGCAATGGTTTTTTTTTTCATCATATCGTGGGAAAATAAAGAATGATTGTCAATAGCACTAGTAACCCTTCGTCTTAAAGTCGCAGGTATTAAACCACCATTTTATAGTGGATAAAATATTACCTAATATTGTTTAGCATATGTCTCTATACCGTCTCGGAAAAGGTCCAACGCTACGAAGTTTTCATTTAATATCCAGATGCTGACGCTTTTAGCTGATAATTTTTGCAAGACAACCGTTAAAGATGTAACTGTCTCACATATACCTTTCAGTTTGAACGGCTTTCTAAATGACTCAAATTGGTGCTCGCTTCGTGAATACATATCTTTAAGAATCCTATTCTACGTCTTCTGCACTCATACTTTATGCGGACAATTCACGGGTCACAAATGCTATGCAGAACTGAATGACGCGCTGTAGTATATAAAGGCCACGTATAATATACTATGGCCGTTGTGGCCGCGTGGTTCTAGACGCTTCAATCAGGAACCACGCGACCACTACGGTCGGAAGTTCGAATCCTGCCTCGGGCATGGATGTGTGTGATGTTCTTAGGTTAGTTAGGTTTAGGTAGTTCTAAGTCTAGGGGACTGATGACCTCAGATGTTAAGTCCCATAGTGCTCAGAGCCATTTGAGACATTTTTGAGCTAATTATATCTTTCCAGAATTTATTTTGCTTACTTGAATGTAGTCAATCATACTGAACTTCTTCCATCCTGAGATCTCCCACTCCCTGTACCTCCCTTGGCTCCATACCAGAAAGAGTAAGACTTTTACAATTGTAGAAATATACTTTCTAATTACTGTCCAGTGCCCATCAACTCTACAGAACTAACATATTCAACTGATTAGCGTTCAGCGCACTAGCTTCCTTATTTCTTAGTAATGACCCATAACAACAGACAAGTCTTTGCCAAGCGTTGCTCTTATTTTGGTCAGGACTTGTCCTTGCAAAATAACCAGATCAAAGAAACGTCAGATACGTGGAATAGAATGGGAAGAGCTTTATTTGGGAAAATGGATGACCTTTTAATATTAAGAGAGGCGTAATTCACTTTTGCATTCGCACAGATATGCCGAAAGTATTTCTTAGGATCAAAAAAATGACTGGGTGGAAAGTTGTGACTTGGTGAACACGTGGTATGGGTAGATCATAGCTAATGGATGAAAACGGTAGATACGTAGCACATAAAGGCTGCAAAATACAGAGCATATAAAACGGAATTCGTGAGATCTTTGCTGCAGGACGTGGTCTCAAAGACTTTGCAGTACTGTTGCTATGATGACTTCGACGCCCGAAGTGAAGAAAACATTCTAGCAAGCACGGAAGTTACGGCAAAGAGAAACTGATGTAGAGTGATACAAATTTTGGCACAGTTAAATGTTATTCGCATATTTTTCGAATTAGCTGTTTTTTCTTAGGTGTTCTAACTCATCGTTTAGTGCTGAACTGGAACGTTTGCTGAGAAGTACCCTAAGTAAGTAAAATTTCACCGTGTAAAATGTATGCGACATTAGTCTGCCGCTGGCCTAAAGCAAATGTCTAGAGCAGTGTCGTCAAACTGCGGCCCGAATGAAGTACAAGTATTCATGTGGTCGGCGATTCTCAACCGTTTGTCGTAATAATATGCATCTAGCAAATAATAGCCAAATTCAAGAGAGCCAACTAAAATAAGAGGTTCTTAAGAGTACAGTTTTTCTGCTGATTTACCAAAAATGTACTGACGACGACAGTAAAATTTTAATATGTGCTTAATTTTAACTGCCGTTGCTGCATACGGTCGTGAGCTAAGTGCCGGCCGCGGTGGTCTAGCGGTTGTAGGCGCTCAGTCCGGAACCGCGCGACTGCTACCGTCGCAGGTTCGAATCCTGCCTCGGCCATGGTTGTGTGTGATGTCCTTAGGTTAGTTAGGTTTAAGTAGTTCTAAATTCTAGGGGACTGATGACCACAGATGTTGAGTCCCATAGTGCTCAGAGCCATTTCGTGAGCTAAGTAAAAGTTGAACGCTTAACTCAGTGGCAGAGGGGTAAGTGGTGAGGCCACATGGGGGTTGGAAGTTGTGAGAGTGGGAATGTTTCATTAGTTTTCCTCTAGTCCAGTATCGCAATGGCGTGTGCAACTCGTTCCGACAAAAGGCTGTGGTATAAATTTTGGCATGGAGGTAACATGGATTTATGAATGCGCAGTGTAAAGGTTGTCATCTTGAAACGCGGTACCTATTTTTAGCAATAAATATGAAATTCACTTAAGGCAATGAGGAGGGGGAAAACGTCATTCGAAACGCTTAGTAACCATCTGTGATTGTGTCTCATATTCCATAATGCATCTAAATATAAGTGAAATTCGTAACCGAGTAGCCATGTCGGCCTGTAGCCTCAGCACAAACATGTTTGCAGTTAATGTCATTAGTTAATTAATAATACGCTAGCACAGGCTACACGCCTACTTTTCGTCAAGCAATTATAGTCTCACAACGTTAGGGTCACTGAGGGAGGCTGCAATATGAAACGGAGAAGTGTCGAGACGCAGTGTTCCGGATGCCGACTTTTAAGGATAAGTACGTGGAGGTCGTCGACCAATTTACTTCACCCTTACTTAGGGCTCCTAAGATACTAATCTATGTAGATTACCAATTAGTAATAAGATCGGTTCAAACGCAGCCCGAGGTGCCACCCACAACATAAATATAGGCTCTTAAGCAAAAACGTTTGACGACCACAGTTCTACAGCAGGTACCATGTCAAGCTACGTTACTTAGCTGAGGAACAGCCCCGGACCCACTTCATGGAAAGCGGTCGATTAGCCGCGGACGCTACGTAGCGTCACAGTTGCTAACAGGGCTGCAACATGTTAAAAATTCTTGTGTTTATTGGATTAGCTGGACGTTCATCGCGTGCTGCAGTTTCACCATTGCATATATCCCATGGATCCACTGTATACCTTGGAAATATTGACCCCATTAGTAAGAACGGCATGGTCAGAAGGTAGTAATTACTAGAGAAACTTATAGATGTTTCTCCGAACTGTAGCTATTCGAAAGGATGCAGCGATTTATAGTGATTTGCTGTATGTGTTTGTCCTGTTTAAAATCTCTCTGTACGCAGACTCGCAGATATTTAATGCAGGTGCTTCCTGTGACTGTTCATCAGCTGGGTAATCGTACAACTATGAACATCTCTACGTATGGGCAGTACGTTAGATCTTTTTATTTTTTGCGTCAAATGCCCATCCTGGCGCAAGGTGCCTGCTATATGCAAGTCTTCAAGCATTTCGCTACGATTTGAGTCTCGAGTTTCATGCATGTAAGTGCATCATCCGTGACAGCCTGATGGAGCTTCCAATGCTATTCACCGCTCTTTTATAGGTACTGTGAACACTAATGGTACTAAAACTACCACTTCGGGTACGCTATAAGCTACTAATATGTATCGAGATTACTTTTCGTTATGAAACTGAGCTTTCCTTTTCTCACATGATATCCTGGAAACTATGGATGATGGGCGACTGTTAGATTCCATATTCTTAGATTTCCGAAAAGCATTTGACACGGTGCCTCGCTGTAGACTGTTAACGAAGGTTTCCAAATATGTGAGTGGCACGAAAACAAGTAACAAAACTCAGTACGTTGTCCTCGATGGCGAGTGTTCATCAGAGTAAAGAGCATCGTCATGAGTGCCCCAGATAAGTGTGAGAGGACCGCTCTTGTTCTATATACACATAAGTGATGGGACGGACAGGGTTGGTAGGAATCTACGGTTGTTTACTGAAGACGATGTGGTGTTGTTGAGTGATTGTAGGAGAATACAAGATAGGCAAGATTTCTAGTTGCTGTGATGAATAGCGGCTAGCTCTAAATGTAGAAAAATGTGAATAACATATGTGAGTAGGTGAAACAAACCTGCAATGTTCGAATACGGCACAGTTACTTTGACTAAATATCTAGGCGTAACACTGCAAAGCGATATGAAATGGAACTAACATGTAAGGATTGCAATAGGGAAGGCGGATGGTCTACATCGGTTTATTGGGAGGCGCTCAGGAAAGTGTGGTTCATCTGCAAAGGAGGCTACATATAGGACAATAGTGCGATACGTTTTTGAGTACTGCTTGGGTGTTTGGGACCCCAGGTCGGATTAGAGGAAGACATCAGAGCAATTTTCAGAAGCGAGCTGCTAGTTTTGTTACCGGTAGGTTCGAATAACAATCAGGTATTACAGAGATGCTTCGGGGACTCAAATGGGGATCCCTGGAGGGAAGGCGACGTTCTTTACGAGGAACACTATTGAGAAAATTTAGAGAACTGACATATGAAACTGGAACCGACATTTCAAACTGACTGCTGAACGATTCCACTGCCACCAACGAACATTCACGTAAGGACGATGAAGATAAGAGGAGTCATAGCTCCTAGAGAGGTATACAGGTAGACGTCTTTTTGTCACTATTTTTGCAGGTGGAACAGGAAAGTTAATGACTGCTAGTGGTATAGCATACCTTCCACGACGCGGTGTACCATGGCTTGAGGACTATGTGTGTAGATGAAGACTTTGAGACTGACATACTGCGTTCCACTTACTAAAACCCTTTCAAACTACTCCCAGACTGGTCTAATATTTCGAGTCCTCATATTTTGTTCACTAGCCGACCTTGCGTAGCTGTACCGAACGCCTTCTGGAAGTCAAGGAACACGGCATCAACCTGCTCGGCGTTATTTACTGCCTTCTGGGTCTCTCGAATCTGTGGGTGTTTCGGCTAAACCCGTCGGCACACATGAGGATTTAGCTAACGTTGACGTTGCGCTCTACGAGTTTTGTTGCCTCACGTTCTTGAGCCATTTCGTCAGGCGAAACAAAGTTCTGCGACATTTCGGCCACGTGTCACGTAAAGTAGAACCAATAGGAAGCAAGAGCACTCCCTACGTCAGTCAGAAAGCTTGAGGCACGCAGACTGCAAGACACCATTTTGTACTTATCGTCTCCAG
This sequence comes from Schistocerca americana, assembly GCF_021461395.2. NCBI lineage: Eukaryota > Metazoa > Arthropoda > Insecta > Orthoptera > Acrididae > Schistocerca > Schistocerca americana. The sequence continues at coordinate 526,718,690 of NC_060122.1, forward strand.
TAGAGTCCCATATTTGGGGCGTGTTATAATGTACCTTACACCTCGTGAATATATTTTGTTTCTAAGAGTCAGCACACTGAATGTCTTGATTACGATTCATTATTGGTACGACTTGTTGTAATAAACCTATGAGGAACGTCATATCGATAGCCAAAAAACTTTCGTATTTAATTATTATACCGCTATAATTCGCGTGCTATCAGAGTAAGCCATTTTAAGGCAACGAAACATTCATGATAAGTGTGTCGTTCTTTTTGAGATTTGTTATAATGAAATGTAGATTAATAACATATCGATGGCTGAAGCGTGTAGAAGTCCAAAGTCAGTTATAATGAAGCTACAGACTAGCGAGTGTGTAGAGGCACCATGTTATACTGCAAATATTAGGTCAGTAGAGGGGTTTTATAATATTATATCTTTTTCTTCCTCTTTCCGTTTTACGTAAGGTTGTCGGACTTTTTAAAGAAATTAACAGAAATAATTTCGTAATACTTAATGTTATGTAAATATAAGTGCGCTCTCTGTCAGGAGAGAGTTTGTTAGATTTGGTGAACTTTTTTAAGCTGAACCACATGTAGCTTCCATTTTTGTATTATTACATGTCACGCGCATTTAACTTTTTATTTATGTGTACCACAGGCAGAAAAAGGACTTGGAAGAGCCGTTGAACGGAATGAACAGTGTCTTGAAAGGAGGATATAAGATGAACATCAACAAAAGAAAAACGAGGATAATGGAATGTAGTCGAATTAAATCGGGTCATGCTGAGGGAATTAGATTAGGAAATGAGACACTTGTTTTGCTATTTGGGGAGCAAAATAACTGATGATGGTCGAAGTAGAGGGGATATAAAATGTAGACTGGCAATGGCAAGGAAATCGTTTCTGAAGAAGAGAAATTTGTTAACATCGAATATAGATTTAAGTGTCAGGAAGTCGTTTCTGAAAGTGTTTGTATGGAGTGTAGCCATGTATGGAAGTGAAACATGGACGATAAATAGTTAGGACAAGAAGAGAATAGAAGCTTTTGAAATGTGGTGCTACAGAAGAATGCTGAAGATTAGATGGATAGATCACATAACTAATGAGGTGGTATTGAATAGGATTGGGGAGAAGTTTGTGGCACAACTTGACTAGAAGAAGGCATCGGTTGGTAGGACATGTTCTGAGGCATCAAGGGATCACCAATTTAGTATTGGTGGGAAGCGTGGAGGGTAAAAATCGCAGAGGGAGACCAAGAGATGAATACACTAAGAGGATTCAGTAGTTACTGGGAGATGAAGAAGCTTGCACAGGATAGAGTAGCATGGAGAGCTTAGTCCAACCAGTCTCCAGACTGAAGACCACAACAACAACAGGCAGAAAAATAAGCCTACAATTATAGATACCGGAGGAAATTTGCCTTTTAGTAGAGCCAACGTAGGAATTTTACGCGCGTCCATTTCCGTGCACAGACTGTATTGTCTGCGAACCATATAACGCCGAATATTTCGCTGCAGAGCGGTGAGAGCGCAAAATCAAGTTCACTAGCTCGTTCTGTGCGCCTGCGGCGCTGTTTCTCGTGGCGCTGGACATCCCGTCTGCCTCATACCCTGTGCCGGCGCCTTACGTAATTTGACACCTTCGAATGTGCCTCGCTAGCATTACTGTCGTTACGAAGGGTAAAGCGGCGCCATACACAATCCAATTCAGCTGCGAGCGTGTGTGCAACGGAGAGTGGTCGCCGGTAAGCGGGCCGACCCGCGCCTGGGGGGAGTGCGGGCAGTGAATGGCCGGTCGTAATGACGCCCGCGAGACCCGCCGGCCTGCCCCAGCGCGCCAGTTGAGCAAGTGGGCCGGCGGCGGCAGTCAGCGCAACTGTGGCCGCCACAAATGAACCCCACAAAGTTTCTCGGGGGCCCCGCCGCCGAGTACTGCCGCTGCGAGTGCGCAGCCATTCATGCACCGCTTCCCGCAGGCCCCTTTAAGGAGGAAGGTGTTCAGGAATGCCAAACAGATAAATATGGAATTACCCGGCAAAGAAGCCTGAAGACTGGACCAACCGAGAAATCGGGATGAGAGGTAGTAGTGGCCAACATCCAAGTGTTCTTACAAACCGGTCAGTACACGACAATGTGTGGTACCGATATGTTCCAAAACGCCACCCGCGGAAATGCGATTCTTCAGTGGATCATATTTCCTATTCTATTGATCAAAAAAATAAACGGCGAAGAGTTTTTTACAGCCCTTCACCTAGGAATCATTTGTACGGCTATCGGAAGAACATGCATACTGTAGTTATCCTACAGTAGAGTGGCGAAATTAAAACATTACCCACTTCCTCCAGCCCTGCATGAGGTGTGGCCTAGGGTGGACTTAAGGTGGCCTGTAAAAGCCCATTTGTTCATGGGTGTTTCCTGGGAAAAGCCCGGTGCGAAAAGTACCAGTTGTGGGGATGGCTACTTCTACAATTCTTATTCATGGGAGATGATCGAAATTTTTATCATATGTTCCTAAGATGATATTCTCGGGGAACCTAGAAAGTATCTTCGATTTCATCATCCATTACCGATATCCAAAGGTTCAAAGCTATCGCGCTTACGCTGAAAACCGTAAAAACTGGTCTTCTAGCCACATTTCCTCCATGCGCCACAAATATCTAGATAACTAATAACAGCAAGTGTAACACATTTTAACTGTACATTTTTTAGACTATCGTCTTTCCCTGTCTCCAAATGTCTGTATATGTTGTCGACGTACACCCGAGAAACCATGATTTATGAGTGCCAAAAGTACCACTTTCGGGGGTGGCCACTTCTCTAATTTCTGTTCATGGCAAAGTGTTGAAGGTTTTATCACATGTTGCCAGCATGATGTTGTCGGGGTATCGTGAAATTTCTTTAGGTATCATTGTCTGCTAGTGAGATCCAGAAAGTTACTGTATTTATGCACTAAAATATGCACGTAATATCGCGTCTGAAGTGTAAATGAAGTTCGAATTGACGTAGTGAACACATTCAAGGTTTCTAGGGTAATCGTAAGGGTTCTGAGGTCACAAAACTACGTTATTAGCCTCTTAATTACTCATTGTCTGTGTGAAACGGGTACGTTATATCTATACAAATATACTCAAAGTGGTAAGGCAGTGACAAATAAGGGCTTAAAACAAGCTTCGAATGCCTGGAAAGGACATCAAATAACTGTAGAAAGTTATGTAACACTGGAAAAACTGCACAGTAAGTTATTTCTTATAACATTTTTACTCTTTTAAGTTAGAAATCACAAACTGGGTGATGAGCCAAATATCAAAAAAATATAAAGTGAAGGTTTTGTGTTAAACATATATTATGCGTAATTATTTGTTTTTTTTATGTGTCAAAATGTATAAAAGTGTCGAAGTACAGTATATAAATAAACTGTCAAAACTTTGCTGGCGTATAGAATTCGTTTTATGTAAGCAGAACAATCTGCTGTCAGAGCACAAGAAATGCGAATATGCAAGACAGAAATGTTAGGAACCAGCTGCCTCTGTCCTCATTCCGCATTCCGCCTTCCTTACAAAAATTTTGGCATGCGAACATATTCATGCTTTTCTGTTCTGAAACAGAGTGGCAAAGAGACAGTGACGATGGCAGAGAGAGGAAACAGCAATGACGCTACAGAAAAAGTGGTAGTGAAAGCGAAAAATACATGGTTATAAACAACAGCAGTGAGAGAGGAGATATTGATGGTCAGTGACAGACAGCGGCAGTAAAAGAGAAAGACAGATGGATGGAGATAAAAGCAGTGGGAGCAAAAGAGAGAGGAGGCAATGGAAATCAAAAATAGAGACAAACGGAGACCAGACATAGGCTTGGGTGTCTAAAGCCTCCCACACCAGCGAATTTTAACGCCCATGTAGAGGACAATTTGGACCAAAATTTTAGACATGTGGGTATAGGGGAAAAGTAATTTGGACACCCAAGAACTTTTGAGTTGCAGAGGTATGATGGAGACACTGGTAGTAGGAAAAAAAGGCAAAAGGAGAGACTGTAGTCGGAGAGGACTTAGTAGCAGTGGGATACAGGGCGAGTCACCTAACATTACCGCTGGATATATTTCGTAAACCACATCAAATACTGACGAATCGATTCCACAGACCGAACGTGAGGAGAGGGGCTAGTGTAATTGGTTAATACAAACCATAAAAAAATGCACGGAAGTATGTTTTTTAACACAAATCTACGTTTTTTTAAATGGATCCCCGTCAGTTTTGTTAGCACATCTGAACATATAAACAAATACGTAATCAGTGCCGTTTGTTGCATTGTAAAATGTTAGTTACATCCGGAGATATTGTAACCTAAAGTTGACGCTTGAGTACCACTCTTCCGCTGTTCGATCGTGTGTATCGGAGAGCACCGAATTACGTAGGGATCCAAAGGGAACGGTGATGGACCTTAGGTACAGAAGAGACTGGAACAGCACATTACGTCCACATGCTAACACCTTTTTATTTGTCTTTTTCACTGACGCACATGTACATTACCATGAGGGGTGAGGTACACGTACACACGTGGTTTCCGTTTTCAATTACAGAGTGGAATAGAGTGTGTCCCGACATGTCAGGCCAATAGATGTTCAATGTGGTGGCCATCATTTGCTGCACACAATTGCAATCTCTGGCGTAATGAATGTCGTACACGCCGCAGTACATCTGGTGTAATGTCGCCGCAGGCTGCCACAATACGTCGTTTCATATCCTCTGGGGTTGTAGACCCACAGAAAGAAGTCCAGAGGTGTAAGATCAGGGGAACGGGCTGGCCAATTTATGCGTCCTCCATGTCCTATGAAACGCCCGTCGAACATCCTGTCAAGGGTCAGCCTAGTGCTAATTGCGGAATGTGCAGGTGCACCATCATGCTGATACCACATACGTCGACGAGTTTCCAGTGGGACATTTTCGAGCAACGTTGGCAGATCATTCTGTAGAAACGCGATGTATGTTGCAGCTGTTTGCGCCCCTGCAATGAAGTGAGGACCAATGAGGTGGTTGCCAATGATTCCACACCATACATTTACAGTCCACGGTCGCTGTCGCTCTACCTGTCTGAGCCAGCAAGGATTGTCCACGGACCAGTAATGCATGTTCCGTAGATTCACTGCCCCGTGGTTTGTGAAACCCGCTTCATCGGTAAACAGGTAGAACTGCAACGCTTTCTCTGTTAATGCCCATTGACAGAATTGCACTCGATGATTAAAGTCATCACCATGTAATTGCTGATGTAGCGACACATGAAACGGGTGAAAGCAGTGACGATACAGTATGCGCATGACACTACTTTGACTCAGTCCACCGGCTCTCGCAATGTCCCGTCTACTCATGTGTGGATTCATGGCAACAGCAGCTAACACACCAACTGCACCCGCTTCTCCTGTGACGGGCCTGTTACGGGCCCGTTTGCGTGCTACGACCATACCTGTTGCATACAGTTGGCGGTAGATGTTTTGCAATGTGCGGCACGTTGGATGCTCTCTGTCCGGGTGCCGTTCTGCATACACCCTGCAGGCTTCAGCTGCATTTCGTCGACACTCGCCATAGATGAGTATCATCTCCGCCTTTTCAGAGTTCGAATACACCATGGTCACAGTGCCTACAACACTACACTATCACAGACGTCGGGTAACACGGTGTACTACAGTTGGTCTGCGTGCGGAGACGAATGCAGAATAACAATAGCAGCAAGCGCTACATGCGGACACTGCGACAGCTAGACCAAACCACAACAGTGCACTACAGCCACACTCGTAAACACGGTCGTCATCGTAAACATGTCCCTTGCAGATGCTGCTCGCCGACCGTGGCCCGTGTTTGTTACAACACGCAACTGAACGTCGGAGGTTTCAAGCGTCAACTTTAGGTTACAATATCTCCGGATGTAATTAACATTTTACAATGCAACAAACGGCACTGATTACGTATTTGTTTATATGTTCAGATGTGCTAACAAAACATTTAAAAAAACGTAGGTTTGTGTTAAAAAACATACTTCCGTGCATTTTTGTATGGTTTGAATTAAACAATTACACTAGCACCTCTCCTCACGATCGGTCTGTGGAATCGGTTCGTCAGTATTTGATGTAGTTTACGAAATATATCCAACGGTAACGTTAGGTGAAAAATGGTTCAAATGGCTCTGAGCACTATGGGACTCAACTGCTGAGGTCATTAGTCCCCTAGAACTTAGAACTAGTTAAACCTAACTAACCTAAGGACATCACAAACATCCACGCCCGAGGCAGGATTCGAACCTGCGACCGTAGCGGTCTTGCGGTTCCAGACTGCAGGGCCTTTAACCGCACGGCCACTTCGGCCGGCAACGTTAGGTGACTCACCCTGTATATTCTACATAAATGGTAGAAGGAGACAGTGTGAGAGAGACAAATACAGGGCGATGCTGAGTATAAAGGCTTAACTACAAAGACAGACTGGGTAAAGGATTTAGAATGACCTGTATCAAAAGAGAGTGAATATGTTTGTATGCTCAGATTTTTGGTGAGGACTCATAATAAGGATTGAGGCAGCTTGTTCCAAACTTATCTGTCAAAGAGTCTTTGAAAGAGAAACATATTCACCTTTTTGCACTCTAAAAGGAGCACTTTTCAACTAGAATTTACTTTATTTATTGTTTATTTAGCCTGACTGGATTAAGGCTTCAAGGCCCTTTCTTACAATGGATTGTAAATTATGTTTGTATGCCCAGTGTCTCTTTCTAAACCGCTAGAAGGAGTTCAAACATATTTGGTATATGTACTGTTTGGTACATGTGAATCAGTATTGTGGAGCTTATAATACCCTACATGCCATAGGAGCGGAGATATCAAAATATGACATGTAGGCTGCCCAGCATGACAGATATGCTGTGCAGATAGTATCAGCATGCCCTACAGTGGCTGAGCAGAGAGAGAAGGGAAGAGGTAGATAGAAACAGGAGAAAATTAGGTGAAAAGACAAAGGACGAAGAGGAGGAGGAGATGGACAGAAAGGGGTTGCGGTGATGAACAGAAAGAGGGGGAGGAGGAGAGCATGGACACTTGCAGAGGAGGATATGGGCAGACAGAGGTCGTGTAGGAGATGGATAGAGTGAAAGGAGAAGATCGACAGAGAGGGGAAGAAGATGGAAGGGGGAAGAGGAGATGCTAAGGGAAGGAGGAGTAGGATAGAGAGGTAGTGCTAGAGGAGATGGACAGAAACTGGGGGGAAGAGGAGATGGGTAGACAGAGGAGAGAAGAAGAGGTGGACAAAGAGAGAAGGAGGAGGAGTTGTAAATGTGCGAAATACGTATGTTGAACATGGGCGAGGAAATTGAGAACAATAATGATTAATTTTGGAACATTTGAAGCTGTGTTTAGTCTTGTAAGGAGTGGAAATGATAATGGAAAAGGAGAAGATTGAAATGACAGTGACTAGTAACAAAGCGCCGGCCGATGTGGCCGAGCGGTTCTACGCGCTTCAGTCTGGAACCGCGCGACCGCTACGGTCGCAGGTTCGAATCTTGCCTCGGGCATGGATGTGTGTGATGTCCTTAGGTTAGTTAGGTTTAATTAGTTCTAAGTTCTAGGGGACTGATGACCTCAGATGTTAAGACCCATAGTGCTCAGAGCCATTTGAACCATCTGTTAACAAAGCCCAGAATTTCAATAGAAGAAGCTGTAGACAAGGAGGCGAAAAAGTGGTGGGAGATGGAGAGTTGACGAGAGTGAGCTCCAGACGAGTAAACGGAAGATATAGCTATTTTGGTTGAAGGTGCGTCATTAGCTGCATTTGGAACTTCGAAAGTAGTTCAATGTCTCAGATATATTTAGGAAGGTTGTCCCAAAGGCAGGAAAGTTAGGTTTGACGTTGTAATGGTTCTTTATTTACGTGAACACTACGGCACTCCAACCCCAGTTCTCGATACCAGTAATATCGTACTCCTTTTCTGCGAAGTAACAGACATATTTTTGTGACAATATTCGCATTTGGTTTTATTAATGTATTGGTACTCCGATGTATCGATATATTACAGTGATATGGTTCTTGTGTGTATTCATTTTTGTGAGACTGTCATAATCTTTGACTTACTTGTAACCGTTTTGGCGCGAATACGCACAGAGCAGTCTTTGTTTCACTTTGCAGAAGTTAAGTTGTTATTTCGCTTTGTAAAAGAACAGTCAAGTCCTGTGTTTGGTTAAAGTGGAAATTAAATATATGAAGATTGATAAAAAACGGTTTTTCTTGATGATGTGACAATTAACAAGTATATGTGAATTTACAAGAAGTTTAATAAATGTGGATCGTTAATACCAAGTCAAAAATTACTTCTACCATACCATTGTTCTGATCTGGGATTGTTTGATCATTAAGAATTTCCTGAAAAACGCATTTGTTAGACCTTCAAATATTGCTAAAATACAGATCTCGACATTCTAGCAGTCAAAGTGGTATCACCCTAGAATCAACAAGATGAGCCATAACAACTTCGACGAAATCTATTTGAGAATCCATTCAAGATAAGTGCCTAAACTAATGACTTTTTTACAGTGACTTCATTATTTCCATTCTGACGATACCATCCACAGTCAATACTTTGTTGTTGCCCGATAAAGCGAACATATGCTGCGTGAGCAACATTATTAATCTGATTTCTAACCTACTTTGCAAGTGGTGGTATTGTTAGAATATCCCATCGGCAAAGAGGTCATTAGAGACAATGAACAAGGCCGGACTGATCAAGGGCTGGGTAGGAAATCATCTGTGCTGTTTCACTGGAGCCGTCCTGGTATTTGGCTTAAGTGATGTAGTAAAATCACGAAAATCCAAATTGATCGGACGCGGATTTGAATAGTCGTCCTCCAGAACGCAAGTCCAGTGTGTTAAACAAAGCGCTACTTTGCTGGTAATTGTGCGGAAATCATGTTCCTGATTCATAGATGTTTTTAAAAGAAAACAGTGTTATGTAGTTGTAGTGGTACAAGGAGCACGTTATTTTGTGGAGAAGGAGTATTTCTGCATTACTGTTTACAATGTGGTGCAATAGTTGAAGATAAATAAGAGGAATTGCAATGAATGCGGAGGCGGCAGAAACATACGATCTCGACGGTTGTCGGCAAGTAGTCATTATAATTGTTCTTAGGGAAACTTTATGTGGTCGAAATAGAGTACGTCATAAACAAACCACACCCAGTCATTTACTACCAGTACCAGTCGGCTTCAGCTTGTCCTTCGGAAATAGGATCACCGTACTTAGTTGTTGGGAATAAAAGTGAGCCGGCCGCGGTGGTCTAGCGGTTCAGGAGCTCAGTCCGGAACCGCGGGACTACTACGGTCGCAGGTTCGAATCCTGCCTCGGGCATGGATGTGTGTGATGTCCTTAGGTTAGTTAGGTTTAAGTAGTTCTAAGTTCTAGGGGACTGATGACCATAGATGTGTCAGTCCCATAGTGCTCAGAGCCATTTGAACCATTTGAATAAAAGTGAATATACAGGTCTGTTTAACTTCGAAAGGAAATATATTTCTGTTGCTATTGAATTAACGCTGACACATTCTTACATTCTGCAGTTGTGTTTTTCAGTCCAGTTCAAGCGATGGCGCGGCTGCTACGGTCACAGGTTTGAATCCTGCCTCGGGCATGGATGTGTGTGATGTCCTTAGGTTAGTTAGATTTAAGTAGTTCTAAGTCTAGGGGACTGATGACCTCAGATGTGTCAGTCCCATAGTGCTTAGAGCCATTTGAACCATTTTGAAGCGATCTCCCAAAGTTATCCCCATGTTCTTTGCAGTAGAGAAAACAATTATTTTTGTACTGATTTGGATTAAGGGTCGAAGATATTTTCTGATCTCTCATGTAATAAGTCTTTTGTGAGCGACTAAGATTCTTGCATCTTAAAAGGGTTTAAAACCGATGCTCTGCGTCCATCTGATAAGGCAAGTAACCCAGCAATTACGTGCTTGACTTGCACTAAGGTGTAACTGAAGCTCGCTGACATGTAAGTGATATTTCCAATGAGAGTGAGTTGTATACAGTCAGTAACAAGTTGCTGATCTGGTCTTCATTAAGAAAACTGATTTGACACAGCTCTCCGTAGTATTCTATCCCGTGCGAGCCTCTTCATCTCCGAATAACTACTTCAATCCACGTCCTTCTGAATCTGCTTAAAGAAGTATCTCACAGTCTCCCTCTATGATTTTTACTCCCCTCCCCCCCCCCCCCCCCCCCACACACACACACTTCCCTCCAGTACTAAAGTGGTGATCCCTTGATGTCACAGAATGTTTCCTACAAACCGATCGCTTCTTCTACTCAGGTTGCGTCACAAATTTCTTTTCTCTCTAATTCTTCTCAGTACTTCCTCTTCAGTTACGTGATTTACCCCCCTAATCTTGAGCATTCTTCTGTATTACCACATGTAAAAAGATTCTGTTCTCGTCCAATCGGTTTATCGTCCATGTTTCACTTCCATTCAAGGCAACGCCCTATATAAATACTTTCAGAAAAGGCTGCCTAACACTTAAATCTATATTCTATGCTAACAAATTTCTCTTCTTCAGACACGCTTTTCTTGCCATTGCATCTCTGCATTTTATATCGACTCTGCTTGGTCCACCATCATTTATTTTACTGCTCAAATAGCAATTATCATCTACTACTGTAAGAATAATAAATGAAAAGCACCAGTTTGCTTTTGTTCTACAATATTGTAGAACAAAAGCAAACTGGTGCTTTTCATTTATTATTATAATGTTGTTCTACCAAGAACCGACGGAAGATTCTGTTAATATACCACTGTATGTCTATCGTTTCCTAATCTGATTCTCTTAGTATCACCTGATTTCATTCGACTACATTCCATTACCTTTGTTTTGCTTTTTTTGCTGTTCATCTTATATTCTCCTTTCAAGACACTCTGCTCTTCCAAGCCCTCTGCTGTCTGTGACAAAATTACAATGTCATCGTTAAACCTCAAAGTTTTTATTTTTTCGCTCTGGAGTATAATCACTACTCCCAATTTTTCTTTGGTTTCCTTTACTGCTTGTTCAGTGTACATATTGAATAACGTTTGAAATAGGTAAAACCCTGTCACACTCCCTTGTTAATCACTGCTTCCTTTTCATGCCCCTCGACTCTTATAACTGCCGTTCAGCTTCTGTGCTAGTTGAAAATAACCTCTCGCTCACTGTATGGCTCAAATGGCTCTGAGCACTATGGGACTTAACTTCTAAGGTCATCAGTCCCCTAGAACTTAGAACTAATTAAACCTAACTAACCTAAGGACATCACACACATCCATGCCCGAGGCAGGATTCGAACCTGCGACCGTAGCTGTCACGCGGTTCCAGACCGTAGCGCCTTTAACCGCTTGGCCACCCCGGCCAGTTCGCTCACTGTATTTTACCCCTGCTACTCTCAGAGTTTCATAGAAAATTTTCCAGTCAACGTTGTCAAAACCTTTATCTAAGTCTACAAATGCTATAAACATAGGTTTACCTTTCTTCAATCTATCTTTTAAGATAGGTCGCAGGGTCAGTATTGGCTCACGTGTTCCTACATCCGAACTGATCTTCTCCGATGTTGGCGTCTACCAGTTTTTCCACTCTTCTGAAAAGAATTCGTGAAAGTATTTTGCAACCATGACGTATTAAACTGATAGTTCAATAATAATCACAATTGTCAGCAACTGATTTCTGTGGAATTAGAATTACTATTTTCTTCTTCATGTCTGAAGGTATATAGCTTGTATCATCCATCTAGCACACAACGTGGATGCTTTTTGTCATGGCTGGTTCTCTCAAGGCTACCCGTAGGTCTTATTTCGAATGAGCTCTTTCACTGCTCTGTCACATTCCTGTCGCAGAATCAAATCGCTCAACTCGTCCACATCTACGTCCTCTTCCAATTCTCTAATATTGCCGCCAAGTACATTTCTCTTATTTAGTGGCTCTATATTTGCATTCCACCTTTCTGCTTTCCCTTCCTTGCTTAGGGCTGGTTTTTCCCTATGAGCTGTTGATATTCATACAGCTGCTTCTCTTTTCTCCAAATACCTCTTTAATTATCCTGTAGGCAGTCTCCGTTTTTCCCATAATGACATACAAGGGTCGTTCAATAAGTAGTGCTCCAAATTTTTTCCCAGGACATATTTATTGTTAAGAGTCAGAACTTGGCGAAACTATACATCAACATGTCTTGTCCATGTCCTGTTTTGCTACGTAGTCTCCATCACGTTCTGTGACCGGACTCCAACGTTGTGGAAGAGCATGTATTCCCTGCTGGTAAAAGTTCTTGTCCTGTAGGAGTAGCAATGTTTTCACTGCACGACTGACACTCTTGTCATCCTCCTAGTGTGTTCCCCGTAGAGAATCTACAAGCAGCCCAAAAATATGGAAATCCGAGCGTGCCAGGTCTGGATTATAGGGTGCATGAGGTAATGATGTCCAACCCCATTCTGCGATGTGCTCCCGGATTCTCAGACTTTCGTGTGGGTGTGCATTATCGTATTGGAGTAAGATTTATGCTGGATTCTTGTCCGTTCAACCACATCGGAAAAGATTTTTGAGTTTATTCAGAGTATTCACGTATGCCTCTGAACTGATGGTTTACCCTCTTGGCATCACGTTCACGAGAATGACTCCATCATAATCCCAGAAGACTGTCACCATGGCTTTTCCGGCAGAGGAGATTGTCTTGAATTTCTTCTTTTGTGGCAAATGAGGATTATGCCACTCCATGGACTGCCTTCTTGTTTCCAGCTCAAAGTGGTGCACCCTACTTTCATCCTCCGTAACGATCCGTGACAGGAAGGCCTCTCCGTCGGTCTCAAAACGCTCCAACAATTCAGATGAAATGGTCTTCCTCTGAATTTTGTGGTCCGCTGTGATCATTCGTGGAACCCATCGTTAGCACATCTTTGAATATCGGAGACTCTCGATCATTGGAGGCGCACTTCCGGTGCTGACCGACAGTTGTAGAGCCAATTGTCGAGTTGTGATGTGCCGGTCGGCACAAATAATGGCATCCGCACGATTGAGCATGTCTGCAGCAGTGGCTGTGACAGGACGTCCCGAGCGGGGCTGATTTCCTGCATCTCCTGAGACTGTAACTTTCTTTACCTATCGCCCAACTCTGTTGCTATCAACTTCGGCATCACCATACGCTGCACACAAACGTTTATGGTATGTTCACCACGGTTTCTTTTTCTGCACCCAAGAATTCAATAACAGCAAGCTGTTTGTAACGAGAGTTGTAAGTAGACGCCATTCGACGCTGTATTACGGCTCTCTCATCTGCTAGAACGATTCGAAACTTCAGCGGCGCACAGAACAAACATCAGATGTGAAGCAGCAACAAGGACGTTTGTCCGTGCATATTAATGGCTTTTTTAAAAAAAATGTGGCGGATTACTTATTGAACGACCCTCGTATGCTTCCTCAGCCTTCAGTTGTCTTGCAATCATCCTGCTTTGCAGTTCCCATCAGTCTTATTTTTAAATGTTTGTATTCCCTTTCGCTTGCTTCATTTGCTGAATTTTTTAGTTTTTTTCCTTTCATGTATTTCTCGTTTCATTCAAATATTTCTACTAGGCTTTCTCTATTTACCTAATTGATCTTCTGCAGAAAATGAAATGTGTGGCTAGGGCCTCCAATCGGGTAGACCGGTCGCCTAGTGGAAGTCTTTTTAGTTGACGCCACTTCGGCGAGTGGCGTGTCGATGGGGATGAGATAGTGATGATGATGAAGACAACACTACACCTGGGCCCTGAGCGGAGAAAATCTCCTATCCAGCCGGGAATCGAACCCGGGCCTTTTTGCACGGCATTACGTTTCGCTGTCAACATTTTTCCTTTTTTATTTTTATTTATTTTGTTTTTCCATTTTTTTTATGCGATGTTGCGCCGGTGGGGGCTCAGAGGGCAAAGTGGGCAGGAATCGAAACCCTTGGCCTGGCCATAGTGTCCCCGTCACCACAACCGAAGCTGTGCAGCACAGGGAATTGGCAGACACATGAATATCCAGAATTGGAGGGCGTAGGTGTTGTTTATTTATTTGCATTTTGTTTTTGTAATATTCACTATTATTATGAAATTATGTGGAACATACATCAGACACGGAGAAAAAAATATATAAATTCTGGGTAAAGAAAGAGAAAAGAAAAAGGAGAAGAAAAAAATACATAAAATCCGTGAAATCTACGACACGCTCTCCCATCCGCGGAGGTCAGAGGTAGAATCTATCATAGACGGCTTAAACTCCGACACCACCGGGTAGGGGGGGGGGGGGGGCGGAGGTGCCGCCAGCTCTAGGAACCCCCCTACTAAGTGGAGGTCTGAGAGAGACCCCTCGAAGATAGTTAGCAAATAATGTTCGGTAACGTGGCGTGTTTTCGAGAGCTGCATGGGGCGTTCGTAAATAGGTCCAAAATTCGAGGCGGGATTTTGGTCCCTCATGAAAGAGGTAACGACTCACGTAATTCCAAAATATCTGGGGGCGGGAAAATGTTTGTCCTTCGGGTATAGAAACAATCGCGGTTTTATTGTGTCTGGTGGCACCCCCGCAGATAGCAGACAACGATTTGCTGCACGAAGTGCCGGACATCTTGCGATGAGGCAGGTCAGACGTTGGTCATCAGTCTCATGCTACAGTTGCTGGCAAAGGGAACAAAGTGGGGACTCTGACAAACCAATGTTGTGCAGTCGCTGTTTCGTGGCAAATTTCCTGTTGACTATGTGATACTACAGTGCCCGGACATCCGTATCGAGGAAGGGCTAGTGGATAGTAGTCCACACTATGGGCCACTGATGGAAGGATATTTGGTCTCCACCACACTCCGGTGAATACTGTGCAATAGCAGGCTGTAAAAATCTTTAGCCCTGGGAGGGCGCGTATCTGGGAGACTGGTATGTGTGTAAATGTAGTCGACGAAGAAGGTCGAAATGTGAGACTAATGAGGCGCAATGTGGCCAACAGACACAGGTGATAAGGCGGAAGCAGGCACGAAGACCTCAAGCAAGCTGCCTATTAGAGATGTGCCCTGTCCGGTCCACTGTCTTCTCATGGTACTCATGTACAAGGCCTCAGCTCGCCTACGGACATTGATGAGCCCGAGGCCACCACGCCTTGACAGCTATGCTGGAAACTCTTGGTGTGTCAACACAATCATTCCGCCTTGTCTAAGAGACCGGATATGCGGACAGAGAGATCGAGAAACTCTCTAGCCACTGGGAAGGGAAACTGCGACAAAAAGAAAGAGAATCAACAATGATCAACAGCATGAGAGTGCAGAAGGAAATGGACACCTCTGCATTAAAGACACACGTTTATCCACAGGACATGTGGCCTATAACAGGAATAGTTCATGATGTTTTCTCCATTGGCAAAACAATTCGGAGTAGTCCCCCATAGAATATCGGAGAAGGGACTGCCAAGGCGAAGGTGTTAGAACGTGCTAGGGACGCTAGAAAATCTGTAAGAAGAAATGTTAAAGCACAATGTGGATACTGTGGGGCTCAGTGAAGTGAAATGGAAAGACGAATGTAGGGTATTCTCAACAGCACCATAAAATTGTACAACGGAGAAGGATTCGTTATGAATAGGAAGAAGGTAGGGCAGAGAGTGAGAGACTGTGAAACGTTCAGTGATAGGGATGTTCTCATCAGAATCTACAGTAAACCTAAACCAACACCGACCACAATAGTTCATATACACATACCGACATCGCAAGTAGAAGAGGCACAGATTGAGAGAGTATATGAGGATACGGAAAGAATAATTCTGTTTGTAAAGGGCGATGAAATCTAATTGCCATGGGGGACTGGAATGCGATTGTCGAGGAAAGAGTAGGAGAAAAAATTATAGGAGCATGTGGACTTGATAGTAAGTAAGAGAGGAGAAAGGCTAACGAAGTTCTGCAATAAATTTCGGCTACTTGTACGGAATACTCTGACGAGAATCATAGAAGGAGGTATAATTGGAAAAAGCTGGGAGATTTCAGTTAGATAATATGGTGGTCAGACAGAGATTCCTAAATCAGAAATTGCATTGCAAGACGTATCCAGAAGTAGATATAAACTCAGGTCGTAATTTAGTAATGAAGAGTTGGATAGGCCTTAAGAGATTAGTCAGGAACAATCAACACGCAAAGAAGTGGGATGCAGAAATACGAGTGACTGAGAGATATATCGGGGATGATATCATTGTGAATTACCTCGAAGAAAACAGTCTACTGACACACAGTCAACACGGGTTTAGAAAACATCGTTCCTGTGAAACACAACTAGCTCTTAATTCACATGAAGTGTTGAGTGCTGTTAACAAGGGATTTCTGATCGATTCCGTATTTCTTGATTTCCGGAAGGCTTTTGACACGGTACCACACAAGCGGCTCGTAGTGAAATTGCGTGCTTATGGAATATCGTTTCAGTTATGTGACTGGGTTTGTGATTTCCTGTCAGAGAGGTCACAGTTTGTAGTAATTGACGGAAAGTCATCGAGTAAAACAGAAGTGATTTCTGGCGTTCCCCAAGGTAATGTTAAAGGCCCTTTGCTTTTCCTTATCTTTATAAACGATTTGGGAGACAATCAGAGCAGCCGTCTTCGGCTGTTTGCAGATGACGCTGTCGTTTATCGACTAATAAAGTCATCAGAAGATCAAAACTAACTGCAAAACGATTTAGAAAAAATATCTGAATGGTGCGAAAAGTGGCAGTTGACCATGAATAACGCAAAGTGTGAGGTCATCCACATGAGTGGTGAAAGGTACTCGTTAAACTTCGGTTACTGTACACGATAAATCAGTATAATCTAAAAGCCGTAAATTCAACTAAATACGTAGGTATTACAATTACGAACAACTTAAATTGGAAGGAACACATAGAAAATGGTGTGGGGAGGGCTAACTAAAGACTGCGTTTTATTGGAAGGACACTTAAAAAATGTAACAGACCTACTAAGAAAATTGCCTACACTACGCTTGTCCGACCTCTTTTAGAATGCTGCTGCGCGATATGGGATCCTTACCAGACAGGACTGACAGAGTACATCGAAAAAGTTCAAATAAAGGCAGCATGTTTTGTATTATCGCGAAATATGGGAGAGAGTGTCACAGAAATGATACAGGATTTAGGCTGGACGTCATTAAAAGAAAGGCTGTTTTCGTTGCGACGGAATGCAACGAAAAACTCTCACGAAATTCCAATGACCAACTTTCTCCTCCGAATGCGAAATTATTTTGTTGACACCGACCTACATAGAGAGGAACGATCACCACGATAAAATAAGGGAAATCAGAGCTCGTACGGAAACATATAGGTGTTCGTTCTTTCCGGGCCCTATACGAGATTGGAATTATGAAGGTGGTTCGATGAACCCTCTGCCAGGCACTTTAATGTGGTTTGCAGAGTATCCATATAGATGTAGATGTAGAACGTCAAAATCAGAGTAGGAGCGAAATGGACGAAGTTGAAGGTCTTCTATCTTCGCTTGTGATCGGTCCAGACAATGTATCACTTCATGATCGAATTCGCTGAGACGTAAAGACCACCTTGTCAACCTGCTAGTTGGATCTTTTAAGACCTAGTAACCATGGAAGCGCTAAGTGATTTGTAACTGCTTCGAAATGTCAAGCGTCAAGCGCCCCAGTGGCACCCCTGCCTCGTCTGCTCCAAAAAAGGCTCCGCCTCATCCCCCTTCCCCCACCCCTGTTGCCATGGATGTCTCCCCGCCCGTCCCTGCCCCCTCCTCCTCCTCCACTACCCCCTCCTCCTACCGCTACCTCCTCTCCCGTCCTGATCCCTCCGTCCTTGAAGCCCAGAACCTCACCCTCTTCCTCCGCCAGAATTGTCCTGGTGCCCCCAACTCCCTCCTCACTCCTCTCCGTGATTCGGTACTCATCTCCTCCCCCAAGCCCTACCCTCCACACAAACCTCCTTTCCCGCATCCCTGTCACCCGCTTTGGCCCTCATGCCTCTCTCACTCCTGCTCCCTCGCCACCTCTCTTCCACCAACCCCAACCTCCACATCGCCCACCGACCCTCACCTCCGTGATCACTCAGCTCAGTCCAGTGATCACGGAGGAGGAGGTGTTGGCAGAGCTTCAGGCCCATCCCCATCTGGAGGTGCGTGTGGTTCGCTGGATCCATAACGCTGCTGGCCCCACCCGCCTTATGCGGTTTTTTCCTGAGCATGCCCCCTCCATAGACCGTCTCCTGAAGGAGGGTGCCCTCCTTTTTAACCAGCGTTATAAGGTTGACCCCTCCCGTTCCCCTCCTCAATCCCTCTGCTGCCAAAGGTGCTTGCGGTATAATGCGCACCCAACATCTGAGTGCCGTGAGGCCCCCACCTGCCCGCACTGTAGGCAAGCCCACTTTTTACAGCAGTGCCCCAATCTCCAGTCCCCTCCCTCCTGTAATACCTGTAACCTCCCTCATCACACCTACTCCCAGAAGTGTAAGGCCCGACCCCCTCCTACCACTCCTGAACTCACCGTTCCTGTCCCTTCCTGGCAACAAGAACCTCTTCCTACACACCCTTGCCACCCACTGCGTGGATGCCTTCCACCTTAATGAAACCTTCCTCCAACCCCACCACACCGTCCACACTTCGCCCTACCTCCTCCACCGCTCTGATAATCCCCTCCCAATTGCGTGTGGCGGAGTTGCCATTGGGGACCATCGCCAGATCCCCGTTCGGCTCCAACCTCTCCTTCCCGACCCCACCGAACACCTGATCCTTAGTCTCTTCTTCCCCGGCCTTACCGTTACCTGCGCCACCATCTATGTCCGCCCTAACGCCCCTATTCCCTTCGACTTCCTCTCCCACATTGACCGTACCTTCTCCTCCTACGTGATCGCCGCCGGCCTCAACATCCATAGTCGTTCCGCCGCCCAGTTACGGCGGTGGCATCGGTTCCTCTCCTCCCTTCAAGGCGACCTCGTCCCCATCCCCCAGCACACCCGTCCCGAATCCAACTCCACTCCTGATGTTATCCTCTCCTCCCCCAACCTCCTTGGCCGCATAACGGTGAATGTCCTGGAGCCTATTGGTAGCGACCATCTCCCTGTCCTCCTCACCATTTCAGACGGTCGTCGCCCCCGCCCCGGTCCTCGTAATGACCCTCCCCCTAAATATGTCCATGACTATTCCCGTGCCGACTGGAATGCCTACCGGGATACCCTTTCCACCCAGGTCGACAGCCACCCCTTCACCTACCACCACCCTGACGATGTCACCCATGCCGCCTCCTTTCTCCAGCAGACCTTGTCTGAGGCCGTGGAGACCCACGTCCCTACTGTCGCCATCCACCCCCACCGTCCTACCTTACCCCAACAGGCCGTCCTCCTCCTCCGTGAATCCCGTCGTCTCTACCGTGCCTTCCTCCGAACGCGTGACCCGGACACACTAAGACGCCACCAGCAACTCCAGCGACACATTCGTAATTTTCTCGCGGCTAAGAAACGCCGGGACTGACGACAGACATGCACCCGTTTAAATGCTACCCTACCAATCAACTCGCCCAAGTACTGGTCGGCCTTCCGTCGCCTTACCGGAACTAAACCCTCCCCCTATTATCCTCTTCTCCATGATGATCACCTTTTCCCTGACAACCTTAGTAAGGCCAATCACTTTGCCTCCTACCTCTCCGATGTATTTTCCATCCCCGATGATACCCGGTTCGATTACTCCCTCTTCCCGGATATCCACGATCAAACTGACACCTCTGTCCCTCCCCTCGCACCTGGTTTCCAGTACTTGGACAACATTTCACACACGGAACTCAATGCCCCTATCACTACACAGGATCTCATTGCTACACCCCGCACGAAACGCAACACCGCTCCTGGTCACGATCGTGTCACTTACCGCCACCTTCGTGAAGCTCCTGTCTCTTTCCTCTCCACCCTGGCCAGGCTCTACAATGTAGTCCTGTCCACCAGTTACTACCCCGACCTTTGGAAAACCTCCAGTATCCTCATGTTCCTTAAACCTGGCAAACCGCTGTCCGCCGTCTCCTCCTACCATCCCATCAGCCTTACCTCAGTCTTCAGCAAGGTCCTGGAATCTATCCTCACCCGCCGCATCCACCAGCATCTCCGCCAGCACCGCCTCCTTCCCGTTACCCAGTGTGGCTTTCGGCCGTCCTTCTCTTCCGACGACCTTCTCCTTCACCTCACTCATTTCCTTTCCAAACAGCTTAATTCCCGTCGCTCCGCAATTTTCCTCTCCCTGGACCTCGAACGTGCATATGACCGTGTATGGCATTCTGGTCTCCTCTTCAAGCTCCAAACCTTCGCCCTTCCCATTAACTACGTCCGTCTGATCAGCTCCTTTCTCTCCCGCCGTCCTTCCTATGTCACCATCCATTACACTGATTCCTACACCTTTTTCCCCTCTGCCGGTGTGCCCCAAGGCTCCGTCCTTCCCCCCTTCTGTACCTTTTGTACACGGCGGACATGCCGCCGCCGTCACCCCCCATCCACTTTCTCCAGTTTGCCGATGACACCGCCTTCCTTGCCCTTGCCCCCACCCTGCAGCGCTCCCAACACCTTTCCAATCCCATCTTGACCGGTTCACCGCTTGGTGCAACCAGTGGTTGCTCAAGGTCAATCCTTCCAAAACCCAGGCGATCATTGTAGGCAAAACCACTCCTTCCTTCCGCCTCCTTGATTTCTACATCACCATCTATGGCCGTCCTATCGCCCTCACTCCCACCGTTAAGTACCTTGGCGTCACCCTCGACCGTCGCCTCTCCTGGACTCCCCACCTCCGGACAATCCAAGCCAAGGCACGCTCCCGACTCAGTCTCCTCAAGCTCCTCTCCAGCCGTACGTGGGGTCTGGACCCCTCCACCATCCTCCACACCTATAAATCCCTCATCTGCCCTATCCTTTCTTATGCCCATCTGGCTTGGATCTCCGCCTCCCCTACCTTTTATAAATCCCTCCAAATCCTTGAACGCCATGCTCTCCGCCTCGCCTATCGCATCCGTCTCCCCTCCCGTACGTGGATCCTGTATGATCTCATCCCCTTCCCCCACCTCCTCCTTTTCCATGAAAGGATACGGATCCTGTACACCTCCCGTAAACTAGATCCTCCTCACCCGCTCGTCTCCCCGATCCTCTGCCACCCCCATCCACTGTCGCGCCTGTATTCCCACGTCCCACCCGGTCTCCATCTCTCCACCCTCCTTACCCTCTCCCAAGGTGGCTTCTGCCAGCTCCCCCTCCCTGATGATGTCCTCCTCCCCTGCATCTACCCCTCCTATCAACTTTGATCCTCCCCCCCCACACCTCCTGTGTCCTTTCCTTTAGGCACCCTCCCTCCTCCTCTCTCCCCTGGGCTCTCCCTCCCCCTTCCTCCCTCCCCCTCTCTCCTTTGCCCATGGCATCTCTGCTCTCCCCTCTCCCATTCCCCTTCCCCTTCCCCTTCCTCCTCCTCCACCTCCTCTCTTGGCAGGTCCCCGGACTCGTACACGCTCAGTGAACATTTGCGCGCCGAAGATCATCGCTGTCAGTGTTTCGTGTGTGTGCCTTCGTTTGTGTGTAGTGTTGTTCGCCGTCACGCCACCACCGTTCACGTGCCGTCGCCATCATCCATGTTATGTGCACCGTGTCGCCTCGTGCTAGTGATGTTTCTCGTCCAGCGTGAACGGCTCCATGTTTTTTCGATTTTTAGTGTCTACATTTTTTGCCCACCGTTTTTACTGTCTACTCTGTGCCACCTTTATGTACTACTTGTCAAACTCAAGGCTGAAGAGCGGCATATTGTGCTGCTGACAGCCCGCCTTTGTATAAGGTGTTTAAAATCACAATAAAGAAAAAAAAAAAAAGTAAGAATACTCTACAGAAATGTAGCGACATCAAGAATTATTTGGGAACGATTAAAAAGTGTTTCAAAACTGATGGAGGAAAATGGAGACACGTTCAGAATTCAACGACTACATACAGTTTCCTTTAGAGCTCACACGCTGTCAGCTAGTTGCTAACTAAAGATATCTAGATTAGCCTCGTAAAGTCAGAAAATTTTTGTTGTGATCGAAAACAAATTACCACACGATATGCCACTTTATCGGTGGGCTTTTTACGACGGTACCGTGACGCAGGGATTTCAACGAGTACCCGGTCTACTGATACAAAGAAAACTAGTTACCCTTTTTTGGGTCATAATTGTTATTTCGTGTCTACCCCTTGTCCACACAAAAGCACTCGCTTCAGATTGGTGCTACACTCTTCCCACTCTAGGAGCACTGCCTTTTGCTGTAAATTAACACGGGTGAACACGTGTCTGAGTCCGGAAACTGGAAAGTCACAGCCCAGGAGCAACACACGAACTTTAATCAAAGGCACTTCTTTCATTTCCCATCTGCAAAAATGAATCTGTGTGGAGATGTATTCCGCAGAACTAACTGCATCTGACGTGCGCGTTATCGTGGCGTGTTAACGCAGGGGGCAAATTGAAACACTGGATGCTTTCAAAGCGTTCTTTATTCGCAGACCGTCGTCGGTGATGTTTCTGGAATTGCGGTCTTTTGAAGTGTTTCAATCCCTTTGTCCCTTTATCTTGTTGGGACTGTTTTGCATTTAAATTTTAGCCAGCGGCATCTCTACGCTTTCGTCATTCGTATCAAGCATATACACCGAGATATGCAACGCTCGCAATTAACAGAGAAGCTGTTCCATATTGGTACAGCGTGAACGGTTTTCTTAGTACATTGTTAATCTTTGCATGTTACACATCTAGGTGACTGCATGAAAACGTTCTGTAGGTAAAGTACTGATTCCTCAGCATGAAAAATTTGTCTCGGGCTCCTTTTGAACGTTAACGACCCCACTGCTAAAACGAGGATTTACAGAGATAGAAACTTTTGTAAGTGAAGATGATTATTTCGATTGCTGCAATGTGGTCTTTGGGTTGGCGTTATCATGCCGAGGAAGATGACACCGTGGGTAAATCACTAGTCTCGTATTTGAGAAGACTCATTAATAATTCCAGTTCTGGAATCCAGTTTTGTAATTTCCATGACGCCAGGATTTTTTTCGGTAAGGCCACGGCAGATTGCATATTTTTCCATCTGAACTTGTGTCACGTCTCTAATATCCTACTTATTGTCGAGAGAGAAAATTATAAACCCAACTTCCTCAACACGTTCCTTCTCTGAGCAAGGTCGCAGGGTTGGGTAGAGCTTTGACAATCGTCCCGGTGTTCTGCGATCTCTGTGACAGAGAGAAGACATACCGTCATTTAGCAACGTGGCCGAGCGATATCATCACTGGAGATATATTCTGGAATGAAATTCGAGAATATTTCTCGGTGTCTCGTTGACTATGAATTCTTGTATCAAATTCTTATTCTAAACACCAGTAAACGAGCAGATTTTGCAACTTATGTTCATACCAAGTCCACGTATGCAATACATTCTAACTTACACTTGTAAAGAATAAAGTGGAAGTAGCTGCTGCCTAGAAAAGACAGTGCTTCCATCTCTTTGCAGGTTGAATAGTTGTATGTGATACCTGACCGGGACGCCGACAATGTTGACCATCGTCGTAACATTCGAATGCAGGACGATTAAGATAAAAAAAAATAAAACACACGTTTTAATCGTGCACACAATGTGGGTGTGTAACATGGGGAAAGGAAGCTGGGTTCGTGTTAGGGTGAGCTGGGGCGCTAACATTCCCCAATCATGGTTTGCTCTACATCTAAAATAGCGTCATCGTTGTTGGAACATGAAACACTAGTCTTCCATCCGTATGGCTGTGACATTACGAGAACCTGGCCTGAGGAGCGAGAGATAGTAGTGAATGTTTTGACAGTTCGCGGCGGCTATCTGGCCGAGTGAGGCGTGGGAGGATCTCAGACTGTTGAGCGCCGGATACGGGTTTCTTCCGAGGCCTGAACTTCCACGTTTGGCAGAAGGGGGGAGGGGGAGGGGCAGAGGAGGGGATAAATTGATGGATAATTGGGTTGAAAAGAAAGAAGAATATTATGTTTTGTACGAAACAACGGCACACACCTGCAAACATGATTGATACTAGAAAACCAAGTTCACTAGAAGCTTCGCAGCAATGATATGCGCTCATTGCAACTTGAAGTATGATTCTACGATTAATATTACTGTTCAGAGATGTCACTTAACCCCCCCCCCCCCCCCAAAGATGTAAACAACCATTCCTGAGCAGCACTATTAGACGGAAGGGGGGGGGGGACAGCCGACCCAATCATTGCACCAGGAAGGAGGTACACTGCTCGTGTTGTCTGTAGTTCAACCATGCCTAGACGGTCAATTTTGCGATTCGATCGCCTCCGCATTGTTACTTTGTACCAGGAAGGGCTCTCAACAAGGAAAGTGTCCAGGCATCTTGGAGTGAACCAAAGCGATGTTGTTTGGACATGGAGGAGATACAGAAACAATCGATAACATGCCTCGCTCAGGCTGCCCAAAGGCCTGACAGCAATGCCACCTTGCTGAATAATGCTTTTCGTGCAGCCACAGGACGTCGTGTTACGACTCAAAATGTGCGTGATAGGCTGCATGATACACAACTCCACTCACGACGACCATAGTGAGGTCCATCTTTCAACCCACGACACCATGCAGCGCGGTACAGATGGGTCCAACAACATGCCGAATAGACGGCTCAGGATTGGCATCACGTTCTCTTGACCGATGGGTGTCGCATATGCCTTCAACCAGTCAATCGTTGCAGACATTGTAATGCCCCAAAACTGAAAAGTAGTGTGAGTGGTATACGTATGTGGCATTACGTACGTAAGTCGCCTCAACTTATTATCGAAGTGTCAGTTTCGATATATAAAAGGGTTGTTAATTTTATTTCTATTGGCTTCTGAAAATGTTGTGAAAGTTATGTTGTAGAAAGAGCACATGCAGCGGATCCCGTCGCGGCCGCTATTGATGAGGAACGAAAGCATCTAATGATGAAAGTTGTGAAAAAGAGACAATTAACATGACATGTTTGTTTGTTCAAAAATTCTGGTTCTTGGTTTTGTCCCATGTTTCAAGAGGAGTTACCGTTGAGACCCCGTGTAGAGAGTTACATTTGAGACTGTAGGCGACTTGCCTACAACAAATAATTGCATAGCCGTCCGGTATAATGTGTTAACGAAAAAATATTTATTCGCAAAAACTCACAATGAGAAGAAACTAAAAAACCAAAGAGAAGTAACAAAAACTAGGAGACTCTATAGTCTTACGGCAAAGATAAAAAAAACACATGCCCAGAAAAAAAAAACTCTCGCTCACTTTTGTTATCACTTTGCACCAGACATGAAAAACATCACTGCCACACAGCCCCCCCCCCCCCCCACCCCCCACCTTAAGGTGCGGAGCCCCAGGGATATCGTGATACTTGAATTTTATTCGACGTCCAGCTGTGGCGTGCGTCGGGTGTCTCGGGGGCGGTGACGTTGTTGTTTGTAGTCGCTGTAGCGTGCGTAGCTGCGTTCGCAAATCCTCTATCGCAGTTTTTAAATCTCTAATTTCGTTTCAACTTTTTGTTGTTTGCCGCGTTGCGACCGTGGCACAGTTTGCTGTTATAACATCAGTTTGGTCTTGCTGGTAATGGTAGTTATCGTACGTGGCATCTGTCGACGTCATTGCGACTGTTGCAGTAGGCTCGTGCGTCTCGTGGATTCTGTCTGCAGCGAGAAGCAGTTTGTCAACTGATCTTTCGTCGTATATAGCTAGTGTAGATCTTACTTGCGTTGGTAGCTGTTGTTGCCATATCCACGTCTATCAGAGACTGTCGAACTATCTTCTAGGCTGCGTAAATGACGCCAGTATTCTGACAGGGTCCTATCTCCCCGTTTCTCTTGGTACAGTACTTGTTTGACTCTGATGTCGACTGACTTCACACACCGAGAAATTAATTCTTATTTCAGTCTACAGCATGCTCCTTCTGTAGGCGGGTTCACTATAATGTCAGATATCAAAGCCGAGGTCTGATCGTCCAAATTACTTATCACCAATGTGAACTTCTCGTGATCACTGACTATTCTTTGTTGTAGAAATATATTTTCCATTACCGCGAACCATGTGTGTGGCTGAGAAGGAATGAATGGGGGGCGCTCGTAATTGCAACCGTTGAGTTGGTGAAGCGTTGACACCAGCGGCTAGTTCCATTGCTGTTGCTTGCTGTGGTTGTGCTGCAGTAGTCCCAGTTTCTGATGATGTTGCCTTGCTGGTGTGTGCCATGATTGTTGAACCAACGTCATTCCTTTGGTCCGGTATATGCATGAGGTTCATATCTTTCGAAATATGCAACTGTAAAGTTTCCATCTCATTCTGAAGCCTATGTATTTCTTCCGGTATCGAACCGCATTGTTTGTCGTCGTCGTTCATTGCTTTTGCAGTTATTGTTCGACGTAGCTAACGAAAGGTTTAAAGTTCCTTAATCGGAGGTCACCAATCATGTAGGCGACTTGCCTACAACAAATAATTGCGTAGCCGTCCGGTATAATGTGTTAACGAAAAAATATTTATTCGCCAAAAACTCACAATGAGAAGAAACTAAAAAACCACAGAGAAGTAACAAAAACTTGGAGACTCTATGGTCTTACGGCAAAGATAAAAAAACAACACATGCCCAGAAAACAAACTCTCGCGCACTTTTGATATCACTTCTAACCAGACATGAAAAACATCACTGCCACAAGACATCGGGGAGTTAACCACCATTGAGGTCACGGGGTAACGACAGTCAGTTCGTGACACTCGGGAAGTGTCAGCCTATTTGGAATTGGCGCTCGAGTGATTTAATGTCGGATTTGGGCTTCTAAGGTTGTTAGTTGAACCAGTGATGGGGTTATGGCCTATATGGGAAGTTATATGTGATTATTGCGCGAGGTGTATTGTTCGAAATTGGTAGAGGGATGTGCGATGATAGTTGGAGTTTGCGTGTAAGACAGGCTAAGAGATTGATTTTTCTCGCGTTTTAATGTGATTAGTGATAGTGCAAGGTTTGGTCGAGCTAACCTTGGAGCTACTCGCAGTCAGGCGTTCCATATCTTGTGCTAAGGGGAGGTTCATTTCACTCTTGATTGTGTGTATTTGGTATCGCCTTCAAGCGAAGACTTTGTGAGTGATAGGTTTAATAAGGGTAAGCACAAAGGTACATGTGCCGTTGCCGCTTCTGTAATAAGGATTTGCTAAGGCTTTGGCGTGAGTGTGCGACTGTATTGGTTCTAATTGTGGAGAAATCCTAAGGTAATAGAATCCCCGGCTGAAAGAACTCTCAAATTGAAGTGCAGCCTGTGATTATCGTGTAATTATTGTGAGAATGGACGTTCCAGTTTGATTAATGTAAACGGGAGAACAAATCTGTGTCAGATACTTTGTGACACGCGCGAATTGGTGTAATAGTAATTTTCCATCCGATGAAATTGACAGAACCAAGACCTATTAACTGAGTAGAGCACGTTAATTGTCTCTTTGAAATTGTGAGTGCTGAGTGTTTTAAATTTGGTATAGAGGGTCCGCGTATGTCAATGCCTGAAGAGGGAGAGATTTGCTTTGATTTGAGTGAATATTAATGATACACTCCTGGAAATTGAAATAAGAACACCGTGAATTCATTGTCCCAGGAAGGGGAAACTTTATTGACACATTCCTGGGGTCAGATACATCACATGATCACACTGACAGAACCACAGGCACATAGACACAGGCAACAGAGCATGCACAATGTCGGCACTAGTACAGTGTATATCCACCTTTCGCAGCAATGCAGGCTGCTATCCTCCCATGGAGACGATCGTAGAGATGCTGGATGTAGTCCTGTGGAACGGCTTGCCATGCCATTTCCACCTGGCGCCTCAGTTGGACCAGCGTTCGTGCTGGACGTGCAGACCGCGTGAGACGACGCTTCATCCAGTCCCAAACATGCTCAATGGGGGACAGATCCGGAGATCTTGCTGGCCAGGGTAGTTGACTTACACCTTCTAGAGCACGTTGGGTGGCACGGGATACATGCGGACGTGCATTGTCCTGTTGGAACAGCAAGTTCCCTTGCCGGTCTAGGAATGGTAGAACGATGGGTTCGATGACGGTTTGGATGTACCGTGCACTATTCAGTGTCCCCTCGACGATCACCAGTGGTGTACGGCCAGTGTAGGAGATCGCTCCCCACACCATGATGCCGGGTGTTGGCCCTGTGTGCCTCGGTCGTATGCAGTCCTGATTGTGGCGCTCACCTGCACGGCGCCAAACACGCGTACGACCATCATTGGCACCAAGGCAGAAGCGACTCTCATCGCTGAAGACGACACGTCTCCATTCGTCCCTCCATTCACGCCTGTCGCGACACCACTGGAGGCGGGCTGCACGATGTTGGGGCGTGAGCGGAAGACGGCCTAACGGTGTGCGGGACCGTAGCCCAGCTTCATGGAGACGGTTGCGAATGGTCCTCGCCGATACCCCAGGAGCAACAGTGTCCCTAATTTGCTGGGAAGTGGCGGTGCGGTCCCCTACGGCACTGCGTAGGATCCTACGGTCTTGGCGTGCATCCGTGCGTCGCTGGGGTCCGGTCCCATGTCGACGGGCACGTGCACCTCCCGCCGACCACTGGCGACAACATCGATGTACTGTGGAGACCTCACGCCCCACGTGTTGAGCAATTCGGCGGTACGTCCACACGGCCTCCCGCATGCCCACTATACGCCCTCGCTCGAAGTCTGTCAACTGCACATACGGTTCACGTCCACGCTGTCGCGGCATGCTACCAGTGTTAAAGACTGCGATGGAGCTCCGTATGCCACGGCAAACTGGCTGACACTGACGGCGGCGGTGCACAAATGCTGCGCAGCTAGCGCCATTCGACGGCCAACACCGCGGTTCCTGGTGTGTCCGCTGTGCCGTGCGTGTGATCATTGCTTGTACAGCCCTCTCGCAGTGTCCGGAGCAAGTATGGTGGGTCTAACACACCGGTGTCAATGTGTTCTTTTTTCCATTTCCAGGAGTGTACTTTAAAGTGGCAGTGACGCTTAGGTTTCTTGTTTCTTTTTTCTACTCGCTTCCGCTTAGTGGGGAAGTAGTTTACCACCAGCACTCACGCCTGACGAAACTTTCTGGATAGATTGAAAATTAAGAAAATGTCTAAATAAAATAATGCTCAAGCCCTGTACATGGTAAAGGAAAAATTGGTGTCTCGTGTTATCATTTCTCCCCATATAACATAACTTGAAAATACGATAACAGAATCTCTGAATCTCAAAAAATAAAAAGGTTAAAGATTATGCAGTGAATCAAAACGGTAAAGTACAAGTAGGACAAAGAATATTCAAGTGAAAGATAAGTCACACTGAGCGTTTGTTACGATAATTACGTAAAGTTCGGCTTAAAGTATATGAAAGAGGTTTTTGTCTGACTGTTTAAGTGATAAAAAGTGGTAAAGTTAAGTTATGGGGAATTAATAAACTATGAAGGTTGTAGCATAAACCATCATGATTGATAGAGTGCAAATAGCATTATCCATTGTGTGTATTCGTAAAATGAAAGAAGCAAGGATAGAGCTGCAGTGCAGTGACTGTATAGGATTAATAATCTCTGACTAGCAACGCCCAGTCAACACGAAAAATTATATCGCTGGCGTGCTCTTACGAAAATTAAACTAACTGAAACTGGTAGCTAACAAAGTTCAGTCTATATTGATTGCCTCAGTGGGGTTCTATTAAAAGGAATGCTTAAACTCCACGTTGGATAGTTTTCAAGCAGGGAAAAAGATAAATCCAAGGCATCAGCGTTGGAGTGTTGGATTACCTAAGCGAGGTTTCCGATCACGTTGCTGTGAAGTGTGGCACATCACAGTGAGTTGGGTTTAATTGACTTAAGTAGCGCATCCTAATCAGACAGGGTTTCTGCTTGATTCCATCGACTACAAGACTACTGTTAGTGTTAGCTTGCTGGTCGAACCTGCAAAATCTTGTGATAGTCAGATGCGTTAACTACAATTTATAATCGGGAGCTAACACTAGCCGATAAAACCAGAATCCGTTTGTACTACTGGTGGTCTAGTTGCATCTTCGGCGGTAGCTATTGTGCGAGTGGCAAGCAATTGGTTAAACTTTCCATCCTCACAACTATTTGCAGATAGCTGATATAGTACACAGCGTTGCGGAACTCTATTGTGTCGTTACGCGTTTTAATACACTTGTCATCTCTGTGTATCAGTGCCATCCCAACCAGGTTTGACACACTGATAAATAGTAGTCGCTTTAGCAGGTGTTGTTGGCTAGCGCAGTAACTATAATTTAGCAGACACACCACCACCGAGGAGCAGTACAACATGTCTAGAGGCAACGCGGTAAGGGGAACGCCTTAGACACACTGTCCAGCGAGTGCAGCGAGGTGGAGGTTCCCCGGTGTTTTGGGGTGTCACTATGTGGGGCCGACGTACACCGCTGGTGGTCATGGAAGGCACCGTAACGGCTGTACGATACGAGAATGCCATCCACCGACCGATAGTGCAACCATATCGGCAGCGTATTGGCGAGGCATTAGTCTTCATGCACGACAATCGTGCACATGACTTTCTTCAGGATAACGACATCGTTCGACTAGAGTGTCCAGCATGTTCTCCAGACATGAACCCTATCGACATTGCCGTTGAGGAGTTGGACAATCTGGACCAACAGTTACTTGATGAATTTGTGGATAGTATGTTAAGACGAATACATACATCTGTCAATGCAAGAGGACGTGCTACTGGATATTAGAGGTACCCTTGTGTACAGCAATTTAGACCACCACCTCTGTAGGTCTCGCTGTACGGTGGTACAACACGCAATCTGTGGTTTTCATGAGCAATAAAAGGACGAAAATGATGTTTATGTTGATCTCTGTTCCAATTTTCTGTACAGGTTCCGGATCTCTAGGAACCAATGTGATTGAAAACTTTTAGGGGTGTATAATAAGGAATATAAGAGTTCACGCCAAAATTCAGTGATGAAGCTTCTCTGGTTATCAGCTGAAGGAAAGTGACGACTTTAAGCAACTTTTCAACAAATATCAGGCGAAAACTAACTTTCTGTGAAATGTGATATTTCATAGCTACTGGAGTGTAACCTCCTCTTCCGAGGGAGTACCGACCCCCATAATCATAGCTTGGCAAGAGATTGTCCACGCTATGGTAGCGGGGCAGGTGCAGCTGTCGAGGTCGGTACTTCAATAATTGTGCTGCATGTTCATTAGGTGTGCTGCCCACACAAGAGGCATTTTGATATAGACGAATGTAGATGTGACACAGGGATATTCTGTCCACAGGAGGAAAGAACACACGAACCTACGAGCTGCCACCATCCATCGCAGCACAGTCCTGCCCTCACCACCATGGGTAACAGAGCTCGAATCACTTATGGGAATAAAAGCATGTCTGCTGAGCTAGAGCAGGTATGCAGTACTTTCTGCTGATTGATTACGTGACGATGTGAATAAAATGGAGCTGTCCAGAGGAGCAAAGGAAGCACTCAGAAAATTCGGAAAGAAAAATCAAGACTCGCCAAGTTTGTTTCAGATACAGGAGAAATGTAAGTTGGGGAAAGATATGGACCATATCCTTTCCAAAGGAGCCGTCTCTATGTTTGTACTAATCGATTTAGAGGAAACATGGAAAATCTAAATCTGGGTGACCGCACTCGGGTTTGAACCACTACCCTCGTGAATATAATTCCTGTACGTTAACCACTGCGCAACTTAGTTGATTCTAATATAATCGAAGGAGAAATTAATGAGCCCCTAGAGCATAAAAATCCTTGTCAAATTGGAAGTGAAATATGTTTCTGCTATTTAATATAGGACTTACAACTGCACCACTGAGAAAAGAAGCTATTAAGTATGTTGGTTGATGCACATCTAGAAATCTCCGCTTATGCAGAGACATCTAGCCTCATTCGTGATGGGAGTGGCACCACTATACGTAATACAGTCCTTAATCCCCATTTACACAAGGAAGTCGATTTGATCTCGATCTGCTTGGAGTATTGAGAACATAATGCTATATCGAACCACATGTGAAGTTATGGCATCGATATACCGCTCTGGATGTCAGAAAGATCTCTACCAGGTGACCTTGCCGGTAAACATATCAAACCCCACAGTATCACACGAATTTAATTACAGTTGTCACGCAACAGATAATTTAACGAATTTAATTTACTAAGCAGGGGTGTTCCTAGCAACTGTAAAGCATGTGTGCTGTAACTCGTAAGATGACAAAAAATAGGGCGTTCATCAAACTGATAAATGAACTAATTGTTGCTATAAAACTCGCTTTATTACAGTTAACAGCAGGCTTCAAAAGACTGGACGAAGACAGGAAACGTGGTTGTGATGAAATGGAAATATGAAGGCCTCGGTAAGGATAGAATACTGGGTTTGAAGTGATAATGTTTAAGTCAACACAACATTTGGTAGCCGGGCGGAGTGGCCGAGCGGTTCTAGGCGCTTCAGTCTGGAACCACGCTGCTGCTACGGTCGCAGGTTCGAATCCTGCCTTGGGCATGGATGTGTGTGATGTCCTTAGGTAAGTTAGGTTTCAGTGGTTCTAAGTTCTAGGGGACTGATGACCTCAGCAGTTAAGTCCCATAGTGCTTAGAGCCATTTGAACCGTTTTAAACATTCGGGAAAACAGCTAATTTCACTGAGGTCACACAGTGATTGCCGAATGTTAATCAGAGAAGAAAGGAAGAACAACAAAAGGAATCATGTCTCCACTCATTCTCTTGATTGAGCATATATTCAGCTTTGGATAGTTAATAAATGCACTTCAAGTAAGAATGTGAAGTATCTAACGTCAATACGAAATCTTCGTGTACAGCCTATCATTCATTTTTCGAACGCTGCAGTTGTTCACCGTAGTTAGAATTATTACCGGTGCCAGTGAGTGATGAGCTCAGATGGTTGAAATGGCTCTAAGCACTATTGGACTTAACAGTTGAGGTCATCAGTCCCCTACACTTAGAACTACTTAGACCTAACTAACCTAAAGGCATCACACACATACATACCCGGGGCAGGATTCGAACCTGCCTCGTGATCCTGGACTGAAGCGCCTAGAACCGCTTGGTCACAACGGCCGGCACGAAAAGGACAGCCGGGCGCACTTTTGCACCATAGTAGTCACCGCAGGAGCATGCGGTCCAAGCCGCGGAGGTACTGGACAAAGTAAGGAAAGAGCCAGGACGAGGGAGCCTTGGCATATTGTTCTTGTAGCCAGAGGAAAAAAATAGTTCTCAAGATTTCTTTCACAGAGTTGGGTAGTTATGTGAAGTCATAGTTATTCCCAGTAAAGGCGAAGGGCAGTCCATCAGTTTTTCAAGGCTCTCATACCTTTCCTGCTTCCGCTAAGATGGGTAACAGCTTGGCTAGGGAAAACATTTCTCAGAAGTACTGCTGGTGGCCAGACACTGGGAAAAATAGATGTTTTGTTTGGACCACGCTCCATGAGGTCATAAAACGGCAGTTTCAGTGTTCTTGGCGAAAACTCCACACAAACTTTTCCACGCTTCTCAAATAGTGTGGGGAGCACAACCCTCAGTGGCAAACTGTGGAGGATTGTGAACGAGATTCAGTTTTATTCTCCAGAGGAGATTTGGTTCTTCGGACTTTGGGCTCGACGGTGTATCCATCTGGGGGGAGATGATGGAGGTCCACCATCCGATTCGGCCCCCGGGTGCACTGGACATTGCATCTAGAGTATACAGTCAGCATTTCACAGCACTGGAACGAGGAATCCATAGAGTGAACTCTCTTACGCTCTTGCACACGCGTAGCAGCAGCAGCAGTTGTCATCTGATTCAACCGCATTGCAGTAGTTTGTTTCCCGGTTTAGTTTGCAGTCACCGTCTTTCTTGTAAGCCAGTATCGGATCACTTCACAGTTAAATCGTGTCATTAGCATTGGTTAAACTTTGTCAAGCGCCAATTAAATCGCTTTATTTTACGAATACGAGATAGAGTATAACCAATGTATTTTTTTACCTATATACCATGTGACTCATGTTTTTATGAATTAATCTCTCGTGATAATTAATTCTGTCATTCAAGGTCACAAGATCCATTCATCAAATTTGATTATATTACTTACATATGTGGGAGATTAGGTCGCAAGAGCCCTTCATCACCTTTCATTATTTTACTTAAATGTGCAGGAGAATAGACCAGTACTGCAGTAACAAGTACAATGTGTTGTCTTCAGTTTCACAACACAGGGTCACATTTTACAGTCACTTGCGTTACAATCTGTTGTGTTTAATTTTCATAGCAGTGTCACTGAAAGGGTGAATCTGTGTCTTACAGTTATTGAGAGACAGGGACTGATTAAAGATATCTACATCCTGCACATGTGACCACGTGTAAAAAAATCTTTCTCCGCCAGGATCTAGGATCTGTTTGGAGCTTTCGTGACTCCCACGATCTGGAATCCATTTGGAAAATTTGTGACTAGTCACGTCATTATCGATGAATGAATGTTGCGTAGAAGTCATTGCCTGGCAGGCTTGTATTTTTCTTGACAATTTTAATTTGCTGACTGCTAATTTTTCGATTAATTACGATTTAGTTTCATGTGACAGGGTTGTGAAGCATCAGTGCCGCTGCAGCTGTTATGGCTAGCGCGAATTTACTAATCCATGTATCTTTTATTCCTTAGGTTAATAACTTTGGGTGTAAAACATTTTTGGAAGCTGACTATAAACAGCCGTCAAGTCATGAATAAAATGTATGTTTGGCCATCAGCCGCTTTTATTTTAAACCCAAATATTGGCCATTTTCAGTCATGGACCATTTTCACAGATGAGGGTTAAAGTGGTTTAGGACACACCATTGCATTTTCCAGTACTTACACAATATGTAGAGCCTATCATGAGTATCAATATACCACGAAGGTCTTTTAGAAGCAAACACGCTAGTAATAAGTGTCACGTTGTAAGTTGGCAGAATAAATGAAGGTTAATTTCCCACCTTATATTTGAGTTATATACATCACAACAGGAAGGTGAATATGACATCTAACTTACTTTGGTGGTAATGAGCAGATTTGCCTATAAGTATGTAATGCCAAAGGGATGGCACTCAGCCGGTCAGAGTGGCCGAGCGGTTCTAGGCGCTACAGTCTGGAGCCGCGCGACCGCTACGGTCGCAGGTTCGAATCCTGCCTCGGGAATGGATGTGTGTGATGTCCTTAGGTTAGTTAGGTTTAAGTAGTTCTAAGTTCTAGGGGACTGATGACCTCAGAAGTTAAGTCCCATAGTGCTCAGAGCCATTTGAGCCATTTTTTGATGACACTCATTCGACGGTATTAACACATCACCCCTATGTAACGCATGTCAATGAGCAGAAGGTGACACACGCAGCGAGAGGAAACGTTTTGTATGGTGGCAGGTGTGGGCAGAAGCAGAGGCCGCACCACAGGAGGCAGCACAAAAAGCTCTTACGGGCTGTCCCATGGACAGGTGACGCCAACTGGAGAGCATGTAATGACCAGTGACACAGTCGATCACCCGAACAGCGAGTGGCACACATGTGATGTATGCATGTAGCTTTTATGCGTATGGAGGGGGCACAAACTGTACGATTGGTGGAAACGAATTAGGAAGGAGTAAAGTGCCGAGATATCGACACAGTTTATTGGTAGGGCCCTTGCAATTGGCAGAGAGAGTTACCACAAAATAAGGGGAACGCTCCTTTTGGTCGAAAAAAGCTGTAATGTGGGGAACGAAAGAAGCCAGGTGGGGAGACAGTTCAGCTACAAGAAAGACAAGAGCGAAATTTTTGGGGACTCTTCTCTGAACTGTCATCGTGTGCAGAACAGGGTGCATAACGCTATGTACGAAGCAGATGAGAAATTTGTGTGAAAACTGCGTTCACTGCAGCTGAAGTTCGGCTAGAAATTAGCTGTCGCGTCGTTGAGCTCCAACTGTGGAGAAACGAAGCAGCCAGTTAGTTAAATGTTCTTTTAAATGTTCTTGAGAGGACTAAGAGGGCATTTTAATATGCATGCTGCTCCAGCCATGTGCGTGCATATCGCCATATTCCAACTCTAGAGGTGAGTACATGTTTCTTGCATAACAAGAAACATAGGGAGAGTTTCTGCTGGAAGTATTTCAGAGGGTGAGAGCAGCCATGGAGACAACACCTCACCGCAGCTAAAGTAAATTTCGTGAGCAGAAGCTTGAACTTGTTGGTTCACCAGCTTGTGTCCACTGTAAACTCAAGTGCCCTTAGGTAATCTTTTGCTCAACTTGTGACAAAAAACTAACCATCCTCCATAGACTTGATTGTCATCCTTAATAGTGCCGAACTTTGAACCGGAATCGGATGATTTATCGTACTACTGGCCCACATCATGACGCAGTTGTAAAAATAATTTTTTTAAGAAACTTCTAGTTAAAATTTACCATTGTTGTATTTAGGATTATTTCACTTTCTGAAGACGAGATGCGTTTGTTTGACAACTGCCGAAACATTGTCACATTGTAAACTGTGTAAATGCGTGTATTTCTGTGAAAAGATTGCAACATTAAACCAAAAATATTTACAGCTTACACAGTTATTGTAGTGTCCTCAAAACCTTACAACCTGTTATTACTATGTTTGCTTCTAAAACTCCTGTGTCATATATTAATATTCATGACATGCTATGCGCATTAAGTAATGACAACTGTAGTGTTGTGGCTTAAACCGTTTAATCTTTATCCTTGAAGATGGTCCATGACTGAAACCACTCGATATTTGAATTTAAAATAAAAGCGGCTGACGGTCACACGTGCAATTTATACAATTTTGTGCATGTTGGTATGTGATTTTTTACCACTTGCTGTGTTTTTTATGGCGTCGGTACGAGCGTTGTTATTTTGGAAGGGTTATTTAATACAAGTGTATCAATATAGGAGACATTTTCCTTTTGGTTAATAAGCAATTTTCAATTTGGTTTATAATAGTGATATGGTAAAACTACACTTGAATGATAACAAGGAACAAAGCAAGGCAAGAACGCAAGGGGGGTGGAAATAAGGATTTCGGTATGGATGAAGTGCAAACCACGGTGGTAGATGAATTCGGAGACGAACCGATTAACACTCGTGCTGAGGCCGGAGTTGTGACGGTGTAGGGAAAGCAGCATGAGATTGTGTGGAATAGTTCGACGTGTACGATGACTAGAAACAGTAGTTAAGAGTCTCAAGCGCGATATCAAGAAATAATGAGAGTGACGTTGAGCAGTAAATTTACGTGCCTCTGCTCCAGAATTATCAAAGAGGATGAGAACGAAAATAGACAAAATTTTGAAATTTTTAAACGACAGCAAGGTAAGGAAGGAAAGAGAAGAAAATAAGTTTTTTTAAACAGTGGAAGGTAAAAGAATGAAAGAAACTAAGGAAAATAAAAAAAATTTTGAAACAGGTAGAAGAAAACAGACAAAAAACGGAGGAGGAAAGACTGAAGCTCGACAAGGACTAAAGGAAAGTTATAGACAATATCAAGGACGACATAACAAAAGTTCAGTAGACAGCAACAAATCAAAAGATGGCAAATTCCGCGACGCAAGACGCAGGAGTATCTCATAGAGAAGGACTAGGAGCGAGGAAGAAGGCACTAGTTTCACAAAAACAATCGAGACAAGCCGAACAGGCAGCCTGCCGACGGAAAAGGTAGCTGCGGCGCAGGAGCGTTGGAAGAAATTGAGAAAGATACGCAAGAACAAGTATCGCTACGAGAGTAGCAATATGAAGAACTAACAGAAGTATTCACGAAACAATACATAGCAGAGCTAAATTATTAAAGACGTTAAAGAGACACGAGATCACATGAAGTGCTATGAAATTCGCTCCATGAAGACAGATCCATCACACCATCAGCAGGAAACGAGTGGGGCAAGAAGGGGACACGGAGAGAAGACATTCAGATATAACCGTGTATGTGCACACCATAGAATCATTACTGTCATGCGACCGTTGCATGCCCATAGCAAATAAACACAACACGAATCACCAGCCGTGACTCGGAGCCGGAACCGTCGCATAATTGTATACCATTACGAAGATATGTATCCCACGGTAGTGAGGAAAATAGTTCAGAAATACGTGGTAACCACTCGTGTAATATGCCATACTCCACCGTGAAGAACTTCGCATTTAAGAGGGAAGTGAACACACAATCGAGGACAGCGATGTGGGCTTCGACCACAAACATTTCTTGTGTGTTCAAAACTTTCAAAACTATGGGGACTACAGTAATACTTTATATCTGAAGCCGTGGACCGCAAAATTTGATACCTCGATACTCCCTTCTGGACATTATGATATAAGTTAGAATTAATCTGTGGATACACGGAAGATTCAGTCGCGAAGAAGGTGAGTGCTATTGCGGATACGTGCAGAACATGCCAAAGATTTAGAGGTGCATTCCTCGCCAGTTATTGATCACGAGAGACGCATGGAAGAATAAATGTGGAGATCATCAAGACTTGGAATCATCGGAATTCGGGAGCCTTGTGAAAATGTTCGTGTCACTTCTCAAGAAAACCAGTTTCTGGATGAACCATGTAGTAACAGCGAAACTATCCGATTCTACATAGAACTGTCATTCAGTTACCAGCAGGTACTTGAAGGAAGATGGGAAGACAATTCTGAAGCGTTTAAAAGCATTTCGCATGAACTGGAGTATGTCTCCGAAACGAACGACGCACGAGAGAATAAATATAGAAACGGATTTTCAGGACGTGGTTGAGGAAGCAACAAGCAGAGGTACCCTCTCAAGATAGGTAGAACAGCTGGGACAGACTTCATAGAGTAAACGGCAACTGACATTTCGACTGAAACTGGTGAGAACTAGACCGATGACAGCAACCGACCGAGACATGAACACCGTAATCAGAAGCCATCTCATATTTGAAGGACGGTTGACGCAGGCTGGGCTCAAAAGACACCCGCGGCAATAATCGGTCCGAGCTATAAATAATTACTGGAGGATGAGGATCTTAGCCGGCCGCTATTAGAGGAAGAAGAAGAGGAAGTCAGGCAAGATCTCCACCCTACCATACACGTTAGCACATGTGATGTACAGGTGAAAGATATATTTGACATAACGTCCATATCAGATTCTGCATATCGGAAGTGTTCCGAAAAATCATGTTGGCAGGTACTGTCGCTCAAGAAGACGAGAATAAAAGGAAAAGTTACTGAAATACAACTCCAAACTCTCTGGAATTTGTGTGTAAAGGTCACACGTTAGGAACGTACTTCCTGGTAGTGCTGAATTTCGCTACTGACCTGATCCTCAGAACGTATTCCTAAAAAAAAAACAGCAGGCGATACTAGATCCTGAAATCACGATACGGAAAGACCCGCTCAGACAGATAAGATTCGAATAGCTTGCTATTAGATGGCATGTTTCTGCCACCTGCCTGAACCTAACCTAGGGAAGAAGTAGAAGGAGCCAAACCACAACGCTATAACCAGGAGACCAGTGGTCAAGACGAGCAAGAGATATGGAGACAGACATAATTGTGATAGAGGAGAAAACAAAGCAACTCCAGAACATTATAGGTGAAGAAAGAGAAGAGTTAAATGATATTTTGGCAGCCAACCACAACAAAGAACTTCGGGTTCGCGTCCAGGGTATGAAAACACAAGAAATTCTTTTCATCAGCATATGCTATTCTGTATGCAAATAGTTACGAAGTGTTCTAGGAAATTAGAAAGATAGTATAGAATGATATAACACGATAGTTCAGCCGGAGACAGCCAGGCCAGAGAAACTGAAGGAACTCCTACTGAATTTTAACACAGTAACAGTATTCTCGTCGATTGATTTCAAATCAAATATGTGGGAATTCCTAAGGGACCAAACTGCTCAGGTCATCGGTCCCTAGACTTACACACTACTAAAACTGACATACGCTAAGAACACGTTTTTTCACTTCCTGCTTATTTTTCATGACCCAGCCTCTTATTTCTTATGGTGGCTCTGTACATGCCACTTGGGCGCTGTGACTGGTTTCAGGATCCGTAGTGGCTTGGTATACCACTCCGGCTCCCGTCCCACTCACACCGTTGACCATGTCCCGCCACGTGGAGGCGGGCTCTATTTATTTTTGGTTTACATATTATTGTTACATGTGCAGCATCTTAAAAACCTTAGAATTAATATAATGGAAGTAGGAAGGTGAAATACAAAAAATTTGGTAATTAAGGAGGATTTGAAAAGAAGTCAGGAAAGATTATAGTATGAGAGATTCCCGCCACCTGTTTGTGGGAGGCGGCCAGGGTCTTGGAATGAACTTCAAGTCGCTGGCCGCCTCTCACGATTCCTTTTATATGTCTACTACCCTTAATCTAAAACAAGAATAAAAACAGACGTGCACTCCTTGCCCAGCCCAATTTACTCATCCCTGTCAACAGTCCGGTGATTATCACCTCCCAGCTACGCAAACAACCCAGCCTGAACAGTGTGGTTTTCCCAGATCTACATTAACCTATCCGTCGAGTTGAGCTCAGATTACAGGGACGACAATTAAGATCCTTCTGTCCAGGCTGTAAGTCGCCGCTCACCAGGAGGCGTAGGTACGCTGAAAAGTTACCTAACTTTAAGCTTTTCTTCGAATGCTACTGACCTGGTGGGACCACCTCACGTATGGGGCGTGGAGATGCAACTTATTATTTACATAATTATGTAAAGTTATGGTGCTATCTATTTTTATGTGCTGGATCATATGCACCTAGTTTCGGCTTTTCTGGACCATGTATTGTACTGTTATGCGAGGAGCCACTACGGATCATCAGCGCGAGACGGCTTAAGATCCATTTCATCCCAAAAGTCGGTGTCTGTGGCTGATGGTTTCAGTAGTATCATCCATCCCATGGGCACTCTGCCGTCTTTGTATACTGACTTGCCTTCTGTAGGGTCTGTTTCCTAGGTATTCCGTGTGCAGGATCTTGGAGTTTTCGTCGGTCAATGTGTTTAGGTCAGTCGACTGGTTAGGGTCGCGTAGTACAGCGTACAAAGTGTTATCCAGGTGGCTTACGTGTAATGTATGTATTATGTTTGTGGGCTGTCCGTAGAATAAGACGATGTGTTCTGGGGTACCTTCTGCCGCGCATGTGCACCTAGTAATCTGTTGCAGACTCACGCGACTCAAGTGCGTGGGATAAGGGCCATGGTCTGTGAGGAAGTGCACCACACCGCGGTTGCGATAGATATGCTTTAGTTTTAATCTTTCCTTAATATAAGGGAAGACGTTGTAAACTCGGCGGCCCTTATCACTATTGGCCCACTCCCACTGCCAGGTATCCACTCTTCATGCTCTTAGTTGGCGTGTTGTCTCATGCGGTACACCAGTGATTTGCCGAACCTGGTCTAGTTTCCCCACCCTAAGCCAGTACATTGCCGTACGGTATCTGATGGTTATATCTATCTGGAAGATTCCCATCATAACGCATATTGCACCAACCGACGTTGTGATGAAAGCCCCGTTAATCGAAGCAGAACGCTTCTTTGCCCACGACGTACGACGGTTCTGTTGGCAGAAAGTCTAAGTCTGTGGTCCCACATGATAGCAGCAAAGCACAGCACTACTAAGAACGACACACACACACACACCCAAGCCCGATGGAGGACTCCAACGTCCGGCGGGAGGGACCGTGAAATCAGTGACATAGCGGCTCAAACCGAGCGGCCACTCCGCGCGGTTCGATTGATTTGCGTTCTAGTTTCTGTAAAGACAAGTAGCTCCATACCTAGATTGTTGTAAGTACATGACGTTCCTGGCATTCGGAAGATACTACCAATTGGACTGACTACCGTTTGGATTGTACATATCATAAGCGGCGTTCATACGTGGCCTGGGTAGTATTTTTAGCGTCTGTCTGAGATGCTATATGGATTATCTTTTGATAGCGGACGCTTCATGGGAGGAACACAATAATTTTTTTGCACCAGGTGCCACAGACTCTTAAAGAGCA
Source organism: Schistocerca americana (assembly GCF_021461395.2). Classification (NCBI taxonomy): domain Eukaryota; kingdom Metazoa; phylum Arthropoda; class Insecta; order Orthoptera; family Acrididae; genus Schistocerca; species Schistocerca americana. Next base: position 526,760,650 of record NC_060122.1, read on the forward strand.
CAGTGTAGCCATAAAGGGAGATAAATCATGTTTTGGAACTTCAGAGATCAAGTTTCTTGGACAAATTATTACAGGTGAAGAGATCTCTCAGAATCCGGAAAAGATAGACAGCATTGAGAAATTTGTGAGGAGAACCATAAAAAAGCAACTGAGAGGTTTCCTTGGAATTATCACTTTTTATGAATGATTCATGAACATGACTTCATTGGCATCACCACGACTCTGCCGAGTGCCAACGAGTAAGAAGGCACAGTAGTCTTAGGATGCAACCTAAGAACAAGAATTACAGTCCTTAAAATCAGCTTTGAAAGAAGCACCGATATTGTCTCATCTCAATTTGTTGGTGGAATATTTTATGGCAACGGACATTGCAAGTATGGGTTTAGCAATCGTTATTTTCCAACTATGTGAAGAAACAAGGAGTCTTGTGTTATCAGATAATGAAATGAAGTGCTAGGTCACTTAAATGGTGACTCTGGCTGTCATATGCGAGTTTCAGAAATTTATGATTTTCTTGTCCAGATGGAAGACAAGGATCTTCATAGACGACAAGGCTCTGTAATTTCTTTTAACAGCAAAACTCGTGCCAAAGAGGTTTGGCACGATGGCTACTTTTCATTCACGAATTTCGTTTCACTATCTTATACATACTAGGCAGGACGAATTTTATTGCAGATGCCTTGTCATGATCACCATTTAGCTTAGTGGAAGGTGTAAACGAGGAGCTGGATGACAACCGCTTTACTTTGTTCTATATGAGAAGAGTGGCGTTGGATAATTACATGACGAACAGCATCAATGAATAGGACGGGGATCCTGCCTTGTTATCATTCAAAAGAAAATGGAAAGAATGTTGGCAAGCAGCCATTAGACAGTTTTACTTGCAACAAGGTAAGATGGTATACGCATCTGTATTAAGGTCACTTTGGCCCAGGAAGTGCTTCTTGAAGTTTGCGACACTCTGTCATTTTAGTAATATGGAGAGATGAATTAGGAGAGTTTTTGCTGTCTATATGCCCTACCAGAAGGCCAAAAGTTCTGCCATAAAGATGCAGACACTCCTGTACCTGATTGCGCTCAGGAAACTAAAACATCAGTGGCAACAGTTTTGATGCGAAGCCCCCTACGCACATTTCAAGTTTTCTGTTATATCACGGTAGACATGTAGCTGACTTCAGAGTTCATGACACTCACGCCGTCAAGGAAAGCCTAAGAGTATCAAAAGCACTGTACGTAGACTTCTTGCCACAGATCAACCATGTCAGTCTCAAAATTTCGGATAACAGAGCGCAATATGGATCAGAAAGGTGAAAAGCTACATTGAGGTGGTGTAGAATTAAATCTATCTGTATCTCGTCCCAATACCGAGCCTCAAACCAGTCGGAGCATGTAATGAAGGACCTAAGAAACTTGTGCAGTATTTACTGAGCAAAACATCTCACTACTTGGGATGCATTCTTCCAAAATATACAAGACGTAATGACTGAGTCTCTACAGGGAGTTGCGTCGCTGGCTCCATTCACTATGTTATGAAACTGTCAGCCCAAAAAACCTAATCAGAGGAGTAGTCGACATTCCGCCTGGGGCACGTGATCAGCACCATTCAGCTAGTAGAGAAAGCATTCCTAAGAATCAGGACCCAGCAAGGCAACGGAAGAACTGCTTCGATAGAGGCACAAAAGCGTGAATTCTATGTGGACCTGAAAGTTCTGATGAAGTCGTTCAATCTGTCAAATAATGCCTTTGACGAGAGAAAGGTCACAGTTAGTAATAATTGACGGAAAGTCATCAGGTAAAACAGAAGTAACTTCTGGCGTACCCCAAGGTAGTGTTGATGGCTCTTTGATGTTTCTGATCTACATAAACGATTTAGCACACAATCTGGGCAGCCCTCTTAGACTGTTTATAGAATACACTGTCGTTTACCCTCACGTAATGTCATCAGATGATCAAAACTGATTGCAAAATGTTTTAGGCAAGATTTCTGTATGGTGCAAATGTGACAATTGACTCCAAATCATGAAAAGTGTGAAGTCATCCTCATGAGCACTAAAGAGAATCTGCTAAATACCCCTTGCACGATAAATCGCACAAACCTAAAGGCTGTAACGTCAGCTACACACTTAGGGATTAAAATCTTAAACATTGCTTCTAAACAACAACTGTATAAATCTGAAGAGGTTGAAAAAATCAGCCAACCAGTTGCAAAACAAAGGTTTATAAGTTCTTCACCTAGGTTTCAATATTTCTAAGAATATCTTTTGCAGAAGAATTATCCCAAGCCATGGCTTTAGATAATAGCCGGATTACGGTTTTCATACTTCTAAATGAATGATCACAAGTAAATGGCAACAGGTACAGGCTCTTGTGAATATAAAATTGTAACAGGAGTCATAGGATAAAATATTTGCATTACGTGTTACGTGTAGATCATGCCACAAACTAATGGCAGCTGTTTTGTCAATTTTATATATGGCAAGAGCTGCTCGGGTTCAGCTAATCTAATGCACCATCATGTGATGTAACAAGGCCCACTACTTCTGAAGATCTTTTCAGAAGTATCGAAATTTAGGTCAAGGGTTAATAAGCCTTTGTTTTGCAACTGACTGATTCTTTCCACCTTTTCACTTAGGGATTACAATTACGAATAACTAAAAATAGAACGATCACATAGATAATGTTATGGAGGAAACAAAGCAAAGACTGCGATTTACGGTCAGAACACTTAGAACATGTAGCAGATTCACTAAAGAGACTGCTTACATTACGCTTTTCTGCTCTCGTATGGAGTATTGCTGTGTGGTGTGGGATCTGAAACACATAGGATTGAAGGATGACATTAAAAACGTTAAAAAAAATGGTTCAAATGGCTCTGAGCACTATGGGACTTAACATCTATGGTCATCAGTCCCCTAGAACTTAGAACTACTTAAACCTAACTAACCTAAGGACATCACACACACCCATGACCGAGGCAGGATTCGAACCTGCGACCGTAGCAGTCGCGCGGCTCCGGACTGAGCGCCTAGAACCGCTAGACCACCGCGGCCGGCTCGTTCAAAAAAGGACAGCTGTTGTTTTTATTATCATGAAGTAGGGGAGAGAGTGCCAAGTGTATGATACACGAATTGGGGTGGCAGTCATTAAAACAAAGGCGTTCTTCGCTGCGGCAGGGCCTTCTCATGAAATTTCTGTCACTAGCTTCCTCCTCAGAGTGGGAAATTATTTTGTTGGTGCCCCACCTACATAGGCAGAAATGTTCGGGACGTCTTGCCAAAGGATTCTGTTTCTTCAGTATCCCTCCTATTCTTCATATTAATGTATTCTTCTTCTATATTTACTACACACTCTGCGGTTTCTCTCCACAATACACTAACTTGCTGTTGAATCTCCAAGCTGAAGTCACTATGTAGTGTTTCTAAATTAACGGACAGTGTTGTAGCAGTAGTGGACACCGGAAGATCGTGAGGAAGATCCCAGCAGAGGGGTTGAAACATCGATCACTGTACAGGAAATATGACGCGGCCTAATAACATAGAAGATTTTAACTTCTATTTTGATGCTGCTCATTCTTGTCAGACTTCTCGCACGCGTACGCGGTAATTTCTGCGTATCCGAATGAATGAACCTTGAATATTCATGGCACTTGAGCAAGACGTACAAGATATTAATGAAATTCGATAAACCTACGTACAAAATGTTCAAATGGCTCTGAGCACTATAGGACGTAACTGCTGAGGTCACCAGTCCCCTAGAACTTAGAACTACTTAAACCTAACTAACCTAAGGACATCACACACATCCATGCCTCAGGCAGGATTCGAACCTGCACCCGTAGCGGTCGCGCGGTTCCAGACTGTAGCGCCTAGAACCGCTCGGCCACCCCTGCCGGCAAACCTACGTATACACAACACAACAGTACACCTCAAAATACAGCATACACAAATAAAATCACTATAACAGATTCGAAAACTGAAGAACAACTGACTGATATAAAACAACTCTACTTACAGAAGTAAAATAAATGGGTTAGTTATTCACCATGAATCTCCAAGAAAAATATAAGAATCGCAGATCCTACTTGATCTTAACAATAAGCCTACTAGCGATCGGTAAATTTCATAAACTTCTCGCCTGAGTGGCAGTTTCTCATCATATTCTCCATTAAGTAGTGTGGAAAGTTGCGAGCGCAATGATTTGGTGCAGACGGCAAAACATCTGCTGGTGATTGCAGCAAGCTCCTTACTCTACATCTGCTGGCGAAGTTTACCACCATTGACTTCCTCAAAGTCTTCAGACCATAGCTTCAGAATCTCCATCCGAAAGTGCTCTCTTCAGATGCCGCAGGCAAAGCGCCCACTCCAGAAACCAACGTTTCTCTCCTCTCTACAAGTCCATGATGATCCTGCACGCCATGAGGAAGGCTTGTCAATGATGATGTTGTTAACAAAATAACCAACGTCTCACATAGTAAAAGTCTTACAACGTTAACCAGTTAACTAACTACCATGCAGACAGATGTGTGTTACACTCGCACTCTTCAGTTAAGTTTTACATTTCAGCCAATATGCTACTATGCACGCCTGAATGTCTTCGAAAAAGATGGATTCCTGACTTTACCTTGGCTGCCATTTTTAAAATTAACCTCTAGGCGCGCAGTCTGGAAGCGTGCGACTGCTACGGTCGCAGGTTCGAATCCTGCCTCGGGCATGGATGTGTGTGATGTCCTTAGGTTAGTTAGGTTTAAGTAGTTCTAAGTTCTAGGGGACTGATGACCACAGCTGTTAAGTCCCATAGTGCTCAGAGCCATTAAAATTAACCCCAGTGACACAGCTTTATAGACAAGAGGGTGTCCACTCAGCACTAAGTGGCAGCAGGAAGTCCGCCCATCACTTTTCAAAGACAGCCAAGAAATCCTGAACACAATGCTGCTGTATCGCTCCTCATAGTCCGCTGAGATTTGCATCTGTGGCTGACTTCATCTTCCACAGCGTTCTAGGAAAGCGATCTGTCGGCGAGAAACAAAGCGATTTTCACAAGTGACTTGACGAGATGGCACGTCTTGTAAAATCCAAGTTCCTGCGCACATGCAGCCGGCCGCGGTGGTCTAGCGGTTCTAGGCGCTCAGTCCGGAACCGCGAGACTGCTACGGTCGCAGGTTCGACTCCTGCCTCGGGCATGGATGTGTGTGATGTCCTTAGGTTAGTTAGGTTTAAGTAGTTTTAAGTTCTAGGGGACTGATGACCACAGATGTTAAGTCCCATAGGCTCAGAGCCATTTGAACCTGCGCACATGCAGGTGTTCATCACAGCACGTTATCCGACTTTTTTGAATGGTGGCCAGAACCCCGTATGGCGCAGGTTGCAATTATGTGGAAAACTGCCGGAGTGTTACTCCTAGGCATCTGAGCTAAACACCACTTGAGCTGTGGCATTATTCCTGCCCAAGCAGACAGTTCGCTGCATGCCCCACGCTCAAAGGCGAGCTGAAACTCTGAGGAGGGCTGCGGACAGACACCGAATCACTGCCCTGGGACTTTCTGCCTAACCCAGTTAAACTATGAAAAATAGCATAACTGTCTCCAGGAAAGAGAAGGAATTAATATGAAAGTAAATAACTGGATAGTGATTACTGAAGTTACTGATAACAATTTTTTTTGTCAGGGATATGATTTAGATTGTGATGTATATAAATCAATTATGAATTAAACGTGAGACGTGTGAGACAACCAAAAGACTGGCACATGACACATGGATTTAACACGTTCTCCGTACGTTTCTGGAAGACGTGGAGCACTAAATATCTATGCACAACTTACACAATTCCCACAAATTAGGGGCCGGTGGTATGGGTGTACGTAGGTGGCAACCGGGCGAATTTGGTGACAAAATCATCAGTGTGGCTACACTAACATGCTTTTCAAGTTAGTGTAGCGCCTTTCGGATCTTGTGACACTGATAAATATCCTGTTAGAAGATGGCATCGCCGTCGGGGAAGATACCAAACAGAAAGGGATCCAAATGGTACGGAGTAACGTTGACCCAGTCGACAGCTGTCATGGTGCTTCCGATTACTGCCATAGGTCCCATAGAAGTTTTGCTGAATGTCACCGACTATTATTATTCTACTCCACCGGTCTGCGTCCGTTGCGTTGTGCATGTTTCGAGTAGCCATTTGCATCTGGACACGACCATCGAATTGGAGCAACATGAAACATTCATCGGACCAGGTGACACTTAGCATTGATCCACGGTGCGAACTCAAAGATCCCATGCCCACTGCAGTCGTAATTGACTTTCCATAGATGCTCATGACAGTAAAAAGCGATCAGCCACCCAGATTCTTCGTTTCTGAGATATTCTTTCTTATGTGCTATCCAGAATCTACCCTTTGCCAAAGTTACTATGTCAGATTTTTTTCCTCCATTTTCGAGTCGTATCGTCACTAGAATGATTCTCCATTCGTCTTCTCTCCGCTTATATTCTTTCCTTAGCGCCTCACGTGCCCATAGCGCCCCCAGACAGCATTCGACCCCGCGGTGGGCAGTGGTCGTTACGTTTTGGGTCATCAGTATATGTTGCCATTACGAACACTTACAGCAACGAATTTTCTGGCCTGTGTTAGGTATTTAAGAAACTGTTGGAGAGAAAGATAAAATACACTGTCGAGTCACATTAATGTGGCCACCTGTTAGAAGCCTGAATGACCATGTTTTGAAGATTCGACCGCTGCGAGAGGTGCAAGAAGGGTCAATGAGGTTCTGGAGGACACCGACATTGATGTGGAGCAATGCCGACAACAGGACCGTGGCGAGCTGCGCTAGGTTTCTGGCCTGAGCACTTATGGCGTTAACAGCCCTATTGATCTGTTGCCACAGCTTGTCGATTGGGTTAAATCCGGGGAGTTTGGTGGACAGAAAAGTACGGTAAAGTCATTTTGGCGTTCTTCAAATCACGCACGTAGACTTCGAGCTGTATGACACATTGCACTGTCCTGCTAGTAGATGCCAGCGTGCTAAAGATAAACAAACTGAATTTACGGGTGAACAAGATTCCGAAAACCAGATGAATATTAATGTTGCACCATTCTGGCTTCCAGAACGACCATACGATCCAGAGATTTTCACGAAAACATTTCGTAGATCTTAACGCTGCCTACTCTGGCCTTGACCCTTCCGGTGACTGTTGTAGGACGTTTGCTTTCAGACATCTTGGAGAATACAACGTCATTCATGTGAAAAGACCACCTGTCGCCTCTTACCAGGTAAGTACTTGGGCTCGAAGGAACAGATCTGTATGAATGTGTGGTTACAGGACCATTATGTACCTCTGAATGTGCTGGTGGGTGTCGTTTTTCCGCAAAACTCTGCAGTCATGCTCTCGATATCACTGTAGATGTAATTGTAGACGCCATACGCAATGTAGCAATCTTAACTATAAATGTAAAAGCGGAATGTCAATAAAATGCTCCGAGCAATACGAATGACTGCAAAACGCACAGTGAAGAAATGCAAGTTGATCGCATGGCGTATTTGCACATTCTATAATATCAGTGTTGAACGCCACGTCAATGACACTTTTGAAGTTGTTCACTGGTTCACCAATATCGTAGTCGTACGTGCCACGCGTAACGAAGCATTGGCCTGTATACTCCCGCAGATAACTGATTGTAAATGGCAGAACGCATATTCATGATAAAGAATCTGTCGTGCAATTTCGGCTGCATATTACTGGAACGTAGTTTAATGAAGTCTGTTATATTCTTGGCATATATTTTATATAGCCTGAAGAAATACACATCCAGAGGTGGTGTATGTTTTGTAGTTTTAGGCGGAATGATTTTTAAATCTACATGTTTTCCGCCAGATGCTTCCAGTAGTACTCGTTCATCCTTACGTCCAGACCAGGAGTCACAAAGTACTAATGACTTTCTCGACAAATGTGGATTCAAAACTGACAGAAAAAACGTCTTCAGATGTTGTTTCGTCATCTTCCCACTCACACTTGCATCGACGACGACATTTGGAGGGCACCGCGTTTCTATTTCCCTTGACACGTGGGGTCCAAACTTTCCACTGGATTCTTGGAAGCAAGTATACAGTTTGTCTGCCAATCGTCCGCCGACTGATACAGCAACATCGATCGTGTAACTATGTGTTACACAGTTAACTGATTGCAACATCGCGACAGTGTTTCCCTCCCCTTTCATGGAAAGTGTTCTGTCACAAGAAAGTTCATAGTTGAACTGTCTCTGATCACAGTTCCATGCAGAACTAATATCGATGTTTTTTTTTCGTGATATGCTCATTGACGTCAGCAACAAACGTTTGAGGTCTTCCAATCAGCTCTTCTTCGTCATCCTCTTCTTTTCGTGCTTGGAGCATAGTGATACGGGGTGATGTTATCCTAAACTCCTTTTTCAAATTAGTAATAAATGCTACTGAAGCTGTAAAGTTTGTACACCCGAGAATTCTGGCTACGTCCAATGACCAATGTTGTAAATGCCAATAATGAACGGCGGAACTGCATTGTCGCGCTACATCGAATTTCGCCATTAAACGCTCCTTGATAGTCTTGAACAGCAGTGTACGATTTCCTTTGAAAACTGTATTTCCGTCTCTTTTCTTTGCCACGTAATCCAGGATGTTTTTAATATTGCTTCTAGACTTCAGTTTAGGGTATCTTTTCAGAAGCTTGTCGTATGTGTCGAAACCTCTTACGTAATAATCATCGCACATGTTCTCCAGTGTGTTGTCATCAAACGCCGTGATGATACTTGCAACTTTAACCTTCTTCTTGGGAGACGGTTGGTATGAACTGTCACTGCTTCCAACGCCTCTTCCCGCACTTGCCGTAGCACTACCGTTTGCAATGAGTTGTTCGTCATTATCATCCCTATCATCATCATTATGTGTCAGTGTTACAACAGTATCTGTTTCTAACTTATGCTCATATTTCTGCACTATAATAGATACCAGAAAACATGCGAATGATTCGTCTTCTACACCAATACCATCTTCACGAAGAAGGGTTCTTCGTAACTTCATCTCAACCAATCGCAATACACTAGCAGGATTGATTACCAGTCGCCGAGCCATCTGATGCTTCAATACGCAGATCATGTCACAAAACGCAACTTCAGAGGCACGCTGCACCGCCCCTACTGGTCCCGACTGACGTATCGGCAGGTCAGTGTGCAATGCGGCACGGCACACGCAGATGCCTCTAACGGACTACTGCAGAGTTTTGCAGATGCGGGAGTATCACTAGTGCAATAAGAGGCTTTTACATTATTTCTCACATGATTTTGGTGTATTTGTGTTTGTTCGAGGTTCAGTACTTTCCTGGTTAGTGGACATGCAATTGCGGTACTGAATTTCAAATTCCAGCCGTCGCCAACGAACATCAGTCAGCGTGGTACATGAACCAGGTGCCTGCTGCGAATGCCCATACGCAGCAATATTCGCTGAACGATCGTTGAGGAGACACTGTTAGTAGCCGCTTGGTTCTTCTGGGCGACAGTCTCTCAACAGCTGCACGTCTTTTCGCCCTTACACATCTCTGCAGCCATCGTTCACTCCACCTACCTATGGCCCGTGGTGCACCACATTTGCCTTGGCGCCGGGTTTGGATAGTGCCATTTTGCCATGCACGGAATACTTTAACCATGGAGACATCGAGCAGTTTGAAAACTTTGACATTTCGGAAATGCTTCCAGTCCTAGCCCGAAAGGCAATGATCATGCATCTTTGGGCGCCAGATAATCGTATCGTTTCCGCATTACGACAACGACTGCACTGTTTACCGCATCCCCCCATCATCATCATTAGTGTTCTGCCAAAAGGCAGGTTTCCACATGGTATTTTCCAGGCTGTGTTTTCTTTACGTCTGCATAATATATTCTTCCCTTTATGTCGTTTATCATCTTGTATCTCCTTCTTCCTCTCAGTTTTCTCCCACAAACCAGTCCTTCCATAGCATCTGCTAGCAAACTTTCCTGTCTCAAGGAATGTCCCAACCAATTCTTTAGCCTTTCTCTTAAAACCTTCAGCAAACATCTCCTCCCAGCAATCGTTTCCAATACTCTTACTCTTTTATTACTCACTGTTCCCATCCAGCTTATCCTCTCCATTATCCTCCACCTCCACATCTCAAATGCTTCTAACCTTTTTTCATTCTCTCGTCTCGGCGTGTATGTTTCTGCCCCATATAGTGCCACACTCCAGACAAAATATTAGCCAAGCCTTTTGCTTAGACTTTTACCTAACTTGCCACGTAACAGTCTCCTCTTTCTGTTGAATGCCTCCTTAACTATGGCAATTCGAGTTTTCACCTCCTGATGACATATCAAGCCTTCAGGTATTGTGCTTCCAAGATATTTAAATGCATTTACTTGGCTAATGATAGCTTGTCCTATTTTAATACTGGACAGTCTACGCCTTGTACTGATGACCATACTCTTTGTTTTTGCCGTGTTTATTTGCATCCCATATTCCACACAAGCTTCATTCAGATCTTTCAGCATGTTATTCACTGTCCGCTCACTTCCTGCCACTAATACCATGTCATCAGCAGATCCTATACTTTCAGTTCTCTTTCCACCAATACATATTTCTATTTTCTCATCTAAGGCTTTCGCAATAATCTCTTCAAGGTGTGCGTTAAACAACAGTGGGGAAAGACAACAACCTGGTTTAACACCTTGTCCAATGGTGCTTCCTTATGACATTTCATTTCGAATCCCTATTTTTACTTTCTGGTGTAAATATAAATTATGTATCACACGTCTCTCTTTCCAATCTACTCCTTTCCTCTTCAATATATCCCTCAGCTTGTTCCACTGAATTCTGTCAGAAACCTTTTCTAAATCTATAAAAACAGCAAAGATTTATCTACCTTTTTCCATGTATGTTTCCCCTATAGTTCTTAACAGGCCGAGAGCATCTCTTGTCGCCTTTCCTCTTCCAAATCTGAACTGCTCCTCTGTAATCCCTCTATCCAGCTTGCCATATAGCCTTCTATTCAACACTTTCAACAACACTTTAGCTGCATGAGAATTTTGACCAGTGGTCCTATGCCCTTCACATTTTTTAACGTTCCTTTTTTTCTCTATTGGTATATAACTGTTACAAGGAATTCCTCAGGCTATTTCCCTTTGTCATATATCTCATTACAGAGGTAGACTATTTCTCTTCTTGCCTTGTTTCCCAGACTTTTCAACAGTTCTGCTGGATAATCATCAATTCCACATGCCGTCCTATTCTTCATCTCGTTCAGCTCCTTCCCTACATCTGCTTCCAAGATGGTGAATTCCTTTCCATCTTCCAGCACATATTGCTCCTCTTCAACCTTAATTTCACTTTGTATTTCATCCCTCTTATACAGACATTCAATATATTCTTGCCATTTGTTCAAAACCTCCTGTGGTTCTTCTATTAAAGTTCCATCCGCTCTTTCTATTTCCATGTTATTCCTCTTTCTTTACGTTCAAAAACTATCTCACTAGCCAGTCTATACATCACTCCATACTTTCCCTTTTTCTCCATTTTCTCTATTTCGTCGCAATTCTGTTTCATCCATTTTTCCCTCGCTTCTTCAGTTTCTCTTCTTAATTGATTATCAGTTTCCTGTACCTCTTTTTGCCTCCTTTAGTTTCTACGTTTTTCCACTTTTTCCGCTCTTCCATCTTTTTCAACGTGTTTTCTGTTATCCATTCTTTCCTGGTACTTTGGGATACTCTAATTCCTAGTACTTCTTTGGCAGAGTCTCCCTGGCACGTTTTATATGCGCTCCACTGCTAGTGCTGCCACCTGTCATAAGTGATAAAGTACTGTAGGTTGAGATCGAACATAGGCGAACAGCTCTATCGAATCACGTTACTCTGAGTGGACCGTGTCTATTTTGGATCTTGGAAATTACCAATATGATACCGTTATAAAATCTCGAACACGTTGAAAAAGATTGATATGTTAAAACCAGCAGTGATGACAGTGATGCAGCTGCGCAATTTCATTTGCCATTTGCAAAAAGGAATGACCTTTAGTAGATTAATATTCTGCCGAGGACGAGGCAACCTAGTTTTTGCCATGAGGGAGGTTGTTGTTGTTGTGGTCTTCAGTCCTGAGACTGGTTTGATGCAGCTCTCCATGCTACTCTATCCTGTGCAAGCTTTTTCATCTCCCAGTACCTACTGCAACCTACATCCTTCTGAATCTGCTTAGTGTATTCATCTCTTGGTCTCCCTCTACGATTTTTACCCTCCACGCTGCCCTCCAATACTAAATTGGTGATCCCTTGATGCCTCAGAACATGTCCTACCAACCGATCCCTTCTTCTGGTCAAGTTGTGCCACAAACTTCTCTTCTCCCCAATCCTATTCAATACTTCCTCATTAGTTACGTGATCTACCCATCTAATCTTCAGCATTCTTCTGTAGCACCACATTTCGAAAGCTTCTATTCTCTTCTTGTCCAAACTATTTATTGTCCATGTTTCACTTCCATACATGGCTACACTCCATACGAATACTTTCAGAAATGACTTCCTGACACTTAACTCAATACTGGATGTTAACAAATTTCTCTTCTTCAGAAACGCTTTCCTTGCCATTGCCAGTCTACATTTTATATCCTCTCTACTTCGACCATCATCAGTTATTTTGCTCCCCAAATAGCAAAACTCCTTTACTACTTTAAGTGCCTCATTTCCTAATCTAATTCCCTCAGCATCACCCGACTTAATTCGACTACATTCCATTATCCTTGTTTTGCTTTTGTTGATGTTCACCTTATATCCTCCTTTCAAGACACTGTCCATTCCATTCAACTGCTCTTCCAAGTCCTTTGCTGTCTCTGACAGAATTACAATGTCATCAGCGAACCTCAAAGTTTTTATTTCTTCTCCATGAATTTTAATACCTACTCCGAATTTTTCTTTTGTTTCCTTTACTGCTTGCTCAATATACAGATTGAACAACATCGGGGAGAGGCTACAACCCTGTCTTACTCCCTTCCCAACCACTGCTTCCCTTTCATGTCCCTCGACTCTTATAACTGCCATCTGGTTTCTGTACAAATTGTAAATAGCCTTTCGCTCCCTGTATTTTACCCCTGCCACCTTTAGAATTTGAAAGAGAGTATTCCAGTCAACATTGTCAAAAGCTTTCTCTAAGTCTACAAATGCTAGAAACATAGGTTTGCCTTTCCTTAATCTTTCTTCTAAGATAAGTCGTAAGGTCAGTATTGCCTCACCTGTTCCAGTGTTTCTACGGAATCCAAACTGATCTTCCCCGAGGTTGGCTTCTACTAGTTTTTCCATTCGTCTGTAAAGAATTCGTGTTAGTATTTTGCAGCTGTGACTTATTAAGCTGATAGTTCGGTAATTTTCACATCTGTCAACACCTGCTTTCTTTGGGATTGGAATTATTATATTCTTCTTGAAGTCTGAGGATATTTCGCCTGTTTCACACATCTTGCTCACCAGATGGTAGAGTTTTGTCAAGACTGGCTCTCCCACGGCCGTCAGTAGTTCCAATGGAATATTGTCTACTCCGGGGGCCTTGGTTCGACTCAGGTCTTTCAGTGCTCTGTCAAACTCTTCACGCAGTATCATATCTCCCATTTCATCTTCATCTACATGCTCTTCCATCTCCATAATATTGTCCTCAAGTACATCGCCCTTGTATTGACCCTCTATATACTCCTTCCACCTTTCTGCTTTCCCTTCTTTGCTTAGAACTGGGTTTCCATCTGAGCTCTTGATATTCATACAAGTCGTTCTCTTATCTCCAAAGGTCTCTTTAATTTTCCTGTAGGCGGTATCTATCTTACCCCTAGTGAGATAGGCCTCTACATCCTTACATTTGTCCTCTAGCCATCCCTGCTTAGCCATTTTGCACTTCCTGTCGATCTCATTTTTGAGACGTTTGTATTCCTTTTTGCCTGTTTCACTTACTGCATTTTTATATTTTCTCCTTTCATCAGTTAAATTCAATATTTCTTCTGTTACCCAAGGATTTCTACTAGCCCTCGTCTTTTTACCTACTTGATCCTCTGCTGCCTTCACTACTTCATCCCTTAAAGCTACCCATTCTTCTTCTACTGTATTTATTTCCCCCATTCCTGTCAATTGCTCCCTTATGCTCTCCCTGAATCTCTGTACAACCTCTGGTTCTTTTAGTTTATCCAGGTCCCATCTCCTTAAATTCCCACCGTTTTGCAGTTTCTTCAGTGATTGTGGTCAGAGTCCACATCTGCCCCTGGAAATGTCTTACAATTTAAAACCTTGTTCCTAAATCTCTGTCTTACCATTATATAATCTATCTGATACCTTTTAGTATCTCCAGGGTTCTTCCATGTATACAACCTTCTTTCATGATTCTTAAACCAAGTGTTAGTTATGATTATGTTGTGCTCTGTGCAAAATTCTACAAGGCGGCTTCCTCTTTCATTTCTGTCCCCCAATCCATATTCACCTACTATGTTTCCTTCTCTCCCTTTTCCTACACTCCAATTCCAGTCACCCATGACTATTAAATTTTCGTCTCCCTTCACAATCTGAATAATTTCTTTTATTTCATCATACATTTCTTCAATTTCTTTGTCATCTGCAGAGCTAGTTGGCATATAAACTTGTACTACTGTAGTAGGTGTGGGCTTCGTATCTATCTTGGCCACAATAATGCGATCACTATGCTGTTTGTAGTAGCTTACCCGCATTCCTTTTGTCCTAATCATTATTAAACCTACTCCTGCATTACCCCTATTTGATTTTGTGTTTATAACCCTGTAGTCACCTGACCAGAAGTCTTGTTCCTCCTGCCACCGAACTTCACTAATTCCCACTATATCTAACTTCAACCTATCCATTTCCATTTTTAAATTTTCTAACCTACCTGCCCGATTAAGGGATCTAACATTCCACGCTCCGATCCGTAGAACGCCAGTTTTCTTTCTCCTGATAACGACATCCTCTTGAGTAGTCCCCGCCCGGAGATCCGAATGGGGGACTATTTTACCTCCAGAATATTTTACCCAAGAGGACGCCATCATCATGTAATCATACAGTAAAGCTGCATGCCCTCGGGAAAAATTATGGCTGTAGTTTCCCCTTGCTTTCAGCCGTTCGCAGTACCAGCACAGCAAGGCCGTTTTGGTTATTGTTACAAGGCCAGATCAGTCAATCATCCAGACTGTTGCCCTTGCAACTACTGAAAAGGCTGCTGCCTCTCTTCAGGAACCACACGTTTGTCTGGTCTCTCAATAGATACCCCTCCGTTGTGGTTGCACCTACGGTACGGCTATCTGTATCGCTGAGGCACGCAAGCCTCCCCACCAACGGCAAGGTCCATGGTTCATGGGGGGAGGATGTATGTAAAATTGATAAAGAATGTTGAAGTTTTTGCCAACAGTTTATTCTGTGGCAGGTTATATTGTCTCCAATTTTCAGAGTTTAATCTGTGCTACACGTAATGTAAAAGCATCTTATTTCAACAAATGCTCAGTACTACTCTCCCTTTGTTACATGACTCCGTCCTTGTTTGTGTTATTTTATTATTTTACGCCATCACCATTAGAGACATCTGTGTAGTATAAAAGGCTGTGATCTCACTTACGAAGCGATTAATAACTATTTGTTAAATAAATGTACACATGCTGGAACACAAAACCGGGACGAAAATTTTTATACGAGTGACCTCATTTAGAAGAAACGCCCAAGGACAACATTTCGGTAATCTAATATTGATAAAATTTCATCATCTGATACTTCTGTCGTGTTCAATTATGATAATACTGAAAAGTCAGAACCTTTATGAGACTACTATTTGATGCAATTGGCCTCACTGTAAACCTACTGAAGAGGCTGATGATGTGTGTATTGCTAATTCTCAAATTTCTGTGAAGGATAGTGACAAAATACATGACAGAAGAATCAGACTAGGAAAAAAGAGCTACGTGAAAATCTAAAAGACCAAATGTCTAGTTATGGCCAACGTTAAGGTACTTGTTTCTTGCATAAATCCTAATGAAATTTTTGTCTTGTATCTCTCGCAACTTTCATTTTTCAGTGTAAAAAAGAACATTTTATGCTGAACCATTGCAGATAAAAAGGTGAAATTTGCCGCAGGCTTTATACGTACTGTAAGGCAACTTTCTACGGCACAAAGTTTTTCGAAGTGCATTTCTGATAGATTTATTTAAAATTTTGTGAAATAAAAATTATGCATCATTCAAATAAATTTTAAAATTTTTTTTGCGAAAGTTCTAAGACTGGTATTAAACAACTGGCCCACAGATATCTTTAACTAATTACTAAAAGTTACTACCACATTTTGAAGGTGGTACTAAAGTATCCTTTGAGAAGATGTTCCTCGTGTGATAATAGGTGTTCTAAAAGTATCCATAAGCATCCTGATCAAATTATTTGACTAAGTAATTGCAAAACTCCAAATTGTAGACAATAACATATTGATGAAATGTGCAAAATTCAGTCTTTTTTTTTTCAAGCAGTAAAAGTTTAATTAACTGATATGTACCTGCTTACTTTCTCACACCTCCCCTTTTAAGCGATGTACGGAAACAATGTGAAACCTAAGTCTCAACTGTCGAGATCTAGAATGTGGATCCGTTTCCTCAGTTAAGAGTTAAGAGTAATTTTGGTGCTGGAAAATGTTTCTTGACTAATTTTTCCGAGTACTTAGTCCCGAAATATCCGTTCCCATTTATATGCTCAACTATAGTGACAATTCACAAAGACAGACGTAAATGTTTTTGACGAATTCCGCTCGCAAGAACCACTTTTTCACTTCACAAAACACATTATTTATATTGTTTCTGTATTTTCTGTCGCTGTTGATGTTTACATGTTTTCATATCAGTTTGACGCTAAAGTTGACGTTTGTTTACTTTCTCTGTTTGTCTCTCTCTCTCTCTCTCCCTGTGTGTGTGTGTGTGTGTGTGTGTGTGTTTGTGTGTGTATGTATGTATGTGAGTGGATGGTGGAATTGGTGAGTGTATTTTTCTTTATTAGTGTCTTCTTCTCCGTGCAGCTCATTTAATATATTAAATAATAAGCTATTCCATTATGTACTGTCGTTATTTACAACGTTTTCCATCTGCTAATGTCTTCTGTATGTGTAAATTCTATTGTAAGTTTATGCGAGGGCTCTTCGGTGAGTGAGGTCTGGTCGGTCAAGAAGTGCAAACATAGTGAAAATCAAGAATACTTTGCTTGCAACAGTTTGCCACACTTTACAGCTACTTGTCTACATAGCCGCCGCTCTGACATAGTTCCTTTGCCCTTTGCCATAGCGTTGTACCAACCTTCCAATACCACCGGAGTAGATGGTAGCCATCTGCGCTTTCGGCCACTTCTCTACCCTTGTCTGCAGTTCGTTTTCTGTGCCAAAATGTTGTCTCTGTATCCAGCGATTCATGTGAGCAGAGATGAATACTGGAGGGATCCAAGTGTGACTATATCATGGGTGGACAAACATTACGCATCGAGAAAGCTGCAAGGGCTACTCATTGCCTCTGCAGTGTGTGGCAGAGAATTGTTATGAAGAATGAAATGCGTGTCAGGTACGTAATGTGGGGATACTTGAAATCAGGCGAAACCTCGCAATGGGCACCCGTACTTTGTGGAAGTCACTATTGTTCTAGGCATCTTGACATGCTCAGTGTGTGCTCAGAACTGAAAACAGCGATGTGACACGATCGACAGACATATCACAGACACTACCCAAGACATCTGTGGAAAGCTTAATCGGGTTTCAGTGTCGTTCCCATTTCGCGACCTATTGCACCCTACTTTCTGAATAGTTTTAGTAGTTCTGACTTTGGGTATATTTTAGTATTATAAATTTGTTTCTAGTTTAGTTGAGTAGTGATAGTGAGATATAAAGTGGTCAACAAATGTGCTGTGCAACGGTTAGAGTATTGAGGTGTTCTGAATATCTTGTTAAAGTTAATATCTTCTTAAAGTACCTTCATGTTTACCCTATGTACAGTACAGTGAATGACAAAAGTTGTATGTAAGTCCATACATGCCTGATCTTTAGAACTTAACTATAGGTGCTTCCTTTGTTCTGTGTTGTATTTGAAATCCCTATTTATTTAAAGTTTTACCAATTGTATGAACTATTTTATTATTGTAGGTTAATATGCACAATTTTATTTCATGTGCAGTTCCTTGTTTTTTCATGCCCTGTGTATGGCCATTGTGTGTTGGATTATTCTCTCTTGCATGCATACCATATGCATGTAATTTTGCATATGGATATCAAAATTATTCTCCACTGCTGTTTGTCTTATTGTATTTAACTCCCTTTGTAACCTCACTGTTACTGATCGGCCTATCCTGCTTGCAATATAAAATATTACTGTGGATCGCGTGTGTGCCTAATGGATTTTTTCCAATTGGATAAGGCTATCTTTCCCGAAGAAGTGATACTGGTAAGTAGGGGGAAAGCGTACAACCGACCCTTCTGATGGAAAGTCTACTAAAAAATAAAAAGTAATTAAACCGAACAGGGCTATAATTTGGAAAATGAAAGTTATTTTATGCATTCACTCACGAACAACACTGGACAGAAAAGAGGTACAACTGATCATGAATCCAGAAGTTACACTAATGAATGAAAAGGAAATAATTAACGGTCGCCATCCCACTAGGGCAATTAATATACAAAATCCTGTACAAGATGATGGGAAAGAAAAACATGTCAACAGTGACTTTCAGTGACCTCAACATACGTCATCAAAGAAATTTAGAAAGAAAGCTAGCACTTTTTACTTTGCCATTACTTATTTTGCAAATTGGATTTCATATTATTGTCTGAACAACTGAGCCTTTTTTTACTGACTTGAACAGAATTAAACACTAGAATACATTCCAAACCAAACAGCCATGTGCTCCGAGCTATATGTAAAATAAATAAAACTTCCGCACCCTTAATTTGTGCATTTCTTTAGATTTGGATTTTTTTCAGTGATTGATTCTCAAACTTGAAAAATGAAATTGTGTTACTTTAGTCATATACTAATCCTTCTGTTGTACAACAGTTAATTGAAAGTAGACTGAGGGTGAAATTATTCATTAATAAACTGGCTGTAACTATTCAATTTGTTTCTTATGACACTCAATTAGCATGTAAGCAAAAAAGAAAAAAGGATCCTGCTTGGTAACAATGTCTGGGGGCAATGGGGACACAATCGCCCTGAGTTTAACTGATTACTATTTAAATAAATTTTATCAATCGAATCACATTCAGTTGTGCTGCTTGGTTAGCCGTTAATACTTTCTACCAATGAATAGTCTTACTTCAGTGCTGTGCATACGACGAAACTCAGAGCCGCCGACGAAAATGTGTTGCTGGAACTGCTGCTGTTGTTGAAGACGGTTGCATCTTGTGCAGCCACAGCTAATTACAGGAACTGGCAATCGTAATTAATACAGCCTCTCCCGCCTGTCCACTGTCCGTACTCCTGCTACTAGACGTCTTTCCTGAACTCGTACATGATTCCGCCGAAAATAGTACACTCTACTGCGAGAGCGTTTACACCACACTTTGGCACGCTACAAGCGCTGGAACCCGTCTCTCTCTCTCTTCGCGCTCTCCGCGCAACAACTCCGTACCCAAAGATTTTACAACGCACAAGCACTGCTATTATAGTGGCTAGTCGATGCAGATAACAATTCCTTTGGCTTCGTCGCAGAGCTTATAAGTTTCACAGTAATACACAGATAAATACAATAAGACGTCAATATACTTCTACCTACATTTAAACATACAATGAAGCAATGTCCTTACTTGCTAAAAGAAAGCATTTAATTACAAATAATTACAGACAATTCCAAAAAAAAAAAAATATGTATCGGTAGCAGGTGCTATGCATCCTACATTTTCAGTGTTGCACCATGTGTAACTCTGGTTGTTTGTGGGTGTTATATTCGATTTGGGGAGCATCATTCTCAAACTTCATTGTTTGCGTGTCAGTGTATTGTCTGACTGACTGCGAATGTTGGTGCTTGTGGATGTGTGTTTCTTGCATGTTGTTAAATCATGTGTGTTGTTCATTTGTTGCACGATGAGATCTAGGAAATCTGATATGTTGTTGGTTTCTGCTCAAGGATGTGGGTTTCTTGTATCGGGTGGCCATAATCAAAATGCAGTTACTCACAGAGGCTCAGTGTGGCCTGTAACTGTCGTACCAGTGAAACTTGGTGGATGGCTAATGCTTTAATGCGGAACAGAAGTAGAATGGAAAAAATTAATTGAAATTTTGGCCACTAGGTGCAAATCCAGTACTCTACATTGTACGGTGGTATGACATCTACTCTGTCACGTCAAGCCATAACGTGAGTGAAAGGTATGGCTGTCGAGAAGAGAGACCGTCTGCTGTTAGTGAAACTTTTTTAAGTTAATAGCAGCAATCAAAGTGGTACATTGAGGAAGTATTGTCGACTGAGAGGTCTGAGTTGAGCATGGTCTGCCATGGTGTGCCAAACTTCACATGTTGAGTACGTGTGGGCCGCGTGCTGGCCAGGGTCCGGCCTTTCATTCGGTTTTGCTCGGTCCTTCTCGGAAGTACCCGGATCAGTCGACATTTCATTTAGTACTGCTCTGCGGTATTTTGGGGTCAGCACAACTCTTTGAGTTCGGCAGAATCGTGGTGTCAGCACTGTTTACCCTTCACTGGTTGCTCGTGGTATGATGGACGTTCACAGGTTCAGTGGCTGTTTGCTCAAAAAGGAGCAGTCTATCAAGCTATCGTCACAATCCTTTAAAATGAATGAGCATTACAGAAGAAGGGATAAGAATGATCAATTTGCACAAACGACAGCCATTACTTATTTGCTATAAAACGACATTATAGTACCATGCAGAAAGAATTAAAGCTTTTAGATGACAATGAAAGGGAAAAAATTACAAGTTCATTGTTCTATACATGAAGAAGCACTTTGTGCTAAATTTGCAGGCGTGGAGCCCTTGAAGAAACTGGATATGAACAGTAAAATTTCTGATGTCACACACGTTACTGCTTTTTCAGTTGCAGCAGTTTTCGGCGGAAACAAACGAAGAGTATAGAGAATTCATGTATTACTGCATAGTACATTGGTTAAATCAAGCGGAATGTCTGCAACGATTTTTCGAATTAAATCTCGGTAATGTTGAATTTATGACTAAAAAAGAGTACAGCAACGAAAATTAGGATATCTGGAATTGGTTTGCAACATGGCATTTCAAGTGGATTTGACTGCACATTGCCCATAGTAAGACATTGCAAGGTAACTTCTTTCTGATTTGAGGGGGATGCATTTAAAAAGAAAGTCGCATTGTACGAGGGACACATTCTGACAAAGACAATCTAGTTCCCTAAGCCCACTGGACTTAAAGAAAGTGCTAGGTCTGAAGAATTCATTTTGGACTTTCAAGAATTCAACGACGGTTTTATAAAGATTTTGAGGACACTGTCAATCTTATATTTCTTTTCAAGCTGTTTTCGATACTGTTTGCCGTTTCTGTTGAAATCGCCCCAGTGTATATTCATGTGTAACTGGTTGACCTGGCTAGGTACTTCAAGTTTTCGTTACAAATATTTCTACATCAGAACTGTCCAGGACATCTACATTCCTGTTCGAAGGTAGATTATCTAAGTCTCCATAATAAGAATGCGAAATGCTGTAATATTTCATCGACATATCTGTTTGAATAAATAAGTCACGATTATGTGGCAACTTGAGTGAGAAACTCTCTGAAATTTTCTGCATCTGTCCATATGTCGACAGTCCGTACCGGCTAAAAATTATATTATTTCAGCATGCCAAAAAATATGTAATTAATTAATACTCAAAACATGTTTTGTTTGTGATCTATATTGTTGTGAAACGTGAAATATGAAACGAAGTCGTATACAGTGTGACTGTACTGCCATTTAAATGCGGCACATTCGCTATTTTCCCCTATTCCCCTCATCACGCTCAGATAGTACGGTGTGGTAGTAAAGAGGGGGGGGGGGGGGGAAATGTGAAGTAAGCCTGAGCCCTTTTGCACTCGTGTCCGGGCGTGGCCCGCAAGCCGAAATCTTGGCCACTCCTGACGTAGAGGCTCGGTGCAATTAAATGGTTTAAAGAAGATGATAATGAAATTCGACAACACTGGTAAAATTGGTGTGGCACCTGGAAGAGGAAGGTGTCCTATCATGGTAGAAGTTACTAAGCAATGTTACAGTTGCTGTAACTGACTGTGCAGCACGTGCTTTGGGTGGTCCTAGGGCTGGTGCCGTGTCACCAGAATTGTCCATCCCGTGGTCAATATTACGGCCACTACCACTTATTTCACCTTCCATTTACTTCCCATTCCTAATCCATTACAGGCGGCTTTCGTTGTGGCAAGATATTTTCATGAAAATCAATCACCAACTTTCTCCTTAGAGTGTAAAAATATTTTGTTGACGCCCAGCTAGACAGATCCTCATATTAAAATAATGGAAATCAGAGCACACACAGAAATATTTAGGTGTTCACTTTTTTCCGCCTACTATTCGAGAATGGAACGGTAAAGAAATAGCTTGAAGGTGGGTCGATGAACCCTACACCAGGCGCATAATCGGGAATTGCAGCATAACCATGTAGATGTAGATGTACACGTACTGAAACATTTCTATGCGGTTGTCTTGCATCCCGACTGCCAGATTTGCACCTGGTGTCCACAATCGGATCGAATTTCTTTCCAGGGTAAACAGGTTCCACATTGAAACGATACTTACAAGCCACACTGGACCGCTGCGAGCAGCTGCTCTATAATTATAACTATCCATTATACAGGATGGCCCATTGATCGTGACCAGGCCAAATATCTCACGAAATAAGCGTCAAACGAGAAAACTACAAAGAACGAAACTTGTCTAGCTTGAAAGGGGAAACCAGATGCCGCTATGGTTGACCGGCTAGATGGCGCTGCCATAGGTCAAACGGATATCAACTGCGTTTTTTAAATAGGAACCCCCCTTTTTTATTACATATTCGTGTGGTACATAAAGAAATATGAATCTTTTAGTAGGACCACTTTTTTCGCTTTGTGATAGATGGCGCTGTAATAGTCACAAACATATGGCTCACAATTTTAGATGAGCAGTTGGTAACAGATAGTTTTTTTAAATTAAAATACAGAACATACGTACGTTTGAACATTTTATATCGGTTCTTCCAATATGATACATGCACCTTTGTGAACTTATCATTTCTGAGAACGCATGCTATTACAGAGTGATTACCTGCAAATACCACATTAACGCAATAATTGCTCAAAATGATGTCTGACAACCTCAATGTATTTGGCAATACGTCTAGCGACACTCCTCTCATCACGGAGTAGTTCGCCTTCCGTAATGTTCGCACATACATTGACAATGCGTTGACGCATGTTGTCAGGCGTTGTCGGTGGATCACGATAGCAAATATCCTTCAACCTTCCCCATAGAAAGAAATCCGGGGACGTCAGATCCGGTGAACGTGCGGGCCATGGTATGGTGCTTCGACGACCAATCCACCTGTCATGAAATATGCTATTCAATACCGCTTCAACCACACGTGAGCTATGTGCCGGACATCCAACATGTTGGAAGTATATCGCCATTCTGTCATGCAGTGAAACATCTTGTAATAACATCGGTAGAACATTACGTAGGAAATCAGCATACATTGCACCATTTAGATTGCCATCGTTAAAATGGGGGCCAATTGTCCTTACTCCCATAATGCCGTACCATACATTAACCCACCAAGGTCGCTGATGTTCCACTTGTCGCAGCCATCGTGGATTTTCCGTTGCCCAATAGTGGATTTTGTGCCGGTTTACGTTACCGCTGTTGGTGAATGACGCTTCGTCGCTAAATAGAACGTGCGCAAAAAATCTGTCATCATTCCGTAAATTCTCTTGTGCTCAGTGGCAGAACTGTACACGACGTTCAGAGTAGACGCCATGCAATTCCTGGTGCATAGAAATATGGTACGGGTGCAATCGATGTTGATGTAGCGTTCTCAACACCGACGTTTTTGAGATTCCCGATTCTCGCGCAGTTTGTCTACTACTGATGTGCGGATTAGCCGTGACAGCAGCTAAAACACCTACTTGGGCATCGTCATTTGTTGCAGGTCGTGGTTGACGTTTCACATGTTTCCTTAAATAACGTAACTATCCGGCGAACGGTCCGAACACTTGGATGATGTCGACCAGAATACCGAGTAGCATACATAGCACACGCCCGTTGGGCATTTTGATCACAACAGCCATACATCAACACGATATCGATCTTTTCCGTAATTTGTGAACGGTCCATTTTAACATGGGTAATGTATCACGAAGCAAATACCGTCCACAGTGGCCGAATGTTATTTGATACCACGTACTTATACGTTTGTGCCTATTACAGTGCCATCTATCCCAAAGCGAAAAAAGTGGTCCAACTAAAGCATTCATTTTTCTTCACGTAATACCCAAATACGTAATAAAAATGGGGGTTCCTATTTTAAAAAACGCAGTTGATATCCGTTTGACCTATGGGAACGCCATTTAGCGGGCCAACCATAGCTCCATCTGGTTTCCCCCTTCAAGCTAGACAAGTTTCGTTCTTTGCAGTTTTTTCGTTTGACGCTTACTTCGTGAGATATTTGGCCCAGTCACTATCAATGGACCAACCTGCATAGTTAAATGTTTTGTTTGTTCATCGTACACAGATTTCGTATGCTGTATTTTCTATTTGTGGGCGTGGGTTTCTTTTATATTGTTAAGTCACGTGTGTGTCTATTTTTCATTTTTATTTTAATTTTTTTTCTCTTGATACTGTGAGAGCCACAGAATTCATTGTGTTGTAAGTACAGTTTCTACTGTGAAATGAATTTTAGGCTGTAAATTGCGTATTGTCATAAAGGTGTTTTAGTTGTGTCTGTGACTATTTAATGAGACATGTTGCGTCATTGCAATAACGGAACCCATATATAAACTTGTATTTATTTTTTTGTTTTATTTTACGCCCATCGTAATTTTTTTCTCATATCGATATCATTGTTCGTTACGGACGGGGCAAATGAGGACTACCAGGAAATATCTTCTTCTTCCTGCCTCATCGTTAGATGAGTTAAACGAGGCACGTCAATAGAAAAGAAAGGAGTACCAGCGGAGCAGGAAGCTCGCGGCGAACGAAAACAATGAAGACAAATTGGCCCCGCGGCGCAGACGAGACGGGAACAGGGCGAACGCCTCCACAGTCCTGATTTCTTCGTCTGGGTAAGTCAGTCTGCTCTCCACTATTGTCTTCGCGTCCAGATTTCGAGTCTTATCTCGTGTGTGAATCATTATGCTTATTCATTATGAGCAGAAAATTAGCTACAAACAAGTGACATGTACCTAAATGGCAGCCATTTCCATAAATGAGAATAGTGGTAATGGAAGAATATATCATAATGTCAAAACAGCACACCATGGTTTTTGTTATATGCGTTTGCCATTTCTTTTCCTGCTAAAGGAATGCACCAGTCGCTTTGTTACTGAGTCAAAATCTCGTTGTTCATCTGTTACTATTTGACTGCTCGGTTGTTTCCATGTAAAGTGCTTTCGTATTAAAGAACTCGAATACTTGACTGGGTTCTAAAGAAAAGGGTATTTATGGAACATACTAAATCTTCTCACTATATTCAGCAGCTGCAAACCAAAAAAAATTTCTTTGTGATAAGCATCATTATCAATACAGAGCTGATACAAAGGTTGGGGCAAATGAAAATTGCCTGGACGAGCGGATACGATTGGCAACACTAAGGAAAATGGAGGAAAAGACCTACAGTTTCTTCCAACAGGATCGAGCAACTACCGTGAAAGAATTGTTAGGAGAGATCGCGGGCTTAACTGGCCATCCAGGTCACCTGGTTATCTTGTGTGGGGGTACCTCAAGTTCGAGGTGTATCGTAACAACCTTAATGGCCTTTAAGAACTGCAGCAGAACTTTTCGGATGAGACTGCAGCAAATTCCAGGAGTCCAGTTGTGATTCGCCTTCAGCAACTTGCTGACCAGGACCTAACAGTGCCAAGATATGAATGATGGTCACTTCCAACATCCGCTATATTCAGGTCAATACTGTGTTTCCTGTCCTATGCTGTGATTTTTTTGTAACCTGAAACTCTGTATTCTGGAGCGCTTTTATCTGCACCAATCTGTACGTTGGCTCCCAAGCGCAATGTTTCTCACGTTTATTATTCACAAATTTTTGGGAATTATTGTAACAGACCTAAAGTACACCGTATATCTTTTTCCCATAGTAGTAACTCTTCCGAAATATTGTTATTTCGAACGAGAACGTTGTCTTATTATATTAATTCTGTATTAAGCGTACTGAACAGTAACTTTGGTTACTCTCATTTGGTTAAGCTGTGATTATTGTCTACGCAATTAAATTCACGACAGAACATTTATTACACCAGCGGAATTGTTCATATGCGCTCCCTCACCCACCCAACCTTCCATCCACACATACACACACACACACACACACACACACACACACACACACACACATAGCCACAAGGATCATTTTCCCACAGAACAGTATTCCAGTATTTACAGCAGTGGTGTCAGCGTTCAGATGACACGGTAAAAAATTAACAATTCTAGCACCATTAGCACAAAACGTTGGTTAATTAGAACACCTAACCGACACTTTTTGAACTCATTTGGTAATATTAATAGAAAGCGTCTGTGGATGCTAATGACACAATTCGGCATCCCAGAAAAGTTAATACAACTTGTAGAAATTTTCATTGAAAGCTGAAATTTTAGAGTTGAAGAACAAAACCGTCTCTCAGAAACGATATATATTACTTTTGGAGTTAAAGATCTATTATGTCACGTACGCTTTGAATCTAGTTATAGAGCAGATTATCTGAGGCACAAACATCACACATTGAAGGTAAGAAATACTGACATACGACAATAATAACTGACATAGTTGTAGGCTAAATAACGTGCAAATTAAGTCACTGACGGAAACACTGTACAGGGACCTCTTGTTACACTTTTTTTAGAAAAAACATTGGCACTATTATTTGTCCGGGGTTTATTGTGACTCAAATTACTCGTACATGATAATACAAACACATCACAACAAATTAACTCTTACCTGTACAGGTTTTACACTAATTAATTTGTACAATAACATTGAAATCACTTTTGCTGCATACCACATCAAACCACATTGCACTCCAGACGATGAGTCAATGTCACAATATTGTACGTCAGGCCTCAACAGTGCAACGAATCCAACAACAGATATATAATAGTTAAACTTGCACTAGAATAGTTAGTAACAAAGGAGATGTATTTAAATTACTTTAATAACACTGAATAGTTTTTCTTTTTAAGACTCAAGGTATTTAGCAAGTACTTTAATTGGTGGGCCTATTTATTGAGCTAGACAGTTAAATTTCTATTGCTCGAAACTTATTAAATATTCTCAGAAGAATTTAGTTGGTCAATTTCTTTATAGTTTATTGAGTTACCTTATTATCCCAATGTTCATAATTGAGAATAGGTGATGTTCTACAATCCAAGGGGCTTTCACGTGCTTCTCCTTAGTGCATCCCATGTGCACGCGATATACGGTAATGCAGCCTCAAAATTTGGCCAGGCAGGACGAGCTCACTGCTGCTCTCTGAGAGGTATTACAGCGGGAACACCGGCTGAATCACAATTATTCCAGCGCTCCTCGCACCCAGCGGCGTCCACGCTCTGTTTGGATTTAAGAGTGGAATGACACGCATTGTACAGTGGGGGCCGTTACTGAATGGATGTAATAGTGTGTAATTTGATTTTTATTTTTCACTTGCTGTCCGTCAGTGCCTTCTGCCTGGCGGCTAGCTGCAGCAGATCAGTCACGTTACGTAACCATTTTGAAACTCACGTGTTGAACCATCAGCAGCAAAACTCACGTGTTGCTGACGAGATAACGCTACCGAACTGCGCATCTACGATTTGGCCGACCAACCGGAAGGTTTGTTGAAGGTCAAGAGAGGGGGGGGGGGGGGGGGGGGGGACGGGAGCGGACACGCCGTCCGCTCTCTCTATTCTGCTGGCGACTTCCGACACGACCAGACGCCCTCCTCTCCTGCTCTTTTGGGCGGCCGCCCATTCAGCCTCGGTGGCTTCTCTAGGCCTGCCTTTCCTTTTTACGGCATTAAACATCCATGCATTTAAAATATGTTTGATTTTTACCTCAATGGCTCCCTACTGATTTCCCCGCCTGGCCAAACCTGACACGTTAACAGCATCTACAACAGTGTTTATTTATAGTTTTGGACCCTGTGAGGTTACAGTGTGTACACATCTTCGAAACACAGCATAAATTAACGTGCAAAACTAACCTTTACAACACTCGTACACTAATATTTTGTATGGTTTCAGCTACATTTATCCACCACACAAAGGGAAGTATCTCAACAAATACAGTGATAGGAAAATCCCATCAAGAAATAATTGATGAGAAGCTATGAAATTTCATGAACACTTTTGTCTCGGTAAGATACTTAATGATTAACATTGCAAGGTCACAGTTTAAAGAAAGCGCGAGAAAATCCATTACAAATGGGAAATGCTGGTACATCAATAACCTATGTAATCGCCAGAATGTTGAACGGAAGCATACAAACATGCATTCATTGTGTCACAGAGATGTGTACGTCAGTTTGTGGGATGGTGTTCTTTGTCTGACTGCACTTGATCGGGCAATAGACGGACGGTTCTTGCTGGTTATGGATGACGCTTGAGTTATCTGATGACGTCTCACACGTAATGGAATGGTGAAGACAGATCTGGTGATCGATCAGACCAACAAAACATGTCGATCCTCTGCAGAGCTCGTTGAGTTACAAAAGAGGTATGTGGGCGAGCGTTATCCTATTGTGAAACACTCCCGGGAACGGTGTTCATGAATGGAAGCACACCAGGTCGAATCACCAGACTAACGTACCGATCTGCAGTCAGGGTGTCTTGGATAACTACGAGGCTGCTGCTGCTGTCATACGAAATTGCACTCCTGTCCATAACTCCTGGTGTAAGTCCAGTGTGTCTAGCAAGCAGACAGGTTTTTTGCAGGCCCTCACCTGGTCTGCTTCTAACGAACACACAGCCATCACTGGCACCGACGCAGAGCCGGCTTTCATCAGAAAACACAATATACCTCCACCCTGTCTTCCACTAGGATCTCGCTTAACACCACTGAAGCCGCAAACGGCGGTGGTTTGAGGTCAATGGAATACACGCTACAGGGCATTTTTTTCTGAGCTGTCCATGATGCAAACGTTTTGTAACAGTTCGTTGCGTCACTGTGGTGCCAACTGCTGCTCGAGTTGCTGCTGCAGACGCAGTAGGATGCGCCATAGCCGTACACGACCGTCTTCCCTCATGGTAGTACCACGTTGCCGTTCGGGAGTCGGTCATCTTGCGATCGCACCTTCATCACCGCTGCCAGAAATCATGTACAGCAGCTACATTCATCCCAAGTCTTTCTGCAGTGTCGCGAGTGGAACATCCAGCTTCTCGTAGCCCTATTATACTACCTCGTTCAAATTCAGTGAGCCGTTGATAATGTCTTCATCATCTTAAGGTCATTCTTGACTAACGTCAACTCACTACGTCCAATCTCAAAGGTAACTACTAGCCCAATCTCATGTAAGTGGAGCGAAATTTGAACAGACGTCATCTTTCACATGCAGAAATACGCTTACCAACTTTATCTCGCACAACGCCTTCTTGGTGTTGGAATTTCTTTTCCTGTCAGTGTATTTGGTTCCGTACCTATATATAAAAGATCAACTCGCTGTTAATCACGTGAAATTAATGAGAGAAAGTATCTCATGACGGCACTCTTGTGTAAATCATTCTCGTCCTTCTTCTCGCATCAGTTCTGGGTAAATCCTCCTGCTTTTCACTTTTACCACCACCATCTTTTCAGGGTTAAAAGAATGCCATGGTTGCTGTTGTGGTGCCCCTACATAGCTCATGGATTACTTCTGATTGGACAGTGTACGCTATTATTACGTCAAGCTGCCCTAGATGGTAGTCATATAAACGCGTCAATATATCGATGAATTGAAGATGGGAGAAATGGAGCCAAATTTAATAGACGTTCCTCAAAACGTTTCACAAAAAAGTTGGTCAACGGGCAACCCTTCAGTCTTTTCGTAAAATGCACTATGTACAAGAAGTATGAGGTTCCCGTAGCATACTGAAACTTCATAGTTTCAGGACAATAGTTCTCTGGCAACAGTGTTCTCTACAGAATTTTTTTTGTAAATAGAGACACTACATTGTTTGGGCCAATGCTAGTTCGTTTGATTCCAGTCCAGAAGAGAGCGGTTTTAAACATACTGATATATCGAACTAGAACTGTCTTTGACGAAGACCACTTCGATTCTGAAATTAACCATCTTAAGTACGTGTTCCAAAAGAATGGTTACAGGGCATGTAATGTAAATTTGGCCCCTTGCTAATAAAAGAAATGTAAAAATATTAAAATCACATGAAGTGTTACCAATTGTATTTCTAACTTGCTGCGGCGCTGTGTACACGATATTTCCCTGATGATGTTACAAAATTCAGGGATGATGGAGAAGGGTAAACGTATCAGTTTGAGGTAAGGGACTCTGCTCCGGGCACGACTGAGTTATAATCGAAAATCGGTCTGATACCACTAACAACACCACTCGTGTATCGATACTGTTGTTGCTAAGAATGTAGGTAGACAACTTTCAACCACAGTACTATGGACGAAAACAAGAAAAATATGGCTAGTCACCATAGGATCTAAAATGCATGCCTTAAGAGCTACGAGCACTTTTTCATCATCACTACTGTGAAACACATCTCTTCTACTGAAATCTCTGTGGTGTCCAAAATGTTTAAAGTGGTAACTTGAACCATAACAAGAAAAAATGTCCAGTAAACAAGGGTTGTAAAGTGCAACAGATATGAGCACTCTTTTACTAAACAAGTGCCAAAGGTCTTAAGCTATGCATTTTAGGGAGGGTTCAGGGAAGACAAAGAATGTTACATAATTTGCGACCACCTAAGAAATTAACAGAGATACTGCACCCAATTAAGAAAAGTCTCAGCCTCAGGGTACCTGTGATTTCTAATAACACTGTGAATGTGGAAACAATACATCAGTCAGTTTGTAACACCATAGTTAAGATTCTAAATACTTTTTTCTAATTAATTATGCTTTATATAGAGTAAGTTTTCTTCGGAATGTAATTTTTGATATGCTGTAAAGCTGTAGAAAGATATGCACTATGTTTTCTCTTGCATCATTTGGAGGAGGATGACTTTAATTATATGTATTTCTTTTGGTTTACTAATATGTGTAAATGAAAGGATTTTGTAAAAGATATGAATATACAAGAATGTATATGCTGATTCACACTTAGGACTTTTGAATTGTATAAATGAAAACTTGGTGTGCTTTCCCTATGAAACTAAAGTGAGTTAGTGTTTGTAAAATGTGGTTGGTACAAGGGAAAAGGTGGAACAATAGTCAGTCGGAGGCTAGCAATCGTACAGTCGGCAGCTAGTAATTGGAAGGTGCATTTTGTAGGTGCCGAGTCAGGCTTTCAGTGCTTGGAGATATTATGGAAAAGCCTTGGGTGGATGAATGGCTCTAATACATTGCTCTGTTGTTGGAAGATACTATAAAACCTGATGATCGTCGCCAAGAAGAAAATAACAGAGCATATCACTTCCAATGGAAAGTCCACCAGTTGTTGTGTACTCGCTGCCAACATTGCGCAATCACTTCAGCAGAGAGGAGAAGTCATAACTTTTGTAAAGTGTTGGATCAGCACATTTAGTATGTGTAAATATAAGGTAACTCATGTTAAATTCGTATACCTACCTTGAATTTTTTGCTATCATGATACCTGTTACGATCCTCTCCTTTTGAACAATGATTTCTGAGTGCCCTAAGTATGAGAACTGATAATCAGAAACAAGTGTTTGATTACTTTTGCTTGAAACTGAGTGCAAAAAGTGGCCTAAAATTACTGCGGATTTTGTTGAAGTTGAGGGAGGAAGTAAGTAGTGCTTTTATGAAAGCCTCCCAAGTAATTGAACTGATTCAGTTTAAAGACTTCATGGTTTCAAAGATTACTTGCTTAAATTCTGGCTATAAAAGTAAATGATTATGATGATGACAAACAGTTAACAAGTTATTTTGGGGTTAGTCAAAGTAAATGTTTTCAAAGCTAGATTTGAAATACAATATCTGGTAAAAATATCTGCTGCATTAACTGTTGAAAAGGCATATAAGGTGAGGAAAATTTATGAAAGAGTGTTTCCAAAGTTTACTGATTTTAATGTGCTTCAGAAAAGTGTGTTCAGTTTGATTTATAATCCCTCCCCTCACCCACCCCATTGTAACTGTTCAAAATGCGTAAAGTTACTTGATTAATGAATTTACCAACTTATTTTAAAGCTTATGATGAGTTTTGTGCAAAATTGTGTGATACAAAGTGTAATATCAGACTGGGGGCCTCCTACTTGCTGATTTTATTACTGAAGGTAAAGCTACTGTGAGTACTCTTATCCACAAAAACGTTTAAAACATTGGTTACATGGCAATGTGTGAATCTTAATGCAAGTGATTTTAATCAAATTTGTGTTGTGTAGAAATTATCTGTTGAAATAAGACTAGTCCTGTGTCCATTTCTAGTTTACTAATGAATTACAATTGCTGTGATGATAAAATAATTCAGGTTTGGCAAGGTATTTACTATTGATGAGTTTTAAAGTGTCATTTGTGTTTGTGAGAACTTGAATATCTCACTATAACTGCTTTTATCCACTATAACATTTTTCGGCTTGTGATAGGGTTCATTGCACTTTCATAAGAAATGAGTATTGGTGGTGTTTTTTTCTTTAAAAGAAATGTTTCACATTTCTATGTCTAAATGGGCCGACGAACGTATTCTTTTTCTTTTGAGTAAAAAAGTGATTAACTAAAAACATAATCTAAATTGGATCTGACACTTTCTGTGTTGTTATGTAACTTTAATTTCAAGTCCGATAAGCAAAACTCCTTTGGGCCTTTCACAGTTAAATCTGTAAAAATCCTCCCAGAGGGTAACATTGTACTGTATTCAAATACCAAACATGGGTATTATCTATATACTGACATAGCAAAACTGTGCAGTGATAGTGTTATAAGTTCACCCATACCATGTGTGAAAGTTGTACGGCTCATCAATGGCACATTATATCTGGAACTTGTGAAATCAGCAGGCCTGAACATAGCCCCAGAAATAAACACAAAATACAAATGGGGTGCACCTGGAAATCTAATGTCTGACTCTTGTGCCTGACCATGATGCAATCCTCCTCAATTCAATAAGCCTTACCAACAGCCTTATACTTTAGGTTATTTTATTTTATTTCGAACGCTTCTTGTTTCGACAGTTCATTTTGACATCTTTAGCCCCCATACGCTTTTTTTAGAATCAATAAGCTTATCGTATAGTGCCACAAAACTTGATACCGTATTGAACTGTGAAGTACGTACCAGCCGATCTCTCCTGGCCGTAATGGACCGACAGAGGACGATGCAATCCAGCTGGAAACTTCCTGTGTTTCCGGCTCTTTTCCAAGCATACCACTTCCTCTTGCTCCATCAAGACGGTTGGGATAACTGTTTTGCCAGGCTCGAAAACAATGTCCATGGGAGACAAACACTTTCATATAAAATAGTAAGTCACTTGAATAACAGCGAAAAGGATGTGGCAGATATCAATGTAATAAAGAACAAAGACTGGCTACATTATTACAAGGAAATGTGGACTGATGAAATGAACACAGAAAATGATGAAGATCTTGAAACAAATCCAGATCATCTTGAATTCCTAGAATTCGAACATGCTCTCAGATATACAAAGAACCCGAAATCAGTAGCAAGTGATAGTATTAATAGCGAACTAATAAAATATTCTTCAGTAGTTTTTGAAAAGGGGGTTCCTCAGATTTTTGAATCTTTGCTGGATAGCAAAAGAAATACAAAAAGAATGGAAGATCTCAGTTATACAGCCAATATTAAAAAATGGAGGCAGATCAAATACCGAATATTATAGGGGCATAACACTATTAAATACAGCATATAAGATCTATGCTAGAATAATAACCGAAAGACTAAAACCCATAATGGAGTGCCTACTGTCAGAACAAAATGGATATCGAAAGGGGAGAAACTGTACAGACAACATAATTATGCTACAGCAAGTTACAGAAAATCATAACGAATTCAATAAAGAAACACACATCATTTTCGTCGATTATATAGACTTTAGATAAAGTAAATAGACAGCTATTGTGGGAAATTTTAATAAGAAGAGGTATGTCAATACACATTGTACAGATAGTTCAAAAGATCTATGCTAATACAAGAATCCCAATAATTGGGGATAGTGAAGAAACTAAAAAGCTATTAATTTAGGAGTTCGACAAGGTTGCAGCCTCTCTCCACTGCTTTTTAATATATAAATTGACGATATTATACGGCAATGGAGAATGAAACTGATGAACTATTCATATAACTTCAACCAAAAAAATTACATTATGACTTTGTTATTCACAGATGACAAAATGTTAATTTCGAAGATGGAGTGCAGAGAGCTGCCTACGAACTATACCAAATATGCCAGATATATAATACGTCAATATCAACACAAAAAACAAAAGCCATGGTTTTCTGCGAAAAAAATTCAGTAAGAACAAAAATAACTATAGACAATAAGATTATAGAGCAAGCAAATAGATTCAAGTTTCTAGAAGCCATGTTCTCGTACAGGAGAGACCTAGATCAAAAAGACAAAATTGAGAAATGTAACAACTTAAATGGCACTATTAGGAGAGCCCTCCAAAGTAAAGTAAGAACAGAAAGATATCTAAAATTTTATAAAGTTATGTCATTACTACATGGAAGTGAATCTTCGGTAATGAGAAAGAAAGGTAAAATAAGATTACAAGCCAATGGAATGAAATTCCTCAGGTACATAGCAGGATACACCAAGGTAGACTACAAAAGAAATGCAGATATCAGGAAGGAATTAAATATTTTCGATATAAACAGTAAGGTTGGCGAATACCGGCAAAAATGGATATCCCATCTGTTACGAATGGACAAATCGAGATTAATACTACATTTTTGGCGATATACTCTGCAAGGTAAAAGATGCATTGGAAGACCTACAAAACGATGGAAGGACCAGGTGTAGCTGCAACAGACTGAAGGAGAGCCTAATGCATGATGGAAGAAGAAGAAGAGGAAGACCACTTCCTCTAGTGATTCTGCAAGAGAGGCGCTCAGCATCGCGGTGTAGCTTGCTGTCCAGGTTTCGAGAGGGTGCGTTTCTGGATGAGGTATCGAATATATTGCTTCCCCCTACTTATACCTCCCGAGATCACGAATGCAAAATTAGAGAGATTCCAGAGCGTACTGAGACTTTCCGGCAGTCGTTCTTCCAGCGAACCATACGCGACTGGAACAGGAAAGGGAGGTAATGACAGTGGCTCGTAAAGTGCCCTCCACCACACACCGTTGGGTGACTTGCGGAGTATAGATGTAGATGTAGATGTAGATGTATTATCATCTGAAATTTGTTCCAGAGCTGAATTAGTCTTTCTCCTCTCTCGTTCCTACTGCCTAGCCCATATACTCACCTTTCTTCTATTCGCTCCCCTACAACCGCATTGGCAACCTTACATAATTATTAGCCCTTACAAATTCCTCAGGTATATAGCAGGATGACTCGTTCAGTATCCTCATATACTTTCTCTGTCTCTCCATCTTCTGCTTGCTACGTTAGCGTGTATACGAGAGCTATGGATGTCGGCCTTGGTTTTCTGTCGAATCTGTTTATAACAACCGTATCACTGAACTGTCCACTGTATCTCAGTCTCCACCTTACTTTCCTATTCATAAAGAATGCGTTATGGCATTTTTTGCTGTTGTTGATATTACCCTATACTCGTGTGACCAGAAATCCTGATCTTCCTTCCATTTAGCTTCACGTAACGTCTACTACGTCTAGACTGAGACTCTGCATTTTCTGTTTCACATTTCCTACCTTCCCTACCGTGTTCAGAATCTGACATACCATGCTTCTACCCGTTTAACGCTGTCCCTTATTTGGCTTTTCCATCTTCTTCTAATTGTCACTTCCCTCTTGGTAGTCTACCCTGGAGATGAGAATAGGTGACTAATCCAGAATCTGTTTCCAATGGAGAGATCATGTGACACATTTTTTTTAATACAGGCCACAAGGCCTATGGATATATATTATTTGTCTTTAACGCAGATTTGCATTGTCTCTGCTTCCTCGTGGTATCATCGTTGCTGATTCTTCCGCCTTTTAGGGGTAGTTCCCCACCCCCCTCCGCCCCCCTAAGGCCTAGAGAGCGCCAGAAACTCTGTTAGTCGTTGTCCAAGCGAGGGTGACTTCTCTTGCCGGAATTCTACAGCCACCACTGCTGATGATTTTTATTCAAAACTTCGGCAGTGGGTTTGTTCGAACCCAGGACCAACTACTTCTTGATTACTGATCAAAGACACTACCCCTAGACCCCACGTTCTGATATATCTATCAATGTTCCTTAGAGGTAATGTGTTTAACAGGAAAAGGCTTTATGCTCACCCTGTATTTCAGAACACATGAACAGTGAATCTTTACTTATTTACTGACACAATTACCTAACTGGTCGCAGACTATTTTTCTCCTTCATTTTCCAAAGCCCTCTTAGAGGTTTTAAGCCTCTTGGGCTTCAGTACATTAACAGCCTGTCGAGCAACTGTGGACAGAATTACTCATCGATGGCGGAAACGGGTCCACAGGTTTCAAGCAAACACTCCCACTCCCTACCTCCCTCTCTCTCTCCCTCCCTCTCTCTCTCTCTCTCTCTCTCTCTCTCTCTCTCTCACACACACACACACACATGCGCAGAGAGAACGAAAGAAAGGGAGAGAGAGTTCCATCAAGTAACTCCGTGGCTGGCGTCTTCAGAACCACATCAGTGTGATCACGTATCGGCTAAACCTGTCTGCTGTGTCCCCTCTGGCCCTTTGTCCTCGGTCCGAATTGGCCGCTGGTCTCACTGGTCTGGCGGAAATCGGAGCAGCGAAAGAGACGAGCAGACGAGTTCACTCCCTCCAATAGCCTGGCGCGAGGGTGGGCAGAGACGCGCCTTCCTCGGACCCCGAGCCTTAGTTATTCCGAGCTTCTCTTCCATCTGCTCCGCCTACAATTTCGTTCCCCCCGCCACTCTTTTCACCATGTTTATACCACGCCTCACACCTTAGGTCGGAATACTGTTCCCATATCGCTATCGCTTAACTCCATCTCCTGCTGCTTTACGAGAATAGGTTTCTAGTTTGGAAGTATAACTTTACGTGAACCTTTCGTTTTTAACATTTGATGAATAAGGGAAACAGTAATAAAATAGGTATGAGCCTCACGTGAAGCAAATGATCCACTTCTGTTTTCTACAGCGAAACTATGATGACAGCACTCACTACTCGTCAATGCGAATTTTTGCCATCACTAACCTATGACTTGGTTTACTGTGTGGCAGAGGCGGGGGTGCAACACTCAACATTCAAAGTTTCCAAAGGTAGAAAACTACATTCCATAGATCATGTATCTGCATACCCTACCATTTCTAGTACTCCACAGGAGAAATTATCTATAACTGTCTGCAAATAACATGAACAATGGGCATTCATGTTGGGAGCTATCTTATAAAAATGAGTGTGTAGATCATGGCTGTTTTATGCCACGTAACCGATCACCTTAACGTCATAGGAGGCCCAATATTGTTTTATGTTTGACCACTTTCAGAAAACATAGCACATCTAGCACAATACTCAAATATTATCTTGTAACGTAGGATATTTCGCAAAGACTCTCTCGATTTCGTATGAATACACCTTTTACATTCCTGAACGGCAACTTAGTTATGATACATAAAGTTTTAGTAAGGCCATTGCTAACATACGACGCTGAAACACGGACGTTAACAAATTTTGATGAAAGTCGACTGATTATATTTGATCTTGAGACAAATTGTAGGGCCAGTGGAAGAAAAAGGTGTATGGAGAAGGAGGTTAAACTATGAACTGTAAAATCCGTATAATGAACCAGACATTGTCAGCTCCATTAAGATTGAAAGGCTGGAATGGGGAGGGCAGCCGCGCGGGATTAGCTGGGCGGTCTCAAGCGCTGCAGTCATGGACTGTGCGGCTGGTCCCGGCGGAGGTTCAAGTCCTCCCTCAGACATGGGTGCGTGTGTTTGTCCTTAGGATAATTTAGTTTAAGTAGTGTGTAAGCTTAGGGACTGATGATCTTGGCAGTTAAGTCCCATAAGATTTCACACACATGGGGACGGCACGTACTGGGAGCAAACGACAGAATGATTAAGAAAATGTTGAGCAAAGTGCCTGAAGGAAACAAGAGAGCAGAAAGACCAAAGATAAGGTGGGAGGAAGGTGCCAGAAAGGACATAACGAAAATTCAAAATTGAAGGGGTTCGGAAATAAAGAGGATGAATGGAATAATCTTCTACAGAAGGTTAAGGCTCACAGAGCGCCAATTATGATGATGATTGTGATTATGATGACATCTTGTACATTAAAGAAGATAGGAACATAGATAGATTTTAAGTTCCATAAAGGAACTAAAAGTGTAGCTGGGCGCCAGTTGTTGGTTCCACATCTCATTTGGCTGTCCACAGGAATCCCTCTGCTACTGCTCGATCTCTCGTTCATAATTCGATTCTGAGATCATACCCAAGCAAGATGCTACGGGCTACGGCTAAATGAAAAAAGTGCCTCTGCTCTGTAACGAATGGACCCTATCGATAAGCAGATCGCCGCCCTCTGACACACATGTGATGAGACAAACTGTGCACAGAGAAAACAATTGGGAACTTAATGGCATAGATAAATGAGTCGTGGGTGTTGTCCTTGCCAAAAGTAATCGTAATAATCAGAGTTTCCATCTCTCTACTGGAGTGCAAAATAGGTCTATATTGACCACAGTTTATTGTTATAGAAATGCAAACTGATTTACATATGAAACAGTAACTTCTCCAAACTAACGGAGATAAGAGAAATTGGAACATTAAATCTTTAAAAAGCACTTATTTAAACACAACAACTGAGCGTCAAAGTCCGAGGGAAAGAGGTACAGAAAAATAGCTTTAAATAACAAGCACTCATCGAACTCAGTCAAACACATGTTTCCATATCGAACGTGATGACTACAGGAACTCCAGATACCTGAAGCATAAGTCAGGCATCGAACACAACGTAATTCCTAACAAGCTCCCGTCAACTTCAGAAAGAAAGGCGCTTACCACCGTCTCGTTAGTCTCATCTCACACTTGTCTCGGCAGCGTGAACTCACAATGATTCTACGTTACAAGAAGTTTCTAGTTTTCCTACTTCGTTCAAACTTCTAACTTCCGGGCTCCGACTCGTAGAGCGTTATCCCTTCGTCGGTTGTTTCATCTTCTTCTCATGGTCGTTCATCCCTTGGCTGCCCACTCCAGGAGATCCGAATGGGGACTAACCAGGAATCTTTTACCAATGGAGAGATCATCCTGACACTTTTTAATTACGGGCCATATGGCATTTGGATACACATTACATCTATTCAGTGCAGTTGTTCACATGGCCTTCTGCATCCTCAAGCCTTTGATCATTGCTGATTTATTCGTCTCAAAGGGCAATTACCCGCCCAAAAATAGATGAAGGTGCGGTTAAGTGAAGTCCAGAAGAGCCTAAGCGAAGCCTCCGCAATCTATGTAGCAACAGAAACGGAGCCACGGTCTCGTGCAGGAGCCCAAGCGGAACAGTCTGCGTAGAAGCCTAGCGAAGACATTCTCAGTGGAATCCAGCGACGAAGTTCCTCAAACACGCTGCTAAGAAGACGTATCGACAATCGACACTCTTCCGAGTTCCCCGCGGACGAGCCACCATAAATATCTATTTGCCAATCAAAAAAAATGTCAGACAAGCTCACAGGGGATGCTACGAAACAAACTTACGCTGCTTTCTTCGAAAAGCTTACTTACGCACTAGCCAACCTCTAAATCTTCCGAGTTAAACAAAATACTAATAATCTAGCGACAAAAGCCGCCGTTCAGATCAATGCGAGAAAACTGACCCTTCCTAGTCTTGGAAAACACCCGATCTTTTACACTTTCTACTTTTTAGGTGCCGTCGAATCACTGTGTCTCCCGCTCTCGATGTCAGAAATCAGGTCAACAACTTCTTTACCCTGACGACAAACCGACGCACTACTTTTCATCAAAAGTCGGGCAAACATTCTGCAGGTTTGGCATTCCCATAGACATGACAAGGTGTTATCTGCTGTATCGTCTGCCCACACCCTGATCTTTTATGACCAGCGTGTGGCCCGTGGCCAGCAAACACCACAGGGACAGTTTGGTTGAATATTTATTTATTTATTTATGCACCCTAAAAGGATTAGGACCTTGAAGCCCTCTCTTACATCTGCCCGGGAATGCACCAAACCAAAGATATTACAAAAACATTAACAGGAATAATAATAATTAACAATAGTAATAATAATGGAAATAATATTTGACAATCTCAGTAAAGGGCATTAGAAATAACACAGATTAGTTTAGAACATTTGAAAATATCTTTAGTATTATAGAAATGGAACGGATAAAGAAAGAGGAGAAGATTAACATTACAATGAAAATGGCTGCTATGGATGAACAGAGTTTCGATAAAGAACTCTGCCAACATGGGGAAGGGAAAAGTCGTGTGGATGGGGGGACCGTTGAGACTGAGCTGCGGACTAGTATATAGCAATTGTGATACAAGGTGGCCCATTAATTGTCTTTTCAAGTTTCGAAGGAATTTAATTTCTCTGACTTTTTCAAGATTATCGCTCAAAAGTTGGGTTTCTGATATAGGAAAAGATTTAGAGAACATTACAGTGTTATACGATAACATACAGAGGGTTTTTCCTTGTTGAGAACGAGTATTTCTGCTGTAGTAGTGTAAGAGTTGAGGATAAGTAAGAGGGAGTACTCCTGGGTACGGTGCAAAGAAATACACAGATTTCAAGTAGTGCCAGCTATTTCTTTATTCCGTAATGCTGCAAGATATTTTGTGTGGCTCGTTCTCCTGACACCTGTTCAGTTGTCACGAAAAAGTCACCCTGCTTCGCCAGGGCAGCGCCCGGTACACAATGGCTGGAGAAGCGGCGGCCTACCACTGGGCCTACGCCCAGAGAGTGGGGAAGGCGAGCTGTGCCCACAGCACAGCTCTTAGAGTTTGCGAAAGTCGGCCCCTAGGGGCCTTCACCCTCTGGCTAACACGGCAGCCGTTGCTGTGATGGCTCGCCGAGACTCAGCTGGTGTACCAGCCCAGCACAGCACACTGCCACAATACACAATAGAAGGAATTATGCTATTGAAGGGAGATTTTTACCTCTGCTATCATTCGTGCCCGATTTGAATATAAAATCTTGCATCACTTGAGCAATTAAAAGAGAAAAAAACCCAAATCTAATTGTTTAATGATTGAAGAGTGAATAATAATAATAAAGAATTAAAAGACATACTGGCCCCTGGCACTTTTCACCCAAAATCTAATTTGTTAACAGCATGGAGCGGCAAAGCACAAGTACTCGCATTTAGGCGCATTTCTTAACAATAAGCTACTTCACCCATGACCGATGACCGATCGGCCATAACTGGTGTATATACATTACCTTACACCGTTGGCCTGCTTATTTTTGGGAGGGGAGTGGGAGATACGGAGGGTTATTTGTCGGTGTTGTGTTTATGAGAGGCTCTATGTGCCTCCCATCTAACAACCATTGGTGAACTGCGATGCCACATAGCAACATAAATGAATACGGGAACTTCGGACACGCTCATAAAACTATGGGAAGAGTCTGAGTATCGTCTCGTTATTTTTCATGCGTTCGGTGGAGGGAACGTTGAAGATATGTGAGAGGTAAAAGGAAAATTGATTTTAAAAGTAATTGTAAAAGTACCCCAATGTTGTATATACATGCATATAACAAGTATATTCATCTGAATTTATTTTTATAAAAACTTCGTAGTCCTATGCGTAAGATAAGATTTACCTTAAGTTTCTATCTTCATTGATGTAGAAGATATAGTCGTGTGCTGTTGGATGAAACATCCTGTGTTTTAGGAGAGCATCTCACTTTAACATTCATAGATATCAAAAGATTAAAAACATGAAATTCCCGTTGGCTGTTCTGTGATGTTTGTAAGACATCAGCTTTCCCAGACCTTTTAACCTTTCTTGTGCAGTCGACTGGTGACTTTGGGTCTTACCATGAACAATATTTACAAGCTTCCTTATTAATTTTACTTCATCTTATATCACTATTTACAGACTCTTAGTAATTTTGGGGTGTTACCATGTGGAGCTTATTAGCATCCTGGTAGAAATTATTTCTCTATACACGAAATCACGCATTATTGTTGAACGCTCTTTACCGGTGCCTGTGAAGTCTACGTACCTGCACCACATGCATGCCTGTGATCGTGTAAAGCGTCGGGGGAAAGGTACATCTCGACATTACTCACAAGAAACTTTGGTAAAATTTTCGTCTGTTCAGACAATGGAAGGCATACGTAAATATACGTATCGCTATTCACATTCGTAATTAAGCGTATATTGAAGGGTACAAGTGAAAAGCGTTCTACGTGCAAAATCTGACATTTGTGAAGAGAGTAAAAGAACAACGTATCTTGTACATAACTGAACTGTATAAAAAAAAAAAAAATTGAGAAGCTATTCTGATTCCATAGAATTTTGCTTCCCACCGAGTCACAGCAGAAAGTAATGAGAAAAACTAGAATATAAATACTGTTTGTCCATAACTGATTTGTTTCGAAAAAAGTTGAGAAGCTATTCTGACTCCTTAGAATTTTGCTGCGCACCGAACTACTGCAAATAATAATTAGACAAATAGGAAAATAAATAATTCAGTAAGATCGTTCCAAGTGACGTACCAGGAAACTGACCGGTTCTATACCAATAAGAAACTTTTAAAAAGTAGGTTCTTGCAAAGAAAGAAATAAAGTAGGACCCGCTTAACAGTACCGTCTGTTCTAATCGACAGGTTCATCTTCAGATGGCTGATCACGTTTATGTAACATTTATTGTTCCTTACATTAGTTGTTGGCTGGTTTTTATCCCAATACCTAACGTAAACGCCAACAAATGTAATACCCTAAGCACAGTCATCTGAATATGAAGCTGTCTGCTAGAAACCGATAGCCGTGCAGCCTCGGTAAATAAATAATACTGTTAATAGCAGCTGATTGTTCTTTTTTTTTACCTGCAAGAACGAATTCCTATTTTGTACGCAGTCACGATCTCAAAACGTTAGTTTTCGACAAAATAGCACAGGAGTGTTTTTGTTCCAAGAGCCTTCAGTACTCATGTACTACTCTTTATTTGTGGAAAAACAAGTCCATGAACCCAGGACTACATTTTTAACTAGTAGAGCTGAAGTCAACAGAAACCTCTTGGCGATCTTACAAATTTCGGAGCTGCGAAAGGAAGAAAAGCTTGGCGCGAAAACACATGTTTTAAAGACTTTCCCCATAGTTGAACGCCTTCTCTCGTTCGACAAATTGTTAGCAAGTGTCTTGATTTTTCAAAAGTCTTGATATCATTATCAAACACAACGTCAGAGCTGTTACGCTGGTGCATTTTGTTTCCCTAAACGCAAACTAATCATCACGTGACAGGTTCTCAGCTTTCTTTTCAACACTTCTGGATACTATTTTTGTCATCGATTGGGATGCACATCAGCTGTTAACCTCCTAATCTCATATTTTTCCGCCCTTGGTATTTGTGTGAGTATGTGAATGACATTTTTCAGAAAGACTCGTCGTTTGGTGGTCACTTCCTAAAGTTCAGAAATTTCGAAGTAATGTTATGTACGCCTTCCTCCTTATTTACTCTCAAGCCTTCCAAGATTATATTAAACTCTGAGTGTAAAATTAGATCCCCTGTATCGTCCAAATCAGCTTTCTTCTCCAATCACGTTA
Organism: Schistocerca americana; assembly: GCF_021461395.2. Classification (NCBI taxonomy): domain Eukaryota; kingdom Metazoa; phylum Arthropoda; class Insecta; order Orthoptera; family Acrididae; genus Schistocerca; species Schistocerca americana. The sequence continues at coordinate 526,804,814 of NC_060122.1, forward strand.
TCAGTAAGTTCCTCCCCATCATTGACGCCTTCAGTTTTCCTCTTTCTGCCAATTTAGTTTTTACTCTGCGCTTAACAGTGGAATCATTCTTGCATTCTTAATGTTGGAGCCTTTGTTTTTAATTTGACCGAAAGATTTTTACTTTTCCATATTACGAATCTGTCTTCCAATGCCACTTCATTTTCGATTTCCTCACATTTTTCCTGCAATCATTTCACCTACGCTTTCGAGCATTTCATATTTATTTCATCCATAAGTGATTTATATTACTCTATTCGTGTCATTTTTTGGAAATTTTTATAGATCCTTCTTTCGCCGATAAATTGAAATTTTCTTCTGTTATGCCACATTTCTTCACAGTTACATTACGTAAACTTATTTTTGTTAGTACAACATATATGATTACCCTTTACAGAGATTTTCATTCTTCTTCAATAAAAGTGTCTGCTATGGTACCCATTATCGCGGTACGAATAACCTTGGAGAACTCCTAGTGCATCTCGGGACACCTCAGTAATACAGTGTGCCACTTCTTTCCACAATGATTCTCTTGGACGATTGGTTTAACAACGTAAGAGGCATATTCCGAAAGTAAGATCCGACTAGGAGCGAAATGGAAACCACTGTGAAAATCCGATGGAACTTTTCACAGATGTGCTGGGTAGTGTCTAAAGTCACCCTGTCGATCACTTCACGTCCCTCTTTTCCGTTCAGGGCGCAAAGTGATCACGTAGAAATGCCTAAAACAACAGTGCATCCCGCCAAGTATGTGGATCGGGTGAGAGATTTCGCCTGAAGTTATGCAATCCACGCTTTTCTTTCTTCAAGACAATTTTCAGCCACATTCTGCCGGGGCAATGAAGACGCTCCTGCAGCGTTTTCGACGGGGAGTGTTTGATCACTCACAATACAGCCATTAACTGGCTCCCTTCGTTGTTCATCTCTGCTCATATGAACCGCTGGCGACGAGGACAACATTTTGGCACAAACAACGACAGGCAGACCAACGTAGAGAACTGGCGGAAAGTGCAGGTGGCTGCTTTCTTTGACGATGGTACTGGAAAGTTTTCACAACGCCACGACAAATACGTAAGTCGGAGTGGCGACTATTTAGAGAGGTAGCTGGAAGCTGTGGTTAACTCTTGCGAACAAAAATTTTTCATTTTCAGTGTGGTTTTCATTTCGTGACCGATCGGACTTTACTTTCCTGAAAACCATCAGAATACCTTTCATTATTAGCGAATTATAATCCGAGCTTTCAGTTGCTCCTGGATATGCTTTATATTACTATGCGATTTTTGAAACTCTCTCACTATGATGTAATGTAGTTGGTATCTTTCCATGTCTCCAGGCCATTTCCAAGTGTACTTCCTCCTTTTCTGCAACAATGCATTCGATTGCTATAATAATGTAGAATATTAGAGTGGAGCCCCTTAGGGAAGTCCCATTTTGGGAGTGCACAGTGCAGCACAACTGCTTATGTTGTAACCACACAAGTGATTTTTCTTTTTTTGGCTCAAAGACTCATTATGACTGCGAGAGACAGATTACCTCTGACTCGTGAGATAAAGGCTCTGTGGATACAAAGTGCAACATTATGTGCACAATGGACAGACACTGCTGATTGAGATTTGTGAAGAATACTATCGCAGTGGAATTGTAGGTAGCGGCAATGTTGTAAGTTGCCATCTTGAATATGGAGTGAAATTTGATTACTAATGATAACATTTCATCTCATACAAGAGGATGACGTACACTGGAATGTAGCTAGGAAAATCATTTATGGAAAAATATAATTTCATGAATGGAAAAGGTACATTCAGTTCTTTGGTTATTTCAAGTTCTCTCTTGCATGTGGCTTGGAACATTATTTGGTGTGTTGTAGCTCATAGGGAACTTTGTATCACTAGATCCTCCACCATGATGGCTTCCCCATGGCATACGATTGTGCCTCTGATTATTTTAAGAATTTTCAGAATCAACGATCACCAGAATTTTGCAGAACCATAGAGATTTTATTCCAGATGGAGTAATTAATCTTATACCTGGAAGAGTGGGACATAACTGTGTAAAAATATCAGAGAAGAGACTTCTGTCACTCAAAATGTTCCATTCGAATAACTACATGTTATAAATATTTAACTTCAAGTTTCAGAGAGAGAGAGAGAGAGAGATAGAGAGAAGTTAAACTGGTGACCACGACAGGACTCTGTGTATAATATTTGTGTTTATCTCGTTCATGCTATAATGGAACAAGTATTGCTGCTATGACATTGGGTTCAGACTGTGCAGGTGCGTCACAAGCGAATTTCAGACCAGAAACACGACGGAATATAACACATAAAGGCAGGACCACTAACCAGTTATCTTTCTGCATCTTTTATGCCACCAACTTGGTTCTTGTAGTGAGCAGATGTAAAAAGGACTCTGTTGCTACTCTGTGTAAAGGACAATTTTCCATTTTTGTATCATCCTGTAGACAAACTTCTTTAGCGGTAGTTTGTGATGTGCTACGATATTTTAATTGGTTGTCAAATAGGGACCCGATTTGTTGTGTGTGTTAATCAGGAAAGTAGAGTAGACGGAATTTTTGGCAGAAATTCATGATTTGAACTCGTGCATAGTAGACATCTCCACAGCTGCGGCGCAGGATCTAGCGAGATCCGCAGCACACGCTACAGACACCCCCCCCCCCTTCCCCATCCCTCACCGCAATTATGCAAGAGCTGAGTCTGCTATCTGATATTCTGGCTCATATCGTGCAGGAGTTGTCAACCACGGCACAAGCGCAGTCATCCACAGTACAAGCGCAGTTTAAAATCCAGACAGGTGCAAAATCAAAACGACATGCAAGAGACGATTGCTGATCTTATTAGAAAGCAAGGGGCCATGTAGAATGAGTTACAAGAGTTGGGACAAGTTCAGGACAATTTTCTGATAGAGATCGAAAGAGTTGATACTGTCAATGAAATTATGAATCGACAGATTCAGGTAGAAGAAACGGTTACTAGCCTCAGCAAAACAGTGCAATATATTTTCTCAGGACTAGAAGACAAAATCAAGGAAAATATTGAGCTGCATAAGCGCTACTTTTCGGAGGAGATCGATAACTGGACAAAAGCTAAGGAACAACAGCTGAATCAGGACATAACAGATGTTGTAAAATCCATTGTCTCATCTCAATATGCATTGGCAGAAGAGAATTTCTTTAAAAAAGAATTAGAAGAGAAGACTCAGCTAGGTTCTGACTTTGTGAAATAGAAAGAGCAAGTCGAGGAATCTATTAAGGTGACCAAAGAAAGGCTATAAATGTTTCGAGTGGCGGTGAACAGTGGTTGCATGGTACATCAAGCTCCACGAACACATAATTCGGACAACGCATCCAGTTACAGAAATCCAAACGTGTATTCGCCGTAACTATAGTTCCCCATAACGTCCATAAGAGGCCGCTAGGGTCAGTACATGTGTTCTACACCTAATAGTGAAGAGAAATGCTCGAGTATTGACAGTTTCAGATATTTAATCCCAATAAGAGGACGGCAAATCCCGTAGTGTTCGTGGGAAGCTTAAGGAGGGCTTGCCAAGGAACTGGACTGAAGCGCAGAAGATAAGCTATATAAGCTACGGATCAGATTATGTACAAGGAGAAGGTGCATTACGGGCAACCGCCGAGTGCGAATCTTGTCGGACTTAACGATGAATTTGAGCAAACATTTTTAGCAAAATACTGGTCGTGTAGAATTCAACAAAGCTGCGCCAAGAAGTATTTTACAATGAACAGTTCTCGCTCAAGCAAGAGACGTTATAAAGTACTTTGAAAAATATCTTAATAAATGTCGCTACTGGGACGATCCGTTATCATAACGGGATATATTGAGAATATTATAGTTAAATTACCGGTCGGTGTCAGACATCAGCTAGTTAATGTGTCAGACGAAAATTTCGAGGAATTTTTATCTGTGTTATATTCGATCGACCTTATTCAAGAGGACCTGAAGTCCAAGTCACGATCGAATAACGGGTATAACAATGCGATCACTAGTATCCATCACTCAGGAAGTGGCCGTGGAAATGGTAGTAATGCATGAAGAGCTAATAAAATGGATAAAGCAAATGCAGGCAGTGTACCAAATGGTAATCCAAACAATAGTTGGAAGAACAACAATGGAAATGGAAATGGTAGCGGCTTTCGACAGGCCAAAAGCAAATTTAATAGAGACGGTCGGAGATACAATCGAGCCCAACCTAATAGCCAACAACCGTCAGCTAGCCAGTTGTAGGACAATAACATTCCGCAATAGCAACAACAGAATTAGCCGCAGTCTATGCAAGGAGATTGGCACATGCAGATACCAATAATTACGGAGAAAACAGACGGCAGAAATAGTGGTAGTGCCGCGCGTCCAGCAAACTAATCGGTTCGAGCCCCAGAGACGCAATCGGTGATTCGAATAGGGGTACGACCAGCAGCTGCAGATGCTACGGTATAACAGTGTGAAGAAATTATCGGAGGAATTGTGTGAGGATATTTCTCGGAGTGGCAATGTTTCACCTTTGGTGCCGGTGTTGAAAATCCTTGCTACAATCGAAGGAATTCCAGTCACTATAACATTAGATAAGAAAGCTTCGACTAGTGTGAGATCAAGCGCTTTGTTCCAAAAGATATCGCAAAAAGCAAGACTACCAGTCTTTCCAGTGGAGATCTGTAGAGTTATAGGAGACTTAAGCACAAGATCAACAAGTGTCAGGATGCAGACACAACTGAAGTTGAAACTGGGAAATGCAGCAATTACATGAGCCTTCCTAATTGCTGACACATTGGTAGTGGATTGTATTCTGGGCATTAGTAGTAGACAAGAGGAGGACGGAAGCGGGAAAAGAGAAATTTTGGAAAGGTGGTGCTTTACAGGAGTGCCGTACGCCTGTTTAAGCTTCGTCATTACATATAATAAATGCCGAACAATGTTTTGTCTGAACACAATGAACGTATCTACATTTTCAGATCAAGCAACTGAGAAACTGAAGGAACCTGTACATCTCACTCATGAACACAAGCAGGAATTATGAAACCTCTTATTATCTCATTCGGTTCATTTTGAAGAAAACTCAGGAATCACCAAATGATATTTGCGTCATTTTGATTTTATGCCATGTACGACATCAGTTTCCCTGGAGTCTTAAGAAACATGTAAAAGAGGAAAATATGAACAACTTACTTCACACATCAATGAAATTCACACCTGCTGAACTGATGTTTAGAAGAAAGGAATCGATGGGTAGATAAAATTCCGAAGGCAGAAGAACCTAGCCGGCCGAAGTGGCCGTGCGGTTAAAGGCGCTGCAGTCTGGAACCGCAAGACCGCTACGGTCGCAGGTTCGAATCCTGCCTCGGGCATGGATGTTTGTGATGTCCTTAGGTTAGCTGGGTTTAACTAGTTGTAAGTTCTAGGGGACTAATGACCTCAGCAGTTGAGTCCCATAGTGCTCAGAGCCATTTGAGCAGAAGAAACTGACTTACCTTGGGAAGAGAAAATTAGACAAGCTCTGGTTAATCTCGCGGAGAAATCCAGGATCAGAAAAAGTGATCATGACAGCAAACGCAAACGGAAGAAGACATTCAGGATCGGAGAAATGGTATTGCTGCGAACACATCCGCAACGTTCGTTATTGTCCAAAAAGAACAGGAAGGAACAGTTATGTACTGTACCATTCTTAACTGTGAAGATTCCAAACCCTGGTGCGTATTTATTGGTGTATCCAGAAAGTTTACTAATCAAAGGACTGTATTCCCATCAAGATACTAAGAAATATGATGTGAAGTGATTAACTGTGTGAAAAGGATTATGATGATTAAATTCGTACTGATTAGGAATTACATAGTAAGGAGTGATGGACTATGGTTAAATTTATGGTAACTGAGTTTTGTGTTGAACTATGATGCACTCATAGTGAGATCAGAGTTAGTAACAAGAGACCATGCACCGCATAGTGAGTATTTTAGAGAAGTAATGACAGTGCTTACATACTCAGTGACTAATTAATTCTTTTTGTTGGTGATCAAGTTAATTATTTATTTTTAAGAAGAATGTATATATTGTTGTGACTGGGCAAGACAGCCAAGCCACTAGGAGGTAGCCGAAAGGCACGCGTTGAAGCTCACGCAGGCTGGCGTGAGGTCTGGAACAGGTAAGGGAATTTATAGTAGCAAAGAACGTAAGTAACTACTGGAAGACTTAACTTTAATCCATAATTGGTGAACATCGGTCTGACGGTACATGCATCACAAGATAAATAGCAAATGATAATGGCGCCTTGCTAGGTCGTAGCAATTGACGTAGCTGAAGGCTATGCTAACTATCGTCTCGGCAAATGAGAGCGTAATTTGTCAGTGAACCATCGCTAGCAAAGTCGGCTGTACAACTGGGGCGAGTGCTAGGAAGTCTCTCTAGACCTGCCGTGTGGCGGCGCTCGGTCTGCAATCACTGGCAGTGGCGACACGCGGGTCCGACGTATACTAACGGACCGCGGCCGATTTAAAGGCTACCACCTAGCAAGTGTGGTGTCTGGCGGTGACACCACATATATATTTGTAAGGTTGTGTGATCTTCAATTTTAATTATTTAAGTTTTTATTTAGGAAGTGTCTTTGTGTTCATCCACTCAGTTTAATGCATCATAAGTTACTCTTCTGTGTGAGAAGAAACGTAACTGAATTGACTTAACTTATGCGAAGGAGGTATTCTGATTTATAATGATGGAGACGCTTTAGGTACTTGCAGGGATCAGCGATAATGAAGAGTTAAATTTTGCAACATTCTTGCCACATACTATAGTTGCAAGACGGTTGGGGTTTGTTTGATGATTCCTGACCGTAATGAATTTTACTTTCAGGCAGATGGAATCCTTTATATATGTTTGTGTGATTATCTGATTTCAAAAAATCATGAATGTGAGAAGAGTTCATTTATCTACTAGCTCTAAAGTGAATTCAGATTCGGACGTGGTCACAAAAGAAATTGGGAAGACATAGGTCTTTGATAGAGAAATGCATGATGAAAGCATAGAAGAGGTGCGAAGGCAAAGTGATTTATAGCCTTCATGGGAGGAATTTCTATGTGGAAAATTCACTCTGCATATATATAAAAAATTGTCTTGTCTTGCTATGAAGGATGGTAATGTGATATCGTGCACAGAGAGAAGGATTCCTAAAATGAAGGACGATCTTTCTTGAATATCGACTCATACGAAAAATTCCTATATGTCGAGTTAAGTGGTATAAGTAAAAGGATTAGATGCTCTGCTGACTTCATACAGTACAAGAAAACCTGGCACACTGGCCTCACATTCGCGAGGACGACGGTTCAAACTCTCGTCCGACCATCCTAATTTAGGTTTTCCATGATTTCCCTAAATCGCTTCAGGCAAATGCCGGGATGGTTCCTTTGAAAGGGCACGGTCGACTTCCATCCCCGCCCGTCCCTAACCCGATGGGACCGATGACCTCGCTGTTTGGTCCCCTCCCCATATCAACCAACCAACCAAGAAAACCTGAATACAATGAACTGATTATGAGCAGTGATTTACTTTGGAAAGACTTATTAAAACTTATAAAATTGATTGCTATGCGGTGGACACTGCACTGGGTCACACCTCTTCCGAATCTACTGAATTGATGAAGAATCCGATGGAGAAATTTGCTACTAACCAGTTCTTTTGGAGTGTATAAAGTAAAGATACAATATTTGCAATTGTTTCAAGTCCTATTGCTCCGCTGTGGTGGCGTGAGGTTTGGGATTATCCCACTTTACTACAGCCTGGTTCCTGCAAGATCAGCCCTACATCAACCACAAACAGTTCCAGCTAGCCTCCAGCATCCATCTGTTGATCACCCCCATGCAGCTCCATCAAACGTCGTCAAATTCATCTATTCAAGCCACAATATTGTTATTGTTGTTCACTGAACTGTTTTAAACACGAAAATTGTATTTTATTCTGCATTGGTAATCTGAACGTTGAAACACCTCACCAAAAGAAATTGGTTAACGTTATAAAGCATTCAAGGTTAATTGTACATGCTGCTTTAGTTTTCACTGTTCTATGTGCAATTTTCAAAGCATTCTACATCTACATCTACATCTATACTCCGCGAGCCACCTTACGGTGTGTGGCGGAGGGTACTTATTGTACCACTATCTGATCCCCCCTTCCCTGTTCCATTCACGAATTGTGCGTGGGAAGAACGACTGCTTGTAAGTCTCCGTATTTGCTCTAATTTCTCGGATCTTTTCGTTGTGATCATTACGCGAGATATATGTGGGCGGTAGTAATATGTTGCCCATCTCTTCCCGGAATGTGCTCTCTCGTAATTTCGATAATAAACCTCTCCGTATTGCGTAACGCCTTTCTTGAAGTGTCCGCCACTGGAGCTTGTTCAGCATCTCCGTAACGCTCTCGCGCTGACTAAATGTCCCCATGACGAATCGCGCTGCTTTTCGCTGGATCATGTCTATCTCTTCTATTAATCCAACCTGGTAAGGGTCCCATACTGATGAGCAATACTCAAGAATCGGACGAACAAGCGTTTTGTAAGCTACTTCTTTCGTCGATGAGTCACATTTTCTTAGAATTCTTCCTATGAATCTCAACCTGGCGCCTGCTTTTCCCACTATTTGTTTTATGTGATCATTCCACTTCAGATCGCTCCGGATAGTAACTCCTAAGTATTTTACGGTCGTTACCGCTTCCAATGATTTACCACCTATGGCATAATCGTACTGGAATGGATTTCTGCCCCTATGTATGCGCATTATATTACATTTATCTATGTTTAGGGAAAGCTGCCAGCTGTCGCACCATGCATTAATCCTCTGCAGGTCCTCCTGGAGTACGTACGAGTCTTCTGATGTTGCTACTTTCTTGTAGACAACCGTGTCATCTGCAAATAGCCTCACGGAGCTACCGATGTTGTCAACTAAGTCATTTATGTATATTGTAAACAATAAAGGTCCTATCACGCTTCCCTGCGGTACTCCCGAAATTACCTCTACATCTGCAGATTTTGAACCGTTAAGAATGACATGTTGTGTTCTTTCTTCTAGGAAATCCTGAATCCAATCACAAACCTGGTCCGATATTCCGTAAGCTCGTATTTTTTTCACTAAACGTAAGTGCGGAACCGTATCAAATGCCTTCCTGAAGTCCAGGAATACGGCATCAATCTGCTCGCCAGTGTCTACGGCACTGTGAATTTCTTGGGCAAATAGGGCGAGCTGAGTTTCACATGATCTCTGTTTGCGGAATCCATGTTGGTTATGATGAAGGAGATTTGTATTATCTAAGAACGTCATAATACGAGAACACAAAACATGTTCCATTATTCTACAACAGATTGACGTAAGCGAAATAGACCTATAATTATTCGCATCTGATTTATGACCCTTCTTGAAAATGGGAACGACCTGCGCTTTCTTCCAGTCGCTAGGTACTTTACGTTCTTCCAGCGATCTACGATAAATTGCTGATAGAAAGGGGGCAAGTTCTTTAGCATAATCACTGTAGAATCTTAAGGGTATCTCGTCTGGTCCGGATGCTTTTCCGCTACTAAGTGATAGCAGTTGTTTTTCAATTCCGATATCGTTTATTTCAATATTTTCCATTTTGGCGTCCGTGCGACGGCTGAAGTCAGGGACCGTGTTACGATTTTCCGCAGTGAAACAGTTTCGGAACACTGAATTCAGTATTTCTGCCTTTCTTCGGTCGTCCTCTGTTTCGGTGCCATCGTGGTCAACGAGTGACTGAATAGGGGATTTAGATCCGCTTACCGATTTTACATATGACCAAAACTTTTTAGGGTTCTTGTTTAGATTGTTTGCCAATGTTTTATGTTCGAATTCGTTGAATGCTTCTCTCATTGCTCTCTTTACGCTCTTTTTCGCTTCGTTCAGCTTTTCCTTATCAGCTATGATTCGACTACTCTTAAACCTATGATGAAGCTTTCTTTGTTTCCGTAGTACCTTTCGTACATGATTGTTATACCACGGTGGATCGTTCCCCTCGCTTTGGACCTTAGTCGGTACGAACTTATCTAAGGCGTACTGGACGATGTTTCTGAGTTTTTTCCATTTTTGTTCCACATCCTCTTCCTCAGAAATGAACGTTTGATGGTGGTCACTCAGATATTCTGCGATTTGTGCCCTATCACTCTTGTTAAGCAAATATATTTTCCTTCCTTTCTTGGCATTTCTTATTACACTTGTAGTCATTGATGCAACCACTGACTTATGATCACTGATGCCCTCTTCTACATTCACGGAGTCGAAAAGTTCCGGTCTATTTGTTGCTATGAGGTCTAAAACGTTAGCTTCACGAGTTGGTTCTCTAACTATCTGCTCGAAGTAATTCTCGGACAAAGCAGTCAGGATAATGTCACAAGAGTCTCTGTCCCTGGCTCCAGTTCTGATTGTGTGACTATCCCATTCTATACCTGGTAGATTGAAGTCTCCCCCTATTACAATAGTATGATCACGAAACTTCTTCACGACGTTCTGTAGGTTCTCTCTGAGGCGCTCAACTACTACGGTTGCTGATGCAGGTGGTCTATAGAAGCATCCGACTATCATATCTGACCCACCTTTGATACTTAACTTAACCCAGATTATTTCACATTCGCATTCGCTAATAACTTCACTGGATATTATTGAATTCTTTACTGCTATAAATACTCCTCCACCATTGGCGTTTATCCTATCCTTGCGGTATATATTCCATTCTGTGTCTAGGATTTCGTTACTGTTCACTTCCGGTTTTAACCAACTTTCCGTTCCTAATACTATATGCGCACTATTTCCTTCAATAAGAGATACTAATTCAGGAACCTTGCCCTGGATACTCCTGCAGTTTACCAATATTACGTTATCTTTTCCTGTTTTTGGTCTCTGAGGACGGACGTTCTTTATCAACGATGATAATGTCCTCTCTGGTAAGCCGTCAGGTATTTTATCGTTTCGCCCAAGGGGGGGTCCCTCTAACCTAAAAAACCCCCGTGTGCACGCCACACGTACTCTGCTACCCTAGTACCTGCCTCCGGAGTGTAGTGCACGCCTGACCTGTCTAGGGGGGCCCTACAGTTCTCCACCCAATAACGGAGGTCGATGAATTTGCAACCATTATAGTCGCAGAGTCGTCTGAGCCTCTGGTTTAGACCCTCCACACGGCTCCAAACCAGAGGACCGCGATCGACTCTGGGCACTATGCTGCAGATATTAAGCTCAGCTTGCACTCCGCGTGCGATGCTGGTTGTCTTCACCAAATCAGCCAGCCGCCGGAAGGAACCAAGGATGGCCTCAGAACCCAAGCGGCAGGCGTCATTCGTTCCGACATGTGCTACTATCTGCAGCCGGTCACACCCAGTGCGTTCAATAGCTGCCGGAAGGGCCTCCTCCACATTACGGACGAGACCCCCCGGCAAGCACACCTACCCGCTATTTTCCTGAGGGGCTCCATAACCCGCCTAACGTTGGAGCTCCCTATAACTAATAGGCCCGCCCTCTGTGACTGTCGGGACCTTGCCGGAGAATCGGCCACTGGCCCAACAGGCGAGGCATCCTGTGGTGGCTCGGAAACGATGTCATCACCACTAGGAAGCACCCTGTACCTGTTGGAAAGGGGTAAGGCAGCTGCCACGCGGCCAGATCCCACCTTTGCCTTTCGGCCAGGCACGCGCAAGCCCACCACTGTCCGCCATTCACCCTGGAGTGATGGCTGACCGGTAAGATGCTCACTGCCGGAAGACGCAGCGACATCAGGGGTTCCATGTGATTCCAAGGCCACCGAAGTAGGCATAGGTCTCACCACAGTTGCCCCAACGCCACTACGAGCCGACGCCTGCGCCTCGAGCTCGATGTGCCTAACAGACAAAGCCTCCACCTGCCCCCGAAGAGTGGCCAATTCTCGTTGCGTCCGCTCACAACAACCATAGTCCCTACACATGACTATGTTTACCCTACTCTATACGGTGACAAATTCCCAAGATAATCTTCTGATGAGCTACTCTGATAATCAAGAAACACTCACTGAAATACGAGACGCGAAAACTACGCTAGGTTTTCCCAGAAAAACTATTTAAAAGCTAAGCGCAGAAAATAAGTACAAAAACGCTTTATACAAACAGTACTCGCTGCTGCTGGTGCTCTCGCTCTGGCTGTCACAAGACAACTGCTGATTCAAGTGACTAGTGGCTAACGGCCGCGAAACAAACAAAAGACGGTTTTAGGGCGCTTTCTGTTCTAAACGATCAAGAAAACACTAAGAAATCTAACACGAAAACTACGTAAAGTTTTATCAAGAACTGTTAGTTACTATGCAGAGCAGATAAACACAAATAGAATCCCTTCCTTAGTGGATGGTCGTAAACAAAATGCAAAATAAACGCTTTATACAAACAGTACTCGCTGCTGCTGGTGCTCTCGCTCTGGCTGTCACAAGACAAGGTTATTTGTACATGCTGCTTTAGTTTTCAGTGTTCTGCGTGCAATTTTCAAAATTTTCATATGCATCTTATCTATATATCACGAATAGGTTAAGTTTGCCGGTCTATTTTCCGGGGTTTTTCATGGTTTCCCTCTGGAATACAACTCCCTAATAGGTGGCCTGAATTTATTGTGATCTTCCATGGTTGTGTGGCAGAGTGAGACATACGCCACTTAACACGAGGAAGTCAGTCACCTTGTAGGCTACAGAGTAAGATAGCTTCTTGTGAACCCAGGTAAGATAAAGACAATGCATAGAAATTTTGTAAAAAATGGTTAAAGTACCAAATCTTAGTCTGTTCGCAAACGAACACAGTTAATAGCAATTCATTGTGCGTAAATTAATGATACTGGACAATCCTTTTTAATTGCTAGGAAACAAATTTAAATGGCATTTAAAGTTTATTGCTACCTGAGGGTCAATGGCAATATCACGCTTTATCATGTACACAGATGTGTGTTCGTAACCACGCATGCGGTTTTTCTTTTTATTTTGTTTGCTCAAGGACTCATTATGACTGTAAGAGACAGATTATCTCTGACTCGTGATATGAAGACCATGTGGGTGTAATATGGAACATTACGTGCACAATGGACTGACTACCTCTGATTGAGAATTGCGGAGAGTGGGCTCGCAGTGGAATTGTAATTAGCGGCATCTTGAATACGGAAAGAAAGTGTGATAACATTTCATCTCATACAAGAGGATGACGTATACTGGAATGTACAGTGGTGCTCAAAATTATCCGAACGACCTGAATTGCATTTCACCTGATTCGCATGCAACCGGCATAGCGCAGCTGTCTAGTAGGTCCTCTAATCGCTCCTTGGTACAGTCGTTTGACTATTCAAAATGGTTCCAACAAGTCACCACTAGAAAACACTGCTCTCTATCGCAATAACGCTCGTTTTTGTTATCAAGTAACGTCTTCATTAATTACTATGGTTTTAATGTAATCTTCAAGTAATTGCTGATGTTTGATATTAATATGAAAAGGATTCCGCAGACACGGAAAGAACCTTTTCTTGGAAAACTACTTCTATAATGACCAAAAGGCATTAAATGATCTTCAAGCACACGTGTTCCAGAAGCAGAATGAAGAAAATGATAGTAATAATGACGGTAATAATCGAATTATCCGGTAACTTCACACTTTACAGTGGATTTTCTCGAACTAAGAAATTTGCTGAATTTGTGAAAATTTCAAAATAGCTAGCCTATGATGCCTAGAAGAGACTTTACATCGTGCTGACATGAGAATAGCATAATCTCCACGTCAGAAGCTTGCTTCTACTAATCATTGAGTAGACTCGCATTTTTTCCACCGTGACTAATGTTGTAAGCTAAGCACATCATCCGTTACAGCACACTCCTGGGGCTGGGAAGTGTGGCCACAATGGTCTGGTGAAACGAACTATCACAGGTGCAATGCGTGGGTTCAGGCATTTACTTTTAAGAGGCACAAACAGATTTGCTTTACCTCTGGTAACTTCAAGAGAAAGACGATATAATCCAGAATCCGCATTAAGCATCACGTTCCTTCATTATTAACTGGGCAGAGCCGGTTTACGTTGGGAAATGACATAGCGGAAGCCATGGTAAACAGAAATACAGTCGCCAGTAAACTTACTTACATTAGAAAATTTTATTTTATTTGATGAACCGATAACCATTTAAAGGAACAGGGCTCTTACTTTACTGATACTTGATTGAACTAGAGACGTTGAAAATTTTGGTGCTGGACTGTGATACGAATTCGTATCTCCTCTTTCGAGGATCTGAATCTCTCGGAACAGTATGGTTCAATCATTTTGTTCCTTTTCCAAAGACTGCAATCTTCTCTAGGTCTCCTCCAAAGGTAAGTATGTGGGTCCAAATACTGATCCAATACAAAAATATTAAAAATATCATTTCAAGCCCTATCACGTGCTTACTGGCCTGCTTTTAATGTCTGTTTATGTGTTAACAACCATCGCATTAGGTGCCGTTATTTCTGGTCAAACTCGCAAACATCTTACTGTTGGTGAGTAAGCAGCTGATACTTAAACTATATTCGTGGATGCACGGTAGGTGTGCAGTTCGATTGTCGCTTAGGCACGAAAGTTTGTATCCTTGTTTTAGATTCAAACACCTAGAAGCTGATAAGAAAAACTGAGACGTAACATTTGATTTTACTTAGTTAACAATCGATTATGTGTTGTGTTCGTATCTTCGTCACAGAACTCCACATCATGCACTTCATCTTTAAATGCATGCACACTTTGTTACTTCAGAATGGAAGTACGAGTATATCAGACACCTTTCGTGGTTAGTTAACAGGGGGTCCCGGTTTATTACAAACATTGTCGTCTTTTATTGTCAAGTTTAGACTTGGTTACTGGAATCGGCAAAAGTTTCGGTAATTCATGACTCTTCATTGCTATTTCTCAATATGACATGATTACATTAGATTACATTAGATTAATTCTTGTTCCATAGATCATGAATACGACATTTCGTAATGATGTGGAACGTGTTATTTTAATGAAAGATTTCTTTACATATCATGATTCAATTTCCTTACATCAGTTTTTTACTCTCTCTCTCTCTCTCTCTCTCATTCTTTTTTATTTTTATCTCTCTCTCTCTGTCACACACACACACACACACACAAATTCCTTTTTTATTTTTATTTGTTTGTTGTGCTCGACTATCAGCTAGGCACGAAAATTTTTGTGAATGAGTTCTTAGTTTTGAGTACACTTACGAAAGAAATACAAAAATAACTATGAGAGTTACTGATTTATGATGCTCAGTTGGCAGTCAGTTCTTGAGTATTATTAATAACTACGCTCCAGTACCTAAACCGAGTTACAGAAATGCGAATCAGACGCATTACGTATTCCAGGCCGTAGCAGCCGCGACTTGGAGACGCCAGCTATGGTCACTTCCCAGCCCACTGTAGGATCACATCGGCTTGTTTTCTTCCTTCTGGTACTGTAACTGAGATTTGGCAACAAGGCAGGGTATGTTTGGCAACTCTGTGACTGACGATTTACTTCCTGGTGTGCACGGAAATAAGCCTCAAAGTTCACTTGATTTTACCTGTCATTTCCATTGAATAATCTGAGTTATTATCGCTTGAGGTGTAATATAAGATTGTAAATTTACGGTTTTCGGTCCAGGAAAGGCGTTGGACGTGGAAATCGCAACTAAATTCGTCCTTTAAATATCGGTTTACGAGTTCTAGCAACCGTTGGCCTCGTAAGACGAAGATAAGACACATATCTCTTCGTCAGCTTTGTGGTAAGGTGCTGACCTGTGAAAGAGCGTCTGTTATGGTTCGCAGTTCCAGTCTCACTGACACCAACGCTTTTATACCTTCTGTTGAAGAGCTACAAGAAGTCAGATCAAACATCGATAAGGAAATCGCAAGAAAATACTTTCGGCCCATAGTGCAATGGTGAAAAACTTACAATGCTGCAAAACAGGTAACGCCTCTTTCCGCTGCTGGCAAGCAAATTTTGGGTTTTAGGAATATGCAACTTTATTTACGAAATGCCACATTTGTATACCCCTTGAGTATGTCACAGCATACCAATTAACCACAGACCCAATCAAAATCTAAATGAGTAGTATTTTACTAATTCGAGTCTATGGAGGCGCGCTTGTGTACAGATACTCAGATTTATTAAAATAGACTTCCGCCGTAAGCTTACCGTGGGTAGTTCTATTTCATTTCTTATAATACAGTGCACAATTTTCGTAAGTTTTCCTTTCCTGTTGTTAAAACAACAGTAAACATGAGAGAGATATTAATCATCAATGATATATGCGAATTCTCTGATGTTATCTATAACAGTCTGACAATGCACATGCATTTTATTGATTACATGCATGGAGAAAACTTGTTCTTAGTTAAAGCTGTCAAACAAGTTTTGAAGCAGAATAAAATGTCACTACCACACGACAGCTAATGTAGAAAATACTTTTCTGACGTATTTTGGCACAATGCGCTCTCCCCATACATAATACAAAAGTTTCGAGATGCATCTGCTGCCTGGCTGTCTATTAAACCTGAAAAGAAAAAAATGTCGCAGAAGTTAGCCCTTTTTTGACATGCGACTATTTTGGGTTGAGAAGTAAAGGGAATTATGTTCAAAGTTCCATTAGATTGATAACTTTAGCAGACAGCAGAATTGCTTTTTTAAAAAACGTAGCAGTGAATGTACTCGAACTCGCGACATTTTATCTACAGTGCGCGATACTTACCATGAACTCAACAGTTACTCCAGAACTTCTGCATTCCACTGTGCTGTGAGATAATACATATGGCCGGGTCTAGACTTCTGAGAGACAAACAGTTAAAGCTTTTCTTTTTCACTGCACGACGTTTTCAACAAACAGAAATCGCTAGAGTAGCTCAAGTGGAAAGGAACACTTCCTATTTAAATTTCTGCATCCTACACTGTTGGCTGTTCTGTGTAGGTGGCAGTTACGTGATTTTATTTCGGTGATTACAAAATAGAGTAGAATGTATGCACTGGGTAGCCGAGGCAGCTAGTTGATAGTGATTCGGTCAACCAAGTAAATGAATTTACTGAACATGCTACAAATTACTACAGGGAGCCTGTGTGTCAGAATTCTCATCCAGTGTGGCGCAACAGCGGTATGATAGCAAAATGAGTCACAGAAAAGAGAATTTGGTTGTCTGTTGGACTGATGATAGGTTCATATACCTATGGTCTGGGTTCGATTCCAAGTTCTGTCGATGATTTTATATAGGGAGAGACAGATTCCATTCTCTTCTGTCTACACCAAGTGAAGAAGATTTAATGGCACTGTAATCTGAAATTCACATTAAAAATGATGTTCCTCCTCTACCAAGTAGACGTTAGTTTGGATCACAATAAAGTCTGGAGTGGCAACATGTAGAAACCCTATCACCAGTAACCATTCTTATACTAGTTATTTATTTATAGTGACGAAACAAACGTTATGTCGGGTCACAGGACACTTATTCCATCTTTTATTTGAGCATTTGTATGTCGATAAAATTGGTTCTGAATTGGTAATGCCACACAGACCGCCCTTAACGCGGAAATTGATCCCTCCGTGACAATATAGCTCGGCTACAATTTGTTCAAAACTGCAGATTCTTCAACATCTCCACATGTTGCGCTTCAATGGGTTCGAATTCTGGCCGGACACTAAAGATTTCATTATGTTTTATCAGGCTCCAGCATGAGGACACCTGTCTGCTGGTGGATAATAATTTTGATGTTTAACGTATTTTCATTCGTTGTCAACACTAACGATATTTGGCGTTTTTGACTCCCAGTGAGACACAAACCTACTTGCAAGATCTCTGTTCAAGATGTTATTCCGAGCTGCTGGTGGAGAAAAATTCGGTAGCTGCCGTCTGTTTGTGTGTAGTCAACAACGATATGTGTGGGGTTCGATTATCAGTCAGCAGTGAACGCTTCATCATATTATTTCTACTTCAAACATGCTCACATGTCGCTGCTGTTGCAACAAACACATATTTAACGTTCGTTTTCTCTAGAATATAACAGCGATAGGTGCAGGGTTGGAGTCCTGGGAAGGAAAAAATTAATGTTTCCTCTCGTCATTTCAGTTAAAGCATCTAGCTACTGCCGAGAAATTCTGATATGTCACAGTTGATTGTGCTTCGATATCAATCCGATTAGGTTCTGGGTTCGAATCCCTGTCCAACACAAAGCTTTACCTCAGGGCATTTCAAGTAAGTTACTTGTGAAAAAGCAATATTTAACATCTCTCGTAGTTCGTTAACAGTGAAAACAGATGCTGGGTTGGAATTTGCGTCCGTTAAAAATGTTTACGTTATGTAATTTAAAGTTGATATTTGCTAACTGATACTGTCTAAAATCGAGATATACCACTCACTGTATGCCTAGTCAGGAATGATTGTTAGTTTCCGTCAGTCACGAAATATTTGCTTAGTCTGCATGACCTGGGTTTGAATACATGTGCAGAACGAGACGGTTCGTCGTGTCATTTGAAGTTCATACATATTCTCAACTAGCTGCTCGTGATTAACTTAAATTTTTTATGTCATTTTGTGTTAAATAATAAGTACGGTATGTTACTTCCAAGAGTAAATTATGAATACGACGAACTTACTACGTTCATTACCTGTCTGACGTAATAATAAGAGTGGTAACATATCAGGTGTGTCATTTATTGTAATAAATGTGAGCTTACAAGCCTTAAGGACAGTCTTATCTGTGATAAGGTGTTCCCTGATATTTGTAGTATCGTAGTATTACTTTACATCTTGAGTTATTGCGATAGAGAGCAGTGTTTTCTAGTGGTGACTTGTTGGAACCATTTTCAATAGTCAAACGACTGTACCAAGGAGCGATTAGAGGACTTGCTAGACAGCTGCGTTATGCCGGTTGCATGCGAATCAGGCGAAAGTAACATACCGTACTTGTCATTTAACACAAAATGACATTAAAAATTTAAGTTATTCACTAGCAGCTAGTTGAGAATATGTGTGTACTTCAGTTGACACGAAGAACAGTATCGTTCTGCATATGGATTCAAAACCCAAGTCATGCCGACTAGGGTTTCGTGACTCACGGAAACTAACAGTCATTCCTGACTAGGCATACAGAGAGGGATATACCTCGATTTTAGACAGTATCAGTTAGCGATATCAACTTTAAATTACATAACGTAAACATTATTAACGGACGCAAATTCCTACCCAGCATCTATTTTCCCTGTTAAAGAACTACGAGAGATGTTAAATATCGCTTCTTCACAAGTAACTTACTTGAAATGCCCTGAGGTAAAGCTTTGTGTTGTACAGGGATTCGATCCCAGAACCTAATCGGATTGTTATCGAAGCACAATCACTTGTAACATATCGGATTTTCTCGGCAGTAGCTAGATGTTTTAACTGAAATGACGAGACGAAACATTAATTTTTTCCTTCCCAGGACTCCAACCCGGCACCTATCGCTGTTATATTCTAGAGAAAACGAACGTTAAATACGGGCGTGTTACACCAACAGCGACATGTGATCATGTTTGAACTAGAAATAATATGAAGAGAAGTTCAGTGCTGACTGGTAATCGAACCCCACACATATCGTTGTTGACTACACACAAACAGACGGCAGCTACAGAATTTTTCGCCACCAGCAGCTCAGAATAGCTTACTTGAACTTACAGTGATCTCGCAAATAGTTATATGTCTCACTGGGAGTCAAAATCGTCAGATATCGTAAGTGTTGACAACGAATTAAAATGCATTAAAAATCAAAATTATTATCCACCAGCAGATAGGTGTTCTCATGCTAGATCTTGATAATTCATAATGAAAACTCTAGTGCCCGGCCAAGATTCGAACCCATTCAAGCGCAACATGTGGAGATGTTGAGGAATCTGCAGTTTTGAACAAACAACAAATTGCAGTCGAGCTGTATTGTCACGAATGGATCAAATTCCGCGTTAAGGGCGCTCTGAGTTGCATTCCCAGTTCAGAACCAATTTTATCGACATACAAAAGCTCAAATAAAAGATGGAATAAGTGTCCTGTGACCCTACATAGCGTTAGTTTCGTCACTAGAAATGTATAACTAGTATAAGAAAGGATACTGGTGATAGTTTCTACATTTCGCCACCCCTGACTTTATTGTGGTTCAACCTAACGTCTACTTAGTAGAGAAGGAATATCATGTTTAATGTGAATCTCAGACCACAATTCCATTATACCTTCTTCACTTGGCGTAGCCAGAAGCGAATAGAATCTGTCTCTATCAAATATCATTAACGGAAAGTGGCATCGAACCTAGACCGTCAGTATATGAACCTATCACCAACCCAGCAGACCACAAAATCCTCTTGTCTGTTACTCATTTTCCTATCATAGGACCGATGCGGCACACTCGATGAGAACTCTGACACACAGGCTCCCTGTTGTGGTTTGCAGCATGTTCAGTACAGTCATTTACTTGGTTGACCGAATTGCCATGAACTAGCTGCCTCGGCTATCCAGTGCATACATTCGACTCTCTTTTGTAATAACCGAAATAAAATAACGTAACTGCCACCTACAGAGAACTGCCAACAGTGTAGGATGCAGAAATTTAAATAGGAAGTGTTCCTTTCCATTTGAGCTACTCTATTGTGCTATCTGTTTGTTGAAACCGTCGTGTAGTGAAAAAGAAAAGCTGTAACTGTCTGCCTCTCAGAAGTCTTGTTCCGGCTATATGCATTCTCACACAGCACTGTGGAATGCGGAAGATCTGGAGCAACTGTTGCTGACTTTTGGAGCTGCTAGCTACTAGCATAACGGTAAGCGCCGCGCACTGTCGATAAGGCGTGGCGAGTTGTATTACAGCCGCTGCTACACTTTTTAAAACGCAGTTGTGCTGTCTGCTGAAGTTATAAATTTAATGGAACTTTGAACATAATTCTCCTCACTTCTCAACCCAAAATAGTCGCATGTGGAAAAACGGCTAACTTCTGCTACATTTAGTTCTTTTCAGGTTTAATAGACGGCTAGGCAGCAGAGGCATCTCGTAGCTTTTGTATTATGTCTCGGGACAGCGCATCGTGCCACAATAGTGAGAAAAGTATTTTCTACATTAGCTGTCGTCTGGCATTTTATTCTTCTTCAAACCTTGTTTGACAGCTTTAACTCAGAACAAGTTTTCTACATGCATGTAATCAATAAACTGCATGTGCATTGTCAGACTGTTATAGATAACATCAGAGAATTCGCATACATCGTTGATGATTAATTTATCTCTCATTTTTAGTATTGTTTTATCAACACTAAAGGAAAACTTACGATAATTGTATACTGTATTATAAGAAATGGAATAAAACTACCCACGATAACCTTACGACGAAAGTCTGTTTTAATAAAACTGAGTATCTGTACACAAGCGTGCCTCTATTGGCACGAATTAGTAAAATACTACTTACTTTGATTCGATTGGGTCTGTCTTTAATTGGTATGCTGTGTCATACTCAACAGGTATGCAAATGTGGCATTTTATAAATAAAGTTATGTATTCCTAGAAACCCAAAATTTGCTTGTCAGCAGCGGAAAGAGGCGTTAGCTGTTGTGCAGCATTGTAAGTTTTTCACCATTGTACTTTGAGCTGAAAGTATTGTCTTGCGATTTGCTTATCAATTCATTTCCTTCATACTTATCACCCTGGCATGTGAGTCTTATGTGAAGAACAATATTGAATTTCGTATTGTTGACGGTCGATTCGTATTTCCTCAGAGACGCTTGTATAGTAAAGCAGCTTGGCAGTCAGAAAGCAGAGATCTATGACCATTAACACTACTTACTGAGTCGAGCTGCCAAGAGGATTTGATGTGTGAAGGTTTTCTTCTGATTTCGTTGCAGAATTTTCTCTGGAAATTCGCAGCTCCATAAAATAAACCACAGAGAAAAGTTTGGACACGCTGGCCTCTGCCACGGTTAGAACTGACGATTCCTTCAAGCGTTGCAACATTA
Organism: Schistocerca americana; assembly: GCF_021461395.2. Classification (NCBI taxonomy): domain Eukaryota; kingdom Metazoa; phylum Arthropoda; class Insecta; order Orthoptera; family Acrididae; genus Schistocerca; species Schistocerca americana. Next base: position 526,826,849 of record NC_060122.1, read on the forward strand.
TACACAGGCGGTACAACGGGGCTACGGACACACTGCTACCAGTACGCCACTCTCATCATGGTATTGGTCTTTCATCCTCATAACTCATAGTGAACGATAATAAAAGTTGTCACTTATGTGAAGAATAGCATCCCATTATTCAAAAACTTTAATTTTCTGTCTCAGTGTCTTAGTTTACATGAGGATTATACAGCACGAGTCATTCAAATGGAAAGGGAATATCAAGTAAATTAGCGAGTCAATTCAGTAGAATACGCGCAAGTGATTGCACTGTCACAGTGATGCCAAATGTTTGTGACTATGTTGCCAATACTCAGCTGTGCTAGGAACAGCTCTGTAGCGTTATAGGAGGAAATTCGCGTGCTGGTGTCATAGGACGATACGGAGAGGAGGCGCGAGGTTTGGTTAATATGCTGAGTTTTCTCCTACCAGTTGTGTCAAACATTCAGGTGTGTAATCTTCCATCACGATTACAGTTTCACACAAAATATATACGAATAAAACACTTACCTTGTTACTTTGTGACAAAAGATTGCTTCCGTACAATAAAAAGTCTTTGGAATTCAAATTGGCCCAGCTGTCACGAAAAGTAAGATAACAAATATTTTGCACCTCGAAATCTATGGCATCTATCTGCAGTCTTGTGATCATGCAAGTAGAATTCATGAAATGCACGAGAATGTAGAAAAATGTTGGTGCTAATGGAAGCTGTAAGAAACACAGTTAACTGATTATTCTATACCACGTAATACTCAATTAATTTGAAAATTCAGAAGAGAAGAAACTAAAAATTATGCTCATTAAGACAGAAACTAAAGTGGAGATGCGGGCACTGTGCAGATGTGGGCTTTTTCATCTTCAGATCTATTCAAATAATGTGTACTAACCAGCGTATTCATTGCTTTCGTAATGTTTCCCTCTTGTTTAGTCTTCTAATGATGAACTGGATCCACACCCATGAGTCTGATTGTTTCTTTGTATCCTTCCATCTACTATCTTTGTGTGTTATTGTTCGGTGTTCAAAAAGCAAAACACTACGCCTGCTCCCACGAGGTATTAAAACGAGGTCGCAAGAAGGCTAACGAATTGTAATAAAAATGTAGTGAGACGCCAATATGTCTGTCGTCATGGTGTTAAGTTGACAGAAATAGTTGGGTGTTATTGCCTGTCTCTCTCTCTCTCTCTCTCTCTCTCTCTCTCTCTCTATTTTTACTTTTATTTTTTGAGGAAAGCATAGAGAAGCGCGAGTAATAAGGAAGTAGGCATATAACCTGTTTACAGTTACTTTCATCGGGACAAATAATCCAAAAATACAACTTTTAAGAGTATTATTGCGTAGTTTCAGTTATTGACAGTCTATTCGTGAGTTTGCTCGCATTCAGTGGGGTGAAACCTATCAGAGAAGCAAGAAAAACACAAATATTTCTTGCACCATGCGCAACACACAAACGAAATCTCGCTGACCTGACGTGCTGTCCGATATATTGCAAGGAAAACATATCTGATTCATGTAGCTGAATAAAGCTCTATCAGATATAAATTTGGGTGCGTACGAAGTGTATAAAAGTATATCTTGAAATACGCAGAAAGGCACATAGAGGTATTCGACTGAAACATAGCCATGACCAAGATTGTGGGTCGAGAGCATCGTCGTCTACCACCTTGACAACTCGAACGGTGACGGTGCTCGGCCGGTTACTTACGTTTACTGGTATCAAAGCTACAGCATGAAAACACAAAAATGTTAATAAACCGAAGATCATTAATTTTGGAACCCATAGAAAGTAAAGCAGTCATCAGTCGGAAGAGCTGATTGAACACTACAGTGCTTTAATAGGCACGGTCTTGTTGGAGGTCTTATGCCGTTGCTTTCCTCCGACCTTTGATTTCACTTACCCAGCCAATTAACAGGGGAACCTACAGTTTAACGTGGATTTCGGACCACAGTGCAACTCGGAATTTTTCACATCAAAAACACTGCCCGAGGGGAAACAAGTGTAAAATGGCACATAAAAAACGTGAGACTGACGAGGGATCGAACCTGAGACCTTTATATCCGTAGTCTTGCACTTTATCACCTTGCCATCATGCAGCCAACACTGTGGTTTCTGCTTGGCATTAAAATTAAGATCTCCGTTTGTGCCTGCGTTGGCACTTGCCTGTCCGTTAGGAGACCTTATTTTTGGGAATAACCTCGTATACGCGTGTGTAAACGCCTTCCAATGCCCACTCAAGGAAGACAAGGATACACAGTCTAGCTTCAATATTACAAATACGCCTCAGTTTGTGGATGAACGCAGACTTAGGTTGATAATCATTCTGAATATTTAGCAGTACTGTACCCATTGGTGTTAAACTCGTTTACAACAAATGATTCCTATAGCTACAGGAACACTGTGGGGCGGCGGGTGGAATTATTGTTATTAAATGTTCCTATTATTTATTTAATGCTGTTATATGCCGTTCTCAACACTGGCTCTCTAACTACAATATTGGCAACCAGAAAGTGATTAGCAAAACGTGAAGCCTGTAATTAGAATTCCTAGTGCCCACTTCATCTGAGAAATACATTTATTGCTACAGCTTATAGCTCTGAGGAATTAGGAGATTGTCTGGGATTCATAATCAAAAACCATTCTCTCTAAAAAGTTCACTATATTCTGAAAGTCACAGACCAAAAACAATCCACACAATCCAACTACCAGAGAAGTTCAGAGTCTAATGCGCTGATGCAACTATAACCGTTCAAATTAAATGTTTAAATGAATGCTCGCCATAATTTGATGATAATGTTCATCAAACGCCACGCTAAATAATGTTAGAATGTCTGTCCCGCAGCGGCACGTGAAAATACGACATATCCAAACTAAAGATAGATCATTAACGTCATCCCAGAATTAACACTTCACTCGAAAACGATTTCATGGTTACGCGTATCCCGAGTAACTTATTACGGCATCCGAGGCTGTTTATAGCAATGACACCGACGCGACGCAACTCCCGGCACAGGTGGTGCGCTAATCAGCGTCTGGAGAGAACTGGGGCCTTTCTCTCCCGCGCAGCGTTCTTACATATAAATCCGCGGTGCGGACGGCTAAGGGAATGCCTGATCAAATCCGCTCTCCCGACTAGCCGCTGTGCTAGTAATACACCACTTAAAGTTATCGAATATATCACTGCTTCCTTTGCTGATGGCCGATGAAGCTCGCAATTTAAATGTGCAATCAGCACACAGGTAAGTAATCATAATAAAAGTCTGATGTGGCTAAGTCGAATATTTTGAGCGAGAGAATTAATTTAATTACACTACATGCAGTAGTATTGCGAACATTTTGGATTTGGATAGCTTAAAAAGAAAATCTTTCTGTTTATTGCAAAGAAAAACGATTGATTTTCTAAAACATTCTCTGTCATACACAACATGAAACAGGTCACGTTGACCAAATCATATCGAAGAACTGACAGCGACGTATATCGGAAGGCAGTAAGATCCCTTGGCTCTTGGATAGGCAGTATTCGACAGCCATTTCTAGGCACAAGTAAATGAAGAGAGGCAGCGCGTTTTTGTTATCAAGTAACGTCTTCATCAATTACTTTAGTTTTAATGTGATCTGAGAGTGATTGCTGATGTTTGATATTGACATGCAAAGGATTCCATATACAGGGAAAGAACCTGTTCTTGGGCAACTACTTCTATAATGACCAAAAGGCATTAAATGATCTTAAAGCACATGGGTTAAAGTAGCGGTATGAAGAAAATGATAGTAATAATGACGGTAATAATCGAATTATCCAGTAACTTCACACTTCACAGTGGATTTTCTCGAACTAAGAAATTTACTGAACTTGTGAAAATTTCAAAATGGCTTCACATCGAGACTATGATGCCTAGAAGAGTCTTTACATCCTGCTGACATGAGAATAGCGTAATCTCCACGTCAGAAACTTTCTTCTACTTAACCATTTAATACACTCGCACTTTTTCCACCGTGACTAATTTTGTAAGCTAAGCACATCATCCGTTTCAGAACACGCCTGGTATTGGGAAGTGTGGCCACAATGGTCTGGTGGAACGAACTATCACAAGAACAATGCGTGGGTTCAGGCATTTACTTTTAAGAGGCACAAACAGATTTACTTTACCTCTGGTAACCTCAAGAGAAAGATGTTATAATCCAGAATACGCATTACGTATAACGTTCCTTCATTATCAAATGGGCAGAGCCGGTTTACGTTGGGAAATGACATAGGTGGAGGTCATGGTTAACAGAAATACTGTCGCCAGTAAACTTACCTACATTTGAAAATTTTAATTTATTTGATGAACCGATAGCCATTTAAAGGAACAGGGCTCTTATTTTACTTGTACTTGATTTAAGCAGATACGTTAAAAAATTTCGTGCTGGACTGTGATTCGAATTTGTATCTCCTCTTTCGAGGATCTGAATCTCTCGGAACGGTATAGTTCAATCATTTCGTTCCTTTTTCCAAGACTGCAACATTCTCTGGGTCTCCTCCAAAGGTAACTATGTGGCTCCGAATCCTGATTCAGTACAAAATTATTCATAATTTCATTTCAAGCCCTATCACGTGCTTACCGCTCTGCTAGTGAAAATTAACGTGCATTTTTAATGTCTGTTCATGTGTAGCCAACAACTTCTGGTCAAACACGCACACATCTTACTTTTGTTGAGTAAGCAGTTCATACTTAAGCTATATTCGTGGACGATAAAGAAGAACGATAGCAGTGCGGTTCGAGTGCGCTCAGGCACAAACATTTGTATCCTTATATTAGATTCAAACACCTAGCAGCTGGCAAGAAATACCGATACGTAACATTTGATTTTACTTAGTTAACAATCCGATTACGTGTTGGGTTCGTATCTCCGTCACAGAATTTCATATCACGCGCTTCATCTTTAAATGCATACACACTTTGTTACTTCTGAATTGAGGTGTATCAGACGTCTTTCGTGGTTAGTTAACAGGGATGAAAGATTCTTGATAGGAGTCCCGCTTTATTACAAAAACTGTCGTCTTTTATATTCAAGTTTAGATTTAGTTACTGATATAGGCGAATATTTCAGTAATTCATGACTGTTCATTGCTAGTCAGCAATATGATATGATTAGATTAGATTAGATTAATACTTGTTCCATAGATCATGAATACGACATTTCGTAATGATGTGAAACGTGTCATTTTAATGAAAGATTTCTTTACATACCAGTATTCAATTTCTGTACAACAGTTTTTTATCCTCTGTCACACACACACACACACACACACACACACACACACACACACACACACACACACACATACACACTCTCTTTTTATTTTTGTTTGTTGTGCTCGACTATCGGCGAGGCACGAAAACGTACGTGCATGAGTTTCTTAGTTTTGCGTACAGTTACGAAAGAAATATAAAAACTACAATTAGAGTTACTGATTTATGTTACTTAGTTAGCAGTCATTTCTGAGTTTTATTAGTAACTACGCTCCAGTTCCTAAATCTTGTTACAGAAATGCGAATCAGACGCATTACGTATTCCAGGCCGCAGCAGCCGCGTCTTTCAGACGCATCTATGGTCACTTCCCCGCCCGATGTAGGATCACATCGGTTCGTCTTCTTCCTGCTGGTACTGTAACTGAGATTTGGCAACAAGGCAAGGTATGTTTCGCAACCCTGTGATCGACGCATTACTTCCTGGTGTGCACTGAATTAAACCTCAAAGTTCACTTGATATTTCCTGTCATTCCCATTGAATATTCTGAGTTGTTATCGCTTGAGGTCAAACAGAAGATTCTAAATTAAACGTTTTCGGAAACGGGAATGTCGTTGCACGTGGAAATCGCAACTGATCTCGTCCTTTAAATTGCGGTTTACGAGTTCTAGGCGCTATTGACCTTGTACGAGGAATGCACCACACTCAGTTTTTCGCTGGCCTTGTGGTGGCGTGCTGACCCGTGAAAAAGCGTCTTTTCGTTTCGCGGTTCCAGTCTCGCTAACTATAACGTTTTTATCCCATCTGTGAAAGAGCTACAAGCAGTCAGATCAAACATCGGTTGGCAAATTGCAAGAAATACTTTCAGCTCATAGTGCAATGGTGAAAAACTTACAATGCTACACAACAGGTAACGCCTCTTTCCGCTGCTAACAAGCAAATTTTGGGTTTCTAGGAAAACATATCTTTAATTATGAAATGCCACTTTTGCATGCCTGTTGAGTATATCACAGCATACCAATTAAACACATGCCCAATCAAAATCTAAATGAGTAGTATTTCACTAATTCGTGTCCATGGGGACACGCTTGTGTACAGTTACTCAGCTTTATTAAAACAGACTTTAATCGTATGGTTATCGTGGGTAGTTTTATTTCATTTCTTATAATACAGTGCACAATTTTCGTAAGGCTTCTTTTAGTAATGTTAAAAATACTAAACATGAGAAAGAAATTAATCATCAACGATATATGCGAATTCTCTGAACAACAGTTCCTCCAGATCTTCCGCATTCCACAGTTCTGTGAGATAATGGATAAGGCTGGATCTAGACTTCTGAGAGGCAGACAGTTACAGCTTTTCTTTTGCACTGCACGACGGTTTCAACAAACAGATAGCGCAATAGAGTAGCTCAAATGGAAAGGAACACTTCCTATTTAAATTTCTGCATCCTGCGCTGTTGGCAGTTCTGTGTAGGTGGCAGTTGGGGTATTTTATTTCAGTTAAAACATCTAGCTACTGCCGAGAAATTCTGATATGTCACAGTTGATTGTGCTTCGATATCAATCCGATTAGGTTCTGGGTTCGAATCCCTGTCCAACACAAAGCTTTACCTCAGGGCATTTCAAGTAAGTTACTCGTGAAAAAGCAATATTTAACATCTCTCGTAGTTCGTTAACAGGGAAAACAGATGCTGGGTAGGAATTTGCGTCCGTTAAAAATGTTTACGTTATGTAATTTAAAGTTGATATTTGCTAACTGATACTGTCTAAAATCGAGATATACCACTCACTGTATGCCTAGTCAGGAATGACTGTTAGTTTCCGTCAGTCACAAAATATTTGCTTAGTCTGCATGACCTGGGTTTGAATACATGTGCAGAACGAGACGGTTCGTCGTGTCATTTGAAGTTCATACATATTCTCAACTAGCTGCTCGTGATTAACTTAAATTTTTAGTGTCATTTTGTGTTAAATAATAAGTACTTTTAAAACATCTAGCTACTGCCGAGAAATTCTGATATGTCACAGTTGATTGTGCTTCGATATCAATCCGATTAGGTTCTGGGTTCGAATCCCTGTCCAACACAAAGCTTTACCTCAGGGCATTTCAAGTAAGTTACTTGTGAAAAGGCAATATTTAACATCTCTCGTAGTTCGTTAACAGGGAAAATAGATGCTGGGTTGGAATTTGCGTCCGTTAAAAATGTTTACGTTATGTAATTTAAAGTTGATATTTGCTAACTGATACTGTCTAAAATCGAGATATACCACTCACTGTATGCCTAGTCAGGAATGACTGTTAGTTTCCGTCAGTCACGAAATATTTGCTTAGTCTGCATGACCTGGGTTTGAATACATGTGCAGAACGAGACGGTTCGTCGTGTCATTTGAAGTTCATACATATTCTCAACTAGCTGCTCGTGATTAACTTAAATTTTTAATGTCATTTTGTGTTAAATAATAAGTACGGTATGTTACTTCCAAGAGTAAATTATGAATACGACGAACTTACTACGTTCATTACCTGTCTGACGTAATAATAAGAGTGGTAACATATCAGGTGTGTCATTTATTGTAATAAATGTGAGCTTACAAGCCTTAAGGACAGTCTTATCTGTGATAGGGTGTTCCCTGATATTTGTAGTATCGTGGTATTACTTTACATCTTGAGTTATTGCGATACAGAGCAGTGTTTTCTAGTGGTGACTTGTTGGAACCATTTTCAACAGTCAAACGACTATACCAAGGAGCGATTAGAGGATCTGCTAGACAGCTGCGTTATGTGGGTTGCATGCGAATCAGGCGAAATGCAATTCACGTCGTTCGTATACTTTTGAGCATGACTGTTCATAGCTTCTTGCATTCTCCTTTTGCATGTCCCACAACTGTTATCATAGTCTACCCCGAACAGACAATCAATTACTCAACATAGCCCACCCTTTAACATACCAGCTTCCCATATTACTCATGCCACCTCTGCCTGGTCTCAACGTCAAAAAGGTACATTTCTTAACACATAGCAAGGTGCACGTCACTTCATTGTACCTCAATGTACCGTTAGGTTGAAAGTTGTGTAAATGAACCTTCTAGCTCCTTGAAACACCTTTTCCAAAAGTCATTCGGTCAACAGCCTTTTCTTTATCTCGTCACACTTATAGCAGAAAGACGTTCGTAACACAATTCCAATGTGATCCCCAACATGAGACCTTCCGTTGCAGATTGCATGTGTGAAGCAAAAAGAATGCTGAAGAACCTACATTAAAAGAAGAAAAGTTTAATTTAGAATCAGTATCGAATGAATCTACAAAAGTTAAAAGTAAGAAACGACTAGCAGTGATAATAAAAGAGAACACCATTAGTGCAGAGGATGATGTAGATCAGGGATGGGGAAAATTAAAGAAAGTATTGAAGCTGCAGTTCAAGCATTAGGCAAATGAGTTACAAAGCCGGATAGGAAAATAAAAAAAGGAGCCGTCTCTATTTGAAATATAAGACATCCAAGAAACATATGCCTTATGAAAATTACAAAAGAACTCGTGGATGATTTTATGAAGGAACACTGGGAAATCTTCAATCTTTTCCAAGAATGCAGAACAAGACTTGTTTGGGCTGCAGTAAGAAATTTGGAAACTGATACGGTAAGAGAGGAAACAATTAAATGAAATTTTGGAATTGAACGTTATAAAAAAGTAATCGCGGGTTGAATATCTAGCAGAGTTGTTAACAGGTAAAAATCCGCCAGAAAATGTAAAGATATCGGAGACCAGCATAGAAGTAAAGGATGGTGCAACTGTTCCACGTGTAGAGGTAAAAGAAGCTGTATGTCTGGTAAAATATAGGAAGTCTTCACGGAAGACAGGATTTCAAATCAATTACTGGAGTAAGGAGGATACAAACCAACTGAACAGCTAACCAAGTTCGTTAAAAATATTATAGCTCTTAATAAAACTCTAGATGAAATGAGAACTAGTACCACTTTCTCATATACAAGAAAAGGAAGAACCGCCCTAATACAGAGGGATAAATCTACTCATTTCAGCTCTTTAATTTGGAATAAAATAACAAAAAAAAACATTATAGACCTAGCTGTGGAGCTGTATGATACGAACAGATGCAATATTCATTCGGCAGGTTGAAGAGATGTCCATGGAAAACAATAGACCTTATATTTGTTTTATTCCGTTAACAAGTGCGGTAAACATGCTCTACGATACGGAAGTTCCTTACAACTTAATAAAAACAATTGAAGAGATTTATTCCTACAACCACATCCAGGCGAAAACTCATTCCATGTCAACTATGTGTATACCATTTAATAAAGGTATCACACAAGGTAACTCTTTGAGCCGGCTACATTTTAGTTCAGTCATTGACAAGGTAATAACGAGAATATTGACTGGTAGTGATTATACAATGGGAGGCGAAGACATTAAAGGCATCTGCTAGCAAAAAGTGAAGATAACCTGCAGATACTTTTTGCATGTTTTAACGTGGCAGCCCAAAACTTAAGTATGGTTACATCACTCAAAAAGGCAAATGTATGACCATACCTGTGAAACCAATTAGGTAGAGTGGAAGTAGATGAAAAAAATAATTCTACAGATGATGACATTTAAATACGTGATACTGAAATGTTCACCTGACAAAATGCCGAAAAGAAAGTTAGAGAACAAGTAGCCAAGGAAAACAACCAATAGTGAGACAAAATATGTCATATACTGCTGAGACGAGAACTCAAACATCAAAAACTAAAGGCTATAGGAAATCACGAAAATGAACGTCCAGCAGAGGATTACAGGAAAACATTGATCAATAGTGAGAGAACTGAAAGTAATAGAAAAGAATGTAAATTACACGTCATTGATTGGTGGGTACCCAAGAGAAAACGTGAACAGAACGAATGCATAGACAGAATGGACGAACGGAAGACTGCTGAAGCCGTAAGAAATAATTCATCACGTGGTGTATATAGACCGCCGAAGGAAAAAATGAGGTAACAGTCTCAAGGCAGAATGGGCGTGCCGAAGGAAACAGACTGTAGCCTAGGAAGCAAGGAGGAGGAAGCAAAAATCTGAAGGAAGATTTCACCGGTGCTTGACTTGTTCGTCTGTAGAAGAACCGCTTATGGCTACAGCAAGTGTAGCCATCGACACTGTCTTACAGCTTCGCTATACTATGAGTGACTACAGTGTGACGGTACTCATGTTTTCAAAGAGTACGGATGCGCCAAAAATGAACGACCAACACCTGTGAAGTGTGAAGCCTTCTGACTCTGATAAAGCGTCTCTGGTGTCTGCAGACAAGTCTGTCTGTGCGTGGTCTTCGTTCGTGTAAGAGCTGTTATTTTTGTTTGCCCAAAAAAATTATAAATGTAATAATAGGGCAACGAACTGTGCCAAAGTTTCACATCAAACGTGGGGAAACTAATACTGAAAACTACGTGTTACTAAAATAAGTGTATGACGAAGTCTGTTTATCGCTTACGCCAATTTTTGAGTGGTTAAAGCGTTTTCGAAATGGGCGAGAAGAAGTTGAAGATAACTTATGTTCGGGATGCGCTCCATTATCGAAAATGGATAAAAATATCAAAAAGTAGGTAATAATCCATCCTGACAATCGATATTCGATCGTTTTCTGGACTGCAGGAATTGACAAAGACTGCGGAAATGTTACGTAACTAATATATGAGAAAAGTACATGCCAAACTGGCCCAGAAAGTTCTCGTGCTCGAATAAAAAGAATCACCCTAATATCCTGGAAAGAGTGGTAACATGTGACGATCTTGGTTTTTCACTTATGGTCCAGAAACTGATCGCCAATGCATGCACTGTAACGGCCCAGCTTCATCGAGAACGGAGAAAGCTCGAATGAGCAAATCACGATTGAAAGCGAAAATGTTTGTTATTTTCGATATTCATGAATCTGTGTGTCTTCACTGAGTTCCTCCAGGTTAAACTTAATCAACGTTACTACCTTGAGGTTCTTGCTCAACTACATGTAAAAGTAAGATGAAAACCGTATTGTGCAAGAAAAAATCATGGAGTCTGCTTCGAGGCGACGCATCGGCTCATAACTCATTATGTGTTATAAGGCTTTTAACGAAGTAGAGCCTTCCAGTTTTAGACCATGCCTGACCTAGTCCGTCTGACTTTTATATATTCCTCAAGATCAAGCCTGCATTAAAAGGAACAAGATTTGAGTCTGTTGAAAGAAAAGGCGGCGCCAATCATCAGGGAGCGCACAGATAAAGACTTCCAGCACTTTTTCCACAAATAAAAAATTCGCATGGGCTGTTATAAGGACCGAGGAGGGAAGTATATTGAAAGGGACAATAACTAAATATGTGTCTTTTTAAATTAAATCTTTTACGGCAATATTCCCGTTATTTTATAGTCACACCTCGTATAACGCAGCCGTTTGTTATTTACCTTCCTGACGTAGTATGCAGGTTAAGGGCAACACCAAAGCCTCTCTTTTTGTTACAACCTATCGCAGCAGCGAAGAATTGAGGATGGAATATTTCCGTAATACTCTCCAGTAATTTGTATACTTACTCCATTGTATTTGTGGTATACGATTTAACGTAAATTATGCACTACCAAATTGAGTATCGGACAGTAGCAAATGCCTACAGAAAAATTTCTTACTTATTTAGCACAGACAGCTTTCAGACACTTCGTGTCAGTGTGTCAAAAACAGAAATATTTACGTCTGTGAAAGTGGCAAATGTTTTGCTATTTTGCAGAAGAATGCACTGAATGGAACGGACCGAAGAAAAAGCAAGTAGTGAGCTCTTGGCCGTTTCATAGCAGAAATAATTGACGCTTGTATCTCTCCGTTTTGTTGCATCATTTTCTACGCTTGACAATACTCTGCAGCGTAAAATGAAAACTCGTCTCCCATTAATTGTCTCATATTTGATATATAATGTAGACAATTGAGTACCCTTATCCACTCAGTTTCGCTGTATCTCGTTTCGCCCGTTGCACGTCTGAAATTTTATAACTTCCATGTTAGAGCAACAGTATAAAGAGAACATTCATACTCAAAAGCACAGACAAAAATAGTTGTTTGCAGTCTTTTGACTTATATATTACCTTCTTGGAGGGGAATAACAAGAACGATAAAAGGCATGCTATAGTGCAACAGTCTTGCGTTCCCTTGGCATGAGACGCAATTTTCCTGCAGCTTTTTCCTTTAGGTTTCCCAGAGTCCTGTTTTCCTTTAGTAACTTCTTTCTTGCGAAGGACTCACTTCATTCAACAGCCTCCTATACAGAGCGGAGCATGATGAAGACTCTACTACAGCATGAGCTAGAGCGCGTTATTCGCGCAAGACCCAAGAAAACTGCACGGTTCCCTGTATTGAGGGGCAGCGTTTTCGTGTGCCGACCCCTTCAGTCTGTGCTTCTAAAGAAAAACAGATTTTAGGGGTAAGCCCGAAAGAAACTTCCTCTCAAGTCGGTTTCGATCCCATCTGAGTATCAAATGGCTTGTGAAATTACTTTTCGTGGCTGCAGAAGCGGCTCGCAGACGCAACGCACGCCGTAAAAACAAAGGCGTAAATTTCACGCCATTCCCTTATACAACTGTGCCCGCTACATGGAGGAAGCACGAGAAGGAGTAACCGAAAACAATCAGGCCTCTCACAATTTCACTGAATAATTTTTTTTGTGATATATTCTACAATTTTAACCGATATATTCTCAAGATCAGTGCTGGTTACAATTTCCTTTCACATAATACGCCATATTATTTGTCCAAAAAGTTTCTTCTTTAATCTATTGATGCTTCTGAATCTGTTACAAGACAAAGTTTCATTCATTGTCAGCCGTGTTTACAGAGCCAGAAGGGGCGACATAAGAAATTTCAAACTGCGGTTAAAAATTCCGGTCATTAAAATCGCTCTCTCAGAAAGAAACGACGAAAAGGATATTTCCATATTGTGCGCAAACAGTATAGCAGGAAGTATACATCATTAGCTGTCTCGGTGATTCAAGGCTGTTTATGGTGCGAAATGTACACTGAAGTGACAAAAGATTAGGGGCAGCAATATGTGCATATACAGATACTGGTATTATCGCATACACAAGATATAAAACAGCATTTCGGAGCTGTCACTTGTACTCAGGTGATTCACGTGAAAAGATTTCCAACGTGATTATGGTCTCACGACGGGAATTAACAGATTCTAAACGTGGAATAGTAGTTGGAGCACACTCCATTTCGGAAATCGTTACAGATTTCAATATTGCGAGATCCACAGTGCAGTAACTGTGCCCAGAATACCAAATTTCAGGCATTACCTCTCACCATGGAGAACACAGTGGCAGACGCCCTTCACTTAACGACCGAGGACAACGGCTTTTGCATAGTGTTGTCAGTGTTAACAGATAAGCAACACTGCGTGAAATAACCGCAGAAATCAATGTGAGAGGCACTACTGATGTGTCTACTAGGAGAGTAAGGCAAAATTTGGCGTTAAAGGGCTATGTCATCAGATTAGAGGCGCAAGTGCATTTTGCTAACATCGCAACTTCGTCTGCAGCATCTGTCCTGGATTCGTGATTATGTCGGGTCCTAGATGTGTGGAAAACCGTGGCTTGGTCAGCTGAGCCCGATTTCATTTGGTAAGAGCTGATGTGAGTGTGGCACAGACCCGACGAAACCATGGACCTATGTCGTCAACAATGCATGTGCAAGCTGGTGTTGGCTTTATAATGGTGTTAGCTGTGTTTACGTGGTATAGGGATGAGTCCTTCGGTGCAACTGAACCGATCATTGACTAGAACCGGTTATGTTCGGCTACTTGGAGAGCATTTACAGCCATTCGTGTATTTCATGTTTCCATATGATTTCGTGTCACTGGGCCAAAGTTCTTCGTGACTAGGTGAAAGAACTGTCTGGACAATGCGAGCAAATGGTTTGGCCACTCAGATGATCCAATGTGAATCCCACTGAACATTTAGGGGGAGTAATCGAGAGGTCACATTGTACGTAAGGTTCTGCACTGACAACACCTTCACAATTATGGATGGCTTTAGTGGCTGCATGCTTCAATATTTCTGCAGGCGATGTGCAACGACTTGTTGAGTCCATGAGAAGCCGAGTTGCTTCACTACGACGGAAAAAGAGAAGTCCAACGCGTTATTAGGAGTTTTCTCACGTCTTTCTTTACCTCAATGTAGTTCACAGCACAGCCAGTGCTGCCAGCTAAAATAGCTCTAACCTGGCTGGTGATCAAGTCGAACCGAGCTTGGATGACAGATGTAGGTATGTGATTACGATGGTACTGCATTTCTGTGCTGTAGATACTTATAGTAGCTGGAGAGTTGTGAAATGCCACTCCCTCTGCAACCTATGACATCCCATGATCAGACGTTTCAATGGGTGTCTGGTGTTTTTATGATGCCTTGACATGGGGAGCTGTAACTATGCCAATGTGATGACAATACATGATGTTCCAGAGTGAGTGTCACTGTCCGTGTGGGTGCACTCCCTGGAAAAAGAGTCCATCTCCCGGATCATGCTGCACAACGTGACTGTATGAATCTAGCAAGTACGTCTGTCCACATGGGTGTTAGTAATGCAGGGCTGCTGAGATCTAAAGAAAAGAAAAGAAAATTATTAACTTCGATTACGATTGGCCAATGGATAAAGCAGACAAGTTAGAGGGGACACATGGAGCTCGTGGAATCCTGTGATTGGCACAAAACTCTTGTGAGGGCGGTTGTGTGAGTGTTTTTGTGGAGTTTACCGAGGTTTGATGGAAAGCGAGGAGCAGACAGACTAGGTCTTCTGTTTCAAACTCCGGTCTGGACCGCTTTCTGCTCTTCACTCTTGTTGTGTGTGGATTGCACTGGGGACATTTGCGTTGAGCGTCACTTTGCACTGGCATTGGTCTTGACTGGGGACCCTGTGGTGAGCGCTTGGCTGTACCGACAGTTTAGACCTCAGTCAACTCGAGAAACTCGCTGTGCCGAGGACAATCTTATTCAAGTCAGGTCTGCCGTATAGGTGAGTCAAGTTGGTCTCTGGTATAAGCAACAAACGAGAGTGTCACACGCTGGAAACCTTATTAGTTAAGGTGATCACTGTCACTGCGTAGCCTTTCAAATGATACCGCAAGACCAGTGTAGTCTTGTAACTTCTGGCAGCCAGTGTCAGAAATAGTGCCTAAAAATATATGTGTAGCTTTCCGTCCGTTCTATTTATTATAGGACATAGTGGACATCTGACTCATACGTTTATTTGAACGTTTTAAAAAATCTTGTGCTGGAGAAAAACGTCTTAACGTTTCCCTCCATTTCCTCTATTTTCTAATCTCTTCATCCCAGTGTATCTCATAAAGTCTTGCTTACTACAGCTCCATCAAAATAACTCAACGTTAGACTGACGCTTCTATTCAACCTATAGGCCACTAGCTTCACTCCGGCTTTTATTTATGTTAGACGACGTCAGAGATACACACGCACACATTCATACTTATCTGAGAGTGGAAATAAATTTGAAATTAAAGCGACATGTTGGATAGATCGTTTCTGTGAGTTCTTCTGAACCGTTGTGTGTCAATATATTTAGCACACTTTTTACTGTATCGAACAAAGATCGTGTACACTGTCCCGTGAATTGCGGCACATTCATCTTTCCCGCCACTGGCACGGCGAGTTCAAATTGATAAGGCGGTTGAACACGCCTCTGGTTGTGAGCAGAGCATGTCAGCCCAACCCCGTGTAGAGAAATTACTGCCAACATGCTGTCGGCCGCTTTTTTGACGCAAGCGGCTACAGCGGTACTGTTGATACAACTGTTAAATTTCTCATTTATGAGGCAGTGAACGTAACTTATGTGCACGTGATATCCTAACGCGTAAAGTAAACAAATCTATGTTTCTACTGGAAATATTAAGTGAATAAAATGAGGATTATGGTTTAAGTCCGTCTCTGTAATCTTGTTGTTTTCTTTTCCTCGTAATAAGGGTGAGACTTTCTCGCTGTTACTTTTGTGATAAGTAACTTATACTATAGATATAACAGCACTACATGAGGCTATTCAGTTTATTACGGGGATGTATTTGGGTATTACAGACCATACTGAAACACAAACCCATATTTTTGTTTACATTTTAATTACCTTAATGTTTCTGTTCGTATTGAAGAATATAACTCTTTTTACATTCACATATTAACGAAGAGATGGAGGACGCAAATTTTTGTCTTGGTGGCAGTCGCTTAAAATAACCTTACCACATTTCCCACGCCTGTACTTTTACTACCACAGTGGCGTCCATTTTATTGCATGGAATACTTTCCCTGCCATTTGATTAATTTTATATACTCCTTCCGAACGTATTCTAATCAGTCATGGGTCGTGTAATTTTTTAGTTTGGTTAATGGACGAAGTCATTCTAGTTCAGACTGCCCACTTGTTGAAGGTGATACGTGGCGCACAACACATAAAACGATTTCTGATTAACTTGTGTTACAGTTCTTCCGGCTAGACACATGAGAAGGAAGACATGATGACACAGGGTGTCAGTGATGGACCGTTGTGCCATTAGACTTCCCTGAGTCCCTAACAGCAAAGACAAGATGTCATATATGATGGCTTCCCACTCCATGACAGTAGCAACACAACAGTGCCTCATCAAAACAATGGAAGAATAGCATCTCAACCCCTATCGCCGCCAAACTCAACGGAGGGTAGTGCCCGCCAACGATTGATCGTCGATCACGATGTGACGTCATCCGTCAGCAGTTCATGCTTCCCATTCACGACACTGTTCAGAACGCAACTGTCTTTCTTGTGGTTGTATCGACGCCATACGAATGGGACGACAATTCCCTAGTCTGGCAGTTGCTAACCTGCGACCAATGGTGCGAGACAGCACAGAATGTTGCAGGGAGCCCATTACCTCTTCTAGGATCGAGGCGAAGATCTGACTGCCCCCACGTTCCCATGCAATATCGATCCACCATCACACAAAAATTCCCCACAAATCTGAATACTGTCGGGTTCGAGCAACTATCAAACGGAGACCCACAATGAGGCCCATTTCAAACTCTGGCAGGTGCTGATATTGCTGACTCACGTGAGTATGAGGCATCTCACTGTCCTATACACCGATCAATGAACATTTGAAATACTAACGTGATTTCGGAATTCAGAATTTTCTGTATGATAACTGCCATGCCGACTGGAACGAAAATACTGTTAACAAGCCGCAGAATTGTCTCAAAACTAAGGAAATCTGGAAGCGGGCTGTTTTCTCGAACAAAACTGAAAACGTTTCTCAAAGCGTCCTGTGAAAGCATGCACAATAATATACAGTGGAAACCTGTTACATTCAGAAGATAATTCTAATTACTGTGGCTACTGCCGGAACTACCACTATTTTCCAGGAACCTCTTTTCCCAATATAAAATTCTGAAACAGCGTCATAACACTCATTGGGAACATCTCAGCGTCAGAGTGTTTGTCTTCAAGAGCTTAACAAATTGTAGTTTTCCTGTTCCTCGAAGTCATTAATTTAAACATTCGTATAATTCTCTCTATAACATATGAAGCTCACGCCAGAGAAGTTTAAAGTATTGTCGGGCCTGTTTAACCGAGCGGTCTATGGCGCTGCAGTCATGGACTGTGCGGCTGGTCCAGACGGAGGTTCGAGTCCTCCCTAGGCCATAGGTGTGTATGTTTGTCCTTAGGATAATTTAAGTTAAGTAGTGTGTAAGCTTAGGGACTGATGACCTTATCAGTTATGTCCCATAAGATTTCACACACATTTGAACATTTTTTTAAAGTATTTTTTGCTCTACTGCACACGTAATTGTTACACTATCAACTGAAAGTGCATGAGCGGGACCAAATTTCGTTTTATCGTAATTCCCTCGTCTCACTGTATTTTCTTGAAGGTCTCTAACACTGTTTAAATTCTTCTCTTTGTCAAAATCATACAATGTTATAACAGGCTCAATGAGGATAGTTGGAACTTGCTAATTTTTGTCTTCAGCAACTTATTTGGGAATAATAATGTGGTCCAAAATTGTTAAATTGTTTTTCAGATTATTCAGAATATGAGCTGCATCAGGCACGGAATAGAGTTTCTTAACAGCATGGTGATTTAGGGGGAGCGTCTATGATTAGGAATCAAAATGACATCGTCCCGGGTTGAAAAATGTCGATAATAATCAGCATTGGCGGCCGAAGACTTTAAGCGAAAGAAGTCACCCTCATTCTGCCAACGGCTTTGTCAAATAGTGCGGAGGAGAAGACAGAGGTTCGGGGCACTGTCTTGTCCTTTGGGTTGAAAACTTCCCCTAAAGGCAGAAGAGTCAGCAATTATCAACGGTATGAGACTGCAGAAGGTAATGAAAACAACTGCATTAAAAATCCATAACTTGTAAGCACAGGACATGTGGCCTGTTTAACTGAAAAAGTGTCATGATGATCTTTCTATTGGCAAAAGATTCCAGAATAGTCCCCCATTCGGATCTCTAGGAGGGCACCGCCAAGTGACCATTAGAAAAATACAGAATAACTAACGAAGAGAAAACTTCTACGGCTGGGGGCGTGGAATGTCAGAAACTTGAACGTGGTAGGGAAGGCACCGCCAAGTGACCATTAGAAAAATAGAGAATAACTAACGAAGAGAAAACTTCTACGGCTGGGGGCGTGGAATGTCAGAAACTTGAACGTGGTAGGGAAGTTATAAAACCTGAAAAGGGAAATGAAAGGCTCGAGCAAGATATAGTAGAGGTCAGTGAAGTGAAATGGATAGAAGACGAGGACTTCTGGTCAGATGAGTATAGGGTGATATCAACAGCAGCAGAAAATGGTATACCGGAAGTAGGATCCATTATGAATAGGAAGCTAGGGCAGAGAGGTGTTACTGTGAACAGTTCTTATCAGAATCGACAGCAAACCAACAACGACATCGATAGTTCACGTATAAATGCCGACGTCGCAGCTGAGGACGAGGAGATAGAGAAAGTATATGAGGATTCTGAAAGGGTATAACAGTACTTAAAGGGGGATGTAAATCTAATAGTCATAAGTGAGTGGAATGCTGTTTCAAAGGAAAACGCAGAAGGTAATGTTACAGGAGAATATGGACTTGGGACTAGGAATGAGATAGGAGGACGAATAATCTAGCTCTGCAATAAACTTCAGCTAGCAATTGCCAATACTCTGTTCAGGAACCACTATAGGAACGGGTATACTCGGAAAGGGCCAGCTGACACAGGAAGATTTCAGTTAGATTATATCATGGTCAGGCAGAGATTCCTAAATCAGATTCCGGGTTGTAAGGCGTATCCAGGAGCAGATATAGATTCAGAGTAGGTTGAAGTTTAAGAAATAAGTCAGGAAGAACCAATACGCAAAGAAGTGAGATACAGAGGTATTTAGGAATCAAGAGGTACGCTTGAAATTCTCTACGGCTGTAGGTACAGCAATAAACAATAGCAGAGAAGGCAGTTCAGTTGAACAGGAATGGACATCTCCCAAAAGAGCAATCACGAAAATTGAAAAGGAAAACGTAGGTACAAAGAAGGTAACTTTGGAGAAACCATGCGTAACAGAAAAATACGTCAGTTAATCGACGAAAGAAGGAAGTACAAAAATGTGCAGGGGAATTCAGTGATATAGAAAAACAAGTCGCTGATGGATGAAATAAATAGGAAGTGCAGGAAAGCTAAGACGAAATGGATGAGTGAAAAGTGTGAAGAAATCTGAAAAGAAGTGACTGACTAACCATAAAGGAAAGACAAAACAACATTTGGTGACATTAAAAGCAAGAGTGGTAACATTAAGAGAGCACCAGGAACTCCTCTGTTCAATGCACAGGAGAGAGCGAATAGTGGAACGAGTACAGTGAAAGCCTCTATGCGGGGGAAGATTTATCTGATGTGATAGAAAAAGAGACAGAAATCGGTTTAGAACAGATGGGTGATCCAGTATTAGAATCAGACTTTAGGAGAACTTTGGAAGGTTTAAGATCAAATAAGGCAGAAGGGATAGATATCATTCCATTAGAATTTCTAGAAACATTCAGGGAATTGGCAACAAAACGACTATTGCAGTTGGTTTGTAGAATGTATGAGTCTGGCGACATACCATCTGACTTTCGGTAAAATATCATCCACACAATCCCGTCGACTGCAGGAGCAGACAAGTGCGAGAATTATCGCACAATCAGCTTAACAGTTCATGCATCCAAGTTGCTTACAAGAATAACGTACAGAAGAATGGAAAAGAAAATTCAGGATGTGTTACATGATGATCAGTTTGGCTTCAGGAAAGGTAAAGGCAACAGAGAAGCAGAATGAGAATTTTCACTCTGCCCGTCCCGAGTTCGAGTCTCGGTCGGGCACACAGTTTTAATCTGCCAGGAAGTTTCATATCAGCGCACACTCCGCTGCAGAGTGAAAATTCTCATTCTGGAAACATCCCCCAGGCTGTGGCTAAGCCAGGTCTCCGCAATATCCTTTCTTTCAGGAGTGCTAGTTCTGTAAGGTTCGCAGGAGAGCTTCTGTAAAGTTTGGAAGGTAGGAGACGAGGTACTGGCAGAAGTAAAGCTGTGAGGACCGGGCGTGAGTCGTGCTTCGGTAGCTCAGTTGGTAGAGCACTTGCCCGCGAAAGGCAAAGGTCCCGAGTTCGAGTCTCGGTCGGGCACACAGTTTTAATCTGCCAGGAAGTTTCATATCAGCGCACACTCCGCTGCAGAGTGAAAATTCTCATTCTGGAAACATCCCCCAGGCTGTGGCTAAGCCATGTCTCCGCAATATCCTTTCTTTCAGGAGTGCTAGTTCTGTAAGGTTCGCAGGAGAGCTTCTGTAAAGTTTGGAAGGTAGGAGACGAGGTACTGGCAGAAGTAAAGCTGTGAGGACCGGGCGTGAGTCGTGCTTCGGTAGCTCAGTTGGTAGAGCACTTGCCCGCGAAAGGCAAAGGTCCCGAGTTCGAGTCTCGGTCGGGCACACAGTTTTAATCTGCCAGGAAGTTTCATATCAGCGCACACTCCGCTGCAGAGTGAAAATTCTCATTCTGGAAACATCCCCCAGGCTGTGGCTAAGCCATGTCTCCGCAATATCCTTTCTTTCAGGAGTGCTAGTTCTGTAAGGTTCGCAGGAGAGCTTCTGTAAAGTTTGGAAGGTAGGAGACGAGGTACTGGCAGAAGTAAAGCTGTGAGGACCGGGCGTGAGTCGTGCTTCGGTAGCTCAGTTGGTAGAGCACTTGCCCGCGAAAGGCAAAGGTCCCGAGTTCGAGTCTCGGTCGGGCACACAGTTTTAATCTGCCAGGAAGTTTCATAACAGAGAAGCAGTTCTAACAATACGGTTGATTATGGAAGCAAGACTAAGGAATAATCTAGACATGTTCATAAGATTTGTCGATCAAATGGTTCAAATGGCTCTGAGCACTATGCGACTTAACTTCTCAGGTCATCAGTCGCCTAGAACTTAGAACTAATTAAACCTAACTAACCTAAGGACATCACACACACATCCATGCGCGAGGCAGGATTCGAACTTGCGACCGTAGCGGTCGCTCGGCTCCAGACTGTAGCGCCTAGAACCGCAAGGCCACTCCGGCCGGCATTTGTCATCTGGAAAAAGTGTTAGACAATGTAAAATTGCGCACGATGTTCGAAATTCTGAGAAAAATGGAGGTAAACTATAGGGAGAGACGGGGAATATAAATATGTACGAGATCCAGGAGGGAATAATAAGAGTGGACGACTAAGAACAAAGTGCTCGGATCAAAATGGGTGTAAAACAGCGTTGTAGCCTTTCGCCCCTACTGTTCAATCTGCACATCGAAGAGGCAACGATGAGATTAAAGGAAAGATTCGGGATTGGAATTAAAATTCAAGGTGAAATTATATCAATGATGGGATTCGCTATCCTGAGTCAAATTGAAGAAGATGTACATGATCTGTTGAAAGGAAAGAACAGTCTAATGATTACGGAATATGGACTGAGCGTAAATCGAAGAAAAACGAAAGAAATGAGCAGTAGCATAATGAGAGAAACTTAAAATCAAGATTGATGGTCACAAAGTTGATGAAGTTAAGGAAGTGTGCTACCTAGGCAGCAAAATAAGCAATGACGAACGAAGCGAGGACGACATCAAAAGCAGACTAGCACTGGCGAAAAAGGCATTCCTGGCCAAGAGATATCTACTAGTATCCAACACAGGCCTTAATTTGAGGAAGAAATTTATAAGATGGTACGTCTGGAGCACAACATTATATGGTAGTGAAACATGGACTTTGAGAAAATCGGAACAGAAGAGAATCAAAGCATATGAGATGTGGTGCTACAGACGAGTGTTGAAAATTAGGTGGACTGGAAGGGTAAGGAAAGAGGAAATTCTACGCAGAATCGGAGAGGGGAGGAGCTTGTGGAATACACTGACAAGGAGAGGGGACAGGGTGATAGGACATCTGTTAAGACTTCAGGGAATGACTTCCATGGTACTAGAGGGAGCTGTAGAGGGCAAAAACCGTATAGTAAGACAGAGATTGGAATACATCCGGCAAATAATTGAGGACATAGGTTGCAAATGCTACTCTGAGATGAAGAGGTTCGATTTTGTGAACATTGAATTTGAAATTCAGCACCCTGCCAACATTACGCCACGAAAGGACACTTACTATACGACCAACATTATGTTTTGTATACTTTAGTTCACTGTTAAGTAATCCACAATATGGAAAATGTTATTACACATAGTTTACCAGTCTCATATTGGATTGTGTCTTTCCCTTCAATGCGATGCAGTCATATTTTGCATCTTTCAGTATTTTTCTCGCCTTTTGGAATTCGGAAAAAAAACCAATAACATATTCTGCCCTTGAATTCCAGATTACTGCAAATCTCCACGGCACTCGTCTCTTCTGAAAAGCTGATACGTTATTTTAGGCTCTTAATTAAATATAAAATTAGTCTGTATGTTTCACACACTTCAAGATACTAAGATAACCGCTAATTAGCGCAGTTCTCCCACTTCCTGTCGTATCGTCCCAAGATGGCTGCCTTGTACCACGTAACACTGAACTGACCAGTGGCAGCGCTCAGTTGTCGGCAGTACAGATGTAAGAGGTTCTCACGACTACCTTTACGTGGCAGTGCCCACGAGGTGAAGACAATCACAGAAATCTCACAGTCAGGACCCCTCATCTCCGTAACATGTCAAAGACAGGAGAAGCCCTACATGCTGTGACTACAGCTTACCGGTCATCACGAAAGTCCGTTGAAAAGGGCTAGCAAGGCACGTGCTCGGAGTGTTGTCACTAGTCGGTGAATGCATTTAAGGTGGACCAGAGGCAGATGGGAATCTGACACCGTACGGAACACGACTACCAGAAACATGTGGCGGAGCATCGACACAGACTGGCGGACAGACGGCCGAGGCTATAGTCGTCAGAACTGGCCTGCCTGAGCTGGCCACTGTGATTCGGTGTAAAGCAGAAGGCGGCCGCTGTTGAGCGTAGTGTACCCAAATGGAAGAGTACTAGTTGAAGGCTAGACAGTGAAAATTATATTCTCATTCCTCCTGTATTTCATTGTTTTACCCTTCTGATATTATGTGTGCTGCAGAAATTATAGGTTGTCGGTTTCATAGTGATTTGGGTGTCCCTTGTTACGTCTGTTTAGTAATAAGTAAAATGTTGGCTTTGTCTGAGTAGTTTAGGAATTTTGTCTTCTACATCTACATACATACTCTGCAATCCACCATACGGTGCGTGGCGGGGGGTACCTCGTACCACAACTATCATCTTCCCTCCCTCTTCCACTCCCAGACAGAACGAGGGAATAATGACTGCCTGCCTGAACTGGCTACTGTGATTCGGTGTAATGCAGAAGGCGGCCGCTGTTGAGCGTAGTGTACCCAAATGGAAGAGTACTAGTTGAAGGCTAGACAGTGAAAATTACATTCTCATTCCTCCTGTATTTCATTGTTTTACCCTTCTGATATTATGTGTGCTGCAGAAATTATAGGTTGTCTGTACGAGCCCTAATTTCTCTTATCTTATCTTTGGGTCTTTCCGCGAAGTGTAAGTTGGCGGCCGTAGAACTGTACTGCATCAGCCTCAAATGCTGGTTCTCTAAATTTCCTCAGTAGCGATTCACGAAAAAAACGCCTCCCTTCCTCTAGAGACTCCCACCCGAGTTCCTGAAGCATTTCCGTAACACTCGCGTGATGATCAAACCTACCAGTAACAAATCTAGCACCCCGCCTCTGAATTGCTTCTATGTCCTCCCTCAATCCGACCTGATAGTGATTCCAAACGCTGGAGCAGTACTCAAGAATAGGGCGAACCAGCGTTCTATAAGCGGTCTCCTTTACAGATGAACCACCATCTTCCCAAAATTCTACCAATGAACCGAAGACGACCATCCGCCTTCCCCACAACTGCCATTACATGGATGTCCCACTTCATATCGCTCTGCAGTGTTATGCCCAAATATTTAATCGACGTGACTGTGCCAAGCGCTACACTACTAATAGAGTATTCAAACATTACAGGATTCTTTTTCCTATTCATCTCAATTAATTTACATTTATCTGTATTTAGAGTTAGCTGCCATTCTTTACACCAATCACAAATCCTGTCCAAGTCATCTTGTATCCTCCTACAGTCACTCAACGACGACACCTTCCCGTACACCACAGCATCATCAGCAAACAGCCGCACATCGCTATCTACCCTATTCAAAAGATCATTTATGTAGATAGAAAACAAAAGCGGACCTACCACACTTACCTGGGGCACTCCAGATTATACCCTAACCTCCGATGAACACTCACCATCGAGGACAACGCACTGGGTTCTATTACTTAAGAAGTCTTCGAGCCATTCACACACTTGGGAACCAATCCCATATGCTCGTACCTTAGTTAGGACTCTGCAGTGGGGCACAGAGTCGAACGCTTTCCGGAAGTCAAGGAATATGGCATCCGTCTGATACCCTTCATCCATGGTTCGCAAGATATCACGTGAACAAAGGGCGAGTTGCGTTTCGCAGGATCGATACTTTCTAAAGCCGTGCTGATGCATGGACAGCGACTTCCCTGTCTCAAAGAAATTCATTATATTCGAACTGAGAGTATGTTCGAGAATCCTGCAACAAACCGATGTTAAGGATATTGGTCTGTAATTTTGAGGATCCGTCCTTCTACCCTTCTTATATACAGGCGTCACCTGCGCTTTTTTCTAGTCTCTCGGGACCTGTTATTGTGTGTCTCATATGGTTTCACCGCGCGTTATTTCTTGTGTAACTTAATTCACGTCCTTGTGTGCAGCCTGAGTGAACACAGTGATTCTATCGCACCAGGTACGGTTCTGTTGGGACGTGTTAGTTAAAATTGTTTATCTGCTTTAGCCTGTAAGTCATATTTTGTCATTCTGATTACTGAGCTTAATGGTAACTACTCTTTATATATGTACACTGGGTAGAATATACATATTGATCAACTGAATTACTCTTGCTGAAGAAGTTACATCAACACAACACCCCGTCAATATACAGTGTGATGCAGCTGTCCATACTGATTTAGTTTTATGCAGTCCAGTTTTGTATCTGGTCTTCAAAAGCCACGACCGAGATTTTCGTAATCCTTCGCACGCTACGAGCAAACTATTAGTCCAAGCGAAAAATGAACATGATGTTTTTGGAGGAAATTTAATGTAGTTAAATTTTGTTGCTGGATGTGTTTACACCGGAGGCAACGGTTTCCGAGTCATTCGAGAAAAACATACAAAACTGACCTTCAAACGCACCTCCACCCTCACACTCGTCATTAACGTCAGGATTTCTGATATGTTTGACTATGGCACTAAACCAGATCTACTACGTAACAGAAGTCGTGAGCACAATGGGAAAGTAAGATATGGTATTATGCTAGGTTCTGCGCCTGCATTCGTCCTCTATTAGAATATTGCTGCGTGGTGTGGGATCCTTACCAGGTGGGATTGACGGAGGACATCGAAAGGGTGCAAAAAAGGGCAGCTCGTTTTGTATTATCACGTAATAGGGGAGAGAGTGTGGCAGATATGATAGACGAGTTGGGATGAAAGTCATTAAAGCAAAGACGTTTTTCGTCGCGGCGATATCTATTTACAAAATTTCAGTCACAAACTTTCTCTTCCGAATGCGAAAATATTTTGTTGAGCCCAACCTACATAGGTAGGAATGATCATCAAAATAAAATAAGAGAAATCAGAGCTCGAACAGAAAGGTTTAGGTGTTCGTTTTTCCCGCGCGCTGTTCGGGAGTGGAATCGTAGAGGGATAGTACGATTATGGTTCAATGAACCCTCTGCCAAGCACTTAAATGTGAATTGCAGAATAGTCATGTAGATGTAGATGTAGAAACCGAAAGGAATCCAACTGTCGTCCAGCGGGACAGAACTCTGTTCCTGTGCATATATTCAACAGAAAGGTTGACTAGTACACTTCCCCTATGCTGGACCAGAAAGCTAAAATTAGCTATTGGTAGCAATTAAAGGTTCACGAAAATTTCTACAGAATATCTCTAGACATAAGATTCAACACGCGTGTTATTCCCGGCTGGGAATCAGCGTAAGACTTCAACAATAATACATAAAACATAATTTAAATATTACAACCTTCACCACAGTAACTTATTAAACATTAAGGCAAATGTGACACCAGTATGACCCACTCGGACACGGTTAGAAGCAGCGCGAACGGTAACGCAGGCCGTTACAATCAAATCTGGAGACAGTACACGTGTGGCAACCACGAAATTCTAAATCAGGAGGCTGAAGTGAAGCACCATCCGGAAGGCAATGCATCTCGCTAAGTTAAGTCACAGAGTAATGACCAAAACAGAGGCTAATATTACGACGGGAGAGATATTAAGTACAAAAGTGAGACACGGTCACACTCAGAAATGATACGAGAAATGCCGGCCGCGGTGGTCGTGCGGTTCTGGCGCTGCAGTCCGGAACCGTGAGGCTGCTACGGTCGCAGGTTCGAATCCTGCCTCGGGCATGGGTGTGTGTGATGTCCTTAGGTTAGTTAGGTTTAAGTAGTTCTAAGTTCTAGGGGACTTATGACCTAAGATGTTGAGTCCCATAGTGCTCAGAGCCATTTGAACCATTTGATACGAGAAATATCAGAGTTCCAAAACGTGCTCACTAAGAAGATCGTGTAATGTGTCAGCTGATGAATAACTCCCGGTGTTGTCCGAAGCTCGTGCGATACAGCAAACGGCTTACTCCCACTTGATCCCCTCAGAGTGTGTCTGCATTGATCTGCTGAGTTGACTTTTACATGTCCTCCTCGGATAAACGCCCAGCGTGTTCAGGAGACAAACCGACAATGAACCATAGGAACCGCTACACTTGCCCTCACCGCCAGCATTCATGCCGAAATCCGAAATGACTAGTCTCGTGCTGCTCACCACGACGTCAGTCCTCACCACTGCTCACGTCAGCAGCCCGATGCGCTTCTCAAGCCACGCGGCCCACACTCCAAAGGTAAGCCTGTACAGGGCATGGCAGTACCTGTCAATTCAGGCAAGGTCTCAGATGATGTTTCGTAGACTGGTTCGCACGCCGACACTTGTTGATGGCCCAGTATTGAAATCTGCAGCAATTTGCTGCAGTCGTCGTTGGTCCCGTTCTTGCAGAATTTTTCTCCGGCTGCAGCGGTGTCGGACATTTGATGTTTTACCGGATTCCTGATATTCGCGATACACTCGTGAAATGTTCGTACGGGAAAATCCCCACTTCATCGCTACCTCGGAGATGATGTGTCCCATTGCTCATGCACCGACTATAACACCACGTTCCAACTCGCTTAAAATGTGATAAGCTGCCATTGTAGCAGCAGTAAACGATCTAACTGTGGTGTCACCGCCAGACACCACACTTGCTAGGTGGTAGCTTTAAATCGGCCGCGGTCCATTAGTACATGTCGGACCCGCGTGTCGCCACTGTTAGTGATCGCAGACCGAGCGCCACCACACGGCAGGTCCCGAGATACGGACTAGCACTCGCCCCAGTTGTACGGACGACTTTGCTAGCGACTACACTGACGAAGTCTCGCTCCTTTGCCGAGCAGATAGTTAGAATAGCCTTCAGCTAAGTCCATGGCTACGACCTAGCAAGGCGCCATTAGCCTTACATAGCAATTGATACTTATCGTATAAAGCATGTCTCATCAAGAACGATGTATACAACAAGGATGGATTAAAGTTAAGTATTCCAAAAGCTATGTACTTTTCTTTATAGCATTCATTACGTGTCCTGTTTCAGACCTCACGCCATCCTTCGTGTGTTTATAGCGTGCATTGCGGTCCCCTCAAATCACACTGTGTCGGCACTTCTGTCGACACATCACTAACAACTGCACCAGACACTTGCTGCCTTATATAGGCGTTGCCGACTGAAGCTGGGCATTCTACATCTTTACATATCTCTGTATTTGAATACTCATGCTTATACCTGTTTCTTTGGCGCTTCAGTGTATACGAACAAAAAGGATCGTTGAAAGTGGAAAGACTGTGAAAGGGGAGGATTGAACATCACCCAGAACACTGACAAATTTCCGAAACAAGGTTTATTAATATCCAAAGACATATGGCGAAACACAGATGCTAAGGTTAATACTCAAAATACGAAATCTGAAAAGAACAGTTAAACATTTACCAGTACTAAAATAATGGGCTGCTTGTCCACTAGCTTACACAGAACTTTCATCTTGGGAGGAGATACATGGTCGGGCAGTACAATCCAGTACTCTCTTCAACCCTGCAGAACGTCGAGGAGAGCTTGTGTCTCACCAGACGATATACGCCTGACTTCGAATTCTCGAAAGAAACTCTTTTCATTAAGGATGGAAGCTCGTTTAGAAGAAAGACTAGATAAACGGTCTCTGTAAGGCGATATATTTACACAATTCCCTCAATTAACTGATTATCTACACATTTAGAGAAAAGCATTCTTGAAAATGTTTCTCCACTAAGGCATATGGATTCAAGCATGACCACCAATGTGAATTACGAGAGTTATCTAGCACTCGGTATTTGCAATTAGCCTACTAAAATATTATTTGTACACACATTTGTATCTAAAGTACTGCATCCACTGTAAATGATGAGAGAGCAGTGCATATACAGGGTGAATCACCTAAAACTTGTTGCAGAGGGTGCTATTCATGTGCGGTTGTCACGGAATGGATTGGTAGTCAGGTGCTCATATGATGAGCCGATCAACAGTTTCTTATAATACTTAAAAGGTGTATTTTTTGTGCAAACATACCTTTTTCTAAATGTAACAATGCCCATTGAAATTAACAGACCAAAAGTATGGTAAATTATAATTTCAGTGGTGTTTGTTGCAGGATTCTAGTGCGATTCTTTAGGCCATTCAACCTGAGTAGCTGCTAGGCACGATGTTGTTACGTTTGCTTACAGCATGCTTATGTCTTCTTTGTGTACTTAGCGACTTGCTAGTCCGTGCGTGACAGTCCAACCAGCAGGCCGTGAGAGGACTGTCAGATTTACTAAGAAAGTAAAAGTCGACATGCTCACGCTGTATGGAGAGTGTAAGAAGTACTCAATTCGATCTTGTACGGTGCGTGCGGCAAGGTATCCCAATAGACGTTAACGTTCTCGGCAGTTATTTATCAACCTCTTCAACCATTTACGTAAACCTCCTAATATAACAAATAGGTACCTATAGAACGTAACTGAAGGACACAAGTGAGGACAGAAGAGGAGTAAATTAATTCTCTTGCTGCTGTCAAACGTTAGCTCCCGCCCAATCTCAAAGGGAAGTGACACGAGTCAGGCAAGTGTCCTGCGCATTCTCCATCGACAAAAGTTCCATGTCTGTCACAGGTCTCTCCATCAAGAGCTGCATGGAAACAATTATCAGAACCGTGTTCTCTACATGGACATTAACACAGGCTACTCCAGATATATCATGTAACTTGTTTATTGACGAAACTACGTTTACCAGACCTGGCCACGTAAACCTCCGAAACATGCACCATTCGTCTGTTGACAATTCCCTTTGGTTTCGTCAAGTGTACTGCAAACGTATGGTGTGGACTAGCGAAACAACTGCTCGTAGCCACGTTTTTTATAGATTGAACATTGAACGTGCACAAGTATCGTAGCTCCCTATCACATTATCTTCAACGAATGTTGGAAGACATTCCTCTGCAGATTAGGAGGAACATGTGGTGAAAACAAGATAGCTGTCCAGCCTATAGTGCACAAAGTACTACAACCTGTCTTCACGAATTCTTTCCAAATCGTTGGATTGGACGCAGAGGACCATTAACTTTGCAGGCCCGCTCCCTGGATTTGACGCTTTTAGATTTTTATTTTATCCGTGGCGAAAGCTGAAAGACGCTGTCTGCAAGCACATACCAATTACACCCGATGATACGCAACGACACATTACTGCAATGTCAGTGCCTATTTTTGATAACGATACCGTTGTGGTGTAGTAGTAGGCTCTATCTCGTTCTCAATATTTACCTCGATCCTAAAACGTGAAACATGTAGCACGCATTACAGTTCTTGTAGTGTTCTGAATGCATCTGGTTAGAAGACTGTAAATAAGAATGAAATTATATGCTTTGAGATTCCTTTTCAAGTCTCAAACCCGAAAGACGTGGCGCAGTGGTTAGCACACTGGTCTGGCATTCGGGAGGAAGATGCTTCAAACCTGCGTCCGGGCATTTCCCTAAATTGTTTCGGGCAAATGCCATGATGGTTCCTTTGAAGAAGCACGGTCGATTTGCTACCCATCCTTTCCCAATCCAATGAGACCGATGACCTCGCTGTTTGGTCCCCTCCCCCAAATCAACCAACCAACCAATCAACCAACCATGTCTCAAACATCTGTGGTGTCTGTATATGCAGACCGAAGCAACGGATGAAAATTTGTACTAAGGCTAGGATTCCCGTTCAGTAATGAGGTACACTGACCACTACGTCACCCTGTCACAATGGCTTCATACAACTGTACAGCCTTACCTTGCGTGTCTCCCTCCTCAATCAAAATTCCCATTCAAGCCTCAGACCACTTGGTATCCCACCTAAAATCGAACAGCCTTGCAGACACACTTCAGATGTTTTGGAGTAGTACCTCAGCATCAAACGAAACATGGTATCCTACCTTTGGAAATGCATATTCATTGCGTTATGGACATACACAATGTACACCGCATAAAAACAGGTTAGCTTATAGTAACAGTCGAAGTGACGACCGCCAGTCTCAGTACATGTATTTCGATGGTGCATATAGTTCTGACGCACTCTCACAAAGATCCCATGTGTCTGTTGTACACCGCAACAGGCAGCGGGTGATAAAAAACGTACACTCCTCACTAAATTGTATTGTTCACGGATGAGGCCTCACTCACCCATGACGGTGAGTTTAACAGCCACAACAGCCACACTACTGGCCACCAGCGACGACTCTCTGTCAACGTATGGGACAGTATTGTCCAATATCACCTAATAGCACCTTCATTGCTACCACCTCGTGGGACCGCTCCATGTTATCTGGTGTTCCTGCATGATTAACTGTCACGATTCATCGAGACTGTACCGCTTGTTGACCGTGAAAGGATGAGGTTTCCAGAAGACAGTCCAGCACGCCTGAACAATACGCACCCTCATCTTTGGATTCGAAGCGGGGATTCTGTCCCTTCGTCAGCGCGATCGCTGGATCTCACACATTTGGACTCTTTCCCGTGAGTTCACATCTAGACGTCGGTAATGAAAGCCGCTTGGAAACGGATGAACACTTGCTTGCTAGTCCAAGTTGCCTGCCTCCTGGTACAACAGACACCAGGGATCTTTGAGAGAGTGCAGAAGAACTACAAGTCCCGTTGCCATGAATGCATTGATACTAGCGGTCATCATTTTGAACAATTACTGTGATCTACGTTTTAGTTATGCAGAGTATACTGTATATTTCCATAACACAATAAATTTTTCTCACTATTGATTCACTATCTCAATGTAATCGATCTTGAGCCCACTGTCACCAGTTCCATTTTGGTACAAAAGGTTCGAGACACCTTGTATATGCAGCCTGGAGCGACCAATGAAAATTTATACCTAAACCAGGGTTTGAACCTAAGTCTTCTGCTCGCTAGGCAAATGCGCTAACCACCTTGGTACAGTGGTTTTGCCTAACTGCAATGACTACCCTAAAGACACATTCCTCTTCAACACAATTTCCCATTTGCGCCTCAGCCCACTTGGTGTTCCCCCTAAACTTGAACAGCATTCCACAGTCTTTCCAACTGTTTTGTAATAGCACCTCAGCATTATATAAAAATATGCCAATAGTGCCACGAATCTCAGCGAGGCTGATTCGAAAGTCCATCTTATACCGTGCGACTCCCATCTTTTCGTCAAGCTGATGGAACATCTGTGGTGAGGGGTGGGGGGGGGGTGGAGGGGGAAGGCATTTTCCACGTTTTATACAGCAGTTAAAGAGAAAATTTCTGTCGTCGATGAACTGAACAAATGGTGGAACATCTTGACCGTTGGAAACAGACATTTGGTGAGTATTTTGAAAAATACAAGGGGCAGTCAATCAATAATGAAACACAATTTCTTTCTCGGTCAATTTAGGTTGAAATAACGCGGAATTTGTTGTTGGACAATGCGGAATATTTCCGCTTCAGCCCCTTTAGTTTCCTGAACACACAGGTGGCGGCGCTAAACGTAGCCTTCAAAATGGCGTCTGTAACGGAGGTGCATCCCAAGCAGAGACCTATTTTCACTGAAAACCAGAGCACCGCAGATATTCATAGGCGCTTGCATTATGACTACGGAGACCTGGTAGTGGACAAAAGCACTATGAGTCGTTGCTCGAGACATCTATCATCATCGCAACAAGGTCAAGCAAATCTGTCCAATCTCACGTGTGCTGGCCGCTAACACACGGCTGTGACCCCTGCAATGTAGGAACATATGGATATTCGAAGTTGTCGATGGATCAGAATGAAACACTTCGCAGCACAACTGGACCTCTCTGTGGGTGGGCTGACAGACTTGTCCTCTACTTGAGGTAATGTAACATGTGTGCCCACTGAGTTCCTCGCCGCTAACGGGAGACCATAAAGAGCAACGAAGGACAAGCTGTGCGGAATTGCTTGCACGATAGGGGGCTGATCGTGACAATACTGTTGTCGAACGTTGTCACAGGTGATGAAACGTAGATTCATCACTTCGAACCGGAAACAAAACAGCAGTACGTGGAGTGGCACTACACCGCCTCTTCTCCGAAGAAAAAGTTCAAAACCGCACCCTCAACCGGTAAAGTCATGGAGATTGTCTTCTGGGACTCTAAATCTGTTATTCTGTTTGATGTCCTCCTTCAAAGTGCAACTTTGAACTGTGAAGTGCATTGTGGTACCCCCAGGATGCTGAAGAAACAACTTCAACTTGTTTGTCGCCACAGAAATGTAAAGGAACGTCTCCTTCTCCATGACAAAGAAAAGACCTCACACAGGTCTTCACAACTGACAGGAGCTGACGAAACTTCCTGGGACTTTTCTTTCTCATTCACCCTGTAGCCGGGTTCTCGTACCTTCCTGCTTTATTTGTTTTGCCCAGTGAAGGATGCATTCCACGGGAAGCAGTACGTGTATGATGGGGAGGTTATTGATGCTATACCACTTTGGCTCCGATTTCGATCAGTAGAGTGCTACCACGCAGGCACGCAGGGTCTCCCAGTAAGGTATCATAAGGTCGTTGCACTGAACAGAAATTTCGTTGAAAAATAGGGTCTTGAACCAAAAACTGGGGAATAATATTGTAGACTGGAATTCTCAATAAAACCAACCTGCTTTCAGAAAAAAAATGTGATGCATTAATTATTGAACGCCCCTCTTAGTATGAATCATCTGTGTTACATTTAACTGTAATGCAGCATGTAAGGCTCCAGCTCTCAGGTGATACACGTCTAAAGGTAAGTTAAGAAATTATAGTTTCCCGTGTTTTCGTCGTAGGATATTTATTATATTTCATGCGTATTTCCCTATTCGCGAGGTTTAACCTCGCGGTTTTGTAAGTGCAAATTCACTCACTCAGTCTGTAGCGCAGTAGTCACTCATTTGTTTTGTTCTGAAAGCAACCGTCCGTTCGTTTAGTAAGGCCAGTCAGTAAGCCTCCAGCTCTCAGCTGACATAGGTCTACAGAGCGGCGAGTTAAGTGTTCACCATTTTTGTGTTTTCGTAGCAGTATATTTATTAAATTTCGTTCATGTTTCTCTGTTTAAGAGGTTTAATCTCGGATTTTAGTAAGTGTAAATTCATTCATTCTGTAGCACAATAGTTTCAATCGTGCAGCCAGCTACGTAGCTCATTTACGCATCAACGTCAATTGGTGACGCATCAGGAGGGTAGCAAGTTGCATATCTAGGACTGCCTGCTTTTATAGTTCACTCCTTTCGTCTTGCTAGAATGGCTAGGGTGTGTGCATGTTGTATGGATGCAGCTGAATGCGCTTTTGGCTATGGCCAATCAACCTTACGGCTGCTGCCTCGGGGTGCAGCGGCGGCGGAGAATCTGACGCGTCGCATGGGATCTCAGGTGTCGCTTGGTTTGTCCACGGGCTCTGCTTCCAGGTTCCAAAAGGGGGCGCATAAATGACGACAAGTTAAAGTTAGTAGAGATTCGTGCGTCTGTGAATAGATGCGTAAAGCATTCAGGAACTACCCCCGACACACCTAGCAAAAGATCTGGTAGAGAATCCGAGAAAATTCTGGTCGTATGTAAAATTGTTATGTAGGTCTAAGGCTTCCATTCAGTCCCTTGTTGACCAGTCTGGTGTGGCAGTTGTAGACAACAAAACGAAAGCTGAAGTTTTAAATCGCTGAAACAAGAGAGTCGTACAAACAAATCATCATTTGACCATCGGACAGACTTCTCTTGTGGACGTCATAGTAATACCCGTGATGTAGAGAAACAACTGGAAGTTTTGAACGCAAACAAATCACTAGGTCGGTATTGAATCCCAGGTCGATTTTGCCAAAAGTACTCTGCGGTATTGGCCTCTTACCTAGCTTCCACTTATCATGAAAATATCCCAAACTTCTATTTGCTACAGAAACGTTTCCGACTTTGATAAAGGTCGGATTGTAGCCTATCACGATTGCGGTTTATCTGATCGCGACATTGCTGCTCGCGTTGGTCGAGATCCAATGACTGTTAATAGAATATGGAGTCGGTGCGTTCAGGAGGGTCATACGGAACGCCGTGCTGGGTCCCAACGGCCTCGTATCACTAGCAGTCGAGATGAAAGGTATCTTATCCGCATGGCTGTAACGGATCGTGCAGCCACGTCTCGATCCCTGAGTCAACAGATTGGAACGTTTGCAAGACAACAACCATCTGCACGAACAGTTCGACGTTTGCAGCAGCATGGACTATCAGCTCGGAGACCATGGTTGCGGTTACCCTTGACGCTGCATCACAGACAGGAACGCCTGCGATGGTGTACTCAACGACGAACCTGGGAGAACGAATGGTAAAACGTCATTTTTTCGGATGAAATTAGGTTCTGTTTACAGCATCATGATGGTCGCATCCGTGTTTGGCGACATCGCAATGAACGTACATTGCAAGCGTGTATTCGTCATCGCCATACTGGCGTATCACCAGGCGTGATGGTATGGGGTGCCATTGGTTACACGTCTCGGTCATCTCTTGTTCACATTGACGGCATTTTGAACAGTGAACGTTACATTTCAGATGTGTTACGACACGTGGCTGTACCCTTCATTCGATCCTTACGAAACCCTACATTTCTGCAGGATAATGCACGACCGCATGTTGCAGGTCCTGTACGGTCCTTTCTGGATACAGAAAATGTTCGACTGCTGCCCTGTCCAGCACATTCTCCAGATCTCTCACCAATTGAAAACGTCTGGTCAATGGTGGCCGAGCAACTGGCTCATCACAATACGCCAGTCACTACTCTTGATGAACTGTGGTATCGTGTTGAAGCTGCATGGGCAGCTGTACCTGTACACGCCATCCAAGCTGTGTTTGACTCAAGGCCGTTATTACGGCCAGAGGTGGTTGTTCTGGGTACTGATTTCTCAGGATCTATCCACCCTAATAGCGTGAAAATGTAATCACATGTAAGTTCTAGTATAATATATTTGTCCAATGAATAACCGTTTATCATCTGCATTCCTTATTGTTGTAGAAGTTTTAATTGCCAGTAATGTAGATGCAAATAGTTGCTTGACCTACTATAAGAATGTGTAACTTACTTCCTGAAGTTCTCTCGTCCATCAGACTGGCCCTCACCTTTGACGGAATGTGAATGTGGCCCTGTCTGTTTCAGAGCTGCACTGCGCTGTCAGTGTAACGCAAATTTTTAGCTACCTTTGTGGGCGCACAGTGCGCGCGTCGGTCGGATTTACAGCACGTCCCGTCGCGGCGGTGGAACTGATACCGGATGCGGCGGCCCGTAACGCACGTGGGCCCACCGAGTCGTCGGAGAGCGGGCTTTCCGATGGAATCTCTGAGGGTTCACAGGAAGCGGGTGGCGGGGGGCGGATGGGAGGGCGGCGCGCGGGGGTGGAATATTGGAGTTGGAGCTGGCGGAGCAGAAACTTGGAATAACTTCAGGGCGCGCGGAACAGGTCAGTGGCGGGGGTACCGCGAGAGGCTTTGAGCTTTCCGCCTCCCGACGCTGTCCCTGCGCTTTTCTCTTGATTCGGATTTCAATATTTCACTACACAAGTAATTGTGGGGCGGGAAGGTTATCACGTGAGCTGTCAAGTGTGAAAGAAACGCCTCCCATGCAGCTCCAAACTCTAGCAAAGTAAACCACATATGTTTACGGATACATTTATGTGACGCAACTTTAAGAAACTACACACTAGTTACGATCGACAGGAGTTCCGAGTTCATATTAACGGCAAGACTACTGGTCTGAGAGATGTTAAAGAAGGAAAGGGGATGAGTGAGAGGGAAGACACCATTGGTGTTGGAGTGTGTACCACCGTTGTGAAAGAAAGAGTTTCGTAATGTCGTTCATCCAATGGAGAATCGTCACTGCAGATTTTATGAAATGAAAATAAATCCGACTTATTTGCAAGTTAAACTTTATTTACAGACAGGAGAATTATTCAGTTCGAGATCGCGTTTCGTTTCGTCAAATGGAAGTTGCGTCTTTGTCATAATATTATGAAATCATGAAGCTTGATGAGAATGAAATGTATTTTATGTCAGTCATACTCAAATAGTCATGTGAATACTTCGTCGTGTCTACGTTTTGTCTCCTTATTTACCACCTTCATTCTGAAATTTCGTGTTAAATCTGTTTCTTGCGACAGTAGTTCCTTAAGAGTGATTTGATAATTAGACGGCCGCGGTGGTCGAGCGGGTCTAGGCGCTTCAGTTCGGAACCATGTGGCTGCTACGGTCGCAGGTTCGAATCCTGCATTGGGCATGAATGTGTGTGATGTCTTTAGGTTAGTTAGGTTTAAGTAGTTCTAAGTTCTAGGGGACTGATGACCGCAGATGTTAAGTCCCATAGTGCTCAGAGCCATTTGAACCATTTTTTGATTTGGTAATTACATTTCATAGCAGTTGAAACAAAATAAACCTGTAGTATCAATAGAATAACTCAAGCTTTTTCGACTCAGCAACGTTATTGGCTTGTTAATAAGAAATTACCAGTATATGAACGAAAAATGTAACGAAGTCATGAGCCTAGCCCATAGGATTGTTAAATGTGAGTACCCTACATCTAATGATAGGCCTGATATTATTCCGACCCCTATTCTGAAGTCTCGAAATGTTTATTATACTGAAGAAGTCAACATTTCAAAAGGAATGCACTGTGCAGAAATCCAGTGGATGTCAGATATCTTTCAGACAAGCTGGTAGAAGTCGCAACAAGATGACTTCATTTCTCCTAGCTCACTTTTTTTCCTGGTCGTCATGATGAATAAGATAGTTAAAGTACTTCATTTGATTGCAAAAGAAAAAAATTCTGAATAGATCCCAGCAGCAGAGTCCTCGGAGAACCACTGAGCTTAATTCACCTCCTGTCAAGAAAAAAAATTAAGAAAAAGTGCTCCTGTTACTAAATACCGAAAAAGTGACAGAAAAGGGATTGAAAATCCTGTTCAGATCTAGAACATAGAAAGCATTGAGGTTAGCAAGATGGGAATCTCTTGTTCTGATAAACGTTATTTATTATCCTCTTAAAAATTTAGCGATGATTGCAGAGTACAACTATTCAGTAACTCCTGGAGTTTGGGTGAGTTGCTAATTCAGAGAGATTATTTGAGCTCCTCTGTTGAACAAGTCGTCCTTTCATATCAGAAAATGTGTGACAAGGACCGAACTACTCGTTTATTGCCAATGTTAATTAGCAGATGTTCGAATTTCCTTGACAATTTTTGGATTACTGAGTGAGCGAATCGTACTGATCTAGAGAGAAAAACAAGAGGACCAAAAATTGTGCCCATGGACAACAGAGGAAAATACGGCCATTATAGAAAATTTCATCAAGAAATTGCATATTCAGTCCGTGATCACGTGAATTCGATATCTCATATCGAAAGCCATAACAGCACAAGAAACGACAAGAGAATTCATGGGTTGTGGGCCTACTGTAGCATAAAAGCAATGACATTTTTCAAATTGTTGAGTATAACGCAGCTGCTACTTATGATTCATTTGCACGAACACTATGTGATCAAAAGTATCCGCAGGCAGAGAGCTACTGAGAGAACTTGGAAACGAAAGTCCCTAAACTTTCCGAATGGCGTGTCTCACAGGTAGTATCTCGTGGAAAACGTGAATTGATGGACATATGCCATGCACCCTCGATTACGTAAAACACTGCCTGGAAGCAAACTCCACATACGTCAGTGTAATAACATTCCTACAGTCAAAGTTAACCGAAGTCAGTCTATTACCAAAACAATATTATCATCAGATACATCATGGGGTGGGCCTTTTCGTATGTTCCGTCTTCAAAACTAGTCGAGCAGTATTTTCATTGGTAATTCTAAAGATCATTTGCCTCTTCGTTTAAGTTATTTTATTGGTTTAGTGATTCTTGCATCTGGAATACGTTAATGTATTATTTTCATCTTAATTAATATTTTTTATTGTCTGAATTAAGTTTAGCACATTCATTTCAGCTCGAATGTCGTCATTTGTCTTTTTATGCACCGAAGAATATCCAGCAATGTATCAAAGGAAATTAATTTAACATACTTCTATTCACTTTTTACACTGTGTGAAGGAAAGTATCCGGACACCTGGCTGAAAATGAGTTGAATGTTCGTGGCACCCTTCATCAGTAATGCTGGAATTCAATATGGTGTTGGCCCACCCTTAACCTTGACAACAGCTTCCACTCTCGCAGGCATACGTTCGGTCAGGTGCTGGAAGGCTTCTTGGGGAATAGCAGCCAGTTCTTCGCGGATTGCTGCACTGAGGAGAGGTATCTATGTCGGTCAGTGAGGCCTGGCACGATTTCAGCGTTCCAAAACATCCCAAAGGTGTTCTCTAGGATTCAGGTCAGGGCTCTGTGCAGGCCAGTCCATTACAGGGATGTTATTGTCGCTTAACCAGTCCACCACAGGCCGTGTATAATGAACAGGTGCTCGATCGTATTGAAAGATGCAATCGCCATCTCCAAATTGCAAGATGGTGCTTAAAACATCAATGTGGGGCTTGTGCTGTGGTAGTGCTACGCAAAACAACAAGAGGTGCAAGCCCCTTCCGTGAAAAACACGACCACACTATGACACTGCCGCCTCAGAATTTTACTGTTGGCACTACACAATCTGGTAGATGACGTTCACCTGGCATTCGCCATACCCACGCCCTGGCATCTGATCATCACATTGTGTACCGTTATTCGTCACTCCATACAATGTTTTTCCATTGTTCAATCGTTCAATGTTTATGCTCTTTACACTAAGCAGGGCGCCGTTTGGCTTTTATCGGCGTGATGTGTGGCTTATAAGCAGCCGTTCGACCAAGAAATCCAAGTTTTCTCACCTCCTGCCTAACTGTCATAGTACTTGCAGTGGATCCTGATGCAGTTTGGAATTCCTGTGTAGTGGTCTGGATAGATCTTTGCCTATTACACATTACCACCGTCTTCAACTGTCGGCGGTCTCTGTCAGTCAAAAGGCGAAGTCGGCCTGTACGCTTTTGTGCTGTACGTGTCCCTTCACGTTTTCACTTCACTATCACAATGGAAACAGTGGACCTAGCGATGTTTAGGAGAGTGGAAATCTCGCTCACAGACGTATGACACAAGTGTCATCCAATCATCTGACCAGGTTCGAAGTCCGTGAGTTCCGCGAAGCGTCTCATTCTGCTTTCTCACTACGTCTAATGACTACTGAGGTCGCTGATATGGAGTACCCGGCAGTAGGTGGCAGCACAATGCACCTAATATGAAAAACGTATGTTCTTGATAGTGTCCGGATACTTTTGATCACATAGTGTATGTTAGATGAGGAAACCAACAGGTTTCTTTGGTTCCAAAAAACATTACTACGATTTTTCGAAAACAAGAACGCCGACGTGGAAGAAAAGACGAAACTTGAAATATAACATCAGCAACAGTTCGAGGAAAATAATTAAGCACAAATGAAAATAAAAACGATAAAGAAAAAAAAAACAAGAAAAGCAGAAACAGGTCTTGCTGTGTGCGATCTTCAGGCAGTGTTGTCTTTGCAGACGGGACAAGGCTGTGCACTCTTTCATGAATCAAGAATAAACTGTTACAATTTCTCTGTAAGTTCCCAGTGATTTTTTTAAAAGTATGATAGCTTTTTACTAATTTTATTATTTCATTATCTATAAAGTTCACTTTTTTCTAGATGTCGGAATTGAGAGGACAATAATCCTGATACTTTTTGTACTAACCACTGGGCAGCAGAGATGCAGTAGAAACTGGTTCTTGTGTTTTGCTTTATCTTCATCAATTTTTAGTGCGTAAACCAGGCGTGGATGCTGTACTTTATTCACACAAACGCGGAGGGCAACAAAAAATGGGTACTTATAGTTTTTATTTCCATAAAAAGTCCAATTTTTATTACAAAGAAATGATAACAAGAAATTTCTTATTTTATTAGTAATTAATATAAACTGTACTTTCCAAGAGATTTTTCGTCGAATTGCACGTCTGTGTAATGAACTGTTATACCTGTAATATCAAGATATTAATCCATACCTATCTTTTCTGAGGACATACTCAAAATTAGAGACATGGCATCCACAACATATACATCAGACAATAAAGAAGGCGAAGAAATCTTCGCGCCAGTGAATTCAAGTGGAAAGAAGACTAGGATTTCTGACCAGATGAATATAGGGTAATATCGACGGCCGCATAAAATTCTATAACGGTATTGGGGCACATTATGACTGGGAGGGTGGGGCAGGAAGTTAGTTACTGTGAACAGTTCAGTTGTAGGCTTTCTCTCATCAGAATCGACAGCAAATCAACAACGACAACGATACTACAGGTAAACATGCCTCGTCGCAAATCGAATATAAAGAGGCAGAGCAATTATACTGAACGGGTAATTCAGCACCTCAAGGGAGACGAAAACCTAATAGTCAGGGGGGTTGGGGGTTGGAATGCGATTGCGGGGGAAGGAGTAGAACAAAAGGTATGGGATTGGTACTAGGAATGAGAGAAGAGGAAGGCTAATTAAGTTCTGCAATAAATTTCAGCTAGTAATAAAGATTACCCTGTTCAAGAATCACAAGAGGAAGAGGTATACCTCGAAAAGACAGGGAGATACGGGAAGATTACAGCATGGTCAGGCACAAATTCCAAAAACAGATATTGGATTGCAAGGCGTACCCAGGGGCAAATATAGACACAGATCACAGTTTAGTATTGATGAAGAGTAGGCTGAAGTATGAGAGACTAGTCAGGAAGAATCAATGCCCAAAGAAGTGGGATACGGAAGTACTAAGGAATGGAGAGATACTATTGAAGTACTCTGAAGCTATAGATGCTGAGATAAGGAACAGGTCGGAACGCAGATCAGTTGAAGAGAAACGGACTTCTCTGAAAAGGGCAGTCACTGAACTCGCACAGAAAACTGTAGGAACAAAGAAGATAACTGCAAAGAAACAATGAATAACAAAATAATTACTTCAACTGACCGATGAAAGAAGGAACCACATAAATGTTCATGCAAATTTAGGAATACAGAAATACAGTCATTCAGAATGAAATAAATAGGAAGTGCAAGAGAACCAAGGCGAAACGGCTGCATGTAAAATTTGAAGAAATAGAAATGATTGACTCACCATATAGAAAAATCAAAACATCCTTCGGTGAAATTAAAAGCAAGGGTTGTAACATTGGAATGCAATAGGAACTCCCCTGTTAAATGGAGAGTAAAGAGCGGATAGGAGGAAAGAGTAAACTGAAGGCCTCTGTGAGGAGGAACACTTCTCTGATGACATGATGTAAGAAGAAACAGGAGGTGATATAGAGGAGATAGCGTATCCAGTACTAGAATTATAATTTAATAGGGCCTTGGAAGATTCGTAACAACTATGTGATGAACCAACTATAAATGTTTTGAAGTAGAGTGAATGGAATCCATTTAAACAGTGATGTGAAGCCTTTACATTTTGAGAAGGGTTGTCACTGTTATTCTTATAAAACCAGTTTTAAACGGTTGTAAAGTGAAGCTGACAGATTTAAATCCAAGAACCGCGTTTTAAGTATAATAACTGGCAAATTTCTGTCTATGAGACTGCTTATATACACACATCAAAAAAATTTTGCTTGACCTAGGTTCCGAGAGTTTCGGAACCTGTTCAGAAAATTGGAATAGAGGTCAACATAAACATAATTTCCGCCCTTTTTACTGCTGAAGAAAACATACATTGCATGTTGTACCACCATATGGTGAGACCTTCAGAGGTGGTGGTCCAGATTGCTGTACACACCGGTACATCTAATACCCAGCAGCACGTCCTCTTGCATTGATGAACGTCTGTATTCGTTGTAGCGTACTAGCCACAAGTTCATCGAGGCACTGTTGGTCCAGATTGTCCCACTCCTCAAACGCGATTCGGCGTAGATCCCTCAGAATGGTTGGTGGGTCACGTCGTCAATAAACAGCGCTTTTCATTCTATCCCAGGCTTGTGCAATAGGGTTCATATGTGGAGAACATTCTGGCCACTCTAGTCGAGCCATGTCGTTATCCTAAAGGAAGTCATTCATAAGATGTGCACGATGGGGGCGCGAATTGTCGTCCATGAAAACGAAAGCCTCATCAATATGCTGCCTATATGGTTGCACTATCGGTCGGAGCATGGCATTCACGTATCTTACAGCCGTTACGGCGCCTTCCATGACCACCAGCGGCGTACGTCGGCCCCACATAATGCAACCCCAAAACAGCAGGGACCGTCCACCTCGCTGCACTCGCTGGACAGTGTGTCTAAGGCGTTCAGCCTGATCGGGTTGCCTCCAAACACGTCTCCGACTACAGTTGGTTGAAGGCATATGCGACACTCATCGACGAAGAGAACCTAATTCTAATCCTGAGCGGTCCATTCGGCATGTTGTTCGACCCATCTGCACCGCGCTGCATGGTGTCGTGGTTGCAAA
Organism: Schistocerca americana; assembly: GCF_021461395.2. Classification (NCBI taxonomy): domain Eukaryota; kingdom Metazoa; phylum Arthropoda; class Insecta; order Orthoptera; family Acrididae; genus Schistocerca; species Schistocerca americana. The sequence goes on from NC_060122.1 coordinate 526,870,727, forward strand.
GATGGACCTCGCCATGGACCTCGGGAGTGAAGTTGCGCATCATGCAGCCTATTGGGCACAGATTGAGTCGTAACCCGACGTCATGTGGCTGCACGACAAGCATTATTAGACATGGTGGCGTTGATGTCAGGGTTCCTCTGAGTCATAATCCGTAGGTAGAGCGGTCTTCCACTCCAGTAGGAGACCTTGGGCGGCCTGAGCGAGACATGTTATCGACAGTCCCTGTCTCTATGCTCCATGTACGAACAACATCGCTTTGATTCACTCCGAGACTCCTGGACACTTCCTTTGTTGAGAACCCTTCCTGGCGCAAAGTAACAACGCGGACGTGATCGGACCGCGGTATTGATCGATCGTTTAGGGAACGTTGCTACGTATTGGCCTCCGTAACAGGTGCCTGGTTCGTGCACCCATGCTGACAACTGTTCATCGGCGACGATGGCTGGAATTTGCACGCCAATACCTCAGTTGGGCGTCCAATGAGTGGCGACCAATGGCCTTTACAGATGAATCACGTTTTATGCTCCATCGGATAGATGAACATTGTGTTATAAGGCTCGGCAACTATCATCGGAAGGTTCCAGACCGGACGAGGGCGTGTTAGGCTTTGGGAAACGTTTTTGTGGCACTCCCTAGGTGATGTAATCTGGATGGCACAATGGCTGAACACAAGAATGAATGTATCCTTCGCGACCAAGTCCATCCCGGAAATGTGGTTTACCTTACATTTGCACGATTGCATCTACTAGCAGGACAATGCACTGTGTCACACAGCATCCAATGTACATGTGTGGTTCGAAGAGCACAAGTTCCTTGAACTCCTCTGACCACCAAACTCCTCGGATTTAAAACGAATCGAGAATCTGTGGGATCTTCTCGATCAGTCTTTTCGCACCAATCGGTAGAGTTACAGCCAAGAATCAGAAAGTGGGTAAAGAAGAGAGCACGCTGGCAAACTCTTCAGCTTTTCTTCCGTTTATGGGGCACACGTCGTTTAAAAAAGCGAGAATCCTTTGCAAATTTCAGGAGAAAGTGCTTTTCAATCCACCATCTAAGACTGCGCACCTCTTGGGACCGGTGAAGGACTACTTGTTATTGCGGAAGGCCGGAATTTGCTGAATACCTTTTCAGTATGATATGGTTTACATACAATAGACCACACGCACTGGGAGAGAAAGCTGCACTGACATTAAAACTGCACTTGCCTTTGGCAACCAAACAAGTCCGTAATTGGCGAACGTCATCTTTTCACTGGACATTTCATGGAGTGTGATAAAACTGTAATTCTCACCATAGAAACACCTGTTTGGTACTTCATTATTAAAGAATCCGCTGAACTACGCCTGGCGGAAAACCTGATGAACCGCGACAGCTGGTATCATTTGGACAGTGCGTGGAACCCCATGATCTCCACGATTTGTTCTAATCGAAGACGACAGAGTGCATCAACAGCCGCAGAAGGCTCTAACCCAGGGGATAGCTGAGTTCCGTGGTTCCAACAGCGAGGGTGCTGCCAAAGATAACCGTGGCCGGTCTGTTTACTTGATTTGTGAGGTATGTGCGGAATACTTTCAGCGCGCTACATATGGCGGAACGGAGCAAGTCTTCGTCAGTCTTCGATGATTCATTGAAGGTGACTGGCACGTGCTCAGTCAAAAAATAGTGCGATGAATTAAACAACGACCGGCTGCAGGCCCGAAATTTGCTTGAAAAGGATGAAGGATAACCGCCTGCCAAAACAATCCTTTGAGAGTACGAGGCAGGGGAATGTAGAGATAGATATAGAGATAGATAGCTGATTCAGAATAAGGAAGGTCTGGAAACTAGAGGACAGGGCCGGTAAACAATATCAAGACAAACAGTACGAGCACATCAAGATAAATCAATATAAAGGCAAACTGTTCATAAACACTCTACCCGTCTCACTGGAAGGAAACGAATATGATAATCAGTTTCCTGTAGAACATATTTGACAACTTGTGCAGTATTACGCGGAAGTTACTGTGCAGTTGTCAGGCACAATTTAACATGTTGTGAAAACGCTAATGATAAAATCTAAGAAATAAGATCCTGGCAGGATTCATTGTCTTCAAATGCAAGAACATTACAGTTCCCTGAGAGGTTAAATCAGAAATTGTATGCTCACTACAAAAGAAATCGCGGATCCTGGTTAGATTACTGTAATTTTCAAATGAGACCGCACATCTTCGTCTTCCGAATGGTTTAGTACAACGCAGAGTCAGAACACGTTGTTGTTGTTGTGGTCTTCAGTCCTGAGACTGGTTTGATGCAGCTCTCCATGCTACTCTATCTTGTGCAAGCTTCTTCATCTCCCAGTACCTTCTGCAACCCACATCCTTCTGAATCTGCTTAGTGTATTCATCTCTTGGTCTCCCTCTACGATTTTTACCCTCCATGCTGCCCTCCAATACTAAATTGGTGATCCCTTGATGCCTCAGAACATGTCCTACCAACCGATCCCTTCTTCTGGTCAAGTTGTGCCACAAACTTCTCTTCTCCCCAATCCTATTCAATACTTCCTCATTAGTTATGTGATCTACCCATCTAATCTTCAGCATTCTTCTGTAGCACCACATTTCGAAAGCTTCTATTCTCTTCTTGTCCAAACTATTTATCGTCCATGTTTCACTTCCATACATGGCAACACTCCATACAAATACTTTCAGAAATGACTTCCTGACACTTAAATCTATACTCGATGTTAACAAATTTCTCTTCTTCAGAAATGTTTTCCTTGCCATTTCCAGTCTACATTTTATATCCTCTCTACTTCGACCATCATCAGTTATTTTTCTCCCCAAATAGCAAAACTCCTTTACTACTTTAAGTGTCTCATTTCCTAATCTAATTCCCTCAGCATCACCCGACTTAATTTGATTACATTCCATTATCCTCGTTTTGCTTTTGTTGATGTTCATCTTATATCCTCCTTTCAAGACACTGTCCATTCCGTTCAACTGCCCTTCCAACTCCTTTGCTGTCTCTGACAGAATTACAATGTCATCGGCGAACCTCAAAGCTTTTACTTCTTCTCCATGGATTTTAATACCTACTCCGAATTTTTCTTTTGTTTCCTTTACTGCTTGCTCAATATACAGATTGAATAAAATCGGGGAGAGGCTACAACCCTGTCTTACTCCCTTTCCAACCACTACTTCCCTTTCATGTCCCTCGACTCTTATAACTGCCATCTGGTTTCTGTACAAATCGTAAATAGCCTTTCGCTCCCTGTATTTTACCCCTGCCACCTTTAGAATATGAAAGAGAGTATTCCAGCCAACATTGTCAAAAGCTTTCTCTAATTCTACAAATGCAATACACGTAGGTTTGCCTTTCCTTAATCTTTATTCTAAGATAAGTCGTAAGGTCAGTATTACCTCACGTGTTCCAGTGTTTCTACGGAATCCAAACTGATCTTACCCAAGGTCGGCTTCTACTAGTTTTTCCATTCGTCTGTAAAGAATTCGTGTTAGTATTTTGCAGCTGTGGCTTATTAAACTGATTGTTCGGTAATTTTCACATCTGTCAACACCTGCTTTCTTTGGGATTGGAATTATTATATTCTTCTTGAAGTCTGAGGGTATTTCACTTGTTTCATACATCTTGCTCACCAAATGGTAGAGTTTTGACAGGACTGGCTCTCCCAAGGCCGTCAGTAGTTCCAATGGAATGTTGTCTACTCCGGGGGCCTTGTTCCGACTCAGATCTTTCAGTGCTCTGTCAAACTCTTCACGCAGTATCATATCTCCCAATTCATCTTCATCTACATCCTTTCCCATTTCCATAATATTATCCTCAAGTACATTGCCCTTGTATAGACCCTCTATATACTCCTTCCACCTTTCTGCTTTCCCTTCTTTGCTTAGAACTGGGTTTCCATATGAGCTCTTGATGTTCATACAAGTGGTTCTCTTATCTCCAAAGGTCTCTTTAATTTTCCTGTAGGCAGTATCTATCTTACCCCTAGTGAGATAAGCCTCTACATCCTTACATTTGTCCTCAAACCATCCCTGCTTAGCCATTTTGCACTTCCTGTCGATCTCATTTTTGAGACGTTTGTATTCCTTTTTGCCTGCTTCATTTACTGCATTTTTATATTTTCTCCTTTCATCAATTAAATTCAATATTTCTTCTGTTACCCAAGGATTTCTACTAGCCCTCGTCTTTTTACCTACTTGATCCTCTGCTGCCTTCACTACTTCATCCCTCAAAGCTACCCATTCTTCTTCTACTGTATTTCTTTCCCCTTTATGCTCTCCCTGAAACACTGTACAACCTCTGGTTCTTTCAGTTTATCCAGGTCCCATCTCCTTAAATTCCCACCTTTTTGCAGTTTCTTCAGTTTTAATCTACAGGTCATAACCAATAGATTGTGGTCAGAGTCCACATCTGCCCCTGGAAATGTCTTACAATTTAAGACCTGGTTCCTAAATCTCTGTCTTACCATTATATAATCTATCTGATACCTTTTAGTATCTCCAGGGTTCTTCCATGTATACAACCTTCTTTCATGATTCTTAAACCAAGTGTTAGCTATGATTATGTTGTTCTCTGTGCAAAATTCTACGAGGCGGCTTCCTCTTTCATTTCGTAGCCCCAATCCATATTCACCTACTACGTTTCCTTCTCTCCCTTTTCCTACACTCGAATTTCAGTCACCCATGACTATTAAATTTTCGTCTCCCTTCACTATCTGAATAATTTCTTTTATCTCATCATACATTTCTTCAATTTCTTCGTCATCTGCAGAGCTAGTTGGCATATAAACTTGTACTACTGTAGTAGGTGTGGGCTTCGTATCTCTCTTGGCCACAACAATGCGTTCGCTGTGCTGTTTGTAGTAGCTTACCCGCATTCCTATTTTCCTATTCATTATTAAACCTACTCCTGCATTACCCCTATTTGATTTTGTGTTTATAACCCTGTAGTCACCTGACCAGAAGTCTTGTTCCTCCTGCCACCGAAATCACTAATTCCCACTATATCTAACTTTAACCTATCCATTTCCCTTTTTAAATTTTCTAACATACCTGCCCGATTAGAGGATCTGACATTCCACGCTCCGATCCGTAGAACGCCAGTTTTCTTTCTCCTGATAACGACATCCTCTTGAGTAGTCCCCGCCCGGAGATCCGAATGGGGGACTATTTTACCTCCGGAATATTTTACCCAAGAGGACGCCATCATCATTTAATCATACAGTAAAGCTGCATGCCCTCGGGAAAAATTACGGCTGTAGTTCCCCCTTGCTTTCAGCCGTTTGCAGTACCAGCACAGCAAGGCCGTTTTGGCTATTGTTACAAGGCCAGATCAGTCAATCATCCAGACTGTTGCCCCTGCAACTACTGAAAAGGCTGCTGCCCCTCTTCAGGAACCACACGTTCGTCTGGCCTCTCAACAGATACCCTTCCGTTGTGGTTGTACCTACGCCACGGCTATCTGTATCGCTGAGGCACGCAGGCCTTCCCACCAACTGCAAGATCCACGGTTCATGGGGGGGTTACTTAAAACATATTTAAAAACAAATCGCTGTGAGTGACTTCATGGCCTGACATTTATTATAAAAGGCAAAAATTTGTAACTGCGAGACACGGTAAAGCAGCTTCTAGAGTTCTGCTATTCTAAACAGTCTCATTCCATTTTTAACAGGTTTGTATTACAGCGCTTTCAGTTTGGCTGAATAGAACTAGTTTTTTAAAATGAATCATAACTAAAAGTTATTATAGCTGCTAATGATAAGAACGAAAATACACATAGCAACAACATCACGACCACCGCCTAAGCAACGGAGTACTGAGGTTCGTGACTCAGCTCTCTGCCAGGTGGTGTATGGCAGTTCTGGCCATTGGAAACGCATTAGCTGTGCGTGATCTACCCACCGTGAGCTACACTATCTAGCACATACTTTGACCTGATAGTATGGTAAGTACTGTATCAAACTTCTTTTGCGCTTGATGACTGGTGGAAAATGAATAACTCACATACGAGTATGTGACGAATGTTACAATGAATAAAGCTCTGTTTTATTATGATAGCCTTTGGTGATGCCACGGTATCGCCTTTCAGTACTCTGAAGTTCTACAACACAGAACCCAAAAATGTTATCAAAGTTTATTCCTTTATGGTAAGCAGACTTTTTCCTGCAGTGTTTACGTGTCACAAACTTCATAGCAATCAGTTCAGAGTGAATCAACACTGATGCTTCCCACAAATCCAAATCCCCGTTGTACAGGACAATTCAAAGTGTATAGAGCAATTACAAACGGCTGTAGCTTTTAGCGCAAAGTGCTACATCGATAAGAACGACATAGAATGCAAAAGAGAGTTCAAAATTTTTCTAAATTACTTAATTTCTTATATATGATCGCCCTTGGTCACATGAACAATATGCAAACAATAATCCACTGCACACTCTTCAAGGCAATGGAGGCACATACACTCCTAGCCACATACAAAGAAATCCATGGATGTCAGGTGTGGAGATCCAAGTGCCCAAAAGCAGAATAAAATAAAGATATACTGTTTCTTCAAACAGCCGACGGCTGCGGTGACGAAATCTTCTCTAAACTGTGAAGATAACGGGAACGGTTAAATTCTAACACGCCGAATGACTCTTGTATTGGATCCACCGCTTACGCATACGGGGTGAAACTTTTCACTTCGGCAATGATCGAAATTTTCAGTGATTACCACATTCATTTATTATTGCCCTGTATCTTGTGTCTCTGAGCTGCTCGCTTCATAGATTTGTGAATGAGATTATGCAGAGCTTACAAGGAAAGGGCACGAGCTCGTGAAAAGTTAAAGCTTTCAATCTGTCTGCCACGCGTGCTCGGTTTGGGTAATGGGTGGCGCCCTATCAGCGAAAGGTGGGGATCCCTGTTCGATTGTCGACTTGCATGTAACTTTTCACATTCAAAAGGAGAATTATTTTATTCGCATCGCAAGCTTCGACATCACAAAATGCGAGTGTCGTGTGTAAAGCGCCCCCTGTGAGGTGTAGGTGACTGTGGCCGGGAGGTGTGACTTGAACCCTCATGTTCGTATTGAAGATGTCTTTGAGGTCGGTAAGTGTGACTGCAGATATCCTCTTCCTTTTGAAAAGCTCTGCACTTAACTTCCCCCTCCGACGAACGGATCACCATCTAGAATGTCGTATGCCATCACTCCATCAGACAGGAGACAAATCTGGAATTTAACTTCGAATGAAACTTCCTGGCAGATTAAAACTGTGTGCCCGACCGAGACTCGAACTCGGGACCTTTGCCTTTCGCGGGCAAGTGCTCTACCAACTGAGCTACCGAAGCACGACTCAAGCCCGGTACTCACAGCTTTACTTCTGCCAGTACCTCGTCTCCTACCTTCCAAACTTTACAGAAGCTCTCCTGCGAACCTTGCAGAACTAGCACTCCTGAAAGAAAGGATATTGCGGAGACATGGCTTAGCCACAGCCTGGGGGATGTTTCCAGAATGAGATTTTCACTCTGCAGCGGAGTGTGCGCTGATATGAAACTTCCTGGCAGATTAAAACTGTGTGCCCGACCGAGACTCGAACTCGGGACCTTTGCCTTTCGCGGGCAACTGCTCTACCAACTGAGCTACCGAAGCACGACTCAAGCCCGGTACTCACAGCTTTACTTCTGCCAGTACCTCGTCTCCTACCTTCCAAACTTTACAGAAGCTCTCCTGCGAGAGCTTCTGTAAAGTTTGGAAGGTAGGAGACGAGGTACTGGCAGAAGTAAAGCTGTGAGTACCGGGCTTGAGTCGTGCTTCGGTAGCTCAGTTGGTAGAGCACTTGCCCGCGAAAGGCAAAGGTCCCGAGTTCGAGTCTCGGTCGGGCACACAGTTTTAATCTGCCAGGAAGTTTCATATCAGCGCACACTCCGCTGCAGAGTGAAAATCTCATTCTGGAAACATCCCCCAGGCTGTGGCTAAGCCATGTCTCCGCAATATCCTTTCTTTCAGGAGTGCTAGTTCTGCAAGGTTCGCAGGAGAGCTTCTGTAAAGTTTGGAAGGTAGGAGACGAGGTACTGGCAGAAGTAAAGCTGTGAGTACCGGGCTTGAGTCGTGCTTCGGTAGCTCAGTTGGTAGAGCACTTGCCCGCGAAAGGCAAAGGTCCCGAGTTCGAGTCTCGGTCGGGCACACAGTTTTAATCTGCCAGGAAGTTTCATATCAGCGCACACTCCGCTGCAGAGTGAAAATCTCATTCTGGAAACATCCCCCAGGCTGTGGCTAAGCCATGTCTCCGCAATATCCTTTCTTTCAGGAGTGCTAGTTCTGCAAGGTTCGCAGGAGAGCTTCTGTAAAGTTTGGAAGGTAGGAGACGAGGTACTGGCAGAAGTAAAGCTGTGAGTACCGGGCTTGAGTCGTGCTTCGGTAGCTCAGTTGGTAGAGCACTTGCCCGCGAAGGGCAAAGGTCCCGAGTTCGAGTCTCGGTCGGGCACACAGTTTTAATCTGCCAGGAAGTTTCATATCAGCGCACACTCCGCTGCAGAGTGAAAATCTCATTCTGGAAACATCCCCCAGGCTGTGGCTAAGCCATGTCTCCGCAATATCCTTTCTTTCAGGAGTGCTAGTTCTGCAAGGTTCGCAGGAGAGCTTCTGTAAAGTTTGGAAGGTAGGAGACGAGGTACTGGCAGAAGTAAAGCTGTGAGTACCGGGCTTGAGTCGTGCTTCGGTAGCTCAGTTGGTAGAGCACTTGCCCGCGAAAGGCAAAGGTCCCGAGTTCGAGTCTCGGTCGGGCACACAGTTTTAATCTGCCAGGAAGTTTCATATCAGCGCACACTCCGCTGCAGAGTGAAAATCTCATTCTGGAAACATCCCCCAGGCTGTGGCTAAGCCATGTCTCCGCAATATCCTTTCTTTCAGGAGTGCTAGTTCTGCAAGGTTCGCAGGAGAGCTTCTGTAAAGTTTGGAAGGTAGGAGACGAGGTACTGGCAGAAGTAAAGCTGTGAGTACCGGGCTTGAGTCGTGCTTCGGTAGCTCAGTTGGTAGAGCACTTGCCCGCGAAAGGCAAAGGCCCCGAGTTCGAGTCTCGGTCGGGCACACAGTTTTAATCTGCCAGGAAGTTTCATATCAGCGCACACTCCGCTGCAGAGTGAAAATCTCATTCTGGAAACATCCCCCAGGCTGTGGCTAAGCCATGTCTCCGCAATATCCTTTCTTTCAGGAGTGCTAGTTCTGCAAGGTTCGCAGGAGAGCTTCTGTAAAGTTTGGAAGGTAGGAGACGAGGTACTGGCAGAAGTAAAGCTGTGAGTACCGGGCTTGAGTCGTGCTTCGGTAGCTCAGTTGGTAGAGCACTTGCCCGCGAAAGGCAAAGGTCCCGAGTTCGAGTCTCGGTCGGGCACACAGTTTTAATCTGCCAGGAAGTTTCATATCAGCGCACACTCCGCTGCAGAGTGAAAATCTCATTCTGGAAACATCCCCCAGGCTGTGGCTAAGCCATGTCTCCGCAATATCCTTTCTTTCAGGAGTGCTAGTTCTGCTAGGTTCGCAGGAGAGCTTCTGTAAAGTTTGGAAGGTAGGAGACGAGGTACTGGCAGAAGTAAAGCTGTGAGTACCGGGCTTGAGTCGTGCTTCGGTAGCTCAGTTGGTAGAGCACTTGCCCGCGAAAGGCAAAGGTCCCGAGTTCGAGTCTCGGTCGGGCACACAGTTTTAATCTGCCAGGAAGTTTCATATCAGCGCACACTCCGCTGCAGAGTGAAAATCTCATTCTGTTAACTTCGAATATTTGTGCACAGTCAACCGACGAGGAACTCTCCCGTTGTCGGGCACACACAAATGAAAATGTCTTTCACTCATAGCATTTCAACCGGTTACTTAGGGAACAAACACCACATTATTAACAAAAGGAATAGAATTAGAGTTTGACATCCTTTCTGCCCACAAAGCAACTGGCGTTCTTGACCCGTGATGCCCACAGGGTCGTAGGTGAAGGAAGTCAGGTTCATTCGGTATTTCTAGACTTTTGAGAAGCTTTTGATTTAGTATCACAGCGACACATTCTAATAAATGTTCGAATGGGATATCTTACCAAATTTGGGACTGGATGGAAACTATTCTTGTAGGCAGGAAAGAGCATGTTACCCTGGATTGAGTATTGTACTGACAGTAAACTTATTTCTGTTATGTCGCAGGAAAGTGTAGTAGAACAGTTGCTATTCATGTTACACGCTATTGACTTTTTGATAGCATTATTTTAAGTATCAAACTTTTCGGAGAATGTGGAGTTATATATGAGGTAATTCTATCTGGCAAAAATAGCAGCAATATGCAGCCATACAGCCACAAAATACCAGCCTGGTATTTTTTTATTTATTTGGCACGGCCTTAAATACGGCATCATATTACATCAGCACACAGCATCAGATTACATCTGGTACATTTTGCGATAAAAGATATTATAAGATGGAATACTGATAACGACAGATGTATATAACATCAAGTTACATAGAATAAAATAATAAGTGGTGTATAATTCCATAAGATGACCATGAAGTTGGCATTACCGTACTGCTCAAGGATGGATGTCAGGTCTTTGTACCCAGGCGGTAGCTTCTCCATTAAGCAAATGAAGGTCCTGGAAGGTGCCTTGGAATTTCCTTAAAAGGCTTGCAGTGGCGATGTGCTGTAGTAGCTGTTTGTTTCGTCCACAGTCGCAGTCAGGTATATCAACCACGCCCCATTTACGCCTCCAATAGTGACAACTTCCATGCCCTGTGATGTCCAGGGTCTCCTTGGTAGCTCAAATCCGACAGGGCGTTGGCTCAGATCTTTGAATAGATTATTTGAGTCTGGGTTGCAGGAAGATCATTCTCGGCACCAAGCATCATCAGTGTTAAAACAGTCTCTTACTAAACCCTCTCCCACCTTCCATGATGGTTTACGAGACATTAGTACAGATTGGGAGATGGGGTCTTGATTGACAGGAAGTTGACGGTTTAGGCATTTTGGCACTCTTGTTTCAGTTCTAGCTGTCTTCGTAAGTGTGGAGGAAGGATGTTGGATAGAACAGAGAGCCACTGGGTTGGTGTTGACTTGATGGTTCCCGATATCAGCCTCATAGTGTTATTGAGTATCTACCGCTCGTGTATTTGCGCTATCTAACCACGTAGAGCTACAGTACTCTGTTGCTGAATAGACAAGAGCTAGGCCTATGTCCTGAGGATTATCGATTTCGTATCCTAGCCATTTCATGTCAGTTTTTAGATTATGTTATTTCTAGTTTTTATTTTGCAGGCTGTCTTCTCCAGGTGAGCTCTGAAGGTGAGAGTGCAATCAAGCGTTACTTCCCGGTATCTTGGTTGAGGGGTATCTCAACATTTGGTTTCTGAAAGCGATTCTGGGTGCAATGTGTACTTGATTCCTTGTTTAGATGGAAGCAGGCTGTGTCTGTCTTCATGGCGTCGGGTTTAAGTCTCCATACTTGGAAATATACACCCATATTTTTCAGCTCATTTTCAAGAGTAATTTCTGATGTCTCGAAGTAGACAGATTGGCTAATTAAACATATGTCGTCGGCGTAAATGAAAGTTTTAGAGTGGGTGCTTGGTAGGTCAGATATGTATATATTGAAGAGCAGAGGCGAAAGAACTGATCCCTGACGAAGTCCGTCATTGAGTTGGTAGTTGCGGATTTTCTTGACATTACGGTGTACTTCGATTTGTGTATCTGCCAGCATGATTTTAATTAGTGTGGCCAGTTATTACAATGATGAGCGGAAATTTCAAAAGCATTCCTTGTCTCCATACAGTGTCATACGCGGACGATAGATCAATAATTATACCTGTGGATTTTTTTCTTTTCTTCAAAGCCCCTTTCGATATATATGGTTATTGCTAGTACTTGGTCACTGCTGCTCCTTTTAGGCCTAAAGCCAGCCTGTTCAACTGGTATCTTCTCCTGAACATTGGGTTTCATTCTGTTAAGAATGAGCCTCTCGAGAAATTTATAGCAGACGCTCAGGAGAGCTATGGGTCTGTAGCCTTCAGGGTGCTTTCCTGTCTTTTCCGGTTTTAGGATTGCTATAATTTTGGTTCTCTTAAAAAGAGCTGGAAGCCTTCCGGTCTGTAATATACTGTTGAAGAATTCTGTCATGAATCGTAGAGCATTGGGGCCGCAATGCTTCGAAAAATCTAAGTGTACGTTGTCGATGCCTGCGGCTTTCCATGTTTTTGTATCCTTAATGGCCTTGGAGATCTCGTATCTCTCAAAATTCTTTGAGGCGTCAGGTTCACGTGTTCTTCCTTTGACTCTGTTCAGCTCCGCTCTGATTTCTATGGTTTTCTTTTCATCTATCTCTGGCGTTCTACGTGTAAGTTTCAAAATTCTGTTGGCAACATCATTGGGACTTATATCATCACTATTGTTTACTTCTTAGAACTGGGTTTCCCAGTTATAAGCAAAGAAGGGAAAGCAGAAAGGTGGAAGGAGTATACAGAGGATCTATACAAGGGGGATGTACTTGAGGAAATATAATGGAAGAGGATGTAGATGAAGATGAAATGGGAGATACGATACTGCGTGAAGAGTTTGACAGAGCACTGAAAGACCTGAATCGAAACAAGGCCCCGGGAGTAGACAACATTCCATTAGAACTACTGACGGCCTTGGGAGAGCCAGTCCTGACAAAGCTCTACCATCAGGTGAGCGAGATGTATGAGACAGACGAAATAAGTGGTTCATATGACTCTGAGTACTATGGGACTTAACATCTGAGGTCATCAGTCCCCTAGAACTTAGAACTACTTAACCCTTACTGACCTAAGGACATCACACACATCCATGCCCAAGGCAGAATTCGAACCTGCGACCGTAGTGGTCGCGCGGTTCCAGACTGAAGCGCCTAGAACAGCTCGATCACACAGATCAGCCGGGCGAAATACCCTCAGAAGAACGTAATAATTCCAGTCCCACAAAAAGCAGGTGTTAATATATGTCAAAATTACCAAACTATTAGTTTAATAAGCCACAGCGGCAAAATACTAACGCGAATTCTTTACTGATGAATGGAAAAACTGGTGGAAGCCGACGTCGGAGTGGATCAGTTTGGATTCCGTAGATATGTTGGAACATGTGAGGCTATACTGACCTTACGACTTATCTTAGAAGAAAGATTAAGGAAAGGCAAACCTACGTTTCTAGCACTTGTAGACTTAGAGAAAGCTTTTGACAATGTTGACTGGAATACTCTCTTTCAAATTCTAAAGGTGGCAGTGGTAAAATACAGGGAGCGAAAGGCTATTTACAATTTGTACAGAAACGAGATGGCAGTTATAAGAGACGAAGGACTTGAAAGGGAAGACGTGGTTGCTAAGGAAGTGAACAGGGTTGTAGCCTCTCCCCGATTTTATTCAATCCGTATATTGAGCAAGCAGTAAAGGAAACAAAAGAAAAATTCGGAGTACGTATTAAAACCCATGGAGAAGAAATAAAAACACTGAGGTCCACCGATGACACTGTAATTCTGTCAGAGACAGCAAAGGACTTGGAAGAGCAGTTGAAATTAATGGACAGTGTCTTGAAAGGAGAATATAAGACGAACATCAACAAAAGCAAAACGACGATAATGGAATGTAGTCGAATTAAGTCGGGTGATGCTGAGGGAATTAGATTAGAAAATGAGACACTTAAAATAGTAAAAGTGTTTTGCTATTTGGCGAGCAAAATAACTGATGATGGTGAAAGTAGAGAGGATGTAAAATGTAGACTGCCAATGGCAAGGAAAGCGTTTCTGAAGAAGAGAAATTTGTTAACATCGAGTATAGATTTAAGTGTCAGGAAGTCATTTCTGAAAGTATTTGTATGGAGTGTTGCCATGTATGGAAGTGAAACATGGACGATAAATAGTTTGGACAAGAAGAGAATAGAAGCTTTCGAAATGTGGTGCTACAGAAGAATGCTGAAGATTAGATGGGTAGATCACATAATTAATGAGGAGGGATTGAATAGAATTGGGGAGGAGTTTGTGGCACAGCTTGACAAGAAGAAGAGACCGGGTGATAGGACATGTTCTGAGGCATCAAGGGATCACAAATTTAGCGTTGGAGGGCAGCGTGGATGGTAAAAATCGTAGAGGGAGACCAAGAGGTGAATACACTAATCAGATTCAGAAGAATGTAGGTTGCAGTAAGTACTGGGAGATGAAGAAGCTTGCACAGGATAGAGTAGCATGGAGAGCTGCATCAAACCAGTCTCAGGACTGAAGACCACAACACCAACAACAACATTTTGTACTGTTTTCATTGAAGTCACACCCAGTTTTGACGGTAAGTGTCATGATTTTCTACTGGAATGTTCTAAACTCATTTCATTCATTAATGTGTGCTATTTGTCTCGGCGAGCTGTGTCCCAACATTACAGAAGATCGTCCGGGACGTCAGGATCGGCGTTCTCCAGGTATTCGTTATAGACGTCTGTGCATTCCTGGCTCAATCCAGGAATGTATGTTTTCCGATAGTCCCTGGGGACACGCTTTCTGGCGATGGATAATAGTAGGCCGACAAATCGCACCATAATTTTCTGCTTTTGGAGGAATCCGTTGAATGTTAAGCTCTAGCACGGTAGTATAGTTCTCCCAGTTAGATTTACCAAAATTCCATCAGGGATGTGCAGAACAGACCTTTGTTGACTGCGAGTTAAATCTGAGAGGACTTTCTTGTTGCAACGTAAAGGTGTATTTTGTACATCTTTAGTGACGAAGGACAAACCTGGACAGTAGTCTCTACCCCCTCTAGCAGATTGGAATGTACCCCTGTCTTTGGGGTTATATACACTCCTGGAAATGGAAAAAAGAACACATTGACACCGGTGTGTCAGACCCACCATACTTGCTCCGGACACTGCGGGAGGGCTGTACAAGCAATGATCACACGCACGGCACAGCGGACACACCAGGAACCGCGGTGTTGGCCGTCGAATGGCGCTAGCTGCGCAGCATTTGTGCACCGCCGCCGTCAGTGTCAGCCAGTTTGCCGTGGCATACGGAGCTCCATCGCAGTCTTTAACACTGGTAGCATGGCGCGACAGCGTGGACGTGAACCGTATGTGCAGTTGACGGACTTTGAGCGAGGGCGTATAGTGGGCATGCGGGAGGCTGGGTGGACGTACCGCCGAATTGCTCAACACGTGGGGCGTGAGGTCTCCACAGTACATCGATGTTGTCGCCAGTGGTCGGCGGAAGGTGCACGTGCCCGTCGACCTGGGACCGGACCGCAGCGACGCACGGATGCACGCCAAGACCGTAGGATCCTACGCAGTGCCGTAGGGGACCGCACCGCCACTTCCCAGCAAATTAGGGACACTGTTGCTCCTGGGGTATCGGCGAGGACCATTCGCAACCGTCTCCATGAAGCTGGGCTACGGTCCCGCACACCGTTAGGCCGTCTTCCGCTCACGCCCCAACATCGTGCAGCCCGCCTCCAGTGGTGTCGCGACAGGCGTGAATGGAGGGACGAATGGAGACGTGTCGTCTTCAGCGATGAGAGTCGCTTCTGCCTTGGTGCCAATGATGGTCGTATGCGTGTTTGGCGCCGTGCAGGTGAGCGCCACAATCAGGACTGCATACGACCGAGGCACACAGGGCTAACACCCGGCATAATGGTGTGGGGAGCGATCTCCTACACTGGCCGTACACCACTGGTGATCGTCGAGGGGACACTGAATAGTGCACGGTACATCCAAACCGTCATCGAACCCATCGTTCTACCATTCCTAGACCGGCAAGGAAACTTGCTGTTCCAACAGGACAATGCACGTCCGCATGTATCCCGTGCCACCCAACGTGCTCTAGAAGGTGTAAGTCAACTACCCTGGCCAGCAAGATCTCCGGATCTGTCCCCCATTGAGCATGTTTGGGACTGGATGAAGCGTCGTCTCACGCGGTCTGCACGTCCAGCACGAACGCTGGTCCAACTGAGGCGCCAGGTGGAAATGGCATGGCAAGCCGTTCCACAAGACTACATCCAGCATCTCTACGATCGTCTCCATGGGAGGATAGCAGCCTGCATTGCTGCGAAAGGTGGATATACACTGTACTAGTGCCGACATTGTGCATGCTCTGTTGCTTGTGTCTATGTGCCTGTGGTTCTGTCAGTGTGATCATGTGATGTATCTGACCCCAGGAATGTGTCAATAAAGTTTCCCCTTCCTGGGACAATGAATTCACGGTGTTCTTATTTCAATTTCCAGGAGTGTATTATAAAAGTATTCTGTGTCTCTACCCATTTGGATACTTCTTCGCCATCCTGGTTGGTGTAGTCGTATCCCCATTAAGTGCTGTGACAGATGAAGTCTCCCATGATGGCTGCAGGGTGTTGGATATCTCGAATTGTGTTGTTATTCCATGCTTGGGCTGGAGGCTTGTAGAGGTTTATAATTTCCATTTTAGAAATTTGAATGCGTGTGACATACATGTTTCCTTCTGTAGTGGATACCATGTGTAAGGACTGCCCACTAGCTCTTCATCTAGATAAACGCAAAATTATGAGGTACATGGGACTCAAAAGTGTGTTATCCTTTAACTAAAAGAATAAATCAAAGAGTTACCAATAAAACTTGATTGTCCTCGAGTTATGCAAGACGTAGAATGTATCAATAATTACTTATTTACTTTGCATCTACATTGTCAGTTCTTCAGAGAAATGAACAAACCCAGGGTTCAAAATGGTTCAAATGGCTATGACCACTATGGGACTCGACTGTTGAGGTCATAAGTCCCCTAGAACTTAGAACTACTTCAACCTAACTAACTTAAGGACAACACACACATCCATGCCTGAGGCAGGATTCGAACCTGCGACCGTAGCGGTCGCGCGGTTATAGACTGTAGCGCCTAGAACCGCTCGGTCACTCCGGCCGGCACAAACCCAGGGAATGGCACTGAAAATGTATCCCTATTGTATTAAAGAAGCACTTATTTTTTGACACAGTATCTGTACATAAAAAAGTGGTGATTGATTCGATCAGTCATCATCACTCATTCCAAACCGATAAGGATAGCGACTTAAAATTTGCGGAGGATATTGATCTTATACTGCAGGCATCGTTTAAGAAGATTTTTTTTTTCCAAATTATACCCCGAAGAGATGAAATTGGGAATGAAAGTTTTTTTTCAAAATATGTTGCTGGTAGGGGAATTTTGAAATTAAAGCTATGAAACTTGGTATTTGGTTTCTCGATCAGAAATGAAAATAATTACGTGTTCAGACCTCTTTGGCAATTCAGGCTCTAAGCCGTGAAATTTTTAATAGGTTATTATTAAAGAACTGCTGAAGCATTTTTAAAGCTACATCTACGAAATCTGGTGTTTATCTTTCCGATAAAAAGATATCTACATCGACGTTTCGAAAATACGGTCCATAGGGTTGTGAAATGGGGTATGAAAAGTTTTCTGAAAATATTTCACCGTGAAAGAATTTTTAAAGCTAAATCTATGAAAATTTGTATCTAGCTTTTTGGTTAGAAAAAGAATAACTGTTTCTGTGTTTTTAGAAATTCAGCCCCGAAGGGGTGAAATAGGAGATGAATATTGTTGTGGAAGCACAGGGTGTATCAAAAAGAATGATCCGATTTTTAAAAAATCATAGCTACTATGCTATTTAAGATATGTGCGTGAACAAAGTACTGTTGAAAAGAGCACTCTCGAATTTAACATGGCACCACCACTCTGCATCTGGAAGAGCGGGAATTTTTAAATAAAAGGATTACTGAACGATGGATCGGTAGCATAGGACCAAACGATTCAGCCTTACATTTCTGGCCTCCAAGGTCACAGGACCTGACTGTATGTGATTATTTTCTGCGGGGTTTACAAAAGACTCTGTTTATGTACGTTCGTTAACAAAACGGAAAAATGAATGAACTGAGACATCGCATAATAGCAGCTATGGAAACTATGTCTCAAGACATGATCGCTGCAGTGTGGGAACAATTTGAATATCGCCTTGACATATGCCGTGCATCTCAAGGGAGACATTTTGAACACCTATGAAAAGACACAGTAAACTTTTTTGAGTTTCCTTTTCATAAAAAACAAAATTCATTGTATATTTCGAACGTTCAAATGTGTATGAATTCCCAAGGGACCAAACTGCTGAGTTCATCGGTTCCTAGACTTACATACTACTCAAACTAACTCATGCTAAGAACAACACACACACCCATACCCGAAGGAGGACTCGACCGTGGGGCAAGAAGGACCGCGCGGCTTATGTTTATTAGTTTCAGAAATATGCACATACCAAATCGGATCTTTCTTTTAGATACACCCTGTATTTCATAATATTAAAAAAGTTTTAAAGTTAAATCCATAAAAATTTATATTTGACTTCTTTGTTAGAAATAAAGAAATAAGTCTTAAGGGATGAAAGTTTCTATGCAAATATCATCATACATCTCAAAAGACAGGACTAAGAAAAACCTCCTATTCAAGCTATCTGAAGGACTTAATGGCCAGAGATACAATCTGAAAGAACAACGCTATTGTGGTCTTAATTAGTGTGATACATTTAGAAGGTGTTGCAGTTTGTGAACTAAATCAGAGAAACCTATTCAACAGTCACCTCAACAAACTGGCTTTGCCAGAACAGCACAGAAAAAGAAACTACTCTTTAACACAGTAACTTTTCAATAGTCTTAATACATGTTTACATAGTTGTTTTCGTTGTAATTACTACACTAAAGCAAGTGAAGCAACGGACGCTCAGCGCGTCTTATAACAGTCGTTGAAGGTTGCATAACTATTTTATCCAAGATATGGATCATATACGAGAAGTGTGTTTCATTAAGGTCTGTACAATGGGCACCTATGCCTGTTAAAAGATTTCCACTGGACTCAGATTTTTTCATGCCACTCATTTCTTTATATTAGGAAGCTGGCAGAAGTGAGGGTTTAGCCGCGCGGGATTAGCCGAGCGGTCTGGGGCGCTGCAGTCATGGACTGTGCGGCTGATGCCGGCGGAGGTTCGGCGGAGGTTCAAGTCCTCCCTCGGGCATGGGTGTGTGTATGTTTGTCCTTAGGATAATTTAGGGACTGATGACCTTAGCAGTTGAACATTTTTGAAGTGAGAGTTTAAAAAAATTGGTGGCTAAGAAAGACATTCTAACTTTTCATATTTCAAATCATTAACTATTCTAGTAACAAAGCATTTTTATTTCGAGATACGTTGTCCTTTATTCTTTTCTTTTCAAATCCTGTTCCTTCTGACCCCTTTTCATCCCGCTGATCTGACGCCTTGTGCTGTATTCGAGGACAAGGGATTCAGATGATGACTGGTAGCGATCCAGTTACTTAATTGGCAGCATAAAAAAGAGTAACGCAACCAAAACTTTTATATAATTATTGTTTGTTTCCAATGACAGCCGGCCAGATTGGCCGTGCGGTTCTAGGTTCTACAGTCTGGAACTGAGCTACCGCTACGGTCGCAGGTTCGAATCCTGCCTCGGGCTTGGATGTATGTGATGTCCTTAGGTTAGTTAGGTTTAATTAGTTCTAAGTTCTAAGTGACTGATGACCTTAGAAGTTAAGTCGCATAGTGGTCAGAGCCATTTGAATCATTTGAACCATTTCCAATGACAGTCACGACAATATCCTTTTATATTTTGCTACTTCTCATATAATGAGTGTCATGTGCAGTAGTTTCTGACATATTGCCGAGAGGAGTGTGACCAGCACTCCAAACATGCTCCATCAAACCGACTTTCTATTTGAGAATTTTTCTGCCCTGCTTCCAGGACACCACTGGTGGATTACATCTTACCAGCGCGACGCTTTTGAAAAATTTGAAGTACATAGCGTCACCACCTTTGTGTTTTTAGCAGTTGATGAGTTGTATCTTGAAACCCATAATGATTATGTGGTTAATCACGTGATTACGAACCCACATTGGATGTTAAAACACGGTGAAAGGGGATTTTTACTGGGAATATGGCGAGAATGACGTTTCCGCCATTTGACTCCAAAAATGTCGTTATCTTATATTACTGTCAAGATTTCGGCCTTACGCCATTACCAAGTGTAAAAATTTAGGGTATAATTCGACTTTGTTCAGTGAAGCCATCGTCAAGATTTATTGAAATGGGTGTCCCAAAGTGTAGCTAAGTGCTAAATCATCGAAATGTGTGACAAACCGGCCTCCAACATGTTTTCCAGCCGTAAAACAATTCAGCCACAGAATGAACGTCAGCACATTAGTTACAAGTGCAGTGAAAGTGGTTTATCAGTTGAATCGGCCATCGCTTTGTGGAGTTGGTTGCGCGCGTCGTTGGTCTGCGTCGGAGTATGTTTGTGGCTGTTTTCTTGTCCATATCTGCGAGCAGTTGTGCTAGGCGTCCGATTGTCAGCTACCGGCCGCTGAATGGCCTCTACCCTTTGGGAAGGTCGAGAGGATTAGCGCCGCGATCCGCTGGCGAACGGTATACGGCCGGCATGTTTACCGTTCACGTATTGGCGTTACGATGGGTCTGTTCTCCATTGTATTGTATGTGGCAGGATTACTGAGGCTGCACCCAAGGAATTGGATTTTAACCGGTTTTCGATACTCATGAGAACGCCTCTCTGGCAGCTGAGTCAAAAATCGGATCGGTATTGGAATCAGACCGAAAAGGTAGCATAAAATGGCAAACTGAGACTGCCGTCAGAAAAGAAAACAAGGTCAAATGATTCAAAGAATAAGCATCGTACTCGAATAAAATCCATTGAGACTGGAATGAGAATCAGAACAAAAGGGAGTAGGCTGAAGTTATCACTGAACTGGAAAAGGCAATTGTAGATCAACTACCGTCCAGCAAGTCTGGAGATGAAGTCCCCGCGCAAAGTATCACGAAGCCTCACCCATCGCTATACCGGAAGTTGCTCCCCCGATTTAGTTCATCGATTTTGATGCGGATCCCCACTCTCTTGCGCTACCCGAGACCTGAAATTTTGTCGTCAGTTCTTTTCATCGACTGACGATATGTCAGTGTCACCTAGCTGGCGACTCCTCTTGGGCATTTTTCCCGTTCATCATCGATCGTTCCTGCTTGATGACTTATCCGCTGAACTCTCCCACAAGTCCCCAAAATATTTAATTTGTGGCCACTTTTTGCGTACAGACTTCAGTGTATATGCGCCCAACAGGCCTTTTTACATTGTTGCCCCACAAGATGACGCCTCGAGGTGTGTTGGAAACAAACTTATCCCATCAAGAAGTCGACAGCTGGCTTCAGGGTCGCAGCTCCCTGAAGGTAGGTTAGCTCCTTTGTTAAGTTATTCACGGAGGTGCAGGTCTAGGAAATAAAATTTCCCTAGAGCAGAAGCCCTGATGGCGACGAGTCCCCTATGTCAGTCATCAGCCTTTCACAGTAACGTATATTTAGCAGGGAAAAATGTTCGTCTCTGCATGTTCGCCTCGTCCACTGCTCGCACTTGGAGGAAATATTTCCACAGACCATGAACAAGCACTTAAGGGTCTTAAGTTATTCCTTTTGAGTCTAAAGACGGTGAATCACAGTCATACACTCTCTGGTATACTCTGAAGACCCAAAGAAAATGGTCTGTCTAATATCATGTAGGTCACCCGTGAGCACGCTGAAGTTCCGCAACACGGCGTGGCATGGGCTCGACTAATGTCTGAAGTAGTGCTGGAGGGAACCATGAGTCCTGGAGGGCTGTCCATAAATCCGTAAGAGTACGAAGGGGTGGAGATCCCTTCTAAACAGCAGCTCCAAGCCATCCCAGATATGCTCAATATTGTTCATGACTGGGGAGTCTGGCGGCCAGCGGAAGTGTTTAAACTCAGAAGAGTGTTCATGGAGCCACTCTGTAGCAATCCTGGACATGTGGCGTGTCACATTGTCCTCCTGGAATTGCCCAAGTCCGTCGGAATGCACAATAGACATGAATGGATGCAGGTCACCGGACAGGATGGTTACTTAAGTGTCACAGTCGTACTTAGACGTATGTGGGGTCACATACCACGCCAACTGCACACTCCCCACATCATTACAGACCCTCCACCAGCTTCAACAGTCCCCTACTGACATGCAGGATGCTTGGATTCATGAGGCTATCTCCATACCCATACTCGTCCATCCGCTCGATACAATTTGAAACGAGACTCGTCCGACCAGGCAACATGTTTCTAGTCACCAACAGTCCAATGTCGGTGTTGACGGGCCCAGGCGAAGCGTAAAGCTATGTGTCGTGGTGTCATCAACGGTACACGAGTGGACCTTCGGCTCCGAAAGCCCATATCGATAATGTTTCGTTGACTGCTTCGCACGCCGACACTCGTTAATGGCCCAGCATAGAAATCTAGAGCTTCTGTCTCGCTGAACGATCCTCTACAGACGTCGTCGGTCACGTTCTTAGAGGGTGTTTTTCCGGTAGTAGCGATGTCGGAGATTCGATGTTTTACCACATTCTTGATATCAACGGTACAGTCGTAAAATGGTCGTACTGAAAAATCCCCACTTCAGTTTAGTGACATCTGTGAGCAGTCTCTGATACAATATCCACAGTCAATGTCTATCTTCAGGAGTTCTGGGAACCGGGGCGACACAAAACGTTTTTTGATGTGTGTATTTACTATTAGTAACCAGTTAATCATCCATCTATACAAACGGTACAGCAATACAACGTCAGGCAATTACAGGGACACAACTTAGTGGTCACTGAACGTGGCAGGTATCAGAAACAGAGAATAGTCGACACGGAGTGTTCCAAATGTTGCGGACTTTTAACGGCGGCCAACTTACCGCGTCCTTCATGTAGCTGGTCTACTGAGAGCTTGTAATATACTAATTAGTGCAGGTTACCAATTAATAATAAGATCGGTATACATGAGGTGCGTGGTGCCACCCCACAATGTCAATATGGCTTCTTGAGAGGAAAATCTTGACGACCAGTGATCAAGGTGAATAAATATAACAAATTGTGTTCCTGTAAATTGGCCGAAGGACGTACTACTTCCCGTTTACAGTATAGGGGGAAAAGCATTAGAAGACGTCTGATTAACAGAGGTAACGTCGGCAACCATTAGATGGTCATAAATAAAAGAAATTACCTTCATGTAGCTTGCTCTCGTAGACTCTACGCCAAATGAATCTCTTTACGTCTTTTAGATGCAAAAGTATCGGTTTCCAGCCATCCCATTCTTTGCTGTTTCTGGCGTAAACTTGTGCCTCCGTAGAAAAAATAGGAGAAAAAATTATTTTTGATCATTAGAAAACACGCGAAACAACACTTTTTGCATTATCTTTTTGTGCCGATACTTGCGACAGCCAACTTTCACAACACTTTCTCATAGATGCTTCACGTAAAATAAGTGTTCCACTTCCTTCCAACAAGACTGTGCATAGTCAATTGCACACAGATCTCATACTACTTTGCCAATGCTAGGTTATGTACATTTTGTTTTCACCTGTGGTTGCATTTTGTCAATTTCCGCCGTGTAGATAGCCTTCAACATAACTAAGTTCGAGTTTGAATTTATCAGCTTTTTTTCGGTTTTTGTGGGATAGGAAAACAAGCCCATACATCCACTCACATTGTTTTCAAGTTTTGTTAATATTTCTAAAAGCTTCACTGATACAGACAGACAAACACACTCACACGCACACGCACCACACATGTACACACACACACGCACACGCACCACACATGTACACACACACACACACACACACACACACACACACACACACATATATATACACACATACACACATACACATGCGCGCATACAACCATTGTCCTGTTGTCGTATCAGAACCGAGTGACAGAATTCTATGCGTCTTACGCAATCCCGCAATAGGGATGGAAGCTGTTTGCGTGAAAAATGCGAACAATGCTGCGCTGGCATATTCCAGAGGCACTCGCAATTTGTCGGGAGCTATGATACGGATTATCAGCAACAACTACCAAAACATCTCTTTTGTTCGTTCCGCTCGTTATGGGCTTGTTCCTTAGCTTCTACGTAGTGTTAGAATATCGTTACAAAAACAACGTTTCGCACATTCGCTAAGTGGTCTTTCTTGCTGGATGCCTTTGTGAGTAGAACTCTCTTCGCGTTCCTGCTGCATTTTCGGTAAGGAAGTAGCGTACCTATTCTTTCTTTTTGAGAATGACAGTTTTTAAACTTACAAGCACTCGACCCATGTAAACGACATTGATATAATAAAAACTACATTCACTGAGCGGTTCAGACCTTACAGCATGAACGACACGTAAGCAATACGTAGTTTCAGAAAGCACGCCATAATTTTGACATCTACATGCTGTAAAACGACAGCATGAATATAACATACACGTTTCCAACTTCCTAAATGTAACTGTTGTAGATATAAGCAGTTTGTTATGTGTTTGAAACAGCTGCAACACACACTGACACGCAACATAAACATATAGACATATAACACACACAATGAGGTATTTAATAATTAATGCGTGGTACATCCAAAGCTCTCAATGTAAGCGAAACTGGGGAGACTTCCGGGAAAAGATACAAAGAACATAAAATGTCCATTACACGGAAAATGCTACTAAATCAGCAGCAGCCACCCACATAAAGGACTCTTATCTTCTATTACATGTCATCGCGAATGGTCTTGAAGCATCACATAATATGGACAAGAGACACCAAATGCACCTGTATGAAGTATAGAAAATTTCATTCGTGACACAACGTAGACAGGTTGCTAAATGATAGGCTAGAAATTGACTGCGTGAATTTCTTCGAAAATTTTTCCTAGTTGGATCCCTGTTTTATTAAAAATAAGACTTAAAAAACCTTAACTTTACAGTATAACCAAAAATACAAAATAATCATACTATTTAATATGTGCCATATTATATCTGTGCGTGTATAGAAAAGATTCCATGTTCGTTGTATGTACTGTCTGAGCAGTTGGAATGAAATGTGGACCAGGCAACTAACTTTCCATCGCCATTATACGAGTACATAAATAAACTAATGAAATGATGTAAACATATAACACTCGTAAGGTAAACACTAAAATGATTGCACCTTCGTATATGGGCTTAAATTTCGTTACATAACCTCACTGCCACACCCAGCAAATAATATTCATCATACTTCAGATTAACGTAATCTACATGTAACTGTAATGCACTAGATGACGGCAGCACGCTGCAGAAACGCATCACACTAATAATTATTAGTAAAAAGTGACTTAAGCAGAAAAGTTCTTTCATAAATTTATAAATGAAAAGGAAATATTGACAGCAGCGTGGGAAATCGTGTTAAAAGCTGCTTCAAAATGATATGCCATATTAATCAGCCGAATAATATTTACATATGTTTCCTTTTTAGATATACTGTGATAAAGTCATAGATTTATGATTTCTGTGACGGAAAGGGAAGCAACTGGTAAAGCGCCGACTGTGTTTAGTATCTTCTGATACTGGCGGCGACTCGGACGATAAACTGTAGAGCCAAAAGTAGTCTGAGCTGTCAGGATACGAATGCTCCTTGGGCAGAGTTCGCGCTGGCTCAGGCGTTCACACGTTGTTTCCGTATTAGATTTGTTACATGAGCTGTGAGCACAAGTCGAACAGCTATTTTAAGAATTTAACGTGAACAACAACTGCACTCGTATCATCCAGAGAACGTGAAGTCTTGCAGATGAAAAATAACATCCTAAGCAGGTAGCTGACAATCCATTTTAATCCTAAATAAGGTGATGTATGAAAACAAGCCTGACCAAGCCTATAAATTTGGAGAATTTATTTTAGCAAAAATAGCATGATAAAAAAGCAGGCACACAAACGAATATGAAGTCTGAATTACTTCAACTACTGGCAAAATGCTATTAATGTGGTCAGACCTAAATGAGAGTATAAAGAGAAACAAACCTGAACAAGCAAAAACACACAGTTTGTATGTCACATGTCACAATGTTATCATCTCATTTAAAATATGAATCAGACAATCTAGTGCTGCTTTTCATTACATTTGGTTTAAACACAATCAAGGATAATCACAAAAACAAACGTTCAAGGATGGCTGCAACATTTACCGAATGTGCTAAGACTTGAAAAAACATTTATCGGCTCTGTTTCCATAACCAACAACTAAATAATTCAAAAATTTGAGCTTAATATTCCAAAACATGTTATACAAGAACACGCAACTTAGTCATAAACAAAAAAACTGAACAAACATCCTTTTTGGAGGGAAGAAGAAATTTTGACAAGATCTTTATTGTGTTGTAATACTTAAACTAAGTATTTTGATAATATACAAATATCAGTTCATAATGCTCTGAATTTAAGTTGTAAACATGACTAAAGACAATGGTGGAACAAGACAGTGATGGAACAGGGCCAAAGGCATGGTGGAGCAAGATATAGACGACAGACTGATATCTCAAAAATACAACCCTTCCATCAAAATAAAATTATTTATGAAAGTAAGTAACTACTTCGACGTAAAGGTTGTGTATCATGAGACATAAATACAATTAGAGATCGGTAATAGAGAATGAAAATTCGAACTGTGGACCAAAATATGTGAGATTTTAAGTGCAAATCACACATGGAACTAATGTCATAACTTCATTGTTGTACTGTATAACAGCAAAAAAAAATATGTACGGGATGCATATTCACGCTACTTACTAAACACACAGATTAAGCAGCACTTGCTGGTGACCAATGTTCGACATCTGCACTACTTCGCAAGCACGATGGATCCCCAAATTAATTCATTCCATATCTAAGTTGTATGCATTACTTATCAAAATACATGTGGCTCAACTGTTGGCGCTACTGTGTAACTTACATGTTTGTTGAGCTTATTTCGATATTACCAATATCATCAGAATACTTACCACAGCAAATATTTTTGTTGATACACCAAATTGAAATTGTCCATACTACTAACAAAAACCTCTGGGACTGTTGGCAGCTATAGTTACAGGTACATCATCACAAAAAAAACACGTGACCTCATATCTTTATCTTACCCAGTCTTGGTGCAATTGACAAACTTAGCAAGAATCTGCCTCACTGAGACAGTTCATATTTTTTTAAGTATTTCAATTCCCTACCTTAGATATTAACTTCGATTACAGCATGAATTGGTGTAGATTACACTGCACTGCTAATTAATTGTGCTATTGCTCCTACATGCAATAGTTCTATTGACAAAATGCCTTTTCAGTTTGGCTATCAGAGCCAGACAAACCTTATAGTGGCCCCAACCTAGCATACAGACTTTATCTTGCAATACAAGGAGTTTGTCATCTTCTGCTACTGTATAGTGGAGATTACGTGACATTTTACCACGTAAATCCATGTACAGCGAAGTGTGACGAACTGCCTCATGCTACTTTTGAGCTGTGGAGAGGTTTCTGGTGTGGTTCGCATGATTTCTCTGATGCCCAGAATCGACAGTTCTGCACATTAACATAGCCAACCGGATGGAAATGTGGGTCGTCACTCATCATTATTATGACATCTGTGTCACCCATCAGAATGGTGTCCAATACGCCACAAAACTCTTGCGGTACTCAAAACCACTTTCATGTGGCTTCTGGACAATCATTATTTTCTATGGGAGAAATGTAAGGTTATCATGTAAGATGGGATGAAGAGAGAGATGTGATATAGACCGCCGCGCGGAGTGGTTTGAGGCGCCTTGTCACGGATTGCGTGGGCCCTCCCGCCAGAGCTTCGAGTCCTATCTCAGGCATGCGTGTGTGTGTGTGTTTGTGTGTCTTTGTGTGTGTGTGTGTGTGTGTGTGTGTGTGTGTGTGTGTGTGTGTGTTATTTGTTCTTAGTATAGGTTAGTTTATGTAGTGTGCAAGTCTAGGGACCGATGACCTCAGCAGTTTGGTCCCTTACGAATTCACACATATTTGAACATTTGACATAGACGACACTGTGGCCTGTATTCTAACCCATCGATTTGGAATAGCTTTTCTCACACTATTTCCGGAGCTCAGACTGAATGGGGAAGACTGTGTTTAATTTATTAAACATCCGCATTCCTAAACGACTCAATCTATATTTGTAGGGTGTTTCAATGTCGAACTGCACCTTGACGTTCGACATTAAAATTTCGATGGAAAATCATTGAACATTGGTCACAGAATCATTGTTTCCAAAAACAACAAAAAAACTACTCGACTGCAAATACGCGACGCTCTGTGGTCCTACACTCCACAGCAACAGAAACTGTGTTCTCTGAGCTGTCCGCCAGACGTCACTCAATGTCAGTACCCCCAGTCCGTAATAAGTACTAGTGATTTAAAAAAACTTTCGATTCCTTTTTTTCATCCTGTATGTTAGGCACTAGCTGCAACACTTTACATTCGGCTTTGATAATTTTGACCATCTGCTTGCCTTATGGCGTTTGGTAAGAATTTTCTAACGATCTTACTTACGAGTTATCAACTGGCCATCTACCAGGTCACTTACTAATAGCTTTAAAGCTAAGCATGTCAACGTCTTGCTTCCATATTCGCTGATAGATATTTGCTAGGTAGCCCATGATAGTGCTCTAACTGTGATCAATGTATCTCAGCTACAACTCCGATTCGTTTGTATCAGACACAGCTCTCTCTGATTTCGTAATTCGTCAAGGATCTATAGCAGCAAACGTAATTTTCTACCACTTTCAGCTTTATTTTGTTATTAGATAAACCAAATAGTTCTGATATTCTTTCGTTTCCACTTGGGCCTTCCTTCTTATGTCAGTCTATCTTAAGGATTCCAGAATGAAAGTGCACTGTGCAGAAAAGTTTACTCTGCCTTGAAACTTCCTTTCAGATTAAAATGGTATGCCAGACTCGGACTCTCACCTGGTCTGTCATTCAGTTGCCAGTCTGGGACACACTATTAGTCAGCGAAGAAGTTTCAAGTCAGTACAACTCTGCTGCAGGATATACTTTCATTAAAGAAACAATCCCTCAGACTGTGGCTAAACATGTCTCTGCAACATCCTTTCTTCCAGGAGTGGTCGGCTGGCAAGGTATGCAGAAGAACTTCTTTGGAGCTTGGGAGGTAGGAGATGAAGTAGTCACGGAAGGAAATCTGTGAGGACGAATCGTGCTCGGATAGTTCAGACGGTAGAGTACTTACCCACAAAGTGCCTATGTTCCAAGTTCGAGTCCCAATCCAACACATTGTTCTAATATATCAGGATTATTAAGGATTGTTGAAGTTTTATTTGGTGGCTTAATCCCATTCTTAATTTTTTCACTTTCTTAATTGCCTGCTTCATTTATTAATTTAGTGACAGTTTGCATGCTCTGCCACATATCTCCACTAAACTGTACTTAGTATACTGTTGTCTAACAACTAGATCTTTTGTCATCCTGCTAGGCATAAACATAGTTTTTCTTCATCTAGGACTGATAAGGCACTCATTGTCCCTTTCAGCCCAATTCCTTAGAGCGCAAATTAGTTAACTTGAAAAGACTTTAACAACACAAGATATATTTTGAATTTCTGGAAAAAATCGTGATCGTTGAGGTCTTTTCTAAGTCTACACAGATCACGAATGTAGCAGAAACACGCATTAATATGAAGTGACAGTCTGTATAAAGAAATTCGAACAAGAAATTCCAGAGACAAAGATCTGAAGCACTTTTTTTTTTAATTTTTGCTCCATTCTTTTGTGGCTCTCTGAAGTCAGCGGCAGTATTCAAGGCCAAAGATCTGTATTATTTCTTTCACAGTGTCCATATCGCAGAACAGTAGGCGTATACAAAATAGTGTGTGTGATGACGAGAAAAATTTTCGCTGTACATTTGTAACACGAAAAATCTGTGAGTGTTCTTTACGAATAGCCGTACCCTTGAAAACAAAGCTACTGAGCCCCTATCCATAATAATTAGTAGACGAACAGGTTGGCAACATTTTTGTTCTGCTGGGCCTAAGCCATTGCTTCACTTACTTATTCCCACTTTGCAAATGTCTGTAGAAGTCATGATGCCATGTTAAGCAAAGATGTTGGGGAACATAACGTATTTAGCAGTATTCTCTACAGTTCTATTAGATGCACTGTCTGAAGGGCAATTGTTAGGATGGTGAATAGTAGTTGTACACAGTTTTTACCACACGTAGTAGATCAAAACACTCGATCGAACGTCTGCTTCATTTTGTTAAACATAACGGAGTAGAGAATGAAGATATGAACAACTTTTTTGGAAACTAGAGGTGCCACAGAAAATGAACCATTTAAACCTGTTCTCTAGTCCTGGTACTTTGGTCTTTAACAGCAATGATTAAATTACCGCTAAATTAATTGTTATAACAAATGTCCATTTATTTTTGTATTGTGGTCCATAGTTTGTATCAGGTGCCTCAAATTTTAAAGTAAATGCCACTTCGAGGATCTCTCAGACATATTCTGTTCCATAGAAGCAATGGAGACGTATCTGAATAGTGGAATAATTTTAGTGTCATTCTATTTACGAAGCGGATACCTGTACTACATTTCAGGTACATGCTATTTACAAAGCAGATACGTCAGCAGCATGAACTTCGGTACCTTTAGTTATGTATTAATAATGTTACGTTTTTCTTTTTTCTTCACAATTACTTGAGGTATTTTTGTATTGTCCACATCTAACATGCTGCTATTTTATTTATATGAACTCAGTGTCTGCAGATTGGTCTCTTCATTGTCTGTTCTGTAATATTATGGAATAATCTTTAACATTTCAATCTCAATTAATTGTCCTCTTCATTTTCTTTCTTCTGATCTTTCTGTCGTTTGTACACAACGTTTTGAAATTTATATGCCACATATTAAAAGAAGATGTATGTTAATGAAATGAATACGTTCTTCTCTTTTGAGATATTTTCAGTATTTAGTCATCACAAGACAATCCTCTTTCTAAATGATTGCAAATACTACAAGGCTTTGGTTTCTGCAGTTAATCGCAATATCTTGTTCATATTGTTAGTGTCAGTCAGTTGGTAAAATGAAGAAATCTGATATTTTTCATGAGTTCATTTTCCTTTCCCTTTTACTACTCTGTCACACATCACACAGAACCTGGATGTAACTACTGAATTCTTCTTTCTATAATCATCATCACTAACCTTTTAAAAATTATCATTAATGCAAACATGTTATTAGAATTTTAAACAACTAAGTAAAAAAATGTTGTGAGATGAGGTATTCTATTACTAATTGAAGATAGTGTCTTTGGTTGCTTAATGAAAAACTATTATGTACACAATGTGTAAATAGGACCATGTTGTTTGCATTATAGATTAAACTATAAGTGACGATAAAAGTAAACTTTCAGATTGACATGTTTCTCAAAATAATGAGACATTAAATCCAGATTTAAAAGTTTGATTGGTTCTTAGAGAAACACGTAACAGCATCAACATTATTGTGTGTAAGTGCACGTGTGTGTCTGTGTGTGTGTGTGTGTGTGTGTGTGTGTGTGTGTGTCTTCATGTGTTAACATACTTCAAATCTAAATACTTTGCCCACTTCTCATTTTCATCTTGTCCAAAGACTCTTATGTGAGAACTATTTCAAATATCTTTTATCAGTCTCTGCATCTATTAAGTTATTATTTCCCCTGTGCACTACACAGCCGTTCCACAAAACAGGAAAAGGTAAACATATTTTCAAATGCTTTAGTCTGCACAAATACCACCAAGTTATATTTATGCAGTGCAGTGATGAAACTTTCCCCAATCACTGACAAGTTTCCTGAGAGCAAAGAATATATCAGGGTGGGTAACAGAAAATATAGAATTCTGTCAAGTACTATAAAACTTATGACATATGATAGATGTCCTATTAACAGCATATGCACATATTATCTCATGCTGTAGTGAATAATGACAACATACAGTTTTATTCAATAACCATAATCTCTTTATTATCTGGAGTACTGTAAATATATTTAAGGTCATAACATAGCATGCACCTCAGTTGATTGACATACAACAATTATAAATTTCGTATCAATTGCAGTCAATTCCTTAAATTGCAATTTGACATCGATAGTTTGCTTACATCTAGTCACATTTAGTACAAAACAACGTTGAACATGCAAAAATCCTTGTTTGAGACACAGTCAGAAGTTACAATATACATCAAAAGTGTTAAAAATTATTCTTTTAAGGAATCATGACCTCAGACACTAATGAACTTCCATTCTTATATCAAGTCTTAGCAGTTGAGAGTTAGATTATGTACCTCAGTTATCGAACAGCACAAAAGTAAAATTTTCTCTTCATATGACAGTGTGCCGATTTGGCCTACATGTTTTTCAGAAAGCTGCTTTAAGATGATTTGGATATTACAACAGTTAAATAAACACTGGTAATCTATGTTTTGCAACTGATAGCACAGCACACAAATCTTAAGTTAATAAAATAGTGGTACCTAGAAAGACTAAAGAATCTTAGAGACTTAAATATGAAGTAATTACTAGAAATAAGAACTCTTCATTTTATTGTTTACTGTTTTCCTTAGAAATAATTGCATGATTAAAAGCAAACAACAACATAATTAGGCACAAGGAAACAGGGATAAAGTGGTTTTGAACACACAATGATGAGTTTAATTGTTACTTAGCTTTTCAGGAGAATCATTTTATCTTAATGTCAAAATATACGTTAAAGACTCCACCATTACGTTAATTCAAACTCCAAAGTCAGTGTTGAGTGAGGCCTTGCAAGTTAATGTTAATATCCTCCTTGTATTAAAGGACAATATTATTTACACATGAATTATTTTTATAAAGTATGTTAAGAAGACACTAGTACAAATTTCTCAATTATTTTTGGATCATTCTGTTGAATCACAATTTTTGCTTCTGTGTACCTATAATTTCTGTTTCAAAATAATCTATGAAATCATTTACTGACCTGTAAAAGTCAATTCCTTGGTTGAAGCTGCTGTTCAATACTTTGTCTGACATACAAGTCAACTGTGTAAGTGTAAGAGCGTCATTTGTTAAAGGCTGTCAGTGTACTCCTGCACAACAGTTCAGTAAGAAAGAGAAGTTCAGGGCTGGATCTTCTTCCCAGTCAATAAAAATTCCTAAGTAAACCAATGCTGAAGAATTTTGTTGCTGGAAACCAAAATAATTCTACATTTTTCTAGTACCTGATTTACATATTCTTCATTATCCAAGACAGCTAGTTTCAACCTATAAACAGACTAACAAACTTCAAAGAACATTGCATTGCAATTAAAATCATAGATGTACTTACCAGAGGAGCACACTTCAAACGAAGTTTTACTCATCTACACGAAAACTCATGTATATGTTAGCACAGCACCACATTCCTCTGAGGAAGAAGGACTCACACAATTTTTGTGCTACATCTCAAGAGAGGAAAGACTACAGCCAGTGTTCAGATTCAGTTGGAAAACATTATTACAGTTATTTCATTAACATAGATTTTCCAATACTTGTTTAGTTTTGTGAGCTATATATCACTGTCAGTCCTATCCATAATGTAGATATTATTTATAAGATATGAAGTATGGAGATAAGTAACACTGACCACATATATAATTTTTTTGGAAATGCATTTTATGAATTCGACTATCAATAAAAAGTTAAGTGTAACAACGACAACAATAAAATAACATACAGAGTTTCATAATAATATTAAACTTCACTTACTATATTAATCCTCCAAGAATTAAAAGATATGCTTATTTTTATTAAGTCACTGGCAGAGATTTACAGTATGTTAATGCAGACAAAAACACTAACATTGGTAACACTGATTTTTTTAGCAAATTAATACACTATGATACTTGTATATTATCAAAAGAAGTCACAGTGGGAATATGATAAACGAAATGAAATTTATTGCTTTGTTGCACTCTGGCACCATATGATTTCAGTAGTACGCTTGTGCAGTTTTCTTCCCATTTTCATAGAGATCCATATTGTGGCAGCTCATAAATTACTATTAGATGCTGTCAGAATCACAAAGTATTAATTTTGCACCATAAATCACTATCTTGAGAACATTCCACTATGTACCCACAAAAAGGGCACAATATAGTTAACAAGCAATCAAAAACACTAAATTTTATTTTAAAAACTGTGGAAAACTAATTCCCATTGTACATTGCTTGTACTTGAAGTACCTCAGGTGCACTGAAGTTTGTTTGTTGAATCGAACACAGTTCCACACTGTATGGAGCTTGTTGAGGCAATGAGAGATGATCATCTGCTACTCGATTTAGCAAGTATCATCAGACTTGAGTATGTGTGTTGGTATGATATTCTTCATCGTCAAGGTAGTTTATCTGATTGGCTGGTGTGTAATACTGAAAAAAAAGGAGATCGTGATGTGAAATTAAGTAATTCTGAATACCATAAAATGGCATAAGAATAAATTGCATATTAATCATATAGGTCCAATAGCCTTACAATCAAAGTAAGTTTGTTACATATCAGCCTACTGCACTGTGAAGTTTACAAAACATTAAGATATGTCAATAGAAAGTAGGATGCTGCATGACAATTATATATTTGTCAGAGAACAACAAATGTCACGAAACTGTATGTTCCTCCTGTGGTTTTGTCACCTAGGAGTCCTGAGACGTATTTTCTCTGGTGTTTCGGAAGACGTTTGCAATTTAGTTTTTGCGACGTGTAGCAGGAATCAGCACAAACAAATCGTGTTGATCATGTCTCACATACAACGCCCACTGTCGACAGAAAGCGTCGGTTTGTTTCATGATACATACGAAATGATTTGTAAATCGTAATTTTCATGCCATTTGATGGGCCTGTCCCATATTAGTCATGTACAATATTTGCTTTGCCAATGTGTATTAAGATGGACAGTAAAACATGAAGAATAGTAGGCACCACAGCAGCGACTGAGCAGCGCTGCTTCATGGTGGTAGCAGTCAGTGTCGGCCTGGATACTGCTGTCTCTGCTATAGTAATAGTTTTTCTTCATGTTTCACTGTGCCTTTTAACACACATCAATGAAAGGAATATCGGATAAGACTAATTTTGGGACAACTCTGTCGAAAGGGTACATTAAATTCCAATTCAAAAATAATATTGTTTGTAATGGGAAACGAACCAACACACTCAACTGACACTGATCGTACAAAAGATCTGATGGCTAATATTTGTTTGGGCTGACTCCAATTAAACATTGCAAAACAAAACCGAAAATACCATCTGAAACACCAGAGAAAATGCACCTGATGGCTCTTAGGAGCTACATCTTGCATACTTATTAATTTAAAAAAAATGTTTAAATTCACAGAAAAATAACAGAATAAAACGGAAAACAGAAGAAAGGTCGCTATTTTGGTGGTTTATCAGTGTAATCAAAACATTCCAATTTACAGTTACCTTTCTGCATGCATCAGAGCCATACTATGTTATAAAGCAGCATAAACCATAGTCTGCCAAATTTCTGGAATATGATGACCCATAAAGCTTGTGTTCATTGCTTCCATGCTCATTTAACACACTGAACATGTTTTATATTTTGTCCCATACAGATGCATGGTGTTGAATGTAATCTCCTTTTTTCCTTAAGGGTTCTTCCAGAGACAATTTCATTTCATCACAGATCACTTATTTCCTCACTGAGGTTATGTTGTCATATCACATGTTTGTATCTACAGGCATGTTGTGGGAATATATATGGACATTGTGACCAAAACTGTGATATCTTAAGTCTTACTGGCATGACATTCTGCCTTATGCTTTTCATCAACACTGATATATCCAAATGAAGAGATACAATAAGCAAAAATTAAATCATTAACATCCACACTTTGCAAGAATTATCATTTCTGTAACTGGAGGTTTCTTCTAAACTGTCTATGTTGTTTCACTCAGAGCATGGAAGTCTGATTTTATGGGATCCTCCTCCAGTGTTTGAGAATATAATCATGGTGTTTCTTTGTCTTCATGCCTTACAATATGCATCATCTAACACATGCACATTTTTTAAGTTTACTAACGCAGGTACATTCTGTATCTGTTGCTAAGTGACTCCAAAACTTACATCCTGTGAATTAATGTAATTCATTTTGACTACTAAGTGGTAAAGGAATCAGATAATGTACTAATTTATGATGAAATGTAAATTAAATGAGTATATGGTATAAAGAGTTCGTTCAAAGGAGTAAGAATTGCCTCTATGTCCTTTTCCTTTCTCATTAAAAAACACAGCTACTTTGTTTGTAAAATATTACACTCATGTACCACATTAGTATATCATATACTTGATATTTTGATAATATGTAATATAGTCCAATAAGGATCTAATATTTTCTGCTAATCCTAACTATTTATTTTCATCTGCAAATTACTATTCAAAACTACAAATCAGTATCTTAGGTTGTATGAACAAGAAGAATGTTCATTGCAGCATTGATTTACTTTATCTCTTGAATTCCTAAAATAAAATTAGTGGTTATAGAATCCCTAATGTCAGCATTTCAGTATTTCCTGAACAATGTAGCTTTACTTAAGTTGTACAGATACTTTTTTCCAAGCATCTAACTGGTTAGAATTTTTCTGCATTAGGCAGTTTATTACTTTAACAGGTTTACAGAGAATAACATAAAAATCCTTGTATAACATAAAAAAATTACAATTCCATTACTATAACTGATCATGTAATGGGCCATTAATAGGATTAGAGACAGTAGTTGTCTGTATTGTCTCATTATCCCTTACCACATACATTTTTTTCCATTTATGATGAAAAATTAAGATGTACAGTTATGGAGACATGGGAATTCGCAAAATGTAGATAGGTACGTCTGTCAGCAATCTGATAAATCAAGTGCATGAGTTGCACAGGTACTTTATGCAAAGGACGGTGGTAGAGTGTAATTCGAACTATTTGTTAGAACAGATACAGCTGTACTGATGTGAGATAAATGGATCGATGGGAAAGGGAAATATGAACATACAATGTTATGAAACAATATAAGTGAAAATTGTCAAGATATGTTGAACACATAATGTGATGAGTGTAATGAGTAATAAATTGTTTGCTTAGATATTTGTTATGTTTTTAGCTCCATTGCTGTTTTCATTGATTATAAGTAAAAGCCCCAAAAGTAGCTTGATTAGAATGCGTGACTCGAGCATCCTGCTATTCACAAATGAAGTTTAATAAGATCGTCGTTCCTGAGTAGAAATGTGCTCAATCTTTATACTCGTAAATTAAACTTAACTGATTTTCCTATACTTCACTGTATGTTTGAATATGAGTAATTACTTTGTAATTGTTGTTAACATCCACAATTATTGACCATTGCCATAACACCTACAAAAGTTACAATGTCATGAATGAAGTAATGTTGTGAAGTCTATTTAGTCGACAGCAAAATTTTAATGGACTTTCGTGTTTCTGATCCAACTGTCATTTCAGAAAACCTCAGTACTGATTATCTTCGTTAGATGATGTCACTGTTGTGGAACTACATGCTAACATTTCTGAAAAAAGTATGTTCTATATAAGAAATAATAATTTGCTAAACATGACCCAGAATATTTCCACAGTATTGATGAAGAGGTGGAGAAAATCAGTGCATCTGCATCTGTAGTCTACATGAACTTCATTAAGTTACAAGTGCTGTATATTTCTAATGCTAACAAATAACATTACTCCACTCCATTTTGGCCTGAACCAGCAACAGGGGTTCAGTGTTCCAAAAACGGAAATAGTCTGTGTTGCAAATGTTTTATTAATAATGACACATATGGCACAGTTAGCGCATCTCCAGATTCTCTGGAACTCGCAGTAAGAATGTTGTTACGTAACAGTTTCTTCGTAAAGCTGTCTTGCGTTTATCAATAGGATAGCTAAGCTAAAGGTGAGAAGTAAAAAGATTTACTTGCCTTGGGCAACGTAGACTGT
Source organism: Schistocerca americana (assembly GCF_021461395.2). Lineage (NCBI taxonomy): Eukaryota > Metazoa > Arthropoda > Insecta > Orthoptera > Acrididae > Schistocerca > Schistocerca americana. The sequence continues at coordinate 526,908,603 of NC_060122.1, forward strand.
ATTAGTCAAACTTGAAAGCCACAGCAAAAAAAAAAAAAAAGTCAAATATGGACAAAGCCTGATATGGCAAGTAAAAACCTCTAAGTAAAGTTGTAAAATTACAACGTTGGGAACAATTTAAATCTGCGTGAGCGCAGGATTATGGGCCAAAAAAGGAACTCAGCAAACCATGGTAATATGCAGTGCAAATATCGGTTAAAGATCGGAACCACGTATCACAGCAGTAAATAAATACTCCTCTAGACAACGTCCATGCTGAATTGATTGTGCACACAATAGACTGCCGTGGCAACTAAAGTTAGTACAAACGCTGAGTGGCGGCAATAATACTAAACAGGGATTGAAATAAAGTAAATGCTGAACAGGACCAATCAAACATAATGGGAAGAAATAGAAGTTCTCTTAAAAATTTCAAAGTGTGCGAATTAGTGGTAACATCAAAAACTAAGTATTACAAAGAACTGCCAACTATTAATATGAATCGAAATGGCAGACTAAGTGACTAGAGAGAGTGTGGTGGGAGTGTGTGTATGTGTGTGGGGGGGGGGGGGGTGGTTACAGTGGAAAGTTCTGGAGACGGTAAACATAGGGAGATAGGGGAGGGGAAAACAGCTAATGGGACAATCAAATAGGAATCCATAGTGGTAGGACACAAAGGCAGCAGAAGTGAGGAGCAGGCCCAAGTATTTCTAAGAAGAAAGAAAACTACCTACATTTTGACAAAGCTAACATGAAGGTATCGCAGAAAATTTGTTTGTTAGTCTTGCTTCTGCTTGATTTAAACTGCAGGTTGGTAGAGAGGCACATCGTGTAAACGTCTTCCGTAACGTGCAACAAGCGATGCCACCATAAATCCCACTAACCATAAACATAGTTTTCTCTGATCTGTGATTGATCGTACACTCAGTGTCGTCTTAAGTCCAAATTATTTACAGCGCCAATTAATTACCTTGAAGTACATCGCGCAATCCAGTGATTACAGTCCCAATTTAGCAGATAACAAATTTCATTTGAAGTCAATGACTATGAAAAGCATAGCTGGTACTCGGACACTCCTTCCAGGTGTATCTACATCACCGAACCTTTTGTCAGCGACAAATCTTATGGAATCGCCAACCTCAAAGGCAATGGTGTTAAACTCTCCTTTCCTACCTGCGATCGAATGCAGTATCAACCCATTCACTGTAAACTACTAGTCAAGGATTTATTTTCCAACTCAGGATTCTGTAGACTCACTTGACTCATTGCCCTCGAGCTAGCATAGATTGGACAAACAGGTCACCAGGTTAAAACATGGTTTCTTGAGAAGCTACCTTCTCATTGAAAACGACGCTGTGAAAAGCTCTTCTTTTGCTGAATATCTTACGGCTAGTGACCACTGTGAACCGACTATCGATTCTCTGATCCTACATGTAGTACCTGAAGGGGAAAAATTGGAAGAGTTCCACATACCCAAATTTCCCAAGCTGTCGAAAAACTTAAGATTTGATTTTTATCTCATCACTAAAAAGCAGCTGTTTATCATTGCATGACGTCAGCTTTCCCAAAATTTAGCTAGGTTTCTCCTTTCTTCGTAATTCTTGGGTCTGCTCCTTACTTTTGATGCCGTTGTGTCCTAACATCGTGGTTCTGTGTTCGATTTATCCATTAACTCAAATATTTTAACCCTTTCTTTTTTAACCATTTTCCCCCAATCCACCTTCCAAATGTCACCATCTCTTATCCGCTACCCTCTCAACCCCCACTTCCTATTCATTTAGACTATTTCAATTCACTTTAATAGTTGGCAGTTCACAGTAATAGTTCATTTCTCTGTTATCACTAGTTATTTTAAGAATATTATTATTTCATCCTATTATTTTTAATTGGTCTGTTCGGCATTTTACTTTATTTCAGCCTCTGTTTACCGTAAGAGCTGCCAATCGGCCTTTCTGTAAGTTTCGTTCTCAAGTCAGTCTGCAGCGCTCCCACACGCCTCAGCATATACGTTGTCTACACCAGTATTTGTTTACCACTGTGATACATGGTTCCGATCGCTAACCTATCTTCGCACCGAATATTATCATGTTTTTTTCTTTTTAGTTTCTTTAGCGGTTCCTAATCCCATACTCAAGCAGACTCTACTCGTTATTAATGTTTTAGTTTTACGCCTAAACTCAGACATTTTCACTAGCCATACCTAGCTTTCCCTTGTCTATATTAGACAACTTTGGTTTTCGTTTAGCTACTCTATTGACTGGTTGGATAGGTTCGCGTATAAACGGCTATGTTATTAATTTCAGAGAATCCAAAGATGCGGTTACCGCGCTAAAGGCCTCATTATTAATAAAACACTCGAGACAGAGACTTTTCTGTTTTTTGAACTAATACAGATACTGTAAATTTGTCGTATTAATCACTAAAAATTAATTAAAGCTAACCAAAATCGTGAAAAATAATTAACTGACTCATTTCAAGTGAGAGTCCTTGTCCAAAGTGCTACTTCCTGTGGTCCATAGTGCTTCCCCCAAATTTTGTTAGAGTTGCAGATACAAATAACTGAATCACGCGTCTCTATATAAACATTAAGACTGGAGGAACGTAATGCTAGAACACCGTAAGATCCATAAGAAAGAGAACTTAAAGGAAAAATGACGAATTTATGCTCTCATTGAGCATTAGTTTCTCAAGCCAGGTCAACATAGTTATTAGCAGCTCTTCAGTTTCTGTCATGATATGTTCTATTTTTTTAACTTCTTACAGAAACTTACACTTTATATTCGGCTAAGCACTTCTTACAACAAACAGCACACCAAAGACAAGAGACATCATTGGGGATAGGAACTATCCTAAATTGATGTTAACAATATAAAATCTTGGCAGTACTATAACTAATGATTTATCATGTCTCTGAGAGCTATCTTCACTTACTCTTCCATTATCAAATTCTCTTCCTCCTCCAACAGTTAGTCTCGCTTTCACCCTGAAGGCATCAGATAATGGAATCTGTAAATGAATCAGTTTTGTTGCAACAATTAGGTCTTTCATCTCGCACAAGCCTTATTTTGAACGAATTATGTCTAATAGGGAAAGGATACTTTATCTGTTGGAGAGTTTTATTCGTAATTAGGGAACAATACTTGTTTGTGTAAAATTCATGTCTATATTCTGCTACAGTGGCGTCAGGCAGGCATCTGCCGTAACGTTCGCACTGGGTTGCGGCGTTGCTGCTGTTATCACGAATTTTATCTCCCACTACACTCTAACACTATGGTTGACGTTGTTATAGTGTTTGCCGTAGCGTAACTCGTCCACTTGCTGGAGCTGACAATAAATAAATAGAAACATAATGAAAATGCACAACAGTCATAGAGTTAACCATCTTCAAGTGAAGGTTTAGTATGATTACAAGGGACACCAATGAAGAGAATGCAGAAATGCAACTCATTTATGGAGAATGTACATTAACAAAACAGTTCTTGCAATAATGTTCTCATATTTTCAGTACTAGTGTATGGAGTACAGCATTTTAGTAGTTTTGAACGAAAATCTGTGTACATTAAAGCCAGTTGTTGATTAGAAACTGTATCATCATTTCTTTTAATGCTGTTGAAGGTAGGCGTAATTTCCCTCAGGCAGACGAGCTCCACAGATATCGGTATCCTGACAAAAACTCACCTTCAGACGGATGTTTTCTCGACTTTTTGTGGTGAATCAAGTAAGGAGAAGTTTCTATCCAATACAGTGTAACAGTCGTAGAATTAGCACAGACGAAGCTACGGAGTGCCACTGTTCTCGATTCTGTTACAATGGAACAAACTTTTACCTTAGGTGGTTGACTAAATGATCGGTATCCTTTTTCCTTGTGTTTCATTTGCTCACCATCAACTACAACACGTGGACAAGTTTACGATACCTAGGATACCTTACACTGTGTTGTAGTACAGGAGAGTCAAAGATAGTTTGGTTCTATGTTTTTAATCACATTCTGTTTATGTGAATGGTAGCTTATGATACGTTTCCGAAATGGGCTAGAGGAGAGGAAGCGGATTACCGAATAAAAAATACAGCCTACCATTTAAGAAAGACGTACTTTTCTACATGTCTCTGTAACGAGTGAGAATACTGAAGAGGCAGTCATTCTGATCAATGTTACCCAGGTGTCTAAACAGCAATTTCTTCACACATTTTTATTGTGTCTTTGGGAGTTCAAAGTAAACGAACGCCCCGTATAATCATTTCCATTTTGTAATAGTGTATATAGCTATGTATAATCACAGGAAACGCTCTAAGAATATATACATCGTTACACTTGCAACTAACTACGACATAATTTCAACACTGATCGCTCACTGGTCGACATGTCTGAATAATAAAAGCCTCAGAAATATGTGTAAACATACACGGGATTGCCAAAGTGTGCTCTGATGATGAAATACCGAAAAGATACAGAAATGATTAATCATTTTAATAAGAACTTTGTAACCATATAAGTAAATATAAATATAATGTTGCTAGAAATGTAATGAACACTGAGTATTTATATATAAACCATGCTAGCCTTGTATTAACAATTAACACTGGTATAAATATCACACATTTAGAAACATGAAACAGGTTGTTTCGCATGATATTGTTACCTTACTGGTTCTACAGTGAAATATTATGGGAGTCTCTTGATGGAAAATAGTTTATGGCCAACTTATAATAGTTACCCGTTTATTCCTTGAGGTTAACTTTCAAAATTGTTAGCGACTTCATACCATTTTAATTGTTAGCAATAGAGTGTTTCATGTAGTACTACATACGCTTGATTTCTGGTGAAAATTTGATGAAATCTTCAAACACGTAAGGATATTTGTAGCCTTGTCTGCCAGTCTAATTCAGTAAAGATCGAGCCGAGGTATCGATATAGCGGCACTCCCTTGAGTTAATCACAATGGTTTTTGCGATTCTAGAAACCTTATAAAGGTAATTAGTTTCTTATAACCTCTCCAGGCTACCAATCTAATGAGATATGAATATGACGAAAGTAGACACTTATGACAGATTCTTGCGATTTCATTCCGACAATATTGTTGATCTGGCATTTATTCAGCTCCAGAACCACACAATTGTCTTCAGATGCTAAAGAAAGATACTAACATAGTAGTATAGTTGCCTGAGAAGAGAAGCAAAGGGTGTGATCATGCACTACTGGCCATTAAAATTGCTACACCAAGAAGAAACGCAGATGATAAACGGGTATTCACTGGAGAAATATATTATTGCTAGAACTGACATGCGATTCCATTTTCACGCCATTTTGAGTGCATAGATCCTGAGAAATCGTTACCCAGAACAACTACCTCTGGCCATAATAACGGCCTTGATACGCCAGATCATTGAGTCAAACAGAGCTTGGATGACGTGTGCATGTACAGCTGCCCATGTAGCTTCAACACCAGTTCATCAAAAGTAGTGACTGGCCTACTGTGATGAGCCACCATTGACCAGACGTTTTCAGTTAGATCTGGAGAATGTGCTGGACAGAGCAGCAGTCGAACATTTTCTGTATCCAGAAAGGCCCGTACACGACCTGCAACATGCGGTCGTGCATTATCCTGCTGAAATGTAGGGTTTCGCAGGGATCGAATGAAGCGTAGAGCCACGGGTCGTAACACATCTGAAATGTAACGTCCACGGTTCAAAGTGCCGTCAATGCGAACAAGAAGTGACCGAGACGTGTAACCAATGGCACCCCATACCATCACGCTGGGTGATACGCCAGTATGGCGATGACGAATACACTCTTCCAATGTGCGTTCACCGCGATAAACACGGATGCGACCATCATAATGCTGTAAACAGAACCTGGAGTCATCCGAAAAAATGACGTTTTGCCATTCATGCAACCAGGTTCGTCGTTGAGTACACCATCGCAGGCGCTCCTGTCTGTGATGCAGCGTCAAGGGTAACTGCAGCCATGGTCTCCGAGCTGATAGTCTATGCTGCTGCAAACGTCGTCGAATCTGTTCGTGCAGATGGTTGTTGTCTTGCAAACGTCCCCATATGTTGACTCAGGGATCGAGACGTGGTTGCACGATGCGATACAGCCATGCGGATAAGATGCCTGTCATCTCGACTGCTAGTGATACAAGACCGTAGGGATCGAGCACGGCGTTCCGTATTACCCTCCTGAACCCACCGATTCCATATTCTCCTAACAGTCATTAGATCTCGATCAACGCGAGCAACAATGTCGCGATACGATAAAAAGCAATCGCAATGGGCTACAATCTGACCTTTATCAAAGTCGGGAACGTAATGGTACGCATTTCTCCTCCTTACACGAGGCATCACAACAACGTTTCACCAGGCAACGCCGGCCAACTGCTGTTTGTGTATGAGAAATCGGCTGGAAACTTTCCTCATGTCAGCACGTTGTAGGTGTCGTCACCGGCGCCAACCTTGCGTGAATCCTGTGAAAAGCTAATCATTTGCATATCACAGCATCTTCTTCCTGTCGGATATATTTCGCGTCTGTAGCACGTCATCTTCGTGTTGTAGCAATTTTAATGGCCACTAGTGTAAATAGAGGCTCAACAGTGCAGCCAAAAGCAATGGGACAAAATTGAAATACATTCTGCAGCGTAATTAAAGGGTGACTTTTTACGAAACCCCGTAATTGTCTTCCATTACGATGCACGAGTTTGAAAATTAACTCAAACATACCTACATCCTTCCTGTATAATGGTGCAAAAGCGTGGCGTCCCGTGACGTCACCATCGGGCTCTGCAACTCTCCAAACAGCATGGTGTAGACACATGCAAAAATGAAAAGGAAAAAAACAGAAAAGGCCACTGCTCAGAAGCTCATGTGGTGGGTAAGGTGGGTTAAGGATGTCACGTTGACACCAAATTTCACCACAATTCCTACAGCCCCATTGTGGACATATCATATAATGGGAAGGTCAGACACTCGCTCTTAGCCGTATTTCACCACTTCCTTTCGATGCTGCTGCGCTCGGGACCAGAACCCCAACACCTAGCGCTGTTTTCTTATGGGTAGCTGAGAACAGCATTTCAGACACACCGCGGCTCAGTAGCGACACTATACTTCGGGAGGTGGCATAGATGGCATCAAGGAAAACAACCCTTCCCTTGAGCCGGCCGCTGTGGCGGAACGGTTCTAGGCGCTTCAGTCTGGAACCGCACGACCGCTACGGTCGTAGGTTCGAATCCTGCCTCGGGCTTGGATGTGTGTCATGTCCTTAGGTTAGTTAGGTTTCAGTAGTTCTAAGTTCTGGGGGACTAATGACTTCAAATGTTAAGTCCGATAGTGCTCAGAGCCATTTGAACCATTTGAACCTTTCCTTCATGCATGCATTTTGCGGTCTAAAATGACAGTGGGCAGTGTAATGAAACGGGATGACTTTTTTGGCTACGATTGGCACTGCTGATTTCTAAAGAAATCGCAGGCCAGCAACGCTATTGTGCGTGATCTGGCCTATGATTTCCTTAGACAAGGGTTGAATAGTTCAGAGTGTGTCAGCAGTGTCAAATGTTGCCAAGAACGTCACCCTGTTTTCATTACACTGTCAGCTGTCATTATCGGCCGAAAACGCGTGGAAATCAACTGCCGAAGGGAGGGGGTAGTTTCATTGACGCCCTTTCTGCCATCCCTTGAGGAATTTCTCTGTCGATGCTGAGCTGCAGTGTCTCAAACGGTTTCCACAGCTATCCATAAAACAACCGCGTTGTGCGTCGTGGGTCTGACCCCCATCGTAGAGGCGTCGAAAGAAGCGGTGAAATGCAGGTAAGAGGGGCTGTGACGACTTTCCCATAGTATAACATGTCCTCGGTGTCGTTGAGTAGAGCTATGGAGAAATTTTGTGCCAACGGGACATTATTAGCCCACCATACATCTCACATAAGCTTCTAAGCTCTGGCCTTTGTTTCGCATGTGTGAATACCCGTGTCGCATGTGTGAATACCTGTGTTCCACCTCTGTTAAACGATTTACTAATAAGTTTCGCCTGCTTTCACATGGCGTAACAGTAGAGGCAGACAAATGGGCTGCAACAATTTCGTCCCCGTCTGGGTGGTGGACGGGGGGGGGGGGGGGGGGGGGGGGAGGAGCACACGTCAGGAAGTGCATCCAGCCACCCACAATCACTAACAATGTAACATTGTCAAACCAAGATTAATAAGGCAAACCAGTGAATAAACGTGATAAAAAAGCAAGATCACGACTACCCGGTTTCCTGATAGTCTGTGCAAAGTTCGTGGATTTTTGAAAAAATAAAAACAAAGGCAGAAGTATGCTAAATCTGACACACGGTTTACCATGTGTGATGAAACTGGTCACTGATACTTTGTATTCTCTATTAAACAACACAGTGCTTGCATTCGTAACAACACGATCCAGTATCAAAATCTTACATTGATAACTATAATACGGGTACTTTTTTGCGTAGCATTCATATATTCATCAACAGAAAATTAACGTATACAAATTATTATCACACAAATGATGTATTTCAAAGTTCCCGTGCACATTTTGTGCCTATTTGTGTAAATGGTTAAATTGGCAGTTATTGTTAGGATAATAATTACAAAGATTAACTTTTGCTATTGAAAAGTATGGAAATATTAAATTATAAATGAGTTGCAAGTGAAATATTTTCTCTTAAAACGATAACATTAAAGTTATAGGAATAGATTTACAACACAATATTGGTGATGTTATGTTCTTGGCCGGAAAAGTATTATTATGCTAGACAAGTTCTTGTAAAAAGTCATTAATAAACATGGAAAGTTCATATCTAAGCCTCCATCGTTTCACTGAAAAAACGTACAAAGTAATTCAAAAACTAAGGTATAATTTTGCATTCGGGGGCATCGCAGACTTCAGAAGAATACTATGTGAACAATGACATCAAGATGGAATGGACAGCGAGCAGATGTTAAGTAAGACAGAGCTATTTTCACGAACGTCAATTTCTAATTTATGGGCATTCTAATCACTTGCTATTATTTGTTGTGAAGATTTGTCTAAATATACAGAAAACAAAATCACAGAGCAAATTTTTGGGGCTTCACTAACTCGTAATCTTCGACTTAATAAAATAATAAGTAGGTTAAAGATCATTAGCCGTAGCCACGCCTTCGCTGAAAGTGGCGTTTAAAGTTATGATAGTGATCAATTTCGTACTGTTGCTCCTATGGCCGACCTTATTACAAAAATTTCCAGTTCCGAAAAGGTAATGAGGAAATCATCCACGACTCGTTCAACAGCGTTGTCTACGATTTGGGATTCGAGCAGGTAGGGGTGACATCGATATAGTGAAAAAAGTGAGTTAGCTAGAGGAAGACAGCGAAGACGAGACGGTGGAGGTACTGAAATTTACACACCTGTACTGAAATGCACTGAGTTGTTATTAAGCTATGCAGTGCAAGATTAATATGACTGTACGGGTGTTTTGGCTGTACACTAAATAAAGCTGTTATCAGGGAAGAAGTGGACTGCTGTTTTCCTAAGGTGAACTGAAGGCAAGTGATACAAAGTATAGTGTGTCGTAAGTGTAATTTTGCAAGTAGGATTCAGTTTACGGAGAGTAATGGATAATTACTGCAATGGGCTTTCAAATGTGACTTCTGGCGTGTTTCGCAAACACAACAAATCGCAGTTTTCCATGTGGAATTATCCGTGTTTTTAGTTTATCAACCGAGTCGCCAGACCACATTAAACTATTTAATCGGGAGCTTGCTGTACATTTAATTTTCCCGAATACGTGACAGATAACCGGTGTAAGTGTATCAATAGATTCTTATGTTAATTGCATGAAGTTATAAGAATACAGGCTTTCAGACGTCCTTCCTTTTAAATGATCGAAACTCGAGAGACAAATTGACACAATATTGAAGTTTCCTGAGATATACTTAGAGGTAGTGCGTTTGAACTAAATTTGGAAACTTTTTCAAACGTTACAAGTTGTACAAGATTCCTGCAGTCATACTGATTTTATTCACAACCTGTACAAAGCAAGCAGTATATGTCAAACTCTCGATGTGCAATTTTTGGTACATATTGTATCTCTGACCATATAGGAAGGAGTAAAAAATATTATTTGGTATTCTAGAGAGTAAGTTATTGTTATTGTGAAGGGCTTAGAAATTACTTTAAATATTCTACAGTTTCTGAACAATTTCGTGCCGTTTCTAGTCAGAACTATGTTCCACTTTCCCCTCATCTGTTGCGTAGTTAAGCTGAAATAACGTACTGCATGTACTCAATAGACTGCGGTAAAGCTAAGAGCTAGCCAGAGCAACATCAACTCCTTGCCTGCATACTGCATAGCATGATCACTTAGGTTAAATAATCTGAATACTGAGTGAGCAAAAGCCCGCATGTTAGGACGTAGAGCATGGGCACTACAGTTAAAAGATGACAGATACTAATGGCAGTTATTATTAAATATTCAGAGTAATTTAATTTGAACACAAAAAGTCTTGGGTCACGTCGTCCATAAACAGCCCCTTTCAACCTACCCCAGGCATGTTCGATAGGGTTCATGTCTGGAGAAGATGTTGTACACTCTTGTCGAGCGATGTCGTTGTCCTGAAGGAAGTCATTCACATGATGTTCACGAAGGGAGCGCGAATTGTCGATCATGAAGACGAATGCTTTGCCAATATGCTGCCGATATGTGTGCACTGTCGGTAGGAGGATGGTATTCACGTATCGTACAGCCTTTACGGCACTTCCCATAAACAACAGCGGCATACATCGGCCCCAATTAATGTCACCCCTAAAGAGCAGGAACCCCTACCTTGCTGCACCCGCTGGAAGTGTGTTTAAGGGGATCAGCCTGACCGGATAGCCTCTAAACACGTCTCCGACGATTGTCTGGTTGAAGGCACATACGACACTCTTCGGTGAAGCGAACGTGATGCAAATCCTGAGCGGTCCGTTCGGCATGTTGTTGGGCCCATCTGTACCGCACTGCATGGTGTCGTGGTTGCAAAGATGGACCTCGACATGGACGTCGGGTGTGAACTTGCGCATCATTCAGTTTATTGTGCACAGTTTGAGTCGTAACCCGACGTCCTGAGGCTGCACGAAAAGCGTTATTCAACACTGTGTCGTTGCTGTCAGGGTAGGTAGCGGTGTTCTACTGCAACAGTAGCCTTTGGGAGGCCTGAGCGAGGTATGTCATCTACAGTTCCTCTCTCTGTCTGTATCTCTTCCATGTTCGAACATCATTGCGTTGGTTCACGCCTGGACACTTCTCTTGTCGAGAGACCTTCTTGGCAAAAAGTAACAATGCGGACGCTATCGAAACGCGGTATTGATCGTCTAGGCATGGTTGAACTACAGACAACGCGAACCGTGTACCTCCTTCCTGGTGGAATGACTGAAACTGATCGGCTGTCGGACCCCCTCCGTCTAATAGGCGCTGTTCATGCTTGGTTGTTTACATCTTTGGATAGGTTTAGCGACATATCTGAACAGTCAAAGGAACTATGTCTGTGATACAATATCCACAGTCAAAGTCTGCATTAGGGGCATCTTGGAACTGGGGTGATGAAAAACTTCTTTTGACGTGGTATACAGGAGTTCAGTTTATAAGACACTTTATACGAACATGCTGTCATAAATCGAAAAAATATTTGATAACATACAAATTGTATAGTGAAGGAAAAAGTGATCTATCTCTCCCGGATCTATCCTGGACTTGACCTACCCTAACGAAGTTTGGGACTCTTTTCCTCGCCGAAATGATACTTATATCAAGTTTAGAAGCGGTGATACGCAATATTGTGGTATTCTCCTTGATGGAGTGGACTGATGGGAGGGGGGAGTGATTAATTTCTAGACCAGTATGGTTATGTGTACATTAGTTGGCATGTTTCGTCTGATTCTTTAACAGGTTTCAGCCGAGTATATTAAGCAAACTATTAAATTTTTTTAGGTAAACATGTTTTTAGTTTAAATGTATGTATATCACAAAGATATTAAGTACTACAAAGAAAGATAGATTTAAAAGTTGTCTTTCTTACGGAGATTTTGAGAATAAAACCGTCCAGCAGATCGCTTGATAATTTGCTTCATTTATAACGTCGTTTCGGCTGCTGTTATCATCAGACATTAATTAAGATTAAAATAATGCAACAATGAAAAGTGCTTTAACACATTATCAGATTTTACAGATTGATTTATTAGGAAAGCCCAGATCATCTCTGTGTGATACGAGGTTTTGTTTCTCTGAAATGCAGTAAACATATATCTGTTAGCAACTGTATTTTGACTGTGGTTCTCTGTTTGTTTAATTAAGATAACAATTAGTTCAGTGTGACATTAATTTGACAGTTTTTGATCTACAATGTCGTGTATATACGTTTAGTGCAAACAGATCTGTAGTGAAAGTGAAAGATATAAACATTAATATCATACAGCAGCGAGACTGGATATTTCTTGGAGATATGTCACTTGCTGACTTATACTACGTCCCAGGCCCTATGGAACATAAACTTTATTGATTGACGCCGAATACTGGTTTAGAAGCTGAAGTTTTGTTATGCGCCTTTCAAAAAATTTTAACCTTCCTGGTTTCCCTCTTTTGTAGCCTGATAATATATAAAAACATGTTTTCTTCATTATAAATCTCATGAGGACGGTAGCCGAAACGACGTTACTGGTAAAGCAATACATTAAACGATGAATACCGTTTTATTTGCAAAATATTCACAATGATAGCAGACTATTTATGGAAACATATTTCCTCTATTAATTACTCACGGAGGTTTTTTACTGCCAGCTTGTGTACGATCACTCACCTTGGCACGGGAAGCCTCCACGTGTGATTTGTAGCAGAATTCGAGCAGGGCTACAGCCATCGCGAGCAGCAATCCACTGACCAAGATGTAGAAGATGCCGGCAACGTTACTCAAGGAAAGCTCACTGCGGGACGTGTCCTGCAGACAGACAGCAGTTGTTATGGCATTCGCGGTTTAGTACGCAAAATACCGACCTTCTCTCAATATTTATTTTGTGATATATGTTCGTCAGGCGTAGTCGCAGAATATAACACATAATTTTAAGGAGAATGGAAGACATCCTTGGACGACACACAGCTGTAAAAAGTGATACATTGCTATACTGGAAACATACATGTGATACATTGGTATACTGGAAAATTACATGTAAAAGAACAATCTTCCCCTACTTGTTAACTATAAAGTAGGTTTATAAAATTGGGACTTAACATTTATCTATAGGGTAAGTCTGGTCTCCACTAAACAAATTTCGTATGTCATTCAGGGATATTTTCTAAGTATTTTGGCATATGTAATCCGAGCTCTCCAGTGATTTGTTAAAGAGCATTAGTGTATTTTTTTATATATTCTTCACAACACAGCCTATTATCTAAGAAGCTAAAAGATACCATTGAGTTCATTCAACTACGCTTAAAAATCTAGGTTTTTTTATTTTACAAGCTAGCAGTTTTGAAACAGTAATTTGTGCATGTAATAGGATTTTTGGCTGGATTTAGATGTCGCTTTGCCACCTCTCAGACATTTCACGTTATTCGACAGAATATCAGACAATTATGTTCCTGTGTACTGAATTCCTTTCGGAGCCACTGACAGCTTCAATAATGAGTGATAAAGTTCAGTTTTCCTCTAATGTTGTAGATATGAAGATCACTGTTCCTGTCAAATTGTGTTGGATTGTTTATGAAAAATGTAATTTGCAAGTATATGTATTGTAGTGGTGTAGCGAAATGGCTAACTCCTTGAAGATGCAGTTGCATGACGACTGCGAGAGAATAGCAAATATTATTCATACTGTTCGCTGTTGTGCAATCAGTATTTTCTTTACAAGTGGTGAATTACCTCAAAAAATACATAACGCTGTAGAAACAGACAAAATATGTCAGGAGGTTGATTCGTTTATTTTGGAGGCTAACAATTATACGAAGAGCAGAAGTAACTGAACTCAATTGTTTGAGAAGCTCTGTAATATGTTTATTTTAGTTCAAGCTTTCATCATTACGTACAACGAAAAATTTGGAAAATTCTACCCTATTTACGGACTCCCGTTCATGTGCTACATCAATTATTGGTATGACTCTGTTTGTGGTACAAACCTGAAAGTAGTGCGTGCTTTTGAAATTCAGGGACAGTCCATTTTCAGAGAACCTTCTGACAATTCTTTGAAAAAATTCATTTACAGACTTGTCTGTTACTTTCACTCTAGTGAGAGTTCTTATTATGCAAGAATATTCTGAACAAATTACTTTTTCTGCTGACTGAATGTTGAGTAGAAAGGTGTTCTAACATTCAAGGGATAGAAGTGGACCCCAAACTGAACCTTATGGCACTGTCTTCGTGATTTCTCCCCGTCACTAAAAACTTCTACCCTTCCAAAATTGTCAGAATAATTCAGCACAACTTCCTGCTTTCTGTTTCTCAAGTACTATTCGAATCAGTTATGCATAGAGCTGTCAGTTCCATAAATCTTGCGTTTTTCTAAGAGTGTTACATGATTTAAACAACCAAAGTCTGGGAAAACTCACAAAGAATACCAGCTGGAGTTATTTTATTATTTAAAGCTCGTAACATTTCGTAACAGAGTGAATAAATATCGCTCTCATTCAAGCAACGGTTCTGGAATCCAAATTGTGATACGCTAAGAAAATTGTTTCTACTTAAATTGGGAACAATAGGTCTTTTACTTTCTTGTTATTTCCGTGAAAAAGGATTCTTGTATACTCTTGACATACAAGTTACGATCTGTTGTAATAAGATGCGTCTAATAAGTCGCATTGCTCCGACTCCACACTCACTCCTTTTTCGCATCTTGCACAGACGTTGATGTAATTGATTTTCAGAATTCCATCGCCCTCGATTGCTGTGTGACTCCATGCACGCAATGAGCATTTCAGGTCAACCACTCCATTGCTCACAGACTGCAACGTCGGTAACACCATTTGCACCGTACGTGAAAAATAACTTATCGGCTACATCACCAAATTGTCTAGCTATTGTCTCAGTCTGTACTTGTATGTTGAGTATCCAGTACGAATCGTGCAAAGTAGTATTTCTGATATTCCCAGATATCAAAGGTTCAATGGAATATGTCTCCGTTTAATGGAAATAAGATGACCATTATTAATAGCCTCACTGAAAATACAAAAATTAATTGAAAAGCTATGGTCTGTGTCAATGAATACCGTTTTTGCATGGGACAGTTACTTGCAACAAGAGGAGTATCAAGAAAAGCGGAGATAATGATTTCTCAGATTTATTCTTCGAAACGATTTTCCTTTTAACATCTGAAGAGAAGTAACGGTCACAGAAGCTGCAAGCATAAATATTCAAATGTGTTTTATACTTCAGTTGTCCTGCGTACTCAATACATAAAAAAATTGCATATAACATAACTGAAAAACACGATATGAAGTTATTAGTATTAAGACAAACTTTAAACCCTATTTCATCCTTTCTTCTGCTTTGATATCATTTCTTCTCTACGAATCTGCAGCATGATATCTTGTAATCATTGCATTCATTGTCTACATTTATGTTTCTTCTGTCTATTGCTTCATCCAGTGCCACATTAATCATCCTACATCTCTATGTACATTCGTACTCTGGAAACCATAGTGATGGCGTGGGTGAATCCTCACTGTACCACGTATCCATAAGATAGAGCTTCTTCCTGTTACCTTCATGTATGGAACGAGGGAACAATGAAATCTAAAATGCCTCTGTTCACGCCGTAGTAAGTCTCATCTTGTCATCGGGAGCGATACATAGACGATTGTACCAAATCCCTAAATTCGTTCACTCAAAGATCGTTCTTGAATCATTGTAAGTAGATAATCCCTGGACAGTTTGCGTCTGTATTCAGGTGTCTGCCAGTTCAGTTACTTCAGCATCTCCGTGATATGCTCCAATGGGACAAACAAACCTATTATCATTCGTACTGCCCTCCTTTCTGTAGTTTCAACACCACTTATTAGTCGTATTTGGTACAGTTCTCACACACTTAAGCAGTATTCTAGAATGGATCGCACGAGTGTTTGTAAGCAACCTCCTTTGCAGACTGATGGAATTTCTATAGTATTTTACTAATAAG
Source organism: Schistocerca americana (assembly GCF_021461395.2). NCBI lineage: Eukaryota > Metazoa > Arthropoda > Insecta > Orthoptera > Acrididae > Schistocerca > Schistocerca americana. The sequence continues at coordinate 526,924,710 of NC_060122.1, forward strand.
AACGAGGTCTTTCACGTGATCGTTCAGCTTCATATCACAACAAACTGTTACAATCAGGTATTTGTATGAGTTGACGGATTTCAGTTGTCACTCATTGATATTATAGTTATAGGACAGTGTGTGCTTTGGCTTCCTGAAATGCACACATTTATATATCTGAAGGTTCAAATTAAGTCGCCAGCCTTTGCACCACTTTCAAATCTTATCAAGATCCGAGGGAATATATATGGAGCTTTTTCTGACGGTACTTCATTACAGATTACCGCATCGCCTGTGAAAATTCTGTGCGTACTATCGAAATTGGTTACAAGTTATTAACATAAAGCAATAACAGTAAGGGTCCCACCACACTTCATGAGGCACACATCACGTTATTTCAATATCTGTCGATGACTTTCAATCCTAGATAATGTGCCGTGTCCCCCCTAACAATAAATCCTGAATCCAGTCAGAAATTTCACTATCGAAAATTATCACAGGTGTAGTACTGATTTAGATGATTTTCACTAGTTAAGAAATACTATATCTACCTGATTTCCTTGATTTATAGCTTTCACAGTGTCATACGAGAAAAGTTCGAGTTGGGCTACTCATGATTGCTGTTTTCATAATCCTTGCTAGTTAGTATAAAAGATTTCATTCTGTTTGAGATATCTTATCACCTTTGAAGTGAGTATAAGTTACATTATTTCATAACAAATGAATGTCAAGGATACAAGCGTCAGTTTTGAGGAACACTTCTGCTACCCTTCTTGTAGACGGGACAGACTGTTGCGGTCTGTGATTTTTTCCAACAACTGGACAGGGTGTTTTTGATTGAAGGATCTAGGGTATAATGTGGTTAAAAGAGAGGGTAACTCAGCCACAAATTCGATACACAATCTGACAGAGATTCCATCGGATCCAGGAGTTTTGTTCAATTTTGGTGACTTTCACAGTTTATAAATATCAGTGACAATCTCTTTCACATTTTCTGTGATGCGAGAACTGAACTGGGGCAATACTCCTGGTTTTTATTTTGTGAAGGAGCATTTGAAAACGTGGCTCAGCATTTCTGTTTTTGCTGTGTTTTCACCCGTGGTCTAGGGGTAGCGTCTTTGATCAGTAATCAAAACGTTCTAGATCCCGACCCATGTCACAGTTTACATTTTGAGTGTAAGTCATCAGCAACGGCGGCCAAAGACTTCTAGCAGAACAAGTCACCCTCGTCCTGCCAACGGCCTTGTCAAAGAGGGAGGAGGAGAGGACAGAGGTTCAGGGCACTCACTTGCCCTTGGGATCGGACACTGCTCCTAAAGGCGGAAGAGTCAGCAGTGATCTACGGCATGAGAATGCAGAAGGTAATTGAAGCCACTGCATTAAAAACACGTCATGGCCTGTAATTAAAAAAGTGTCATGTTGATCTCTCCAGTGGCAAAAGATTCCGGGCTAGTTCCCCGTTCGCATCTCTGGGAATAGACTGCAGAGGAGGAGGAGTATATTGGTGTTTAACGGCCCCTTCGACGACGAGATCATTCGGGACGGAGCACAAGGATGAGGAAGGAAATCGGCCACGCCCTTTCAAAGGAACCATCCCGCCATTTGCCTCAAGAGGTTTAAGGAAATCACGGAAAACCTAAATCAGGACGCCTGCATGCGGGTTTGATCCGTCGTCCTCCCGAATGCGAGTCCAGTTGCTAACCACTGCTCCGCTTCGCTCGGTACTGCCAAGAGAGAGGAGAGCATGAGGAAAAGATTTAATAACCAACGAAAGGATAACTTTCTGTGAATCAGGACGTGGCATGTCAGAAGCTTGAACGTGGTAGCGAAGCTAGAAAATATGACTAGAGAAACGTGAAGGTTCAGTCTAAATGTAATGGGGATCAGTGAAGTAAAATGGAAACAGGACAGCAACTACTGGTCAGACGAGTATAGAGGAATATCAGTAGTAGCAGAAAATGGTATAACGGGAGTAGGATTTGTTATGAATAGGAAGATAGCGCAAAGAGTGAGTTATGTGAAAAGTTCAATGACATATTACTCTCATTAGAATCGACAGAAAACGAACACTGACAACGATAATTGAAGTGTACATGCGTACATCGCAAGCTGAAGATCAAGATATAGAGAAAATATGTGAGGATACTGAACGGGTAATTTAGTATGTAAATGGATATAAAAAGTTTAATAGTCATGGGGGACTGGAATTCGGCTGTAGGGGAAGGGGCAAAAGGAAGGGTTACGGGAAAATATGGGCTTGGTCCTAGGAATGAAAGAGGTGAAAGACTAACAGAGCTCTGCAACAATTTTCAGATAGTAATAGCATATACTGTGCTCAAGAATCACAAGAGGAGGAGGTATACTCGTAAAAGGCCGGGAGATACGGGAAGATTTAAGTTAAATCATGGTCAGGCAAAGATTCCGAAATCAGATAATGGATTGTAAGGCGTACCCAGAAACAGACATAGAATCAGATCACAATTCAGTAGTGATGAAGAGGAGGCTGAAGTCTCTTAGACTACACAGAAAGAATCAGTAAGTAGAGAAATGTAATATGGAAGTACTAAGGAATGAAGAGATACGCTTGATACTCTCTAAGGTGATAGATACTGAGATAAGGACTAACTCAAATGGCGGTTCAGCTGATGCTGAATGGGCATCTGCAAGAAGGGCAGTCACAGAAGTGGGAAGAAGAAACATAGGTACCGCGATTGCAACAACAACAAAATCATGGGTAACAGAAGTAAATGAAGTAAATAGGAAGTACAGAGAGAGAATGCAAAATGGCGGTATGAAAAATGTGAAAAAATCGAGAAAGAAACGATTGTCGGAAGAAGTGCTCTGCATACAGAAAAGTCAAAACCATCTTTGGTGAAATTGAAAGCAAGAGTTGTAACATTAACAGCTGAATGGTAACCCCACTGTCAAATGCTTAGGAGAGAACGGATAGGTGGAAACAGTACAGTGAAGATTCTGTAGAGGAACACAGGTCTCACGACGTGATAGAGGAATAAGCACGAGTCAATGTAGAAGAGACAGGGGATCCAGTATTACAATCTTAACTTAAAAGAGCTTCGGAAATTCAAGATGAAATAAGGCAGAAGGGATAGATAACATTCCTTCAGGATTTCTAACATCATTAGGGGAAGTAGCAACAAAACGACTGTAGACAATGGTGGGTAGAATGTATGAATCTGGCAATATACCATACGACTTTTGGAAAATAGGAAGAGCTATGCGAAGGTAGAAAGAGCTGAATAGTGCGAGTATTACCACACAATCAGATAGAAAGAGCTGAATAGTGCGAGTATTATCGCACAGTCAGCTTAACGGCTCATGCATCCATGTTGCTGACGAGAATATTATACAGAAGAATGAAAAAGAAAATTGAGTGTTAGTTAAATGATGATCTGTTTGTCTTCAGGAAAGATAAAGGCATCAGAGAGGCAATTCTGAGGTTGCTGTTAATAATGGAAGCAAGGCTGAAAAAAATCAAGACACAGACATAGAATTTGTCGATCTGGAAACAGAGTGCGATACTGTCAAAGAGTGAACAATTAGAGTGGGAGACTAAGAACGAAGGGCATGGAATAAAAAGGATGTATGTGAGGGATGTTATCTTTTGCCACTACTGTTCAATCTATACATCGAAGGAGCAATGAAGGAAATAAAAATGTTTCAACAGTGCAATTAAAACTCAAGGTGGAAGGATTTCAATGATAAAGTTCACTGATTACATTGCTATCCTCAGTGAAAGTGAAGAAGATTTACAGGATCTTATGAATGGAATAAACAGTCTAATGAGTAGAGAATATTGATTGAGAGTTAATGAAGCAATAGGAAATTAATGAGATGCATTAGAAATAAGAACAGTGAGAAACTTAACATCAGAACTGGGGATCACGAAGTAGACAAAGTTAAGAAATTCTGCTGCCTAGGTATCAAAACAACCCATGACGGATGGAGCAATGAGGACATAAAAAGCACATTAGCACACGCAAACCCTTCATTCCTGCCCAAGAGATGTCTACTGGTCAAACTTAGATGTTAATTTGAGTAGGAAATTTCTGAGAATGTTCTTTTGGAGCGCAGCATTGTATGGCAGTGAGACATGGCCTGTAGGAAAACCGGAACAGATGAGAATAAACTGATCATTCGAACATTATGACCACAGACCTACTTTCGATATAAACATTCACGATGGCATCCATGGGTCCAGTGGAGCTCGTGAAGGGCACCATGACGGTCAAAGAGTATCCAGACAACGTAAACCCATTCATGACGACCATCTTTCCCGACGACAGTGGCATTTTTCAGCAAGATAACGCGCAATGTCATGGGTCCATGAATGTGACGGAGTGGTTCCAGGAACACAGTGACGTGTTCCAATTGATGTGCTGGCCTCTTAACTCATCAGATATGAACTTAATCGAACACATCTGGGATGTAATTGAATCTGGAGACAGAACTCATTGCCCCCCTCCCTGGAATTTACAGGGAAAAATGTGGTGCCATCACCCTCCACCTCCATGCTCCCTGCCACGACGTGTCACCGCTGTTATATGTGCCGAAGGTGGACGTACCGGCTGTTAGGTATGTGGAGATAATTTTCTGGCTGATTACTGTAGAAGTAATTCAGATGTAGTGCTATCGAAGAATGTTGAAAATTATTTAAACTGATAATGATTCTCCACAGAATCGGCGAGGGAAAGAATATATGGAAAACACAGAAAAGAAGAAGGGATAGTATGATATTACATTCGTTAAGACGTCACGGAATACCTTCCACATACTAGAGATAGCTGTAGTTGATAAAAGTTGTAAAAGGAGACAGAGATTGGAATACATCCATCAAATAACTGAACACTTAGGTTGCAGTGCTACACTGAGATAAAGATATTGGCAGAGGAGAACAATGTGTGCTGGGCTGTATGAAACGTGTTGGAAGACTGATTGCTCAAAAAAAAACAAATTCTGCTCCTGTCCCGTTCGTAAGTTTCTTAGACACTAAGTTTGGTGCGACTAAAAGACTTCACTTAACGACTGCAGTTTATTTGGGTTTTGTGTGAGGTATTTAGGTAATATTCTGCTACGGTAGTCGTTGAAAACCTGATATCCACAAGAGTTTCACTCAGCTTGTCTCAGTCTATAGTTCTGAACTTTTGTCTGCACATATTATGTAGAAGCAGTTTTAGAAGATTCTTTACTGTGTCTGTATACCACGGAGGATCACGTCTACCAGTACGTTCAAATAGGTAGATACCCATCAGGTGCACGGTCAAATATCCTTTTAAACTTCAGTCACTTTTCTTCGACATGTTCCTGCTCAGAGCTAAATGTTTCAGTATCCTCACTGAGATGTAATACTACTGGCTCTTTGCTGAACATATAAAAGCTTCTAATTGTTTTAATGCCCTTTGTTCATTGGTAAACATTGTTGTTACAACTGCCTTATGATCAGTGATAAAAATTTTTTATGTTGACATCCTCAAAGAGGTGAAGTCTATTTGTTGTCATTATATCCAATATATTTCCATGATGAATGTGCTTTCTAGCTATATATTGTAGGTAGTTCTCAGAGAAGGCTTTTAGTAATGTTTCGCAGTACATCTTGACACACCCTCCACCTACGAAACTGTAATTTTCCCAACTGATGGTTCGGCGATTAAAGTCTCCTCCAATGATGAGAGTGTGATTGAGGGACGTACGTACTTGTGAACTTAGGTTCTCTGTAAAGATTTTGGTAGCATCTGGAGGTGAGTCTTGTTGGTAGAAGAAGGATTTGATTATACGTTTATGCCAACCCTTCGTTTTCTTGCCCAAAGAATCTTATATATAGCGTAATTTCTCCCTCGATGGACTTCAGTTTCTTGTCTACTGCTGCGAATAAACTACCTCCGTTACCCATCAAAATACTCTTTGACTACAGACTTTAATTTCCTCAAAAAAGTCATTGCTGACAGTTTTGGGTTTTAACCAGCATGCAGTATGGAGTATTCATATGGAATAATTTTTTGGGACAACACAGTACTTAGAACGAAAATAATGACTGCTCACTATCGAGCAGTAACTATAGTTAGTGATGTTCACCCACGGTCGTCATGTAGATATTTCTTCAAGAAGTTAGGCATTTTAACTGCCCTATCATAATTTATATGTTCGCTAATTAAATTCGTTATAAACAATCAACCACAATTTGAGAGGAATAATGATGTCCATACCCACAACACTAAATGAAAAACCATCATTATTTCCCATTACTGAAGCTGTCAGTGCGTCAGGAACTGCAACAACAAAATTGTTTGATATTTTGTCAAATAACATAAAACGTCTGACGGGTGGTGTCGCAAGTTTTAGATCCAATCTAAAATCATTTCTCCGGGACAGTTGCTTCAGTTAAATAAACAGCGTTCTATTTTAAAACCGGAAACATGTAAAAAGGTTAGAGTCTAGGTGTAGTTCAATGAGGATTAAAAAAGTAATATCTTAATTCATGTTAACACTAACCATGTAAACATATCCAGTAAACTAACTCGCTCCACATCATTTCGATCAGGGAACTGTTAAAATCAACGTGTAGTTACGTAAATAATGAACAGAAATTACTCCCGAGAGTTTTCTTTTATTAGACGTTCTCGAGGTATTTGAGCTGTAATATTCCACGTTCCATCAAATTCTGACAATATTAAATGGTTACTATTTCATCAAGAGTAACTTCTGACAGCAATTTTAGGGAGAGTTCCTCGTCATCCTACATATCCATTATTACTCACTTACCTTTTCCTCCGTACCTCATACAGGTTTCCTATATGTACTTTCATTTGCTTCTCTGAAATAATGTTAATTTATTTTAATATCGTAACGATAATATTCTCTATGGCCATAAAAATCTCCGTCTCCGTACGCTTCCCCTGTCCCCCTCCCCCTACCTCTCTCTCTCCCTCTCTCCTCTTTTCTCTGTCTGTCTTGTCCGCACGTTCAGTCAGATCTTACTCCAGTGTTCTTATTGTTAACTTAAAACCTACTCTGCTGTGTTCCCATTCCATCATTTTAATTATTGTAGTTATTCCTTTCATCGATAATGTGGATTGTCTTCTGACTTCATAATACACTTGATCCTGTTCAGAGCCTGAATTGTATCCTTCTTTTTAATGTTACTGTTTCATTCTGCTTAACTATCATCCATGCTTATGCTTAGATGAATAGCTTAGCTTAAGTAGCGAACACCACGCTTCATCGTGGCATGTAATTTCTTTCTGAATGTCTTTCTAGTGATCGTTACTACTGGGGTTCGGCCTAAATCCATATCTGTACATTTTTAGGTGCAGCGGCCGAGTGTTTGGTTCACAAGTCGTAAAATACTCACCTTGTCTGTTTAATAGTTCCCCGTACCTTCTGGTTTTCTCCAAGAACAGCTTCTTATCCTGTGTTTTTAGAAGGCATTTGTGACGGTCATCTGAGACTTATCAAAGAAGTCTATAAGTCTTTTATGGCTCATTTGTCTTATGCAATCCATTTTCTCCAGTATTCTTGCCTTAGTTTATCTCCAGTCTTTAACTTTACAACATCGATTTTTATCCGTAATAGGTTTTCTAGAGTCACTGTCTTCCGTAGCAGTTGTTGAACTTTTTATTTGCAGTACAGTTAAGGCGGAAAAACGAATGTCGTGAGGTTGATTCGGGTTGATTCTTTCAGGAATAGTTTTCCACCGTCAAATCCATTAATTAGAAAGCCCCCTCCACATCATGTAGCTTCACGTGAGTTAAAAGTCACTGGCAAAGTGCAAAGACACACTATGCACTGGTTTCGTCTGCTAGAAATGCCACAACTTTTTGCTCTGTAGCGTAAGCATATCTACACTCTTCACTTTGTAAGCAGTAGCTGTTTCCGGGATCGCTAGAGCAGTCGTCATCGCTTCGACGTTGCGCGACCTTCATTGTTCTGCTGGTTAAAATTCGACTTTGTCAAGTGTTTCATGTTGATGGCGTTTCTACTCTGCATCCTACAAGAATTTGAGTTCAGAACATTACGTGCTCGAACTTTTTGGCGTAATATTACACTAATACATTAATTTTTCCAGATTTCAGATGTGTTTTTTGCGTGACCAAGGCGGATCCGTAGTTCAGTGCGAACGACTCTGTTCCACGTTTAAGGATCAATACAGGTCTTTCATGAAATCATCGGTGAATACAAGTCATCGTTCAGTTACTATCACATTTATATAATGTTACTACGGGGTTAGAAGTTATATGGAGTTCTTTTTGTTCTAATTTTGACTATTTCTGGTTATTGTACACTAGGTGCGGTCCTGGAGGATTTCTGTAACTTCATTGCTGAGCTACAGTGTTTTTATTCTTGAGCAATAATCAACCATTATTCCAATTACTGTTTAATTATTTCTCACGTGGAAACAATTTATAACTGATCACGCTTTGTTGGTCAGCATCCTATGTCGTAATCGACATGAACACACTTAACTGAATCCTTTCTACCTTCACTGCAATCGTTGTTTACAGAAGCAGCTAAAGGTAGGTTACACTTATTTCTGTGCACGCGTATTACAACAAGAATAAGAGAGATCAGATCTGCAGATAACTTCAAGACATGTTCTAATCCTGATTATGTTGAGAATGGCTATTGTGATTAATTCTTCTTTTGAATAAGTGGAAGTTTATATAACGTGGAGTCTTTATCTCCACTACATACGTGCTGCTTATAAGAGAGGATGCTGACTGTTTTGCATCGCGTTAGTAAGCATTGAATACATCGGCCTTAATTTTGCATGACCTAAGATAATGTTCAAGATGCCATATGTTAACCGTTGCGCAATGTAAGTCTTCCTTATCAGTGAATATCTCACAAAAAGACGTCAGATCGTGCTATTATTCACATATGAGTCAAAATCTACTTTACTAGGGGAGTATTTTCACGGTATTGATACTGAGGTCATCCCAGTTATGCACTCAGGTTAAATTTAAGAATGAGTAGGAGGCTCTCACACTCAAGGTCAAAAGAATGTACTAAATTTCTATCCGCTCGCCTTTCTTGGCAGTTGGCAAAATCAGACTGATTCGTTATTTTCTGTTACTGCAGCTCGTGAAAATAGCGCAAATCCTGACAGTACCTGGTTTCCAAACCGTCTGATTTACACAAATTTATTACTTGGAGAAGGGTAAATACCATTCGAGAAACACAGGCAATGAAATATATTAGGAAAAAGTTACACGAAGATAGATTTCCGATTCACACGAAAAGCACAATAAAAGACCTGAAAAAATGAATGGTGATTAGGGTTTAACGACTCATCGAACTGGTTCTTGGCGACAAAGGACCGGTTTGGACTGGAAAAGTATGGAGGGGGAATCATAACCATCTTTTCAGAGTAATCAGCCTTAAGCGATTTAGAGAAACGCCGGAATCCTAAATATGGCCGGCGTGATGGGATTTGAACCACGGACCTCCCGAATATGTGTCTACTGTAACACACCATTCGGAAGCAGGGTCAAGAAAACGAGTGGTCTTCTGTCCTAAATTGGATTACAACATATGGGCAACTCTGGGTGGACATGAAAGTAACCAATTAAAGCACAGTCGTTTTTTGTTAATGTGTCGTGGAGACCGGCTATTAGAATACGAAATGTTCTATATCGGAGAATTTAGAGAGGTCAGGTAAGATGCTACAAGACTGAGTGGCGAGGTTTGTTTCCAACACCAGGGACTACTCTCAAAAAGGGAATATGCATTTCGTATGAACTTCACCTACCTTTCATTGTGTGTGTGTGTGTGTGTGTGTGTGTGTGTGAGAGAGAGAGAGAGAGAGAGAGAGAGAGAGAGAGAGAGAGAGAGAGAGAGAAAACAATAAAAGAAAACGAATATTAAAAGTGAATCTCAATGTCTTAAATAAACAGAAATTACAGCCAGTCGTACAAGATGCAAATTGTGTTTACTTCAAGCATATATACAGAAATTTGCTATCGGGTTGCTCTCAAACGTGCAAATTTCCACGTCTTTCGAGTGTTTTGTTTAGCGTGAAAGTGTTTACTTGCTTAATGCGCGAGTCCTTTTGTAATTAAAACATAATTCTGCAGAAGTAATATCTGTTACGAAATATGAATCTCGCATTCCGTACGCGCCGAATAACGTTGGTGCCTTTGTGAATTTAACGCCAACGAGCAGCCTCTGTAGTTAAACAAGGTAACAATTTTCTCAAAAATCTTCGTATATCCAGTGGGAATTATCGTCGTTAATGTCTATGACGTCGATGGAGTTACAAATAACGAAATGTCGGCCTAACGAGGGCCTTAGAGTGAGATAAAAGGTTAAATGCACGTATTCTGATATTAAGTTCATGAACGATTTGTTTAATTAAATACCTACCTCTGAATACAACGAAATATCCTGTGTAATTAGAAAGTCAGGAGGCTAACAGTATAGAACAAAACAATTATTCTCCTTCTCTTCCCCTACGCTTACTTCGTTGTTGGCGTTATCTGTGTACTCCTATATTACCGAATTGGAAAACTTTGCTGTTTTGAATCTGCGTGAAATCAAAACTCTGCTACAGGGAGAATATAAATTATTTTGATTGCATCGGTCAGACGTACAATGATATACTCTATATGTTGCCGAAATAAAATTAGTAGCCTTTTGGAAATAATTCTTCTAAAACATGACGGATTTATTAGGCGAACTTTATTCTGCAGTAACGCCACTTTACATAAATAGAAACAGTTTTAATATTATCGTAGTTGCATTATCCAAATTAATAGTGCTTACTAAAATATTAGATTTCATGTTAGAAAGCAGTATGGAATCGAAGTACAAGAAATATGAAAGACATACGTAACTGTAATGGTGTATATTAAGTAAACGTAGTAATATACTCTAGATAATTAATTTATATCAACTAGTGGAAATCAAAGTTGAAATTTTCTTCGACGTACAAATTGTATAAAAATGTACTGGAAAAGTGCCGAAAGCGTAAACTATAAATACCTGTTTGTCGCCATGCTTGCATTCAGTACGGTCATACCACCAGCGGTTCTTCAGTTTTGTCAGCTCCCCATTCTCTATTAGCGACAATACCGCCAAATTAATCTCATCCCTGTAAAGCAGCAGTTTGGAACTCATTTATACATTGTGCTACTGTCGATCACTATATGAGATCCTAATAACTTATTATTGCCATAATTTTGTTTTTGCAGGAATATTTTTGAATTTAACTAAGCAATATGTTAACAAATAAAACCATTTCTAATAAAGCTTTCTTTAAATAAAAAACAATGGCGCATCAAAGCATCGACTTATCTTGAAGACGTCAACCAAGTTATGTAGTACGCATAGAGACAAATATTTAGTGTATTTCTTATAACATTTAAATCTATCAATACATAGCAAAAGTATACATTTCATACATATTTATGTCGTTTACTAGTGGCATTCGAGAACTTTTGAAATGACGAAAATTTTGATATGATGCTTCGTTTATTTGCAGTAAATGTGTCACGAAAAAAAAGTTTTTGTTAGATATGGAAGTCAAAACTTCCGGAGTATCTCAGGTTGGGTCACCAGACATTTTCAGGAGAAGTCAATTGAAGAGTGCTGTGACAGTTTATCCTTTCAAATGTAATTTATCCTCCTTGACCTATACATCAAGAAGACCATAAATACTCGTATTTTAAAACGCAGCATATTATACATGCGGGGCAGGTTTCATACTTCTCTGATGTATCTCACGCACAAAACCTTCGTGACCTTCCATGTATACGGTTCAGGGTTTGTGCCGCTGCGAAATGTCGTTCCGTTCATCGCGCAGGAACTTTCATTAAGTGCGAACTTGCAACTTCACCGAAGAGTTCACAACTTCAGTTTATATCTACTTACGATGTCATGTTCGCAGATGAATAACTGTGCGTTTCAGTATAAGAATTACGATATTAACTGATGTTCTAGTAAAACTGAATGCACCACAAAAGAGTCATTCTTTCAGAAGTAGCCACAGCTACATATTTTAGAAAATGTAATAATTATTGATCACCTTACATCGCAAAAAATACTGTCATTTATATCAGCTTGTGACATATTTATTTGTAGGTTACTGTAAAGCGTTACCTGACGTCAACCCTAAGATTGCTTTGATCACCACTCCAAACCACAATGCAGCTCGGTATTTTTCACGATACCAAACACTGCTAGAAGCGTAAAAAGTAAAGACTGACGTATACAAATTGTAAGACTGACTGACAATCGAACTTGAGGAAAAATTGTTAAAGCACCTCACTACGAGTGTTTTTGATGCTGATCGTGTGGGAGTATCGTCCGCGTGATAAGACGTAGCTTTCCTCTCATCCAGGTCCAAAAATTGACGATTCGCTTGCATAACCATATATGTGCTGTAGTTCCCACCTAATTCGATTTATCGCTATCAGATTTATTTAGAGCTTCTTTTCCAAAGACGGATCCGTTTTGTGACTAAGTCTCATCCGATCGGCCTCATGTTTGTGAACAGGAACCTGAAATGAATATTGTTCTAAATTCTGCTCGAATCTGCGCCTGACTATTCGGTCTTGCGACATCGTGCAAAAAGCACTGATATAGTGGACTATTGGCTGTTTCGCGATTTTAGGATCAATGTAAGTATGATCCAAATAATAAAGTTGATGTAACTACAAAGAGTTCTCCCATAGGGCAGCCGGAACTGTACATGACCATTTTCACAAAATGAAGTTATTGAATCAATATTATTTTATTGTAAACTGCATTACTATTGAAAACAAGTCTTCCTTTTGTGACAATTAATATAATTAGTCACTGATAGGCTTACTGCAAAGAAAATGACAAATGTAAACAATATGTCTATGCATCGTGAAAATAAATATAAGTAGATGCTGATCGGTGAGCGTCTAGGATTATCGGTCGCCGGAAACCCATAGGGCGACGTATTGATCTACTTTTCTGTTATGATGCCTTCGTTGTTACTATGAAATCTCTATTTCAGATCTAGATCTACAGCTAAATCTACATCTGTACTCTGCAAAACCATCGTGAGATCAATGGCAGAGAGTACGTCCCACCGCACCAGTTATTAGGGTTTCTTCCTGTCCCATTCACGTAAGGAGCGCGGGAAGAATGCTAGTTTGAATGCCTCTGTCAGTGCACTAATTATTCAAATCTTATCTTCACGATCCCTATGTGAGCTATACGTTGGGGGTAGTGCTATATTCCTAGATTAATCATTTAAGGCCGGTTCCTGAATTACTTTTCTACAGGCTTTCTGGGAATAGTTAACGTGTACCATCAAGAGTCTTCCAGTTCAGTTCCTTCCGTATCTCTGTGACACTCTCCCACGGAAGAAACCTGTCACTATTCGTGCTGCCCTTCTCTGTAGAAGTTCGATATCACCTGTTAGTCTTGTCGGGTACAGGACCCACACACCTGGGCAACATCCTAGTGATCTGTAAGCAATCTCCTTTCGAGTGACTGCACTTCCCCAGTATTCTACCAATAAACCGAAGTCTACTACTGCTTTATCCACAAATGTACCTGGGTGACCATTTGATTTAATATCCCTACAAAGTGCTACACCTAGGTATTTATATGAGTTGGCCGATTACATCACGACTTATTGATATTTATAGGATACTTCGTGTTTTCGTTTTGTGAAGTGCAAAATTTTATATTTATGAACGACCAATAGTTTAGAGGCGGTAGTTTTCTGCATCAGTATTATATCAAGATATGCAGCAAGTATTTATCACTTAAAACATTTTATTTTGGAGCTTAAACTCCTGGCAGGGCCACCCAAGTCAGACAAGTCTCTTTGGCAGGGGTCATAAACAGCGTGAGGAAAAGGCGAACATCAAAGGGAGACGACTCCAACAGAAAAACCACTGTACTGCAATGCCTAAGGTAGCAGCCCTACCACCTAGTTACCCTGGCTGCAAACAGGTATCCCGTAACGCGGGAATTACAGTATTACTCAGAATCTCCAGAAAAAGGCACGCTGGACTCATAAATTTTAGACGGCATTGGCCTAAACCTGCAACAAACGACTTGATATGGCTATATTCAATATTCGCAGTTTCTGTGATTAGGAAGTAGAACACTAAAATGAATTTAAAAAATATTGATTGACTTAGCCATCATAACAGGAACCAGAAAGAAATCAAGAGGTTCTACAACAATATATATGATCTACAGTGAAGTCTCTCGAAACGTAAGGGCCTGTGCTAGAGCAGCTGTTCTGTGAAAGAAAACTTTAAGCAACAACTTTACATCATCGTCAGTGAACGTATAATTCAGGTCAGAATAAAGATACCAAGGGGCTCCTTACCGGTAATGGAGTATATACCCCACAAAAGGGAAGTATGATGACAATGTAGAAATTTACTACATTTTGCAAAGAACCCTATACAACATAAACAAAAATGATTATCTGATAATAGCAGGAGATTTAGATGCAAAGGTAGGTAAGATCCCAGTGTCAAATGTTATTGCTTCTGAAGGGAAAAACACGAAAAGATATAGACTAAACGCGTTCTTGTTAATTAATGAGTTAACGATAACAAACATATTCTTCAGGCGTAAACACATGCACAAACACACATGGTCAGCTAGAGGCTCTGCCACAGCTATAAACTACGTGTCAGCTAATAACAAGGCATCTAATGCAAAAAAATAAAAAAAAAACAAGAGTATTCACATATCCAGATGTGTCTTAAGACTTAATACGAGTAAAATTGCTTAAAAGTTGGAAGGCAGTTTTGACATCTGATAGTTGGGTCCTTCACTTCCTCACAATATATTTTATCTTTTATGAATTGTAATAACTATTCTGTTACTATATTCGAGATCTTGCAATAACATGTTCCAATATACATCGATACCGACACTTTCGCACATTCTTTGGTAAGTTACTGTATCAGTGTTGTCTTTCGTGAGCCAGTTGGTTCTCAGTCAACGTTCGTTAGCGGTTTTCTAAGCCATGTGGCTTTCCTGTTGGAGGGATGTTCGTGCCATTACGTTCTAGTATTTTGGAGTGCTACATATAGTCCAATTGGAGAACTATTTGCTGGTCTGATGAGTTCAATTTGGCACAATACCATCAATCATGATACAGCAGTGATAGCTCAAATGAACAGGAACTGAGTCTTTGCTAAATCTGATATATACAGGGTGAGTCACCTAACATTTCCGCTGGATATATTTCGTAAACCACATCAAATACTGACGAATCGATTCCACAGACCGAACGTGAGGAGAGGGACAAGTGTAATTGGTTAATACAAACCATAAAAAATGCACGTAAGTATGTTTTTTAACACAAACCTATGTTTTTTTAAATGGAACCTCGTTAGTTTTGTTAGCACATCTGAATATATAAACAAATACGTAATCAGTGCCGTTTGTTGCGTTGTAAAATGTTAATTACATCCGGAGATATTGTAACCTAAAGCTGACGCTTGAGTACCACTCCTCCGCTGTTCGATCGTGTGTATCGGAGAGCACCGAATTACGTAGGGATCCAAAGGGAACGGTGATGGACCTTAAGTACAGAAGAGACTGGAACAGCACATTACGTCCACATGCCAACACCTTTTTATTGGTCTTTTTCACTGACGCACATGTACATACATTACTATGAGGGGTGAGGTACACGTACACACGTGGTTTTCGTTTTCAATTACGGAGTGGAATATAGTGTGTCACGACATGTCAGGCCAATAGATGTTTCCCGGCGGAGTCAGGGATTTTCTCTGCCTCGTGATGGCTGGGTGTTGTGTGCTGTCCTTAGGTTAGTTAGGTTTAAGTAGTTCTAAGTTCTAGGGGACTGATGACCATAGATGTTAAGTCCCATAGTGCTCAGAGCCATTTGAACCAATAGATGTTAAATGTGGTGGCCATCATTTGCTGCAGACAATTGCAATCTCTGGCGTAATGAATGTCGTACACGCGGCAGTACATCTGGTGTAATGTCGCCGCAGGCTGCCACAATACGTTGTTTCATATCCTCTGGGGTTGTAGGCACATCACAGTACACATTCTCGTTTAACGTACCCCACAAAAAGAAGTCCAGAGGTGTAAGATCCTATGAAGCGCTGTCCAGCGCCAGCCTAGTGTTAATTGCGGAATGTGCAGGTGCATCATCATGCTGATACCACATACGTCGACGCGTTTCCAGTGGGACATTTTCGAGCAACGTTGGCAGATCATTCTGTAGAAACGCGATGTATGTTGCAGCTGTTTGGGCCCCTGCAATGAAGTGAGGACCAATGAGGTGGTCGCCAATGATTCCGCACCATACATTTGCAGTCCACGGTCGCTGTCGATCTACCTGTCTCAGCCAGCGAGGATTGTCCACGGACCAGTAATGCATGTTCCGTAGATTTACTGCCCCGTGATTTGTGAAACTCGCTTCATTGGTAAACAGGTAGAACTGCAACGCATTCTCTGTTAATGCCCATTGACAGAATTGCACTCGATGATTAAAGTCATCACCATGTAATTGCTGATGTAGCGACACATGAAACGGGTGAAAGCGGTTACGATGCAGTATGCGCATGACACTACTTTGACTCAGTCCACCGGCTCTCGCAATGTCCCGTGTACTCATGTGTGGGTTCATGGCAACAGCAGCTAACACACCAACAGCACCCGTAAGCGAAGTTGACGGTTGAAACACCCGACATGCGCTGCTAGCGCACGTCCTGAGGCTCAGGCGTGAACCCCATGCTGCCCGTAATCGCGATGTGATTGACATGCGTAATCACACTTCCATACATATCAAGAGGTCCGAAACGAATAATACGGTCTGCTGCCATCCTGCATTAACGTCGTACATTCCAGCAGGTGTTTATCCCATAGGCTAGGGGTGATGCGGTTCTGTAACATATCTGTGTACCGCAACGCTAGTCACAAAGTTAACTTCGCTTATCGTCAATCCGTTACTAAAAAGTTAACGCCGTTCAACGTTAAAACTTTACTGTAGATCTAGTGCAAGTGACAGTTAATCATTCACTCGTAATAGTGAAATTCCTTTTGATGGTTTTAGTGAAAAGAGGAAGTGGACTAAAAGTTTTACCGTTGTTTAGGTAAAAATGTTTTGATTTGGGAAGTTCAGGTAGGACATAGAAGATGAATGTAAACATGTTTAACCAATTAGTTTTATTATCACATAATTATCAATGTTATGTTTATCTAATGCGTTAAATGACAAATTGTTGCAAACAAATGTTTCTTAACATCACTGGGTAAAATGGCCCTTTGTAGAAACTTCCACTGTGATACCAGCACTACATACTAAACATAGCGTTCACATCTCATGCTCAAAGTGATGCCCATTGGCTTGCATACATAGGGTCACTCTGCGAATGAAAGATGCCCTACTTCGTGCTACTGTTTCCTCTTTGATGGCTGTACAAGCATCAATAATGCGTTGCTTCATGTCCTCTGGTGTTGTTGGTTCATGTTGGTAAACAGCATCCTTCACTGCTCCCCAAAGAAAATAATCCAGCGGTAAGGTCCGGAGATCTGGCAGGCCACCTAACTGGGCCACCTCGTCCAATCCACCTACCAGGGATCTTACGGTTCAGAAGTCGTCGTGCTCGTAAGGCGTTATGTGCAGGGCATCCGTCATGCTGATACCACATGACCATTCTCCGGTTCAGAGGCACGGTGTCCAAGAGAACAGGAAGATTGTGTCGTATAAATCTGGAGTAATGTCTGCTATTTTGGATGCCATTTATAAAGAAAGGTCCAATGATGGTATCTCCAATAATCCCACACCAAACATTAACTTTCCACGGACGTTGATGCTCTACCTGACGGAGCCATTTTGGATTGTCTGCGGACCAATAATGCATATTCCTCATATTGACAATTCCTTTGTTGGAGAATGATGTCTCGTCGGTAAAGAGAACATCTGCAAAAAAAAAAAATTGGATTAGTCAGAAGTTTTTGCTGAGCCCAGCGACAAAATATTACCCTATTGCGGAAGTCATTTCCATGAAGATCCTGGTGTAAATGAACATGGTAAGGACGAAATTTATGACGTTTAAGAATACGCTGTGCACTTGATTTCGACACACCAACTTCACGTTCAATTTGAAGTGTGCTGATTTGAGGATTCACAGCTATGGTAGCGAGCACAGCAACTTCAGCACGTTCATCTGTGCGTGTTCTAGGACGATGTCGAGGTCTTGGATTTAAGCTTCCCGTTTCACGTAGACGAGATCTGAGACGACCAAACATCCGGCGCGAAGGCGATGGCTTGTCAGGGAATCGTCTTCTGTACAGTCGTTCTGCCTGAACAGCATTTCGTCCACATACAACAGGGTACAGTACAGGTATGTAGAGTAGGGTAGAAAACAGACATATTAACTTAATAATTACAATGTTCGCTAACAGTACTATCAACAAACAAGCAATCTCATAACGTACTTCCCGTCAACGTACATTCTCCATAGATCAGCAGCATTTCTACCATATCTTCATGTGTGTACATTATACTGTTCAGTATAAGTTCCACAACACAACGTTTATTCACAATGTGTACTACCTCCGTGCCGTCACTAGATTACTCTGATGCACGACTACACTGGCAAGCGGTGTACTGCACGCCAAAGCAACAACAAATGGGATGCTCGGTGTGTGGTGGAGTACAGGAGTTTGCATGGGTCGCAAATCATAAACAAGGCGAAGTGGTAACTGTGGCAGTAGTGGGAACTACGTTGGACACCTTATTTTGGGTGTGCAGGATAAATAAGACAACCTGACGGGTGTACACCGATCGGTACTGGTTCTTATTGTGTACGTAGATACGTAAAACGTACAAGAGGGAAACCATTATGTGCTTATGAGAATTGATGGCAGCAGACCGTATTATTCGTTTCGGACCTCTTGACAAGTACGGAGGTGTGATTACACATGTCAGCCACATTGCAATTACGGGCAGCATGGGGTTCACGCCTGAGCCTCAGGACGTGCGCTAGCAGCGCACGTCCGGTGTTTCAAGCGTCAACTTCGCGTCTCAATATCTCGGGATGTAATGGGAATATTGCGATGCAATCAGCGCCATTGTGTATGTGCTTTGTCATGCTATGGATTTCTGAAGAAAAGATATAGAAGGTCCATTTAAGAAAACATAAGTTTGTGTTAAAAAACACACATGCTTTCGTTTTAGATTGTTTCCAAATACGTACATTCATGGGCCCCAGCCCTACATTGATACCGGTGAAAATCGTTTTCCAATAGCTGTTATTGTTCCAGAGATATTTTGGGTGGACAAGATAGCTGGGACACCCTGTATATACACTCCTGGAAATGGAAAAAAGAACACATTGACACCGGTGTGTCAGACCCACCATACTTGCTCCGGACACTGCGAGAGGGCTGTACAAGCAATGATCACACGCACGGCACAGCAGACACACCAGGAACCGCGGTGTTGGCCGTCGAATGGCGCTAGCTGCGCAGCATTTGTGCACCGCCGCCGTCAGTGTCAGCCAGTTTGCCGTGGCATAAGGAGCTCCATCGCAGTCTTTAACACTGGTAGCATGCCGCGACAGCGTGGACGTGAACCGTATGTGCAGTTGACGGACTTTGAGCGAGGGCGTATAGTGGGCATGCGGGAGGCCGGGTGGACGTACCGCCGAATTGCTCAACACGTGGGGCGTGAGGTCTCCACAGTACATCGATGTTGTCGCCAGTGGTCGGCGGAAGGTGCACGTGCCCGTCGACCTGGGACCGGACCGCAGCGACGCACGGATGCACGCCAAGATCGTAGGATCCTATGCAGTGCCGTAGGGGACCGCACCGCCACTTCCCAGCAAATTAGGGACACTGTTGCTCCTGGGGTATCGGCGAGGACCATTCGCAACCATCTCCATGAAGCTGGGCTACGGTCCCGCACACTGTTAGGCCGTCTTCCGCTCACGCCCCAACATCGTGCAGCCCGCCTCCAGTGGTGTCGCGACAGGCGTGAATGGAGGGACGAATGGAGACGTGCGTCTTCAGCGATGAGAGTCGCTTCTGCCTTGGTGCCAATGATGGTCGTATGCGTATTTGGCGCCGTGCAGGTGAGCGCCACAATCAGGACTGCATACGACCGAGGCACACAGAGCCAACACCCGGCATCATGGTGTGGGGAGCGATCTCCTACACTGGCCGTACACCACTGGTGATCGTCGAGGGGACACTGAATAGTGCACGGTACATCCAAACCGTCATCGAACCCATCGTTCTACCATTCCTAGACCGGCAAGGGAACTTGCTGTTCCAACAGGACAATGCACGTCCGCATGTATCCCGTGCCACCCAACGTGCTCTAGAAGGTGTAAGTCAACTACCCTGGCCAGCAAGATCTCCGGATCTGTCCCCCATTGAGCATGTTTGGGACTGGATGAAGCGTCGTCTCACGCGGTCTGCACGTCCAGCACGAACGCTGGTCCAACTGAGGCACCAGGTGGAAATGGCATGGCAAGCCGTTCCACAGGACTACATCCAGCATCTCTACGATCGTCTCCATGGGAGAACAGCAGCCTGCATTGCTGCGAAAGGTGGATATACACTGTACTAGTGCCGACATTGTGCATGCTCTGTTGCCTGTGTCTATGTGCCTGTGGTTCTGTCAGTGTGATCATGTGATGTATCTGACCCCAGGAATGTGTCAATAAAGTTTCCCCTTCCTGGGACAATGAATTCACGGTGTTCTTATTTCAATTTCCAGAAGTGTATATATATATATATATATATATATATATATATATATGGTCATATTCTGAGATATATATATATCTCATAATATGACCAAAAACTAGTACCTGAAATATTGCGAAAATCGAAACTACTGTTGATGTGCAATATTCACAGAATGAATTGGTAGTCAGCGGCTGGTATTGTTAGCTAATAAACAGATTGCAATAATACTTAGGAAGTGTAATTTTATGCAAATGTACTTTATTTACATGGAACGATGCATATTGACATTAACAGGATCAAAGCAGGATAAACTAGAACGTCAGTAGTGTTTATTGAAGGATTCTAGTGCGAGTAGTTTACGAGATATCGAATTTTGAAAAGTTTCCACAGCAGCACTTGTTTGTTGCAATCAACCTGCGAAGTTAATAGGTTCGATGTTTTTATGTTTTCTTGCAGAGAGCTTGTTCGTTCATTGAGTGCAACTGCGACTTCCTAGTCAGCATGTCACAATCCAAGCATTAACTGAGATGCTCATGGTGTGTCGAGAGTGTAGAAAGAAGGCCGTTCGTTCTCGTACAGCATATTCGGCAAGATGTCCCAGTACACGTCAACCATCTCGGCAGTTATTTATCAACCTCTTCAACCAGTTACGTGAAAGTCGTAGTGCAATATCTAGACAACGTAACAGAAGGAGACAACTGACAACAGAAGAGGGGCAAATGAATGTTCTTGCTGCTCTTGCAGCTGATCCGATCGTTAGCTCACGAGCAATTAGCATGAGTCAGGCAAGGGTCCTACACATTTTCCATCGATATAGATTCCATCCTTATTACATTTACCTCCATCGAGAGCTCCAGGCAAGTGTATTATAAGAATCGCGTTAAATTCTGTATATGGGCATTAAGACAGGATACCCCGGATGCATTATTGCATTATGTACCTTGTTTAGTGATTAAGCCACGTTTACCACTTATGACCGGGTAAACCACAGAAACATGTCCTACTGGTTCGTTGACAATTCCCGTTGGCTTGGTTAGGTGGAACGTCTGTGTCCGTGTAACGTAAACGTGTGGTGTGGGATAGTGCACCATCAGCTCATTGGTCCGTTATTTATAGACGGAACACTGAATGCGCACAAGTAACGCAGCCTCCTGAAAGTCCATCTTCCATGCTAGAAGACATACCTCAACAGACTGGGAGGAGCCTGAGGTACCAAGATAATGGCTGTCCAGCCCATAGTGCACGAACTGCTTCATCATGGCTTCACGAATTGTTTCCAAATCGTTGGATTAGACACAGAGGACCTGTACCTTGGCCGGCCAGTTCCCCTGATTTGAAGCCTGTAGAAGTATACTGTGGGGAAAGCCAAAAGACGCTATCTACAAGGACATACCACTGACACTTGATAATATGCAGATACGTACGTATAACTGCAGCCTTCATCTTCGCTGAAATGTGCAGCAGTCGTTTCATGACAGACTGGAAGTGTGTATTTCCACCGCCGTTGGCCATTTAGAACACAACCTGTGATGGTGAATTGTTCCGTTACTGGTCACAATTCGCGTAACTAATGTACGCACTTATTTTCTTTTTTTTAGTGTGTGCCACTATGGGTATTGTACTCACATAAGCGTGTTTGTGGGAACTTCCCAATAATAGATATATCGTAAAGACTGGCACTAGAATCCTGCAACAAATAGCGCTGACATTCTAAATTATCCTACTTTTAGTTTGATAGTGTCAATACACACTGTTACATTTAAAAAAGTGTATGTTTGCTCAAAAAATACACTTTATAAGTATTATTACAATCTGTTTATTGGCCAACACTGGGAGCTCCTGACCACCGAACCATTCTGTGAAAACTCCACTTCAATAGCACACTCCATTTCTGCAATATTAGGATACAAGTTTTATGTGGAATAGACCTGAACATGGGAACTACAGTGGTGCATGTTATAAATTGTTCGGTAGTATTTTAACAATATGACCATCAGCAATCGCTGAAACTTATCGTATGCCCAGTACGCTTTCTGCTAAGGGAGAACATCTCTGGCCTCTATCTTCACTATGGCACAACTTACATAAAAACACAGTGAATTCAGTTTATCAACTTTTCTTGCCTTCATTGACTACGTAAAGGTTTTTGGAAAAGTCGGCGGTCGCTGAACATTGCTTGTCGGAAAATCACGCTATGGAGTACGAACGCACGAGGATTCTGGTACAGACGTCGAGATACTGGGACAGCGTTGTTAGAGAGCCCATCGAAATTCGCACCAGTAACAACCTCATAAACCGTGACTGTGGCTATAATCTTAGCAAGGCTTGGGAACCAGCGATTGGGTTAATCAAGAGTAAATCGAGCAAACGTATAGTTGTGACGACCACGGCGGACTGAGCCATCACATCGACGTCATCTCAGACGACGTCGCAATCTGTTCCACCACGCGACCGTGGCGCGGGGCGCGGACGGTGGAGGGAGCGCGCCGCGGGCGGAGAGTATTTAAATCGGCCGCCGCCGCGACCGAATCCAGTTCCCTCTGAGCAGCCATAGCGTACGGATCTCCGTGCCGGTACGTTCACAGGAGCTCAGTCCGTCAGTTCACCTGATGATGGCGACATGTATGATCGCCGAAATATTGTGCCCGTTGGACACTGTAGGACGACAGTACACCCGTGGGTATTTTGATTATAATTAAATAGAATTACACACCTCCAGTAATCTAATTAAAAATAAAAAGTACGGTTATGTGAAAGACAAGTAGTGGAAAGGTTATGTTGGCTACACTACGAAACACAAACAACAACACATACTTGAAGAACAAAAACAAACAGAATACAGTGAGGTGCAGAAAAATGTGTTGTCAAAAACATAAAAAATGCCCAGTGCTGCAGAGTATCTAAAAATTAGACCAAAATTATTAATGTCTAACTCAGAAAAACAACGGTGTGCTAGCACAGGGCATTTCCGTACGTACGCGAGAAATCAGCCGAAAAATCACCGTAAGTACAAATCAACCTACTCATAACGAACTGTTTTTCGATCTAAATCAAAATGTATATAACTTAATTACAGACCACGGATTACGCTTTAGCTCAATAAAGCGAAATGCGTCAGGTGAAAAAAATCACCCATTTTCATAGGTGCAGTGACAGAACAAAAATACCCTCAAGAATTATAAAGCAACTACGGACACTACGAGCACACAAATGAAGAATTTACGTTAATGCTCTGTACTCCCCATATTTTCTCCAGATCTTAATGGTTGATTACGTTTGATAGCTCTCCGTCCAACAGGTTCTTGAGCGGCCAATACGTTTTCAAGCGAGTGAGTGGAATATCTTCGATCGTGACTGAGAGGCAGAGTCTAGCCAGAAAAACAAGACGAATTTCTTGTTGTCGTATCCCCATAATCACTCGACTCAGAAAGCGTAATTTGGCTTTCTTCAGGTGGAGTTTCTCCCGTCAACGGGCTCACATTATCTTTCAACATACCAGTATAGCGTAAGTTTAACCACAGCACATCCGGCTCTGGACCTACTTTGTCCATAGATGTTGAAGTATTTCTAAACTCCACGAACAATTTTTATTCTTATCAGTACCGTATCAGGAAACATTGTATAACCTACGTGTAAATTTCAATGGGCAACTCAAGTGGACGAAAAATACTGACGCCATGTACAGGAAGTCTTTCACTTGTTCCTATGCCTCCAAAAGTTCTACATTTACATTTCTTAACGTGATGATGATGATGATGTCCTATGTTCAGAGGAGAGTAGGGGACGATACATCCATTTTATGTACAGTACTTAATTTTGTATCTACACCTCCTGCCGAACCTATACTAGGATATTACGATGTAATCTAACCAGACAGGAGAAGCTGAACAAATGGTAGAACTAGCCTCGAAGGTCTGTATGTGATACATCCGCAACACCCGTTTCTGTGACCACGTCACCCAGTTGGGGTGTTCGCCGACAAGTCACGTGACCTCCTACGTACGGCTACTTCTTCGACACCTCAATGCACGTGTATCCCCTCAAGTGTCAACAGAGAACGAGTCATCATACTCGCAACACAAGGTCTCACTTGTCTAGAATCCCAGCCTTGCTGATTCATACAACTAAAACTTTCGCAAACTCCGCCTCTGTTGATGCTGGCTATATCTTGAATAAGCTACGCTTCTCCCTTCGCACGATTCATTGCATTACTGACTCACCCACTGTCAAACAACACCTGAAAAATTAACGCATATGGCCTTTTTTCTCTGTCACAAAAGGGTCCTATCTTTTCCCAGTTATTATTTCCGTTTCTGTCCCTTATAGTCATTATTTGTGTATTTGTGATGTTGCTTCTTGCTGTGCGTGCTGGGAGTAAGCTCTGTCTGCTGAGTACCAGCTCCTGTATGTCTGAACACCTTCTTCACCCTCACAGACAACGCCACAGCTTGCCAGAATGCAAATTCGTTATGGTTCAGTAGCCTGTCAAAACGTAATTCGAAACATACTGTAAACAAATTAACTCTTGTATAAGAGGGTCACCATGAAGCTTTATTACCTTGAAAATAAAGAAAGAAAAACGTGGTGTTGCTCATGTCAGAGTCCGAGCATTGAAGCTGCACATTTACTAACGTGTTACGGTGATGTGTCTACAATGATGCTCAGTGAAACACTTCTTACCAGTGCATAAAATGTATTTTTATTTCTTTAAGAGACAGAATACCGAAGAAAGTTTCCTACTGACATTATCCTAATGCAACCATATTTACTCAAAAGATACTCTCGTTCTGGCGAAAAACATCCTGGTGCCAAGGCACGATTGAAGTCTGTCCCACGATTTTAGACACTGAACTGCTGTAAGGAGTGTGTCACAACTCTCCATTACGTTGAGCACAATATAGTCAACCCTATTTGAATTCGTAAGCACTCAGTTATCGATAGCAACAATCTGAGGGCGGAACATGGGAGCGCGATTCTAGGCACTGCTGTGAGACGAGGTTGCCTGCGAGAGGGGAAGTAGTAGTATCGGTCAAGAGCTCGGAGACAGAACACCTGTTACACTGCCCTCAACTCGGTGATGGCAGATCAAATTCGCAAGCATAGCGCAAAAGCAATTGCAGGGTTAGCCTCTTGATTCTTAGTCCGAGTTTGCAATAATCCTACGTTTTGATTGTCAGTTAAAGAAACCTCTTTATCCTCCCAAAAACAATAATTATTCTCCACATCTATATAATATGCTGTGGCTACTAAATGTTAGTGTAGCTTTGAAATTGAAATAATTTGTTAATCCGGTACTCAGCCATTATTGACATACATGTCATTTTCTTTGCCATTATTAGTATTTGCTCATGATGATTCTAAAGTTTTAAATGGACTTAATTAATGAAAGCCCTTTTCAAAAGTTATTTAATAGTTAACAGGACCTAGGAATACTCATTTTCATTAAATTAATTCTTAATAACAACAAGCTTTAGCCGCTGCTGCTGCATGTTGCTGCGAATTTCTGTAAACCACATGGAAAAAGGCAGTCATCTAAAGAGGTGAGTGCAAAACGTAGGGCCAAAACAGAGACACTGATACATCACAACATGTCATGGACTCTAATCCAGTAAATTCCGTTGCGCAAGTCAGATTCTGTGTCACTTGTAAATTTTTGTTTAAAAACACACTCAGATAGCTTATCCAAATGTTAGTTTTTAGTTTTTCATGTAACGATCTGTTTGAGAGCTTAAAGAACAGTGAAACTGACACTCACATAATACGCACACGGTGTTATGCGGGTTAGATTCCGTGTACTGGTAGCTGCGGTATTGGTTGCATATACGTTACACTGTTCGATTGTGATCTGAATCAAAAGGTGACCGTAAAATCCCCTATCACAAGCCAGACCCTTGTCACAGACAATAATGTTTTATTATTTTTAACTTAAAATATACACGTCTCCCTTTAATAGAAGCCCTCATCTTTCCCTCTTTTTGATCTTTCTTATTAAAGTGTAACAATTACCTGTAATTTTAAAATCCAGATAAGTGAGTCTAGAATTCATACAGCGAAGGATCCGTACAAAGTCAAAGTATCTGGAAAGTTCATCCATTCCGATAATCGACAGTCCCGGCGATTTTTGCCTATTATCGACACTGGTACAGACAAATTATCAGTCCCGAAAATTCTAAGATATTTTAGAATGCTTTAATTTTAAGTTTGTAGTCGTGTAACAAATGACAAAAGAACTATTTTTGTGTGATATAATTACAAATTAACGGTTTTCGGATATTTTCCTTTAGTTCATACGGTGAAACTTTCATGTCAAATTTCATGATTACAGACTTTGATGAGTGAGTCTGCGAGTATCAAAATATGTGATACAAGTTTTCGTATCTTTTGATTGTAATGACCTAGATGCTTACAATTATTACACTGCCCACATGCCTTAGACTTTCGTGTGTGACATAAATATCAACTTGATACGCGTTACTGCTAGTGAGGTAAAGAGGTTTAACTGCAGGCTGGACATTCAGTCGGACGACAAAAAAATACGTATACATAATGACAAAGTATATAAAATATAATACATTTATATACGCATATAATAAAAAATTAAAAATTTTCGGATTTTTTCTTTCAATTGTAGAGTGAAACCTTGTTTGTTGCCAATTTCATGATTCCGGGTCAACGGGATACAAATTATGTGACGTAAATGGCCGTACTGTTGATTGCATTAACTTAGAAGTTTCAGTTTTTTACACCGCCAAGGGACCGTAGACCGTAGTATGTAGCACAGATTTTTACTTGATACGTCTACCCTTTCTAGAGAAGGAGTTTTCTTAACAATCGGACTGACAGACAGACAAACAGACGGCCAACAAAGTAATTCTAATCGGTTCCGTTTTTAGCGATCGAAGTACGGGGCTGTAAAAATGAAATAAACTGTGACAATAGCTCGTACGCCTCAACTAAGTGCAGCATCACAGCGCCTGTTACCTTAAGGGCGATCCCAATGGCGTCGCGATACCGAAGCCCTTGGCGTCCAGGTTGCGGCCGACCTTCATGGTGTCGCAGGGCTCCCTCTCATTGATGTAGTCGTTCTTAGGGGACTCGATCAGCAGCGCGTACTTCCCTTTCGACGTACGCACTCTTCGGATGCCCTCGTCGTACGTTCGCACGAACACGTGCTTGCGGGAGTTCATGAACTCCCACATTTTGCTGTACAGCGTGATCTGCGACCTCTGTGTTGCAGTGAAAGAAGCAGGTAAATACAGGTGTAGTATTTCACTGGTATATGAATTCCTTAAAATTTCGTGAGAAATGTTAAAGGAAAGCTATTAGTAGGTTTCGAGCAATACTAAATCCTTGACAAATGAGTAATTACGGGGGCTATTCGGAAAGTATTGTCAGATCCGACGTAAAATGCAAACCACAGTGAAAATCAAAAATTCTTTATTCGCAACAGTTAGCCACCCTTTCCAGCTACCTCTCTAAATAGTCGCCGCTCCGACTCAGAAATTTGTCGTGGCGTTGTACAAACTTTCTGGTACCCTCGTCACAGAAAGCAGCCGCCTGTGCTTTCCGCCAATTCTGTGCGCTGGTCTGCGTTTCGCTGCCTGTGCAAAAATGTCTTCGTAGCCAGCGGTTCATGTGAGCAGAGATGAACAACGGAGAGAGCCAATCAAGGGTTGTATTGTGGATGATCAAAAACTTACCATCGAAAACGCTGCAGGAGCGTCTTCATTGCCCCTGCACAATGCGGCTGAAAATAGTTTTAAAGAAAGAAAACGCATGACATTTATGTTATGTGGGCTGCATACCATCAGGTAAAATCTCTCTCCAGATCCACACACTTGGGGGAAGACACTGTTGTTTTAGGAATTTCTATGTGATGAGTTTTCGCTCTGAGCCGGCCGGTGTGGCCGTACGGTTCTAGGCGCTTCAGTCTGGAACCGCGTGACCGCTACGGTCGCAGGTTCGAATCCTGCCTCGGGCATGGATGTGTGTAATGTCTTAAGGTTAGTTAGGTTTAATTAGTACTAAGATCTAGGCGACTGATGACCTCAGAAGTTAAGTCGCATAGTGCTCAGAGCCATTTGAACCATTTTTCGCTCTGAACTGAGAAGACCAACGTGAAGCGGTCGACAGGCACACTAAAGACACTGTCCAACACGTCTGTACAAAGTTCCATCAGATATTCACAGTTTCCATTTCGCGCCTAATCTGACCTTACTTTCCTAAAATATGAACTGCGCCCGTCAGGCCTTCCGATACCTCATTTTCTTTCTAAGCAGGTACGCACGTACAAAGCAGACACATTTACATGCACAAATCAAATAAAATAATTTTGTGTGTGTTAAATTTAAAAATGTTTTTGCTGACGCCTGCTCCTTTATACATACTCGTGCACCTCTCATACTCGCGTCCTGGTTGGCGAACCTGACAACACAGGTAAGAGGTAGACATTACTTTATAAAGTATTCCAAGTCAGTTAAATACAGAAAAGGAACATGAACACTCTGTTTTCGAACATTTTTCCATTTCGCCCCCTCTTATTCCCATCCCACCCCTAAGGATTTTTTATCCCCACAGTATTTTGTAAACAGAGGGCGATCAGGAAGTTTCTGTTTGAGGGCATTACAGCAGCGTATGCAATGTAGCGCGACTCTGCTGCCGGTGTATAAGTACCGACATGTAGACGAAGGATTTGTGTGTCATTCGTGTCTTTTCGACGTGTTTGCTGTAAATGCGGAAACGTAATGGCGACGTTAATACCAAATGTCTCCAAATAGGACCAGCGAGCTAATTTTATTATCTTTGCTGTCGAAGGTTATACACCAGTAGACAACCATTGGCCAAAGAAGAATGTGTACGGTGCGACAGGTCTGTAGAAAACCACCATTGTGCAATGACGCACCAAGAGATGTTGCTGCTTCCTGATAACGCATGTCCCCATATCGCATATGTCGAAACACAGAAGTTATGGTAATTCAAATGAGAGACACTCGAGCACCTTCCCTGAAGTGCTGGTCCTTCCCCATGCGATTATCACGCCGTCCGTTCCTTAGAAAAGTCCTCGAAGGGCTCTCAATTTATATTGAAGGAGGATGTGCAGTAGGCAGTTATGGACTTCTTCACGCATCAGACGGGTATCATCAACGTGTCGCGTCGGTGGGATTATTACCTCACTGCTCATGGCGATTTTCCCTGACTGACATACCGATTCTGGAATGCACGGCCTTCGAATGTAAACTTTCCGATCGCCCCTTATACTTTTATGCCACTCCTTATCATCCCCACCCCCAACCATATGGATGCTAGGGCTGTTTTCCTGTCATGGTATTTTTTCCCATAATACTTGTACTACGTTTGGTACAAACTATTTCAGCCGTTACAGAGATATGTTGATATGTCACTGTCTTTGCAATCATTGCTACCATGCATAGCCCCACTCCTAGGGGAGCAGATGTATTGGGACTGTCTACCGAACTCGAAAACAATGTATTCGGTATTAATGTCGGTCGTTATCGACTGTTTTCACACGTCATAGCTCCCCCCCCCCCCTCCCCCACTCCTTTCACACACATACACCTGGATTTATACAAATGATTTGTACAAAGGTATATACATTTGGTTGAAACTTATCAATACACTCCTGAATTACGATGTTATGTCACCCCCTATTGACCTCCACACCCACGCCAAGGGGAGGCAGGTGGTTTGTACGCCAGAATAAACCCTTGTGGGCATACTGACAACAACTCATTGGAATCAGATGGCTGATCTAGGGGTACATAGAAAATGAACGAACATACATTATTTTTAGATAATTACTAGCGACCCGCCGTGCCTCAGCACACGTAGCACATTTATGGCCGGATTGCTATTTGTTCACGGGACGCTGCGCAGAATTAAGCATGGAACTCAGAATACAACGTTAGTTAAACATCATCACTATCATACACGTGACTTTTAAAGTTTTAGTAATATGTTCACCGGAAGATGTGGCTTTTACTGCCACGAAACCGGTAATGAGCAAAAATAAAGGACTAAGTACAGCTGAAGAGGTTTATTGACAACCAAGACGAGTACTCGTACCTATGGTTCCCCTACCTACAATGTTGTCTGGATTTTTATATAACTTAAGCGAATTAAGCAGTCCACATCAGGAAAATTCGCAGAGGCATGCGTGTTATCTGCTCCAAACATGTGTTTGGAGTGACATCGCGTGGCACCTATGAGAGCAAATCATAATGCAATTAATCTGTTTAATACCATATATATAAATATATACGAGGGCTATTCGGAAAGTGAGGTCCAATTGGCTGCGAAATGGAAACCACAGTGAAAATTCGATGAAGCTTTGCACAGATATGTTGTGCAGTGTCTCTAGTGTACCCGTCGATATCGTCATGTCGCTGTTTTCAGTTCTGAGCGACCACTGAGCATGTAAAGATGCTTAGAACAATAGTGTCTCCCGCCATGTACGAGGGCCTGGTGTGAGATTTTCCCTGAAGTCATGCAGCCCACATAACGTAGCTGCCATGCGTTTCCTTCTGTATGACAATTCTCGGCCGCAGTCTGGAGGGGCACTGAAGACGCTCCTGCAGAGTTTTCGATGGGAAGTGTTTGATCACCCAAAATGGAGCCCGTAATTGATTTTCCCTGAGTTTCATCTCTGCTCTCATGAACCACTAGCTATGAAGACAACGTTCTGGCACAGACAACGAGCTGTAGACCAGCGTAGAGAATTGGCAGGAAGCACAGGCGGCTTGCTTCAATGACGATGGTATTGGGAAGTTGGTACAGCGCTACAACAGATGTATAAATCAGAGCGCAGACTATGTAGAGAAGTAGCTGGAAGGTGTACCTAACTGCTGCAAATAAAACAATTTTGATTTTCAAAGTGATTTCCATTTTGCGACCGATCGGACCTTATACACACACACACACACACACACACACACACACACACACACACACACATATATATATATATATATATATATATATATATATGTGTGTATGTGTATGTGTATGTGTGTGTGTGTGTGTGTGTGTGTGTGTGTGTGTGTGTGTGTGTGTGTGTGATTGGGGTATGTATATTTTAATTTGTAGCTTATCACCCATGGGAGGATGGTTAAGTTGATCGTAACTGAAGCTCACAAAGAAAATAAAGATTGATTGGTTTGTGGGATTAAAGGGATCAGACTGCTACGGTCATCGGTCCCTAAAGAAAATAAAATGAAATAGGAAAACCACGTGATGTAAATATTTAGCCAGTGACGGAAGTCCTGTTAGAAAGCTAAGTCCCAACCGATGCATTGTTCAGACGCATTGCTGTAATCCTTCTTCGTGGATCTCTTACGGCACACTGTGTCCCGCTTCTACGCAAAGAATCGTATCCGCGTCTGTCTGATTCAAGGACAGCGAAAAGCCTGAAGTTCAATTGAATCATCTGCTATGCTGCTAAAAAGTTTCATTACGTAAATGAAGCAAAAATGCTTCCCACACCGCAGTTTTACTCGGAAAAAGTTTTACTTTTCGTATAAAAAATTGAAAACCGAAGAGTGTAAATCCGCATGTTTTTTTGCTAAACAATTGTTCTGAAACTATTGCAATCAACTGAACGTCACTTAGGTGACTTGCGTGTCCCTAACCAGTAATTCAACCTGGGACAGAGTACCTATAGTGTGACTTGGAATGCGAATCACATTTCGCTTCCAGCGAATGTCCATATCATTGTGAGGTGCATGCTGCGTTAGAAGATAATGTCAAAAACAAAAAGGAAGAAAGAAGATGACCAGCCGAGAATCGATCGCGCAACTTTGCCCTTCTCCCTCACGCACTTCACCGCTAGACGAAATTCGGTCCACAAAATTTTAATGAATTATACACAAAAACCTTCCTCGAGAATCAGTGTATCTATTAGTCGAACGCTGATCAAGCCCTATAGTAGCTCCTGAGATTAGTCCGAATGTACAGACGGGAATGAGCAGACGACTTCATTTTGTACATAGAGAGACTAGATTTCCAGGTATATGAACGCTTCATGCTATAATATGAACCAAAAATTTCGCTGCTATGGCAAGTGACCTTTATCCGTCTGTTATACAGAGCGTAATAGCACAATATCGGCAACTCCGAATGATTGTAGATAGTCCTCTAGACCATGTCCGCAAATGTCATTCAACACCGCTAAGGAGCGTAGAAGTTACAGGGCTGCCACTAGGCAAGCCATTCGGCAACGTAAAGGAGTTTTCACACTGATGGACAACGAGCACAACTTAGAGATCGCTAATAGCAGAGGTGACGCAGGTGGTAGCGAAAGGCCTCATATGCTGTCACAGAGGTGATCAGGCGGTATAGAATGGTCTCTTATAACTTTGCCTCCCAGTAGCGTCGTTGTAAGACCTTCCTGCATTGGGTTCCTGCTCTCAACTATTGCCTCATGTACCCCTCACAGTTTTTCAATATCGTTATGTTCCATCCCGTATATGCCTGTTACTAGATCAATGGCGCATTTTAGCATTGGCCGTTAGTATACTTAAATATAAGATTTGTCTTGATCGCTATTTATGTAACCATAACCGTTTTCCATTGCTCAAGCAATCATCTGCAGATCATCAGAATACCGGCTAGTGAAATGTCGCTCCAGTTACTAATAAGAACATTATTAATTCCATGACCAGTGTCGGTCTTTCCTCTTAGGCCATTTTCTAGTGGATCTGAAAATTATACTGTAGAGTAGTAAAGTCAGATGATAATGGAGTAATTGTAAGGGCCGAATCCCGTCGTGAACTTCATAAATTTCTTATTAGTGAAGGGGGGGGGGCGTTGTTAACTGAAGATACAGCAGTGGAACCAGCACCCTCCGACAAGGAGGAATGCCTGCAAACGATATGAGCGACAACGCGTGCGCGACGCGTGATGTTTTGAGCATCCTACCACTCTCTTACGACACCAGCTCAGGCGGTTCGATTTTTTTCAGGTTTTTTTTATTTCGATAACATTAGTAGCAACACATAGTGTCGTAGTAACAAGAACAGAGAAAAAGAGTGATTCAACTGTTAATTTGTGCTGCTGAAGTTCACAATACTTCAACGTAAATTTAAACAAGGGACATTTTTACAATTTGTAAGTGCAGTAACAAGATGTGTTTCATATTCAAGGATGATTTTAGCAAGAGAAAGGTATGAGTTTCTAACAGCTAAGACAGACAAAGCCTGTGGTGTAAGCAGGTGAAAGGATATTCAAAATGTCGCTTGGTGCGCATGCGTTGTGGTGTAGATGCCTTTCGTAGGTCAGTTTGGGATTGTTTCCTGGCTTCAGAGATCGCAAGAGTCCCGTAACAAATCTCAGCTTCACCTACACGATTGTGTACATTATAAACGATCATAATTTGGACCCTGTATGAAAAACTGTAATGAATGAAACTTGAAATCATGGCCTAAGGAATCTATGTTACAGCATGAAGCGGCCTTAGAAATGGAATCATTTTGTTGAACTTGACAACGGTTGCGGAAGTCGACGCAAACAACAATGAAATACTACATTTATATACAGTAAATTGACCGTACTGATTCTGCAATATCGTACATTCTTATGAAAACGAACTCATCCTGCTATTACTTAAATTTAGTTGAATTGGCCAAGCTGGAATATTGTAATACGTTCTAGTTTCGGAAAAGCATTACTTATATACCGAAAACATTTATCGCCTTAGTTGTATGTAAATATCTTTTAGCTGTCTTGGTGGCATTTTTAGTTTTGACACGTTATGTTTTCCAGTCGTTAGCTGAATTGCTAACTCAGAGAACATCATAACTGTGATGCACGCTGGACAGATCTAGGAAAACCCTACACCATTTCTGTAAAATGTTCACACAGTTTTAAATTCTCAGTCACATAGGAACTTTAAACGTTCACATCACAGTCATGTGATGCAAGCTCACTGTGATTCATTTTGGTTTAACATAGAATACTAATTATTAATATTATTATAACAAATAAGTGTATGATTTAATGGACTTCGAGTTTACGAAAAGCCCAGTTTATATTTAGAGTGACAGATGTTACTCGTGTAAGTATTAAGTGAGATAAGTTTTCCTTCTGTTCATGGGTTTTTATCATCATATTTTCTTGTACTCTCAGGGAAATAGGTTACGGGTATTTTTAACAGTATAACATGCAATTAGGTCAAACTGTTGTGTATACGGGGCCTATGGTAGAAGTTAGACTGTAGAGGAGCGACAGCGCTCTGTAACGCTAGCTGTTAGGAGGAGCTAGACGGTTGTAATGTCTCCAATGTGCACGAAATAGTGAATTCCAAAATATTTGAAATTTCCGTAATATTCATTCCTGACACAGTTATTAGCAGAGTTCAGTTTCGTCGTGGCCCTGGGTGGTCACCCAGGTCACCTGATCTGTCAGCGCGATCTTACTTTGTGTGGGGAGCCCTCAGGCCCAACGTCTATCGCAACAACCCACACAGTCTTCAAGAACTGTAGCAGAACATTTCGGACGAGACTGTAGCAATTCCAGTAGTGCAGCTTCGATCCGCATTCCACAACTTGCTGACCTGGTCTCAGAAGTGCCAAAAGATGAATGATGGTCACAATCAAGATCTGTTATAGTCTGATTAGTACTGTATTTCCCTCCCCCTGCTGTGTTTCTTTGTACCCTGCGACTCTGTTCTCCGGGCCACTTTCATCTGTCGCACCCTGTATAATAACAAATGTAAGACAGATGTCAGCTGTCTAGATGGAAAACCTACCGTTATCGGGTCTTTTTCCTTCCAGGAAATGCGTGATTCTAGTTTTGTAACTGCTACCGCGACGGGTGAGAGGTACGCCTATATGTTACAGAATCGCATCATCCCCAGCCTGGCTGATAAACACCTGCTGGAACGTACGATGTTTATGCAGGATGGCGCTCCATCCCATATTGCTAGACGAGTGAAATATTTCTAGCGCGCGTCGTTTGGTGATGATCGTGTGCTCAGCCGCCACTTTCGTCCTGCTTGGCCTCCCAGGTCCCCAGATCTCAGTCCGTGAGATTATTGGTTTTGGGGTTACCTGAAGTCGCAAGTGTATCGTGATCGACCGACATCTCTAGGGATGCTGAAAGACAACATCCGACGCCAGTGCCTCACCACAACTCCGGACATGCTTTACAGTGCTGATCACAACACTATTCCTCGACTGTAGCTATTGTTGAGGAACGGTGGTGGACATATTGAGCATTTCCTGTAAAGAACATCATCTTTGCGTTATCTTACTTTGTTATGTTAATTATTGCTATTCTGATCAGATGAAGCGCCATCTGTTGGACATTTTTTGAACTTTTGTATTTTTTGGTTCTAATAAAACCCCATGTCATTCCAAGCACGTGTGTCAATTTAAACCTCTCTATCTACATTATTCCGTGATTTATTCAGTTTTCAAATTTATACTGACTTTTTGATCACCCAGTACTTGATAAGCCTAGCTCAAAGCGTCACGCTCGTCCCTAAAAAAAGTGTCCACTGAGCTAATCCCTGCTCCATCTCGCACTGTACAAAGTTAAAGATACCAACGCTACAGAAACTGTATGCGGTTTCCAACAACTGCATGTTGCTGCTGAAGTTTTTATTTCGCTTTCGCCGTATAGACTGATTTACAGTTTAACACCGAGGTGTGTTTGAAAAATAAAACAGGCCCGAAATTAACTGATACGCCACATTGCAGCTTTACTCAAATAACTTTGCCACCATTAATTATTATAGCGGTTTATTAGGTAATACTTCCAGCGGGTAGAGCTCGACTCTGTTGACAGGTGTATTGGCCTCAAAACGACTGTGAAATTGCGTAAACCGTTCCGCTACAGGCCGGTGATAGCAGCGCGCTATCGATTGGTCACGCTTCATTTGAGCCTCTGAAAAGCACGATCACGGCCAGGATGCGAGGCGCCGCCGGCCGTGACTCAGCAAGCGTGGGTGCAGCGCGCAGCGGAGTGATTTGGCGAGGCCAGGCTGCGCTAAGCGCTCAGCAGGACTATTTGCAACTACGTTCTCGTAAATCATCTATACAAAAAAAAGTAAAGTGCCCGGGCGCTCTTGTTCGTCTTTATGTGAAGATAATCTCAGAAACTACTGTACGAATTTTCATAAAGGTTTCCTCCAGTATAAAAACCAATCATCAGGAAGCTTTGTGTACATAAATTATTGTCACTGCGGCAGAAAAAATGCATCCTCTATCCTATTAAAGGTATTTGTTAAGGAAAAATGTAAACATACGATACTTATAACTGTAAGATGGTTCAAATGGCACTGAGCACTATGGGACTTAACTTCTGAGGTGATCAGTCCCCTAGAACTTAGAACTACTTAAACCTACCTAACCTAAGGACGTCACACACATCCATGCCCGAGGCTGTAGTGCCTATAACCGCTCGGTCACAACGGCCGGCGACTGTAAGAGCCACTGTAATCTCGAATATCGTAGCCTGCACAAGACGTTTTTCTTTTCTGCGAAATAAAAATAGCTGCTGATATTTTTCACTGAATGAAAGTAACGGGTATTGGTTTTCTGTAAATTTACTTCAGTTGAAAGTCTAATAATGTACTGACTATGCACAACTGGTCTAGGAGCACAGAGAATGTAATATATCGACTAATATGACATTCACTGGTCTTGTAAGAGCATTACACAAAGTAATCGGTGTAAGCTTCAACTGGTTCAAATGGCTCTGAGCACTGTGGGACTTAACATCTGAGGTGATCAGTCTACTAGAACGTAGAACTACTTAAACCTATCTAGCCTAAGGACATCACACACATCCATGCCCGAGGCAGGATTCGAACCTGCCACCGTAGCAGTCGCGCGATTCCGGACTGAAGCGCCTAGAACCGCATGGCCACCAAGGCCGGCGGTGTAAGCTTAGTTGTAGGCTTCGTGTTTAATGTTTCTCGCATAACTTAACTAAACTTGTACGAAGTATGCCCTACTGAAGTTATATCATAATTTAAATTTTGCTTCACTATATGATTTGACTGAAGGCTACTTAGAAAAATTTCTAATGGTGAACATGCTAACTGCTATACTACCGGAAGAAAAAATGCAACAACGTCAAAGAGATAGTAAATTTTTTGACGTGAGGTGTATCGTCAAACCAGAAGGTGCACATACAGACCTCCTGAATGCCATCTGATCGCTGATTATCGTGATAAATAGATCAGTAGCACTACAATCTTTGACTGTGCATACATTGTATGTTGGTGCCACTGAACACAGTCCTTGACCGACCTGCACTTTTTTCCGGCAGTGGATACTGACTGGCCCTCCATCTCCTTCCAGATTTTTTGTGGCTGTTCTTATAGTCTCCAGCGTTATTACATGGCCGTATTACCGAAGTCTAGCTGATGTGCAAGAGCTGACAGATTTCGAAATTTGGAAGTTACGGAAGAACTGAATGTAGGGTGTTCATAAATTAGGTATACGAAAGTAAGCTTCCATTGTGATAAATGCTAAATAACTTACAGAAATCTTTGACACAGCACTGAATGCAGGATATCTTCAAGTCTATACACAAATGTCGATTGTGACTATCTTTAGCAACGCGACGAATGTCCCATTTGATATCAGTTTCCAGTGACAACTCCTTGTGTTATCCACTGTAGCAGCTCGTCAATGTTTCTCGGACGCTAAGGAAGAAATCTCTATCTTTGATGTAACCCCATTCACAGAAGTCCATTGCGGCTAAATCAGGTGATCGTGGTAGCCAGCGTATTGTACCACCACGAGCAGTCCAACTCGTCACATTCCTACGGAGAAAGCCGACAGCTTGACAATATTAACGCAGGGATGCGCAGGCGTGCTGGAAAATTAATTCTGGCCAATTTCCTGCTGTAAGTGAGGCATTAGGTAATGTTCAAGCATTTCCAGGTACAATAGGCCAGTTACAGCTAACTCGGTAAATAAGAGTGT
Source organism: Schistocerca americana (assembly GCF_021461395.2). Taxonomy (NCBI): domain Eukaryota; kingdom Metazoa; phylum Arthropoda; class Insecta; order Orthoptera; family Acrididae; genus Schistocerca; species Schistocerca americana. The sequence continues at coordinate 526,963,337 of NC_060122.1, forward strand.
ATTTAATTTTATTACCGCTTACAGCGCCAAAAACATTTACCTTAGGCGAGTCCCATACTTGTTGGATCACGTGACGTGTTTTCTGGTCATCCCACATTCAAACGTTAGGGGGCTATGCCGATTCACTTTACCACAGGTATGGAAGTAGGCTCTATCACTGATCACAATTTTATTAAGAAAATCACCTTCAGTCTGCATTTTTAAAGGTTTCTACACAGAACTCATCTCGTAGCTTTTTTTCAGTTTCTCTTAAAACTTGCAAGATATCCAGTTCGCAGTGTTGGAAAAAGAACTCTTTTTCGTAATACCTTCGACACTGCAGCGTTAGACATATTTAAATCCAAGGTATTACCTCTCGTTGAATTACCCGGACTACCAATGTAAGACTGCCGAACTTGTTTAATTGTTGCGTCAGAGACTGGTGGCTGGCCCTGTCCCGATGTCCTCGGTGATACGTAGTAAGTTTCGGTGAAACGATTGTACCAATTAATAACCACTTGTCTCTGAGGTGGTGGTTCGCGACATTTAGTCCTGAAATCGTCTTTGAACTGTAGGAGCGGATTTGGATTCAAGAAACCATAAACAACTCTACGCACACTTTGCGTCGTTATACAGCTCCGTTGTGACTGTTGGACATAACTGATTTGCGCATGCCACCTGGTTTGAACGTCACGAACTTACAGTGTAAGGCAGGAATGGAAGTTGAAGAGGTACGGAATTCAGTGCTGTATTAAATATATCTGTCAGTTATTTACCATTTTCACAAATGTTCAAATGTGTGTGAAATCTTATGGGAATTAACTGCTAAGGTCATTAGTCCCTAAGCTCACACACTACTTAACCAAAATTATCCTAAGGACAAACACACACACCCATGCCCGATGGAGGACTCGAACCTCCGCCGGGATCAGCCGCTCAGTCCATGACTGTAGCGCCTGAGACCGCTCGGCTAATCCCGCGCGGCACTATTTCCACAGTTAAAGGCGACTTTTGCTTAACTAATTTATAAACACCATTTATATTTAAAATCCTGAATAAAACATCGGTTTTAAAATGTATGTATGAGCACTTGTTTATCTTCGCTACTGGGAAACACTTCTCTCCTACTGAGCAAGTGCTCATAGCTCTTAAGGCAGTCATTTCACAGCCAAAGTTCACTAGGCATCTTTTGCTTGTTTTGGTCCGCACTACCAAATCTGAAAGTTTGTCGGTAGAGTTCTAGTTCACGCAGTATATGCGTAAAGGCACAAGGCCAAGCATGGCAATTTTCCGCTTTGCCGTATAGGGTCTCTATACCTAAACTTTCGTTACTTGTGCTAATGTAGACGGAAAAGTATTTACCGTATGGGTATCCAACTTTATGCGAATGAGTCCAGATTTGCTTTATCGGTAGTGTTAGCGTCGTGACTTGTGGAGATTGGAAAAAAACCGATGTTAAATCCGATACCTGTTTTTAGTTCTGAATATCCGGTATTCTTCGGTATTTGTTTGGTCTTGGTAGTAAAAAGTGCATTTTTTACTAAATGTATCAATTAGCCACAGCAGAAGCTCTAAAACTTTTGGTTTTTAAATAAACCGTTGTTAAAAATCGAGTAATTTTTATTCGTAAAATTTCCGTTTCTTTGAAATATTCCGTTATAATAGAAAACGGGAATACCTATCAGTGCCACCTACAGTTCGATTTTACACAGAGTACGCGAAGGAACTTGCCCCCCCTTCTTGCAGTAGGTCTCTAGAAGGACGTAGCGTTCCAAAGGATTGGAAAAGGGCACAGGTCATCCCCGTTTTCAAGAAGAGACGTCGAACAGATGCGCAGAACTATAGACCTATATCTCTAACGTCTATCAGTTGTAGAATTTTGGAACACGTATTATGTTCGAGTATAATATCTTTTCAGGAGACTATAAATCTACTCTGTAGGAATCAGCTTTGATTTCGAAAAAGGCGACCGTGTGAAACCCAGCTGGCGCTATTCGTCCACGTGACTAAGATGGCCATAGACACGGGTTCCCAGGTAGATGCCGTGTTTCTTGACTTTCGCAAGGCGTTTGATACAGTTCCCCACAGTCGTTTAATGAACAACGTTAGAGCATATGGACTATCAGACCAATTGTGTGATTGGATTGAAGAGTTCCAAGGTAACAGAACGCTGCATGTCGTTCTCAATGGAGAGAAGTCTTCCAAAGTATGATTTCAGGTGTGCCGCAGGGGAGTGTCGTAGGACCGTTTCTATTCACAATATACATAAATGACCTTGTGGATGACATCGGAAGTTCACTGAGGCTTTTTGCGGATGATGCTGTGGTATGTCGAGAGGTTGTAACAATGGAAAATTGTACTGAAATGCAGGAGGATCTGCAGCGAATTGACGCATAGTGCAGGGAATGGCAATTGAATCTCAATATAGACAAGTGTAATGTGCTGCGAATGCATAGAAAGAAAGATCCCTTATCATTTAGTTACAGTATAGCAGGTCAACAACTGGAATCAGCTAATTCCATAAATTATCTGGGAGTACGCATTAGGAGTGATTTAAAATGGAATGATCATATAAAGTTGGTCGTCAGTAAAGCAGATGCCAGACTGAGATTCATTGGAAGAATCCCAAGGAAATGCAATCCGAAAACAAAGGAAGTAGGTTACAGTAAGCTTGTTCGCCCACTGCTTGAATACTGCTCAGCAGTGTGGGATCCGTACCAGATACGGTTGATAGAAGAGATAGAGAAGATCCAACGGAGAGCTGCGCGCTTCGTTACAGGATCATTTAAAAATCGCGAAACTCCAGTGGAAGACTCTGCAGGAGAGACGCTCAGTAGCTCGTTACGGGCTTTTGTTGAAGTTTCGAAAACATACCTTCACCGAGGAGTCAAGCAGTATATTGCTCCCTCCTATGTATATCTCGCGAAGAGACCATGAGGATAAAATCAGAGAGAGTAGAGCCCACACAGAGGCTTACCGACAATCCTTCTTTCCACGAACAATACGAGACTGGAATAGAACGGAGAACCGATAGAGGTACTCAAGGTACTCTCCGCCACACACCGTCGGGTGGCTTGCGGAGTATGGATGCAGATGATGATGTAGATGTAGAATAACAATGCCGACAGCAACGAACAAGAAACACATGACGTAGGAATTGGTACAGCGTTGATGAAACAATAGTGTACCAGTTACCATGTGGCGTGGCCTATTAGATGGTAAGCTTGTGCACGCAGTGTGTAAGACTTGCCCATCTGATGTATGTGGTAGTTTCTCACTGTCATCGTCGGACATCAGTTGTAATACAGAATGGCACCACCCGTAGTCCGGAAGTATTTTATAAACTGTAGTATTAACGATGTAAAATGCTCCAATTGCTTTAAAAGACTACAAATGGAAAGAGCAGCAAAAGACTTCCTACATCAAATGGGTAGAAAGTTTAAAACGTAACAACTCATTCATAGCTTACGATAAAAGTAGGAAGTAGCTGACAAGTTGCCTGTGTTAAAGTAATACGCCTTTCTCCTATCTGTTAGCAGCCCTTGAAGACATTCAAATTAACACAAATGACAGAGTTCTTCAACCTCAGTTTTTACCCTTTAGCACTGACTATTCGTAATGCCCAATAGTATGATCCTCGATTACGTGATTTTTGAACGGAATTTGAAAGAATTAGAATCAATAAGAGAATACTGGTCATTTTCTATAGTATATAGCCGCTAATTGCTTTTAGAAAATTGTTGAAATGGCTCTGAGCACTATGGGACCTAACTTCTGAGGTCATCAGTCCCCTAGAACTTAGAACTACTTAAACCTAACTAACCTAAGGACATCACACACATCCATGCCTGAGGCAGGATTCGAACCTGCGACCGTAGCAGTCGCGCGGTTCCAGACTGTAGTGCCTAGAACCGCTCGGCCACTCCGGCCGGCTTGTTTTTAGAGAAAATCATCGGTCGGTGGACGAACTAAGTTTCTTTTATTTTTATTTGCCTATTTAATTTAATATTTTGATTTTGTATATCTCAAAACTCAGGGAGTCGAAAGTTTTCAGGTTTGTTCGGTTTCTGCGTTTATTACAGGAAGTAATAACAAAAAACCGAAAATCAGTTATTTTTGAAAGTGGTTATTCTGAGCAGTTTCAACAGTCAATTTTAACTGGCACTGAAGAAAAAAACAATATAACCTAAAACCGGTTGTTTCAGCGATAACCGTCATCCCTAACGACATGCCATTAGGTGCCGGTACTGGTACCGCTACGTATGATTGACACACAAGCGTCAGTTTGCACTACAGCTGCACACATTCAGAGTCGGTCTGCACAAGTAGAGAAGGGCTTTGCTAGTAAAGCAGTTTTATCAACAACAAAAAAGCAATACTGCTGATGCTCTTCAAGAGTATCGAAGCATTAAAGGAATACGGAGATGTTTTCTCTTTCGCACCGCGGTTGATTCGGAAGCTCGAATTAATAGACATTTTGGGAATTGCTTCTTGGAGACACCGACGGTCAATTAACTACAAATTGTTGAAGAAATTACTGTTGCCACGGCTGAAACGCTGGACGCAATCTGCTATCTTGAAGCAGTGCATGATTTCTGTCACAACACTCCGTGGTCCTTCATTCGAAATGTGTTGGGAGTAACTGTGAAATGGTATTCCTAGCTTCCTTTCAGGCTGTCGAGGATACAGATGGTAGTCACAATGAGCAACGTTTACTAGCTGCAATGTAAATGGAATTAACAAATGTTACACTGTCATGCGAGAGTTAACATGTGTTTCTTTCGGTAGTTTGTTCATTATCTCTCTTCCGAATGTCTTCATAAATGTTTGCACAAATTTTTATTGTCCGTCAATCACTCGTCTTTCATGGAGACCCTCTCAAGTAGCGAAAGTTGAATTGGAACCACCCTGTATAAGGCGGAGATGAGAAGCAGGTATCCTGACACCAGAAATAGCACCAAAGAAGACAAGTCGCAGAGGTTCTGTTAAGTTGAGTATTTGATAATCAGTTGTTCAGAACTAATAATGGTTTAATCAATGTGCTAAGGAACTGTTCAGGTTTAAAATCGTTTTACATCTGATCTGTTTTAGCCGCATCCTGAATCGGCAGATATTAACTGGCTAAACTAATGTAAATATTTAATATATCTCTTATTAATTAAAGAAGTGCTTAAAGAACGCTAAATGTTTCGTCTATTTTAATTTATCGACGAAGTGGAAGATGTTAATTGGCTATACGATTGTCCTATTCAAAGTGTTCATTGTATAGCTAAAGAATTGATTGACTTTATGGCCATTAAGAACCATATGTGAATTGACTAAATAATTGTTCAGATCTGCTATTTACATTTAAAAAATAATTTTGGTAAAACACTACTTGCCTTATCTGAATGTGGAGACAGTTTGAAAAATCAAATCTAGTCGTAAAATCAAAGCGGTTAACATTAATTGCACAGTTTTCCAGCTCGGTCAGCTAGGACCACTAAGGAAAAGTCCCAGAAACGTTTTGAGGTTGGAGGCGTTTGATCTCAATCTTATTCGTGAGTTATAATTAAACAGGATACGCTCAGACTTACCACAGTTGTGTGACAAAAGTGTATCTCTGTCGTGATGCATGCTTATCCAGTTCAGTGTAAAGTGTACGTTGCTACCAATGAATATGATAATGGATTCTAGGATAGCATCTCTACAGATATTATTTATCTTGCAAAGCACCAAGAAACATGGGTCACCATGAAGTTTTAACACATTCTCTTACTTCATGTGACGTTATGGAAACGATTTGGATTGAATGCAGTAAAATTATCTATAGAATATCGAGGCGATACTTTGACCCTTCACCTCTATTCTTCATTAATGAATAACATATTCAATGAAAATTTCTGCCACCATCAGTATTCGAAGTAAACGTGGCGTAGCGTTGAATATTTGTATGGATGTGCTCACCCTGAAAAAGTCCCAGGTGGATCCGTGGTAGAGCGTGCCGTACTCGACCTCCGTCTGCGAGGCCAGGTCCTCAGGGCTGTTGATGGGCGCCACCATGCGCTCCACAGTGAGGAAAGCGGCCAGGTTGGCCGTGTAGGACGACAGAAGGATCAGCGTGAAGAACCACCACACGCTGCCCACGATGCGCCCGGAGACAGACCTGTACATCATACGTGTCTGGTAAAAAAAGGAACACTAGGTTTAACATCCCATCGACAACGAGACCATCAGAGACGGAGCACAAGCTCGGATTGTGTCAAGGATAGGAAAGGAAATCGAGCGTCCCCTTTCACATAAACCATCCCGACATTTTCCAGAAGCGATTTAGGAATATCACGTAAAACATCAATCTGGATGAACATATGCGGGAGTGAACCGTTGTCCAACGAATGCGAGCCAGTGTGCGAACCACTGCGCTACCTCATTCGCTCATGTGTGTCTGGTCTTACAATCTGCGAACACAGGAAAACTTTCCGTAAATTAACACGAAAACTGACTGAAATAACAAGAATGTCCTCCTGATTGGACCTGTTGATGTGATTCCTGCCTGACAAATGACTCAGTGTGTGTCTCCGGTTATGAAAATTGTTGGCTATGTAATTTGTATGTGTCGAAGAATGGACAGTGAGACTTCAATCACAAGTTCATATGTTTATTCGCCGTAAATAAGAAGTGTATGTGGCAGACGTCTAACATTGAATCCAACATTTAGGTCAGTTTCCATACTATTCAACCACCAGAGGTTGCACAAGAATATATTACAACCTTCATCTGTATCTCGTTCATTCTCGTAAGATGATTTCTCTGGGAGCTGTGTTCGTTAATTAGTAATAACAGAAATAGTGACAGTAGTAATAGTATAAGTAACTTTGACAGTGGTGATGGTGGTGGGATGATGTCTTAGGTGAAACACCGTGATGCATGTTTCGCACTAGTGAAGACTAACAAGCAGTACATTTGTCGATATTACGAGTGACCGGCTGCGAATAATTTACTGCTTGAAACGCACACTGTTTCATTAAAACGTCCATTACAAACGGTCTGTAGATAAGTGAACAGACATACAGCAGTTTTCAATTAGCTCAGCAGTGTTGCCGTTAGGAAACATCACTTTTTACCTCCTGACGAATCTGCGACTTCAATAAGTGGTGTTGCAGGCATGCCTATGAAGTATCATAGTGATGTCATGCAACACACTATTACGCGTATGTAACATCGTTTTGGTCTCTTCACCACCGAGCCTCTGGTCAGTTTTCTATGACCCTACAACGGAGAAATACCTTCCGCCAACCAAAATGCGACGATTATACATTGCTTGAAATACAGTTACTAGATGATCAATGTGTTACAATGTTAGTGATACTGAATTCTAAACCGAAAGACACAAAGAGGCAATCATTATTAGTACGCTGTCGTAATTAGTCTTAGCGATTGGTAATATTGGTACCGAAATGCTCCGTAGGGCACATCATTGTAGCCTAGGAATCAGAGCTTTAATGGAAATATTGTCGTTCTTTTTAAAACATGCGTCAACCATTTTCGAATGGGAAAGTAAAAGTAAATTTAAAAAATTCCTCTTCACGTCCGCTCTCTCTGTCTGTCCAGTTCTTCTTTCCACTCTGTCTCCCTCTCAGGCCACCTCCTACTCCTACCCTTCTCAGTCCATCTCATCCTCCTCGCTCCCACTATCCGCATCCTCCTCCCTCTCTGTCTTTCTCCCTCTATTTACCTGCTCAGTTCTCCCCATACGCACTACTACCTGCATAACACACATGTTGTGCAAGTAAGTCACTACTTATCCCACATCCCACTTCTACAGCAGCTAAGTCGATCAGATCCCTATAGGACCACAGGACAGATAATTAGTAGGATGTGTACCAAATTTGGTTGGAATCAATGCAGTGGTTTAGGAGAGATGTTACATAAACACACACATACACACACAAACACACACACGCACGCACACACACACACACACACACACACGAATCGTGAGCGCGCTCGTTTTTACAGTCAAGACAATAATTCCTAGATTTTATTATGAACACTCCAAGAAAAAATTAAAGAAAAAGACACACACCACGAAGGAATTATCCGAATGGGAAGGAAATCGGTGCCGGCCGGAGTGGCTGTGCGGTTCTAGGCGCTACAGTCAGGAGCCGAGCGACCGCTCCGGTCGCAGATTCGAATCCTGCCTCGGGCATGGATGTGTGTGATGTCCTTAGGTTAGTTAGGTTTAATTAGTTCCAAGTTCTAGGCGACTGATGACCTCAGGAGTTAAGTCGCATAGTGCGCAAAACCATTTGAACCATTTTTTTGGAAATTGGTACATGTAACATACATGCAGATACAAACAAATGATTACGATTTCAGAATATCGGATGATTTATTCAAGAAAAAGAGTTTCACAAGTTGAGCAAGTAAATAACGCGTTGGCGCACCTCTGGCCCTTATGGAAGCAGTTATTGGGCTTGGCACTGATTAATAGAGTTGTTGGATGTTCTCCTGAGAGGTGTCGTGCCAAAACCTGTGCAATTGGCGTGTTATATCATCAAAATCCCGAGTTTGATCGATGATACTGCCGATATGCTCCAAGCTTTCTCTATTGGGGAGAGATCAAGGGAACTTGGTGGCCGAGGTAGGGTTTGACAAGTAGGAAGACGAGTAGTAGAAACTCTCGCTGTGCGCGGAAAATCATTATCCTGCTCAAATGTAGCCCGGGTTGGCTTTCAATTAAGAGCAACAAAACGGGGCGCAGAATATCGTCGACGTCCCGCTGTGGTATAAGTGAGTCTTGGATAACAACCAAACCGGGTCCTGTTATCAAGTGATACCTCCTGGTTGACAGCCCTTACTGTGGGAGTCAGTAGGGTTGGTATCACAATGAGGTCCTGGGCGTCTGCAGGCGTGTCTTTACCGGTCATTTGGGCTCAGTTTCAAGCTGGAGTCATTACTGAAGGCAATTCTACACATGACAATGAGATTCGAAGCATATACATGTCTGGAGCTGCCAAAATGAGCAGTGGGATACCAACCTCCTGAGTGTAGTCAGTCATATGGCATGAGAACCAAGAGTAATCATCTGGGGAGCAATTTCTTTTCATAATACAATCCCTTTGATTGTCATCCGTGGCACAACGGTATGTCGGCGAAATTCTGTGCCCCGTTTTGTTACCCTTCATGGCAATCCATCTATTGCTTACATTTACATTTCAGTAAAATAATGGTCACTCTTACACGGCGAAAGATTCTATTATTTGTCTTTGGCCTTGTCGCGCCTACCTTGAAAAGCAAGGTCGCCGGATTTCTTCCCAACTGAGAACGTTTGAAGTATTGCGGGAGGCTCTCCATCCAGCTCGGGATTTTGACGATCTAAAGCGCTAGTTGCACAGAATTTGGCACGATATTTCTCAGGAGGACATCCTACAGCATATCAATATATGCTAATACGAAAGGGCCAGAAGTAGACCACCGCTCAGTTTGTGAAGCATTTTCTCTTGAATAAATCACTCATTTCTTCTGAAATTGTGATCATTTGTTTGTCTGCACAAGAACATCAAATCTACCGATGCTCTACACATTCCGATAATTCAGTCGTAGCGCGCCTTTTTTTTTAATTTTTGTTAGAGTGTACATTTTTAACAGTCACCGAAATAACCTGCCATTTATTTTGTGGAGGTGCTCACTTATAGCATGCGTAAATTGTTGTAACATCATGGTTGCACACAGCTTATTAATGAGTTTAGTACATTATCTCACTTACAAACCTACCATCTTCAGTGGTATTGTGACATATTGATCAGATGTGTGACAGCCCATAATAACAAGCATGAAAATATTGTTGACAACGTGTTGCTTGCTAGCGGTTATGGGCTGTCAAACATTAGGTTACGATGTCACAATTTACCTGAATATTGTCTGGTTATGACTGAAACTAGTTATGTATTAAACTGATTAATAGATGTGTGGGTAACCCTGGTATGTCAGCCTGCAGTTTATGTGTATGTATAAGCTAAGTAGCTGATGCGTAGTTGCTTAGGCAGCGCTGCACCTGGGCGACACGTCGCAGCCTTGCCGCATGAGCGCGCCCAGCGCGAACCAGAGGCTGTTGAGGATGCTGAAGTCGTTGACGAGCGTGCCGCAGCCCGCCGTGGCGGCGCCTCCCCCGTCCGCGTCTCCCACGGCGGCCAGCCCCAGCGCGCCGCACGCCGCCGGCACCGGAACGCTCACCACGGCCAGCCCCGCCGCCTCCTCGGAGCCCGGCTGCAGTAGGCGCCACTCGTACGGCGAGAAGCGCGACACGATGAACAGCACGATGCTGACGCCCACGTACGAGAAGATGACGCACACCCAGATCTCCTTGCTCAGCGGGTTCAGGAAGCTGAACACGCCCGGCTTCTGCTTCACCGGTTTCTTGATCATGATGCTGATGCCCAGCGACATGAACGGCTTGCTGAAGTCGATCACGCGCTCGCGTTCCGACGTTATCGTCATCGATGCGATGGCGATGTCCGCCTCCTGGAACGCCAGAAGAATCATCGGCATGGATTATCACAAACACTGCCGAACTCTTCTTGTTGATACACTAAGTCGGTGCCATGATTATAATCTTCTCCATTTACTGCATATAAATCAAGGTGTATTTGCACATGTTCAGGATTGCCTGCCAAGCCTCAGTATCGATTTCAAACGTATTTGGAGCAGAAAGACTCAGGCTCGCAAGTAACAGCACTGTGGTGTTTATAGCTTTCTAGCTCCAATAGGAGCTGAGATATGGGCAAAAACGTGAGTTTTACAGCTCCTAGTGTATAGGCTGTTCTGCATAGCAGTGTTGTTGTGTAGGAACAGAATCAGCTGCCCGATCGACCTGCTTTGCAGAACAGCTTGCATATCAGGGGCAAGAAACAGTTTTTCCAGCAATGAACATGTAAGTTGCCAACAAAGACATTCATGTTGTCTTGAGTAGCATCGCCTGAATGGATAGAGAGAGGGAGGTTGGTGGCGATGGTTAAAGAGGTAGCGGAAAGAAGGGTAGGGATAGAGACAAGGGGAGGAAGAGAAAGACATAGAGTGGACGCAGAGGAGACAGAAAGTGTGGAAGAGGAGATGATGGACACCACAGAGAGGGCATAAGGAGATGGACAGAGAGATGGGCGAGAAGTGCACGAACCCAGAGAGAGAGAGTGGGAGAAGGAGATGCACAGAGAGAGAGAGGGGAAGTTACATGTAGGGGTAGGAGGAGGTAGATAGAAGGGTGAGGAGGGATGGACAGAGTGTGGAAAGAGGAGCTGGTTATAAAGTGGGGAGAAGACAGAGAGAGAGAGAAAAGAGGAGGACGTAGACAAATATGACAGAAGCGGATGGAAACAGAGACAGGGAGGAGGTAAATGAAAAAAAGCTATAGCAGACAAAAGTAAAGTTACTGTCATCAGTACAGCACTTTTTTGAAACACTAATAATTTCTAAATTAAATCCAGCATCACATAACAGATGACGATTACCTCTGGGAAATATTGTGTAGAACACATAAGAGGGCAAATGCGCTACATTACAATATAGTACACATAAGGAGACTGATACACTATGCCATAAATCACTCATACCCAGTTACGTAATCCCCGTCTACGTCAGTGACTGCCAGTGTTCTGGTAGGAGTCAAGGGTGCCTGTACGATAGTTTACATGGGTCTAGACCTCGATGGTATGGAGCATTTTCAATGTTTTGAAGGACGAATGTTAGCTTGTAAAAAGTCACATAAAAATTTTCATTTCCAATCCTGTTAAAACTTTGTCCTGTTACTAAAATACTAGGAAATGGTATTCATACTCTATAAAGAAGAATAGTAAGTTATTTTTAATCAGGCGGTCCGTGGTCGAATGTCGGAGATCTCGGGCCGCACTCGAGGCCGCGCTATCCTCTCGACTCGCTAGGAGGCAACACAGTCGCAGCTCTGAGAAAAAAAGGAGCGCGCACGGCCCGACTGAAGGCTCCCCAGATCCCGTCTGCGAGTAGTGCCCGATGTGACAACGGACGAGTAGTGCCCCCACCGGTGTCTCTGTCGTTGTTGCGTTTTCAGGTAACATCCTGCGGCGGGTTGTGCAGTTGTGCTGTCGCAGATGGATGCGTGTTGTCCTCCTTTGACCGACGTAGTGCACCTGGCAGCGGAGTAACCGTGGAAGTCATAGCCAATGGTTGCCGCCTAAGGTCTATTGGTAGAAGTACTGCACAAGGATGACCATAATCACCAGACAGAGTTGTCAGCCACCACCGATATTAGTCGTCTACTATGCATGCTTTCCGAGATATGTTTGCTGGGGCCGGCCGTAGTGGCTAGGCGCTACAGCCTGGAACCGAGCGACCGCAATGGTCGCAGGTTCGAATCCTGCCTCGGGCATGGATGCGTGTGATGTCCTTAGTTTAGTTAGGTTAAATAGTTCTAAGTTCTAGGGGACTGATGACCTCAGAAGTTAAGTCGCATAGTGCTCAGAGCCATTTGTTTGCTGGTCTAAAACAAAGCATCACATCAGTGTATGCGAGTGTCACGTTTGGATATAATAACTTTTTCCCTGGCGTTAGGACAAGAGGTTAATTTTTGCTTTGAATGTTCAGGTGTATGCCTGCGCTTTGAAGTTGCTGAATTTATCTGGGCCTACGGCTTTTGTTGCTTTAAGGATTGGTTGTTTTAAGAATAAAAGTTTAACTGTTTAAATTTTATTGTGTGTTTGTTGATGCAATACCTTTCAAACATTGAGCCGTAATTCCTTTTACAGAAGTTGTAAGCGTTAAAATTATACCTTAAAAGAAAGTATAATTTCTATTAAAATTTTTCTTTCACGCTCCTGGTCATAAGCCCTGGCCGTACCGCGTTTAGTGAACATTAAGTTTTATTGCTGGTTCTTAAAACCATTTAATTTAATTTGATTTTTACCCAAGGATTAGCTATATAATTATCAAGCAGGTGTTCTTGAATTATGTTGTACATTTTGTAGTTTTTTAAATATATGTATTTTCTAGATTTTGCCGGTACCCGACGTGTGTTGATGTATTCTGTGAAGGCAGCGATCAGCAAGGTCGTGGAAACTGTTTGTTCACAGGCTACGCCACTCCTTCCGTGTCTACGTCACTGCCATTTGAAAAGCGTTGTAAACTATTCAAATTGTTATTTGTTGGTAATTTACTGTTAAATAAATGTATATAATTTCCGAGTGTTTCTCTGTGTTTGTGTCCACTGTTCTTCCATGGCATAATTTAGCGTGCTTAAGTTTTTGTCCAGTAGTACTACCACGACTGCTCATTAACTACCTTGATGAAACCTGTGAACATTTAGCACCGTAAATCTAGGAAGAAAGTCCTTATAATTTAATACAGAAAACAAGCCAAAAATGAACACGTCAGAATATTTAACACTGGTATTGATATAAAAAAAACTGCAAAGAAATGTTTATGATGTGACACTAACATTTATCTGAAAAATAAAGCCATAAACTTCTTTTCTTCTTGCTGAAACAGTCAATCATTATGCCCTCGACATTAGGGTCTATCCCTCTTTTCCTGTGAACACTAAGAAGGCACAAGTTTGCAGACGGTCCTCGCAAGTAGTACTTCTCATCCACTTCTTCACCCTACGCAGTGTGCCGAATGATCACTTTACAGCGGAAGTTGTCGGGCAGTCTCTGTACTTCTGGGTGAATTATAGTTACTGCAAGTATATCATGGAGCTTGATTTTTTTTCAAGCACTCCTTATTTGCCCAGATGTCGTAGTTGATAGTGTTGCGCTATCTACTTGGTTGGCTCGTGAACTAGTGTCTCGATTGTTTTCACTGTTATTTTCAAGGCGATTGAGACGATCCATTATTGCCAAGGAGTTTCCTTTTAATACCCTGACTGATGTGCATTTACGTGATCACCTACTTTCGCAGACACACGAAATGGTAGGTATTGATGTCCCATTTAAAACACTTCCTCGAAAGAACATGATAACTTCTTTTGTTTTTCTAACAGTGTTACAAATATCCTGTGCACTGTTAAGCTAATTACGACAAAGTTTGGTCTGTGTGATCCACAGTGGGAACAAAACATCTTAAGGCTGTTTTCCTTTACTCCTAGCCTGAAATCCAGTTTGACGCCCTGTCATTGTTGTCGAACAGCCCTCAATCCCTAAACCACCAACTATTTCGTATCAAAGCCTTAATTCTCAACAAACTTTAAAATAAATGAAGAAATTTCCTCAACATCCAGTGTAGTAAGCTCTTCAAAACCATAAAAATTATTCTTTTACTGTAAAGGTGAATTTCTCGTCTGCAAAAAGTACTCCCACCGACAGTCGTTCCTTCTTACAAATGTCAACCGCTTCAACAACCACTAATCGAAACTATCATTAACAATCTCATGTTGTAGCTTAGAACCACTGGGCATGAAATTTTTAATGAGTGAGGAAATTTCCTTTGATGTGAAAGAGAAACAGCTTTTTGTCCAAAGAAATTCCTGATATACATCTCTGAAATTAATACAAGGAAACTTAGCTTCATAATATATAGGGGTAATCCCGTTAAGATCTCTTAACCTGCCATCATAAACCGACTTAGGTATTTAGTGTCTTTATAACAAACAAAAACATGCATTTTTTATAAAGATGTATGCTCATCTGCAACACTAAATAATCTGAGACGATGCGACGAAAGAGGGAAACTGAGGAACATTGCAAAAATTTTTTTATATCTACTCTTTTCACTGATTTATTTATAGTTCTTTAAAAGTAATTTACAGTGAGAATAAACGTTAAATTACTACCAAGCCTGATGTAGGGAACTACAGACCTAGATTGGAGAAACTCGGTTTTCACGTGATAACAGTGAAGATATACGTTGTTGTGTTACGTTGTCGCATGGGCTTCGGTTTGGGTAGTATTGGAAATGGTTGATGACTCATCAAGAACGTTACGCTTGCAAGCGTTTACTCGTTGTACATAGTACCTTGAGACCGCTTAAACTCTTACTAAGAAAACCGGCCACGTGCAAGTACATATCGAGATCTGAAGGTTCGTACGAACTTAATTATGTATGTAGACAGCTCATCCATTCCTGGAATCAAGGTTATCGGTCATTTTTTCCTGCCATCGACATTTTTACTAACAAGATGTTGGTTCCAGAGATTTCAAGATTTTCTAGAATGAAGTTGGATAACAAATAACAAAAGAAATATTTTTTCGTTGTGTGTTGTGTATCCTGTATTTATGATATGTGAGTATTTGTTTTACGTTCCCGCACACAACTCCGATGTGGAAAGGGTATTTTCGCTGATTTCGGCTCTGTAGGCTGATGAAGGAAATCGAATGCTGTCAGGGACAGTGGAATCAATCTTACAGTGCGAGTTTAATTAAAAGCTGACTCGCATAGAGCTTTATAAATACGTAAGAGGGAAAAAATACTTGCTGAAAAAGGCGACATCATCCGAAAAATATGGTGCACCAGCTAATTCTGCCGCAATAAGTTCCATGCCGTTGTTTTCCAAACAAAAAGTAATTATATTAAAAAAAAATTGTCTTCATTTCTCTATCCCAATCTCAGAATTTCCAGCTAGATAGTACTCCCATCGAAACCAAAAATTATCATTTTTCTGGTTTCTACAGCACCTGAGCATCGATTAAATTTAAAGAGTGAAATGTGTCTGAACTCTTAATTTTTCTGTACTTGAGAATCCATTGCGATTAGCCTTGAAAATGGCTAAAGCGAACTGTTAACAAGATGCAAGCTCCTGTTAGCAACAACCAAACTCCAAACTGACGAAGAGCAATTGAATAACGACAAACGAAGTTTCCACAACGCAGTTGTGCCAACGGAATGAACGATACAGACTTACTCACCGACACTGTATTACAGGCTGTACCAAAAGTCCATACTGAAGTTTATCGACTGATGATTTCTGAATGGTTTGTTATAAGAGACCCTTGGTCTCCAATGGGTCATTACGGAACAGATGCATTTCGTTTGATTTCTTACCTCCCTTCATCTTAGTAGTCATTTTGCAACGAAAACACCTGAACAAGAGTGCTATTGTCAACGTAATGTGCTCTATGACTATTTCTCTATTCCGTCTGCTGTTCAGTCGTGCATTCAGTTCTGCTCGATTCTGTTTCGAGTTCGTTTTTCGGGCGATGTTCGTTGTACGTTTAGCATTGATAAACACTGGTATAGCTATACTTAACGATGAAGAATTAGCCGATAGGCAGCTCGCGTCTTAGTTCACTGTGTGCGATGAAACAGCAGAAGAGCAGCGTTGTGATCAGGTGTTTCTGCACCGACGGCAATCACACCAGAGGATTTAAGCATCTGTACGCTGCCGCCTATAAGAAACTGCATCCCTCCGTGCTGCTTCCAATATATCTCGAAGTATACCAAGTCAATAACGCTACAGATATCATTCTAAGAGCAATCTATTACAATAAGAACTCTACTTTTATCGTTATGAAAATATTTCACACCGCTTTCTTCTGCTACCGTAACATGTATCTATGGAGTATAGCCAACTACAGTAGATATTTTGCTTCTCAAAATATGGAACATTACAACTTAGAATGTAAATCTTAAATTACCAATCACATTTACATCAGTGGAAATCAGTATAAAAGTATCGATATTTTTAGGAAAATTAACATTGTCGGGTGGATAGTTGTGCACGGTGCATATTCAGCAGTATAAGATCCAGTATACCGAATAATGCAGTCAAATGGTATCGCATTTGATGTCAACAGTAAAGTATATAACAAGACATCAGTGGTTCAGGTGACGGACGATGGAAAAAATGGTTCAAATTCTTCTGAGCACTATGGGACTTAACTGCTGAGGTCATCAGTCCCCTAGAACTTAGAACTACTTAAACCTAGCTAACCTACGGACATCACACACATCCATGCCCGAGGCAGGATTCGAACCTGCGATCGTAGCGGTCGCGCGGGTCCAGACTGTAGCGCCTAGAACCGCTCGGCCACTCCGGTCGGCGACGGACGATGGAACTGGGGATAAAGCCAGTGGTGTATTAGTGTGTGTGTCCGTGCGTTGAATGGAGACAGGAAACATAAACCATGACTGCGACAATGCCACACGGGAAGGTTATCATGAAAGGAAAAATCAAAATTCGGTGCGTACAAGGAAATGCGACTCTCAGATCATCAATTCGCCAAGAAGTTGAACCGTTTAACTAAAGCGATTGGCAATTATATTATATTTGGCGTACGATATAGACTGAACGGAAAATATGGGCAAAATAAAAAATTATTAGAGGCGTCTAAACCGTTACTTTTGCGCAAAACGGAGGTCACGAACGGTTATCCTTCAGAGTTTGTTGCTGATTCACGCTTGCCAATAGCTGCCAGAAGTATACAACAAATTTTGTCACATGACTGATATCTCGCACTCAAAAATCGAGTGTAGAAGACAGGCTAGACTGGAGTTTGGTGAGGCACTAATGTCATGGAGTTTAGAATGGGATAAAGTGGTCTTCAGTGATGAGACGTTTAATTTATATGGCTCGCATCGATCGCAATATTACTGGCATGATCTGAGAACACAGCAGCGGGTAAAAGTGAGCAGAAAATTTTTATGGTTGAAGTGTTGTGATCTGGGTAGCATTCTGCACTAAAAGTAAATCACACATTGCTTGGCTGAACACTAGAATCAACTCTAACACGTACACGGAGATGCTACAGACAGAACTGATTAGAATGTGTAGAACACAGGTGACGAAAGTCTAATGTTTCAAGCACATAACACATCCGTGCATGTTTCTGCTAGAACCTAAAAAGGTTTTGTAGATAAAGATATCGGTGTCTTGCCCTGGCTTACAGGTAGCCTGGATTTGAGCCCCATGGGAAAGCTTTGGGGATTACTTCCAAGATGTGTTTATCGCAATGGAAGGCAATTTGAGACGTTATGTGAGTTGAAATGAGTGATACGAGAGGAGTGCGCAACAATTTCACTGTAAAAACTACAGACACTAACAGAATCAAGGCCGAAGAGAATTTTCTATGTAATCAGGAAGAATAGAGGTTGGGCAAAGTACTAAAAGTGCAATAACACAACAGAACAGTGAGTATCTTAATACCAGTTTCCATCCAGGAACGCCTTATCTTGTTACTCGTGGTATGAAGGAAACTAAAAACTCCGTCATGATAGTTCATGTCTTATAAATATCTACCGGTTTCATAATAAAATCGCTACATGTGTGTTTCAGACATTGTACTATTACTTTCGTAGGGAACTTGCTTTGATACTGATTTCCATTACTGCATTTTGTTTCCCATTGGAAGGAACACACAGAAAACGTTGTGGGGAAGGCTAACCAAAGACTGCGTTTTGTTGGCATAACGCTTGGAAAATGTAACAGATCTACTAAGGAGACTGCTCACTCTACGCTTGTCCGTCCTCTTTTAGAATACTGCTGCGCGTGTGGGATCTTTACCAAACAGAACTGACGGAGTACATCGAAAAAGTATTATCGCGAAATATGGGAGAGAGTGTCATACAAATGATACAGGATTTGGGCTGGACATCGTTAAAAGAAGAGGTGTTTTTCGTTGCTTCGGAATCTTCTCACGAAATTCGAATCACCAACTTTCTCCTCCGAATGCGAAAATATTTTGTTGACACCGACCTACATAGGGAGAAACTATCACCACGATAAAACAAGGGAAATCAGAGCTCATACGGAAATACATAGACGTTCGTAATTTCCGCGCGCTATGCGAGATTGGAATAATAGAGAATTGTGAAGGTGGTTCGATGAAACCTCTGCCAGTCACTTAAGTGTGATTTGCACAGTATCCATGTCGATGTAGATAACACGTTTCGAAGATATCACCACTCCGGTACTCTTAATTATTAAAATCGATTCTTAATGGGGAATTACACGTAAAAAACACAGAAGAATCCAATCTCGGTCGTAAGGTTGGGTTTTGTAATGTGACATCCAATTATTAGAGAATCGGTCTTCGGATGAACATTTAAGGTTTTGAAAAACACTGCTATATGTTAATTCTTTATAGATTCGATAACGGAAATATGCGCGTTCCACTTTAACAGACTTTTTTTACTTATTTTACATTATTCTGAACGGAACTGTTGTCAGTGCGCAATCATGAAAAATGTGATAAATTCTAGTTTCCGGGACAGAGAGTGACCTCCGCTCTTTGTCTCTTTTCGTTTCTTGCCTTGTTTCTGAGAGCGAGGCTCGCATTTCCAGACAACCGATGACGCTTCCTTTGCGCTTTTAACAAGAGAGGACCTGGGGCGTTTGTAAGGGCTGTAAAAAGGCAGTGGCACCTTTCAGACGGTCCACAAGGCGCGAACAGACGACCGAACTGAAATTGCGTTACTCACCAGTAGCTAAAGCCTAGAAAATGATGGCGTTTCCTCCTGTCTTCCCTTGTCTACGACTTTTTGTGCAGACGTAAAATGATTTTTATCTACCATACATTGGAAGGAGACACTAGAACCTACTTTGAACGTTGGGGAGCTCCAAGAAGTGCAATTAAAGAAAAATGTGCTATAGAAATTAAAAGCCGTTTTGAGACCCCAGAAAACATGGAAGCAAGAGAGAAAGTGGAGTAAAAGTAGAAATTAATAACAGTCCAAGGTTCTAGGTTTAGAGGATGATACGTTCGGAAGAAAGAAGATAATGAGGGGTAAATGGTTCAACGGGACATGGCAGAAGGCTACACAAAAGAGAAAGAATATGAGGGAGAAATGGCTGGCTGACAATGAGAACAAACAGAAAAGTTAACGTTTTCTCAACTGCAGAACGGAGACGAGGCGAATCCTGAGAACAGAGCAGAGAATATATTCAACCATTTTATTAGAATATCGAGTCTGAGAGCCTTAACAAGAATTGAAAACAATTTTTCCAGTGAATCAACAATCGGTTACGGGCTTTTCATTAGAGGTAAGAACGGAAGCTTGATAAACGACAAAGAAAGTGTTGTAGAATGACGGAGAGAATACTTCACAGAACTCCTGAATCGCCCAGAATCAGATGAGATGCTACTTGCAGACACCACGCAGAAAAGGAAAAATTTAAGAATGGGGATTGACTGAGGAAGATGTAAAGATTTCAATCAAAAGACTGAGAAACAGAAAGCGCCACGGGAGGACGGAGTAACAGGAGATTAATCAGAGGGGGATGAGAGCTTTCACTTAGAGATATATAATCTAATCCAATTGAAATGGAAGATGAGACAATGCCACAAGAATGAAAATTGGCCATAATAAGACCGATATACAAGAAGGGAAGGAAAACAGACTGTGGTAACTACAGAGTCGTCAGCCTGCTGAATGTAAAGCAAAAGATACTGTCGTTATCCCCATGAAACTGCAATCACTCAGAGAACATCATACAGGAATACCAAGCCGGCTTTCGACGAAACCGATCGACAAAAGATCAGAGTGTTACCCTGGGAATATGATAAAGGCATCTGTAGCCTGTTCGTCGATTTTCAACGTGCATATGACAGCATCTCCTATACAATACCCTGCGTGAATTCAGAATCACTGAGAAGCTGGTGAGAATGGACCAAAATTGTATGGACAGGTCGAGGGAAGCAATGCGTTTTATCTTGCATATGCAGATGATACAGTGCTGCTAAGTGAATCAAACCATAAGTAGAACGAAATGTAACAGACAATGGACAACTACGCACAGAAGGTTGGGCTAAAGGTGAAACGAAACACAAAGTAATTCATGCAAGTAGGAACAATACAAAAGCAGCAAGAATTTCTTGAGATGGATGACATGAGTTTCAAGAGAGTTCACCACTGAGAATACCTGCAATCTTGGTTTACGGTCACAAGAGAGTGAAAATGGACATCAAGCAAAGAATAGCAGTGGAAATGAAACGCATGTATTTCCCCACGGATACGATTAGCCCACAATCAATATCAGAAAATACTAAGATGCTAATGTATAACACAGTAGTATGCCCAGCACTCATGTGTGGTTAACAAACGTGGGGCACGAGAAAAGTAAAAAATTTAACGTTTGGAAGAAAAGTAGCGAGGAAGACATGGGGACCGACCTTAGGTAAAGGAAAATGGAGGAGGAAGAATGACGATGCGACGACAATTCTACAGAGCTGAAGAGCAAAAGAATCCAGCGTCTTCTAGAGGCGCAGATATGAGAGCAACGCCAGAGGCACCCAAGTGCAGGATTTGTTTAAGGATGTATGATAATTATTAGCGGAAATTGACACGGGTGAAAATATACGATAACAGAAGCAAAACAGATCCGGGAAAAATGAGTCTCCAAACAAACAATTTGCGACATATCTGCGAATATTACGGGCCGCCATTGATTTCGGTATGAAATGTTCCCCAGGTTCTAAGACCTCGACCCCCGAGTGCCGTCAGATATTAGGTAGTAACCTACTGCCCTGACCCCACGATCATCTACATTAGCCCACTTAAACTACATGATGTAAAAGAGTTTTCATAGGTCACACTTATTTTTGAGCAACTCTCTGTGCACCACGACAGCTACCTACAAATCTTCATTAGATTGTAAATCACTTGACTGTTTGACTCCTTATTTCCTGACAGATTTCAGGCTGCCAATGCCTTGTGTCTGACCACTACCACTAATGGAGGAGGAGATAAACGTTTAACGTCCCATCGACAACAAGGTCATTGGAGGTGGAGCACAAACTTCGATTAGGGAAGGACGGAGAAGAAAGTCGGCGTTGCTCTTTGAAAGAAACCACCCCAGCAACTGCCATACGCGATTCAGGAAAATCACGGGAAACCTAAACCTGCAGGGCCGGACGCGGGTTTGAATGTTGTCCTCCTGGGTGCGAGTCCAGCGTGCTACCTCACTCACTTACTGGCAGCTATTAATAATACACTACTGGCCATTAAAATTGCTACACCACGAAGATGACGTACTACAGACGCGAAATTTAACAGACAGGAAGAAGATGCTGTGATATGCAAGTGATTAGCTTTTCAGAGCATTCACACAAGGTTGGCGCCAGTGGCGACACTTACAACTTGCTGACATGAGGAAAGTTTCCAACCGATTTCTCACACACAAACAGCAGTTGACCGGCGTTGCCTGGTGAAACGTTGTTGTGATGCCTCGTGTAAGGAGGAGAAATGCGTACCATCAAGTTTCCGACTTTGATAAAGGTCGGATTGTAGCCTATCGTGATTGCGGTTTCTCCTATCGTCACATTGCTGCCCGCATTGGTCGAGATCCAATTACTGTTAGCAGAATATGGAATCGGTGGGTTCAGCCCGGAACGCCGTGCTGGATCCCAATGGCCTCGTATCACTAGCAGTCGAGATGACAGGCATCTTATCCGCATAGCTGTAACGGATCGTGCAGCCACGTCTCGATCCCCGAGTCAACAGATGGGGACGTTTGCAAGACAACAGCCATCTGCACGAACAGTTCGACGACGTTTGCAGCAGCGTGGACTATCAGCTCGGAGACCATGGCTGCGGTTACCCTTGACGCTGCATCACAGACAGGAGCGCATGCGATGGTGTACTCAACGACGAACCTGGTTGCACGAATGGCAAAACGTAATTTTTTCAGATGAATTCAGGTTCTGTTTACAGCATCATGATGGTCGCATCCGTGTTTGGCGACATCGCTGTGGACGCACATTGGAAGCATCTATTCGTCATCGCCATACTGGCGTATCACCCGGCGTAATGTTATGGGGTGCCACTGGTAACACGTCTCGGTCACCTTTTGTTCGCATTGACGGCACTTGGAACAGTGGACGTTACATTTCAAATGTGTTACGACCCGTGGCTCTACCCTTCATTCGATCCCTGCGAAACCTTATATTTCAGCAGGATAATGCACGACCGCATGGTGCAGGTCCTGTATGGGTCTTTCTGGATACAGAAAATGTTCGACTGCTGCCCTGGCCAGCACATTCTCCAGATCTCTCGCCAACTGAAAACGTCTGGTCAATGGTGGCCGAGCAACTGGCTCGTCGCAATACGCCGGTCACTACTCTTGATGAACTGTGGTATCGTGTTGAAGCTGCATGGGCAGCTGTACCTGTACACGACATCCGAGCTCTGTTTGACTCAATGCCCAGGTGTATCAAGGCCGTTATTACGGTGGTTGTTCTGGGTACTGATTTCTCAGGATCTCTGCACCCAAACTGCGTGAAAATGTAATCACATCTCGATTCAAGTGTAATATATATTGTCCAATGAGTATCCATTTATCATCTGCATTTCTTCTTGGTGCTTCAATTTTAATGGCCAGTAGTGTAATACCAGTAATGATAATAACAATAATGTTGGTGGTATAATATTTTCAAGGTCCTACAGCAGTATGGTAGTCATTATTGTTGTGTTGTGGTGTCAATTACTTTGTTTATTTGTTACGAAATGACAAAAGAAACAATTTTTGATCGATTGTGGGAACTGCCTACAATTTGTGTCAGTAATTTTCATGAAATATTTAAGCATATGCGTTGCATATATCTCCGTTTTACTGTCATAAATGCATTGTACAAAGTACAAAGAATGTACGTAGCGGGTCGCCTATGTGAGGAAGGTGAAATTCATACGTCTCTTTCACAAGCTGTAACCTTCCTTCATCGTATCCAATCACACAATAATCCTAGTACTAAAAAATTAACTATTTGTAACATATGTAATCAATATAACAGACTTAAGAAATATTGACGATAGCAATGATATTTTAAAAATAATTTAGGTTTTTGACCAAAACATAATCGAACTCCTTTGCTTTTATTCCTCAGATAACTTCATTCTACCCCTCTTGGGGTGATTACCCACAGATGGGAACAGCTGTGCTAGTTAGCAGAATAGTATCTGAAATGTAGAATTTCCAATTAATTCGCTACAAAATGGGTCTTTCATTTCACCCAGCGTCTCGCTTAACAAGAAATACAATACTGCCTCAGTATGTCATACATCGCAACTTACTCAACACCTCCACCCGTTGAAGGAGGTGCTCCACAGGCCGTCATCAAACGATGTTGTTAAGAGAAAGTTTCTATTTTGCTTCACACACAAATCTATAACATTTTTCACTTGCATAAAATGAAAATGTTTACCATGTTTATCAGTTTCCAGTTACCACACATTTTCTATAATTTAATTACCTACTGGTGAGATGTTTTCACATGTATCATACAACTTAAGCCAATAAATAGTGTACTATGTGTAATATGTCAGTACAAAATTAGATGACATTTATTGTATTTCGGTCCAAATTTTCAGATGGAAAGCGAAATAATTTATAAATTATAGAATTAACACTACCATTACTTAAATGGGAGAATAAGAGAAATTTTGTATTTCATTCTTTCCATTCAGATTCAAAAGCTAGCACATTTTAGATTTAGCTACAGTAATATAGTAGGTATATCTCTTTCTTTAATTACTCTACGGGAAATACTGCAACCAGCCACCAAGGTTTAAAATGATTTTGTTTCACCATTACTAGTCGCGGGTCTGAGTCCATTATCAGAGGGTATCGTCGGTTCCTTTCCATGTTTTAGATTTGTGTCTTCATGAAAAGTACTGGAGGTGGTGGAGGAGGTTAGTGTTTAACGTCCCGTCGACAACGAGGTCATGAGAGACGGAGCGCAAGCTCGGGTTAGGGAAGGATTGGGAAGGAAATCGGCCGTGCCTGAAACGATTTAGGGAAATCACGGAAAACCTAAATCAGGATGGTCGGAGACGGGATTGAACCGTCGTCCTCCCGAATGCGAGTCCAGTGTGCTAACATGAAAAGTACTTCATTACATATTATAAAACAGAGATCTGATATTCTTTAACAGTCCATACTGACCAGTGAACAGAACTAAATACAAGATGGAGGATGCTTTTGCTTACATCACTTGCTGATTTGATGTACCAAAAAACCTCTGTTTGTAATATGCAATGGACTTTTCATGAAGACACAAACGTAAAACTTACAAAGACACCAACGCTAACAATCCCAAAACTAGTAATTGTACAATAAAATCCTTGAAAACCACTTTTGGTTGTCTCCAAAACTTTCTGCAATGACATTTATGATGACGGCTGCCTGTTCTCTAACCGAAATAAATAAAATACTTCTTTCTATTTTCACTAACAGCTTTTAAAAGTCTTCTTTCAATATTTAGCACTGGAGTAAGACTGAGAAATTTAATTCCGGCACAGAG
This sequence comes from Schistocerca americana, assembly GCF_021461395.2. Taxonomy (NCBI): domain Eukaryota; kingdom Metazoa; phylum Arthropoda; class Insecta; order Orthoptera; family Acrididae; genus Schistocerca; species Schistocerca americana. The sequence goes on from NC_060122.1 coordinate 526,988,491, forward strand.
CTGTGACTATGTAGAATTTATTTTAAAAGAAGGAAACTTCACATTTTCACGGTTAGTAGATTTAGATGTAATTTGTTTATAAAGGTTTTACCAAGGGTCCAAGGAAATGTATCTAATGCCGGACGGAGGAGACAGCGCTAAAAACGATATGTCCCTTCTCCGGAAAAATATTTTCGAACTGGTCCTGAATAGGGCCTTACGTTATTGGTATAAGGTGTTAGTTATTTACGTAAACAGTGAACTTAATATTCATTTCCGACCATTAGTTCCATGTCTCAAATTACCCCCGAGAATCTTTACAAGTTTCACACTAATCCTTTTAGAAACGCTAGCTATTATGTCCCGTGTCTGTGATCCCGTGCCATCATAATTGTGTTCTTTTGTTTTCATAATACGTTGAAGCACTTACGTCACTTCTTAATTAAAATTCATTCCTGTAAATTCTCGTGCCATTTAATTATATAGCGCAGAATAAATTTCAATGCTTTTATGCGCTTCCGAAGATCTTCAGGTAGTCGGAACCGTTATTTTCCAGAGAATATTTCGACACATTCCTTCAGATATCGAGTGATAATTACTTTCACTATTCCATGACGTCACTGGCATGTCTATAGTCTCGGGACTGATCACTATGTGTGCAGAACGGAAGTCTATTTTTTGACCATCTACGCTCTTATATTCGGTATCTTTTATTAATCACGTGATTAGCTGATGGTTTTTCATTATGTTCCCTCTGTAGTGAGCTAAATCTGTGTCATTAATTGAAAATTTTGTTATATATGCTTAAACAAATATCTACAAGATGTAAACAAATAGTATGCTTTTGTTACTAATGATTTTATGTTCCTAAAACTTTCAAAATGTTTTTAAATGAACTTTTAACGGTCTTGATTGCAATAATACATCACTTTAAAATTGATTACTAGTTTCGGTCGGTAAAGAACCATCTTCAGATCTGTAAAAGAAACAGGAAACGGAAAACAGCCTTTAGGTTAAGATGACTATTACAGTCTTCAATAACACATTATTTTAATGTAAGAAAGTATAAGTAGCGAAAATATTGCACTCATGCTAGAGACTCTGCGTCTAAGTACACTTAGGCTAGACTTCCATTGTCTGATAGTGTATCTCACAACTAAGTGATTAAATGGAAAGTACCTACAGGCCAATGTGAAGAGTTTTACAACACATATTATTTGAATAGGCCTTAGAATGCAAATAAAATCAGTGAAAGACATACCATGCTCACTAACGAGCCAAATTTTCAATTGACTGTTGGTTACGCCAACGAAGTAGCGTTTCTGAACGTATGGAGAGGAATGAGAGTTCCCGCTGGTTACAAGTAAGGCACTAGGACACCTTATAAATTAATTATAAACCGGATGAACCCGAAAACTGTTAAATATAAGAAAAGCATATTACTATTAAACGGTGTATGTGAGCACAGAGTTGACTTATCGTCATTAGGAAATGGAACACGTCAATGATAAAAACGAAAAGTTGGCCAAATCGGGTATACCAGCGTTTTAAGGCATGAAAAGTACCTTTTACTATTAAAATGTGCAAATGGAGGATAGCTTAAAATAGTTATTTCAGTTTAGAGGGAGATACTTTCCTAAAAGATTCGACTGCAGGCCCACTCACAGCTTGCATTTGATAACTATTTAAAAAGAAAGCATTACGAATAACTATCTTTTACATGTGACATATTAACCAAGGATACAGAGCACGACTTCGTTCATTAACGAGGTTTTCTATTCAGTCTTACGCAAATACATTAGAGAGAAGGTGATAGGAGTACAATACACAAATCATGAATTACTTTTCAGTATAAGGTACGAGCTATTTGTTAAACAATTTTATTGAACGTGGACCAATTACAGACAAAACAGCAGCATTCACAAAATAATATATTGGTGTGATCTCCTACTCTACGAGAAGATTCACTGAAATACAGGAGGGCACCAAATCTAACAATAATGTGGGTTGGTTGAGAAACAAAGTGGAACACGAATTAGGAAAACAAACCTAGCGCTCGTACACCCGCTCATACCACAATGCACCAAACCACCGCATTATTGCTACGAAAACTACCATGAAACACTCAACAGAGGGTATCTTGGTTAGAGAGACGAGAGACAGGACACGGGCTGATCGACGCGTGATCGCATACAGGAAAAGCCCGGTTATGACTTCGACGAAAGTTACAGAAATCTACTAAAGCGTACAAACGATCCACGAATGCAGAAGGCGTGAACAGTTGCTGGAAAAGTAATAAAAGAACCAACTAAATGCGATTAAGTTTCACAATCAGTGAAAGTACTCTAAAGTGCTCGGTTCTTGAGTCCCAAAATAACTAAGCACATGTGTATTCCACACTATGGATTGAAATCAAGCTACTTATTGATTGTAAAAATGTAGTGCATCTACATGTACATCTACATGAATACTCTGCAAATTACATTTAAGTGCCTGGCAGAGGGTTCATAGAAGCACCATTATAATTCTCTATTATTCCAATCTCGTATAGCACGCGGAAAGAGCGAACATCTATATCTTTCCCGCGATAACTAGCATGATTACTCCTGACTACCAAAGGAACCGAAATAAAGATTACCGAAATTCACACAATAAATAACTGAAATACCTTTACCCGTGGGCTTCCCACAAATCAGTCCGTACTTCCCAGGCTCCAGGAGAACGGTAACCATTTCAGCTACACCTGCTGCTACCGCTGCCCCTGCGGTGGGCAGGCACCAAAGTTGAAGACGTCTTACCTATCAACCTAACTCATTTGTACCAGCTCTGATGACTAAGTAAAACCTCTCAGCCTTTCTACTTCCCCCAAATCTGTTGGCAGAACTGGAGAAGCAGACGAAACTGCGTTAGCAGATAGGTACTGGCTACAGTCACCAATATTCATATTCACTTGTTTCAGTCACGGACTACAGGTT